>NC_090941.1:1169435282-1170035282 GCF_040938575.1 Ambystoma mexicanum | reverse complement strand
ACGAACTACTTGGGGAGTACCTGGTAGGGGAGGCAGCTTGCCTAGTCAGGCTTATATATCCATATTAACCCCTTGCTCTCATAATTGCAGACACCTCACCCTTCAGATCAAGATCTCAGTGAGGAAAGGGCCTTCCCAGGGTGGCATTCGAGGCCTGCGCGTGACCCTAGAAGACTCCGAGAACCCCCAGCCCAGACCTGCGCCTCCGAGGGATTCAGGTGAGCGTTACATTAAAGTGATGTACAATGGCAAAGCTGTCAAACACCAGTAAAGCCTCCAGAAAATGATTTATACTGGGACTCATTAAAGTGATGTACAATGGCAAAGCTGTCAAACACCAGTAAAGCCTCAGGAAAATGATTTAAACTGGGACTGCTGCATAATGTGGCTGCAGCTTCATTACAGTGATGTACAATGGCAAAGCTGTCAAACACCAGTAAAGCCTCAGGAAAATGATTTATACTGGGGCTGCTGCCATAATGTGGTGGCAGCTTAATTACAGTGATGTACAATGGCAAAGCTGTCAAACACCAGTAAAGCCTCAGGAAAATGATGTATACTGGGACTGCTGCCATAATGTGGTGGCAGCTTCATTACGGTGATGTACAATGGCAAAGCTTTCAAACACCAGTAAAGCCTCCAGAAAATTATTTATAATGGGACTGCTGCCATAATGTGGCTGCAGCTTCATTACAGTGATGTACAATGGCAAAGCTGTCAAACACCAGTAAAGCCTCAGGAAAATGAGTTACAATCGGACTGCTGCCATAATGTGGATGCAGCTTCATTACAGTGATGTACAATGACAAAGTTGTCAAACACCAGTAAAGCCTCCGGAAAATGTATTTGTACTGGGACTGCAGCCATAATGTGGCTGCAGTTTCATTGAAGTGATGTACAATGGCAAAGCTGCCAAACACCAGTAAAGCCTCCAGAAAATTATTTATACTGGGACTGCTGCCATAATGTGGTGGCAGCTTCATTACAGTGATGTACAATGGCAAAGCTGTCAAACACCAGTAAAGTCTCCAGAAAATTATTTATACTGGGACTGCTGCCATGATGTGGTGGCAGCTTCATTACAGTGATGTACAATGGCAAAGCTGTAAAACACCAGTAAAGCCTCAGGAAAATGAGTTACAATCGGACTGCTGCCATAATGTGGATGCAGCTTCATTACAGTGATGTACAATGACAAAGTTGTCAAACACCAGTAAAGCCTCCGGAAAATGTATTTGTACTGGGACTGCAGCCATAATGTGGCTGCAGTTTCATTGAAGTGATGTACAATGGCAAAGCTGCCAAACACCAGTAAAGCCTCCAGAAAATGATTTATACTGGGACTGCTGCCATAATGTGGCTGCATTTTCATTACAGTGATGTACAATGGCCAAGCTGTCAAACACCAGTAAAGCCTCCAGAAAATGATTTATACTGGGACTGCTGCCATAATGTGGCTGCATTTTCATTACAGTGATGTACAATGGCAAAGCTGTCAAACACCAGTAAAGCCTCAGGAAAATGATTTATAATGGGACTGCTGCCAAAATGTGGTGCAGTTTCATAAAAGTGATGTACAATGGCAAAGCTGTCAAACACCATTAAAGCCTCCAGAAAATGATTTATAGTGGGACTGCCGCCATAATGTGGCTGCAACTTCATTACGGTGATGTACAATGGCAAAGCTGTCAAACACCATTAAGGCCTCCAGAAAAAGGATTTATACTGGGACTGCTGCCATAATGTGGTGGCAGCTTCATTACAATGATGTACAATGGCAAAGCTGTCAAACACCAGTAAAGCCTCCGGAAAATGATTTATACTGGGACTCAGTAAAGTGATGTACAATGGCAAAGCTGTCAAACACCAGTAAAGCCTCAGGAAAATGATTTATAATGGGACTGCTGCATAATGTGGTGCAGTTTCATAAAAGTGATGTACAATGGCATAGCTGTCAAACACCAGTAAAGCCTCCGGAAAATGATTTATACTGGGACTCATTAAAGCGATGTACAATGGCAAAGCTGTCAAACACCAGTAAATCCTCCGGAAAATGATTTAAACTGGGACTGCTGCCATAATGTGGCTGCAGCTTCATGAATGTGATGTACATGGCAAAGCTGTCAAACACCAGTAAAGCCTCGGAGAATTATCTATTCTGGGACTCATTAAAGTGATGTACAATGCCAAAGCTGTCAAACACCAGTAAAGCCTCAGGAAAATGATTTATACTGGGACTGCTGCATAATGTGGCTACAGCTTCATTACAGTGATGTACAATGGCAAAGCTGTCAAACACCAGTAAAGCCTCAGGAAAATGATTTATACTGGGACTCATTAAAGTGATGTACAATGGCAAAGCTGTCAAACACCAGTAAAGCCTCAGGAAAATGATTTATACTGGGACTGCTGCATAATGTGGCTGCAGCTTCATTACAGTGATGTACAATGGAAAAGCTGTCAAACACCAGTAAAGCCTCCAGAACATGATTTATACAGGGACTGCTGCAATAATGTGGCTGCAGCTTCATTACAGTGATGTACAACGGCAAAGCTGTCAAACACCAGTAAAGCCTCCAGAAAATGATTTATACTGGGACTCATTAAAGTGATGTACAATGGCAAAGCTGTCAAACACCAGTAAAGCATCAGGAAATTATTTATACTGGGACTGCTGCCATAATGTGGTACAGCTTGATTACAGTGATGTACAATGACAAAGCTGTCAAACACCAGTAAAGCCTCCGGAAAATGATTTATACTGGGACTGCTGCCATAATGTGGCTGCAGCTTTATTACAGTGATGTACAATGACAAAGCTGTCAAACACCAGTAAAGCCTCCGGAAAATGATTTATACTGGGACTGCTGCCATAATGTGGCTGCAGCTTCATTACAGTGATTTACAATGGCAAAGCTGTCAAACACCAGTAAACCCTCAGGAAAATGATGTATACTAGGACTGCTGCCATAATGTGGCTGCAGCTTCATTACAGAGATTTACAATGGCAAAGCTGTCAAACACCAGTAAAGCCTCCAGAAATGATTTATACTGGGACTCATTAAAGTGATGTACAATGGCAAAGCTGTCAAACACGAGTAAAGCCTCCGGAAAATGATTTTTACTGGGACTCATTAAAGTGATGTACAATGGCAAAGCTGTCAAACACCAGTAAAGCCTCAATAAAATGATTTAAACTGGGACTGCTGCATAATGTGGCTGCAGCTTCATTACAGTGATGTACAATGGCAAAGCTGTCAAACACCAGTAAAGCCTCAGGAAAATGATTTATACTGGGGCTGCTGCCATAATGTGGTGGCAGCTTCATTACAGTGATGTACAATGGCAAAGCTGTCAAACACCAGTAAAGCCTCAGGAAAATGATTTATACTGGGACTGCAGCCATAATGTGGTGGCAGCTTCATTACAGTGATGTACAATGGCAAAGCTGTCAAACACCAGTAAAGCCTCCAGAAAATGATTTATAATGGGACTGCTGCCATATTGTGGCTGCAGCTTCATTACAGTGATGTACAATGGCAAAGCTGTCAAACACCAGTAAAGTCTCCAGAAAATTATTTGTACTGGGACTGCTGCCATAATGTGGTGGCAGCTTCATTACAGTGATGTACAATGGCAAAGCTGTCAAACACCAGTAAAGCCTCCGGAAAATTATTTATAATGGGACTGCTGCCAAAATGTGGTGCAGTTTCATAAAAGTGATGTACAATGGCAAAGCTGTCAAACACCAGTAAAGCCTCCAGAAAATGATTTATAGTGGGACTGCTGCCATAATGTGGTTGCAGTTTCATTACATTGATGTACAATGGTAAAGCTGTCAAACACCAGTAAAGCCTCCAGAAAATGATTTATACTGGGACTCATTAAAGTGATGTACAATGGCAAAGCTGTCAAACACCAGTAAAGCCTCCAGAAAATGATTTATAATGGGACTGCCGCCATAATGTGGCTGCAACTTCATTACGGTGATGTACAATGGCAAAGCTGTCAAACAGCAGTAAAGCCTCCAGAAAAAGGATTTATACTGGGACTGCAGCCATAATGTGGCTGCAGCTTCATTACAGTGATGTACAATGGCAAAGCTGTCAAACACCAGTAAAGTCTCCAGAAAATTATTTGTACTGGGACTGCTGCCATAATGTGGTGGCAGCTTCATTACAGTGATGTACAATGGCAAAGCTGTCAAACACCAGTAAAGCCTCCGGAAAATGATTTATAATGGGACTGCTGCCATATTGTGGCTGCAGCTTCATTACAGTGATGTACAATGGCAAAGCTGTCAAACACCAGTAAAGTCTCCAGAAAATTATTTGTACTGGGACTGCTGCCATAATGTGGTGGCAGCTTCATTACAGTGATGTACAATGGCAAAGCTGTCAAACACCAGTAAAGCCTCCGGAAAATGATTTATAATGGGACTGCTGCCAAAATGTGGTGCAGTTTCATAAAAGTGATGTACAATGGCAAAGCTGTCAAACACCAGTAAAGCCTCCAGAAAATGATTTATAGTGGGACTGCTGCCATAATGTGGTTGCAGTTTCATTACATTGATGTACAATGGTAAAGCTGTCAAACACCAGTAAAGCCTCCAGAAAATGATTTATACTGGGACTCATTAAAGTGATGTACAATGGCAAAGCTGTCAAACACCAGTAAAGCCTCCAGAAAATGATTTATACTGGGACTGCTGCCATAATGTGGTGGCAGCTTCATTACAGTGATGTACAATGGCACCGCTGTCAAACACCAGTAAAGCCTCCAGAAAATGATTTATAATGGGACTGCCGCCATAATGTGGCTGCAACTTCATTACGGTGATGTACAATGGCAAAGCTGTCAAACAGCAGTAAAGCCTCCAGAAAAAGGATTTATACTGGGACTGCTGCCATAATGTGGTGGCAGCTTCATTACAATGATGTACAATGGCAAAGCTGTCAAACACCAGTAAAGCCTCGGGAAAATGATTTATACTGGGACTCATTAAAGTGATGTACAATGGCAAAGCTGTCAAACACCAGTAAAGCCTCAGGAAAATGATTTATAATGGGACTGCTGCATAATGTGGTGCAGTTTCATAAAAGTGATGTACAATGGCATAGCTGTCAAACACCAGTAAAGCCTCCGGAAAATGATTTATACTGGGACTCATTAAAGTGATGTACAATGGCAAAGCTGTCAAACACCAGTAAAGCCTCCGGAAAATGATTTATACTGGGACTCATTAAAGTGTTGTACAATGGCAAAGCTGTCAAACACCAGTAAAGCCTCAGGAAAATGATGTATAATGGGACTGCTGCCATAACACCATCAAAGCCTCAAGAAAATGAGTTACACCAGGACTGCTCCCATAATGTGGGTACAGCTTCATGAAAGTGATGTACAATGGCAAAGCTGTCAAACACCAGTAAAGCCTCAGGAAAATGAGTTACTCTGGGACTGCGGACTTAATGTGGCTGCAGCTTCATTACAGTGATGTACAATGGCAAAGCTGTCAAACACCAGTAAAGCTTCAGGAAAATGATGTATACTAGGACTGCTGCCATAATGTGGCTGCAGCTTCATTACAGTGATGTACAATGGCAAAGCTGTCAAACACCAGTAAAGCCTCCGGAAAATGAATTTATACTGGGACTGCAGCCATAATGTGGCTGCAGCTTCATTGAAGTGATGTACAAGGGCAAAGCTGCCAAACAACAGTAAAGCCTTCGGAAAATGATTTATACTGGGACTGCAGCCATAATGTGGCTGCAGCTTCATTAAAGTGATGTACAATGGCAAAGCTGTCAAACACCAGTAAAGCCTCCGGAAAATGATTTATACTGGGACTGCAGCCATAACACCAGTAAAGCCTCGGGAAAATGAGTTACACTGGGACTGCTGCCATAATGTGGCTGCATCTTCATTACAGTGATGTACAATGGCAAAGCTGTCAAACACCAGTAAAGCCTCAGGAAAATGATGTATAATGGGACTGCTGCCATAATGTGGTGCAGTTTCATAAAAGTGATGTACAATGGCAAAGCTGTCAAACACTAGTAAAGCCTCCAGAAAATGATTTATAATGGGACTGCTGCCATAATGTGGCTGCAGCTTCATTACAGTGATGTACAATAGCAAAGCTGTCAAACACCAGTAAAGCCTCCAGAAAATTATTTATAATGGGACTGCTGCCATAACACCAGTAAAGCCTCAAGAAAATGAGTTACACCAGGACTGCTCCCATAATGTGGGTACAGCTTCAAGAAAGTGATGTACAATGGCAAAGCTGTCAAACACCAGTAAAGCCTTAGGAAAATGAGTTACACTGGGACTGCGGACTTAATGTGGGTGCAGCTTCATTACAGTGATGTACAATGGCAAAGCTGTCAAACACCAGTAAAGCCTCCGGAAAATGAATTTATACTGGGACTGCAGCCATAATGTGGCTGCAGCTTCATTGAAGTGATGTACAATGGCAAAGCTGCCAAACACCAGTAAAGCCTCCGGAAATTGATTTATACTGGGACTGCAGCCATAATGTGGCTGCAGCTTCATTAAAGTGATGTACAATGGCAAAGCTGCCAAACACCAGTAAAGCCTCCGGAAATTGATTTATACTGGGACTGCAGCCATAATGTGGCTGCAGCTTCATTAAAGTGATGTACAATGGCAAAGCTGTCAAACACCAGTAAAGCCTCCGGAAAATGATTTATACTGGGACTGCAGCCACAACACCAGTAAAGCTTCATGAAAATGAGTTACACCAGGACTGCTGCCATAATGTGGGTACAGCTTCATTAAAGTGATGTACAAAGGAAAAGCTGTCAAACACCAGTAAAGCCTCAATAAAATGAGTTACAGTGGGACTGCTGCCTTAATGTGGGTGCAGCTTCATAAAAGTGATGTACAATAGCAAAGCTGTCAAACACCAGTAAAGCCTCAGGAAAATGAGTTACACTGGGACAGCAGCCTTAATGTGGGTGCAGCTTCTTTAGAGTGATGTACAATGGCAAAGCTGTCAAACACCAGTGAAGCCTCCAGAAAATGATTTATACTGGGACTGCTGCCATAATGTGGCTGCAGCTTCATTACAGTGATGTACAGTTGCAATATCGACTTGTACTGTGGGTACAGCATTTATATCTTAATGCTGCCATGTGCTGTGGCAGCAGCATCATGACTGTGATATACAGCATATGCATTTCTGCAGTTTCAGAGAAGTGATTTACAGTCTGTTGTTATATGTGAAGATGTCCCACTTATTTCAGATCTTGTCACAATGATATTATATTATCATTAATCTTTTCTTAGCTTAAGCCCTCCCAGTTCTCAAACGATGCTGAAGGATGCCAAAAGGCAGTGCCACAATGAGTGCCAGCATCCTACCCTGTCAGCCTGCCTCATGTTCATTCATTCTTCCTCATCCTCCCTCCATCCTGGACTGGAAGAAAGGCAAGGAGGCAATTTAATACTAAAACATGCAATTGAGCAGCAGAAATGTGCTCCCAAAAAGTAAACCTGTTTAACAATTCCAAAATAGTAGCTGCAATACATTGATACATGTTAATAAAAGACACATGTCGCCCTCATTACGAGTCTGGTGGTAAGTGGTAAAAGTGGCAGGAAACCTGTTACTTCCACTTGTACCACTCTGCCGATTTACAGGTCACTGAGAGTCACAACTAATTCCACTGGTTAAGTCAGCCTGGTGTAATAACCAACAACTGACATTTTGCCAATAAGTGGTGCTATTAGCCTGAGTGGTAATTCCACCGGCGGCGGAATGGATGCTACCTGTGGTAATCCATGAGCACCTGTGAGCGAACCACCAAACCATAAGTGTAGCACATTCAGGGGTGGGTGCGCCCTGTGGGAACACATGAGCACCAGTGGCGGAGCCATAACACCTTAAGTGCAGCACATTGAGGGGTGGATGCGCCCTGTGGGAACACATGAGCACCTGTGGCGGAACCATAAAACCTTAAGTGCAGCACATTGAGGGGTGGATGCGCCCTGTGGGAACACATGAGCACCTGTGGCGGAACCATAAAACCTTAAGTGCAGCACATTGAGGGGTGGATGCGCCCTGTGGGAACACATGACCACCAGTGGCGGAGCCATAACACCTTAAGTGCAGCACATTGAGGGGTGGATGAGCCCTGTGGGAACACATGAGCACCTGTGGCGGAACCATAAAACCTTAAGTGCAGCACATTGAGGGGTGGATGAGCCCTGTGGAAACACATGAGCACCTGTGGCGGAGCCATAACACCTTAAGTGCAGCACATTGAGGGGTGGGTGCGCCCTGTGGGAACACATGAGCACCAGTGGCGGAGCCATAACACCTTAAGTGCGGCACATTGAGGGGTGGATGCGCCCTGTGGGAACACATGAGCACCTGTGGCGGAACCATAAAACCTTAAGTGCGGCACATTGAGGGGTGGATGAGCCCTGTGGAAACACATGAGCACCTGTGGCGGAGCCATAACACCTTAAGTGCGGCACATTGAGGGGTGGATGCGCCCTGTGGAAACACATGAGCACCTGTGGCGGAACCATAAAACCTTAAGTGCAGCACATTGAGGGGTGGATGCGCCCTGTGGGAACACATGAGCACCAGTAGCGGAGCCATAACACCTTAAGTGCAGCACATTGAGGGGTGGATGAGCCCTGTGGGAACACATGAGCACTTGTGGCGGAGCCATAACACCTTAAGTGCAGCACATTCAGGGGTGGATGAGCCCTGTGGGAACACATGAGCACCTGTGGCAGAGCCATGAAACCTGAAGTGCAGCACATTCAAGGGTGGGTGCACCCTGAGGGAACACATGAGCACGTGTGGCAAACCACAAAACCTTAAGTACAACACATTGAGGGGTGGATGCGCTCTGTCGGACTACTTGAGTACCTGTGGCGGAGCCATAACACCTTAAGTGCAGCACATTGAGGGGTGGATGAGCCCTGAAGGGGACACATGAGCACCTGTGGCAGAGCCATGAAACCTGAAGTGCAGCACATTCAAGGGTGGGTGCACCCTGAGGGAACACATGAGCACATGTGGCAAACCACAAAACCTTAAGTACAACACATTGAGGGGTGGATTGGCTCTGTGGGAACACTTGAGCACCTGTGGCGGAGCCATGAAACCTTAAGTGCAGCAGATTCAAGGGTGGGTGCACCCTGAGGGAACACATGAGCACGTGTGGCAAACCACAAAACCTTAAGTACAGCACATTGAGGGGTGGATGCACCCTGTGGGAACCCTTTAGCACCTGCAAGAGAACCCTAAAACCTTAAGTGCAGCACATTGAAGTGTGGGTGCACCCTGTGGGAACACATGAGCATCTGAGAGAGAACCATAACACCTTAAGTGCAGCACATTCAGGGGTGGATGCACCCTGTGGGAACACATGAGCACCTATGGTGGAGCCATAACACCTTAAGTGCAGCACATTCAGGGGTGGATGCACCATGTGGGAAAACATGAGCACCTTGGGCAGAGCCATAAAACCTTAAGTACAGCACATTGAGGGGTGGATGCGCCCTGTGGGAACACATGAGCACCAGTGGCGGAGCCATAACACCTTAAGTGCAGCACATTGAGGGGTGGATGAGCCCTGTGGGAACACATGAGCACATGTGGTGGAACCATAAAACCTTAAGTGCAGCACATTGAGAGGTGGGTGCACCCTGTGGGAACACATGAGCACCTGGGAGAGAACCATAACACCTTAAGTGCAGCACATTGAGGGGTGGGTGCACCCTGTGGGAACACATGAGCACCTGGGAGAGAACCATAACACCTTAAGTGCAGCACATTCAGGGGTGGATGAGCCCTGTGGGAACACATGAGCACCTGTGGCAGAGCCATGAAACCTGAAGTGCAGCACATTCAAGGGTGGGTGCACCCTGAGGGAACACATGAGCACGTGTGGCAAACCACAAAACCTTAAGTACAACACATTGAGGGGTGGATGCGCTCTGTCGGACTACTTGAGTACCTGTGGCGGAGCCATAACACCTTAAGTGCAGCACATTGAGGGGTGGATGAGCCCTGAAGGGGACACATGAGCACCTGTGGCAGAGCCATGAAACCTGAAGTGCAGCACATTCAAGGGTGGGTGCACCCTGAGGGAACACATGAGCACATGTGGCAAACCACAAAACCTTAAGTACAACACATTGAGGGGTGGATTCGCTCTGTGGGAACACTTGAGCACCTGTGGCGGAGCCATGAAACCTTAAGTGCAGCAGATTCAAGGGTAGGTGCACCCTGAGGGAACACATGAGCACGTGTGGCAAACCACAAAACCTTAAGTACAGCACATTGAGGGGTGGATGCACCCTGTGGGAACCCTTTAGCACCTGCAAGAGAACCCTAAAACCTTAAGTGCAGCACATTGAAGTGTGGGTGCACCCTGTGGGAACACATGAGCATCTGAGAGAGAACCATAACACCTTAAGTGCAGCACATTCAGGGGTGGATGCACCCTGTGGGAACACATGAGCACCTATGGTGGAGCCATAACACCTTAAGTGCAGCACATTCAGGGGTGGATGCACCATGTGGGAAAACATGAGCACCTTGGGCAGAGCCATAAAACCTTAAGTACAGCACATTGAGGGGTGGATGCGCCCTGTGGGAACACATGAGCACCAGTGGCGGAGCCATAACACCTTAAGTGCAGCACATTGAGGGGTGGATGAGCCCTGTGGGAACACATGAGCACGTGTGGCGGAACCATAAAACCTTAAGTGCAGCACATTGAGAGGTGGGTGCACCCTGTGGGAACACATGAGCACCTGGGAGAGAACCATAACACCTTAAGTTCAGCACATTGAGGGGTGGGTGCACCCTGTGGGAACACATGAGCACCTGGGAGAGAACCATAACACCTTAAGTGCTGCACATTCAGGGGTGATGCACCCTGTGGGAACACATGAGCACCTGTGGTGGAGCCATAACACCTTAAGTGCAGCACATTGAGGGGTGGATGTTAGGAAAGATTCTCTTTACTGCACCTTTCCTTCCATCTTTATGGAACCCCCAAACTGTTCGCTTTCATTTTTCAATCTGACCTGTACTTTTTGCAGTACAGTGAAGCCTTAAGCTTCACTGTACTGGCCTTTGCTCACATGTTATGGGGAAACGGATCTGTCCTTAAGGCCATCAGTACTGGGAAACAGTGTTTCCCTTAGTCTTGTGACTATGTTGCTACTTGTGGTTACTTTTGTATCACATGCGGTAACTTTTTATCATTGCACACAGCAGCTTACACTGCAGTGCAGTGGGGTTCATTTTTGATTTGCCCTAGACTAACACTCAAATGATTTTTTGGGTATTCTGAGGTGCTTAAAAGATGGGCTGGTGGCAGCAGTGACTTTTCCCCACTTTTTGGGGAATTTCATTTTAGCTTAACTGCGTTTCCCGCGTTTGGCTACTTACTGTGGCTACTGGTCAAACATGGCCGTGCCACAAGGTTTGTGTCCATTCTTTTTGCATCTTGTTGTTTAGCCTTCTTCCTGGCCTCAGAGGTCAGGAAGATCCTTATAAGGACTTCCAGTGCCCGGGAAAGCAGCATCTTTTGGCGGGCTACTGGAGGGCTTTGTGTGTTTGCAGGCAGGATGTGGGTTGGGTCAGTCTGACCCCAATCCACATCTTGGTTTCTGTGTGTCTGAGTGGTATGCATGAGTGTTCCTGCCAGTGGTCCTGATTGGACCACTGTGGGGTGTGTGTGTGGGCTAGTTCTACCATTGGCTAGTCGGAGTTTCGACTCCTACCTGGCTTTTAGGATAAGAAGAGGGCCCCTGCATGCAATTCTGAGAGATCCTGGAAGAACCTGAAGGAGCCAAGAGTCCGTCCAGCAGAGAAGACCCACAAAGAAACCTGTAACCTGTCTGAAGCAGGCCTGGCAACCAACTTCTGCTGCAGTCCCGGTGGAGCCCTGTCTGTCTCTTGATCTCCAGTAGGCCTGCTAAGTGCTACGACCCCTGGATTGGAGGGACTATCCATTCCTGAAGCCTACTCGGTGCCCAGTGCAAAAACCACCTTCAGAAGTGCCCGGGAATCATCCTGTGGCTGACCAGCTTTGTTTTTGGGCTACTGGCTGATCTTCGTTGCCATTCTGATTTTCTGCCTGAAACTTGGCACACCCTCCGTTGATACTACAACAACACTCTCTGCGAAATGTCGGCATCCTAGCATCAAGGAGACCAGAGAATGACTGGAAAGTCCGACCACGGCTACTGAGTCTGCTGCATCACTGTGCGTGGCATGCACGGTCCGAAACCTGCTTTTCTGACTCGCCTCCAGTCCCGAGAAGGGTGCTGCATTGTTCGTTTCTGCATTTCTTCATCAAGAGGCCTTGCACCAGCAAAAGATCCTAACCGGAGAATCACTCGAACCTGCAACCCATGAAAATCGAAGACCAAGGAATTCAGCGGGAAAAGCAAGCCAGGACACCCTTCCTTTGTTCTGGAAAGTCTTGGGAAGATTCGGAGTGAGGGGGGTAAGTTACTGAGCTTTTGACACACCCCTACACTCCCATTGTAAATCAATGGTCTTATAATATTCTTTATCCTAAACCTATTGTCTTTGTCAATACTTGCCTTGGCAAGACTTCTAACTGTTGGGGGGTAATTTTGGACACTGTCTATCTTGAACCCTGTCTTTAAGAATCCATCACTGGACCCCAGAGACCCTACCTACATTTTCTCCTGTCTCCTGAGTGCTGTATCTTTGCATCCTGAACAATAGGGCACAAGGCCCCAGGCAACTTAGGGTTGGACAATAGTTAGGGGTAAACTCTCTGTGGACCTTTTTGTGTGTAATACTTACCTGTTCATTCCCTTGCAGGAGTATCTTGAGTTGTATCATGCACTTGAACCTGTGATTGTATATATGTATTTTAGTTTGATGGTATTGATTAATAAGTCTACTTGCTTGTGTTCATTTTTCTTATACTGTATTCGGCCATAATTAAATAACTGTATTTTGATACATCCTGTCTAAGGGTAATTTGTGACTCCCATAGTGTGACCTCATTGTGAACCCTTTACAATCTCACCCCTCTGAAGATCTTAGCCTAGACCGCCTGCCACTGCTACCTTAAACTGGTTTGGCTAGAGCTTCCCAGAGTTGCCCCTGTCACAATATAGATTGGCCTTCTATACATCTGTCCACCAGGCCAGAGTAAAGGAAATCAGTCTTAACAAATTGGTGTACAGCGGCGGGATAACCCTCTCCACATAACATCTGGGTGTTTGTGAACAGGATCAGTATTGGGTGCCCCAATGTAGATCACTGGTGCTGTGTCCAGATTATGCTTACACAAGACACAATAATATTTGATTGCCTTGTGGATATAAGTCACCTACTAAACTAAGTATCATGGAAACAATCACTTTCACCACTTTGAGTGCCTAAAAAGTGAAGCAACTGAGAAAGGTATGTGTTTATAGAGGCTTGACAGTATCTGGCTTAAAAGCTGAGTTAATTGTAAACATTCTGGATTTTGAAAGAAACAAAGTTGTGCCTATCTTAACTAATGGTCCTGATAGTGGAGCTGGGGGTAGACCCAGCACCAGTAATGTCATTACTGTCACTCCAGTGACTGGTGTTGTAGATGAGGAGGGAGAAAGTGCATCCTCTGAACTTCTGATTGAGGCCTACTCTAATGCTGCAGCATCGTTCAATTTGAAGAAAGACACCCTCAGGTTCAAGGAAAAAGAACTTGAGTTTGCAATGGCCAAATTGGAACTGGAGAGGGTTGAGAAGCAGAAGGATAGGGGTCACCAGCTGGAGTTTACCAAGATTCAGGCTTCACACGGTTCTTCCAGAGGATCTGGAGATGGTTCTGGGCCTTCTTCACATCCTAGGTTTCCTAAAGATCTCCTGAGTATGTATGAGGAAAAGAATGATATAATTGACTGGCTCGTAACTTTTGAATATGCTTGTGAGGTACAAGGAGTGAGTGATGCTGACAGAATTGCATGGTTGATCAGCAGACTGCCCCATTCTGGCTGTGCTGCCATTAGGGAAATGTCAAAGGCTGATAGGTTAGACTTTGTAAAACTTAAGCAATCTCTTATCCTCAAGTTTGGGAAGACTCCTGCCCAATATGTGAGGAGGTTTAGAGAATATAGAAAGAAAGAATGTATGACCTATGTAAGTTTTGTTGCAGATTCTCTGAAAAACGTGTGTGGCTGGATAGAAGGCTATCAGGTAACATCCTTTGAGGGCATGGTCAATTCAGTCATGCTTGAACATATTTTTGCCTCTTGTTCCCCAGAGCTTAAGCAGCATTTGGCTGACTCAAAGGAGTTAAATCCAAAGAGGCTAGCCATTGCTGCTGACTTATGGGTTCCTCACAGAGTGTCCCATAAGGACAAGCCTGCTTCAGGTAAGCAGGAGGAGGGAAAGAAGCAGAAAGAGAAAGAGGGTGGGGATACTGATAAAACTATGTCCAAGAAGGCCCACAAACAGTTTAATAAGGGGAAGTCATCAGAATCAGGTCAGGGTAGTGGGACAGACCCTCCCAAGCAAGTCAGTGGCTACTCTAAGCCTCCCTATGTCTCAAGTGCCAGTGGGGCTTGTTACACTTGTGGGGCAAGTGACCACAAGAAGGGGGACCCCAAATGTAAGGGTAAGACCTTGGGGGTCCACTCTGCTAGTCTGGCCTTCTCTCAGTATGAGGAAGAAGGGATAGCAGGGGTGCCCTTCCCTTTAGACTCCATTCCCTCAGAAGAAGAGTCTGAAGTTTGTCTAGATTCCTTGGAAACTAGCAGTGCTGGAGCCTTGGCTCCCATTCCTGTCCTATTGCATAGTAATAATTCTGTTGAGGATAGTGTTCAGGCAGTAGGTGTAAGTACATCTACTGTTAGGAACACTGGGCCCAGTCCTACTGAAGTAGATTCCTTCATGGTAAACCCACAGGTTCTTGCCAGAGTTCCTGTGGGGGATACTCAGTTGGCAGGTAGGCCCTCTCTTAATGTTCCAGTAGCACCTGTCATTCAAGCTTTGAATAGAGAAGTGGTCAAGGCATCTGTCAATGTCAGGAGAGTGGTTCCTAGAAGAGTGCTGGGTGAGTTGAGCCTTCAAGGTGTATGTCCTGATAGGCCCTCACAACACCCTTCAAGCACCATGTCTCAAAATCAGGCTGTCTTAGCCAAGCCTAAGAGAAAGCCTAGGCCTAAGGGGAAACCCATGGCCAATGGAGTCAGAAGACCAGGCAGAGGAAAGGAGAATATTCATCCTGCCTTACCTACAACTGATGTTGAGGTAGTTGGAAGTGTCACCACTCCTAGTCTGGATGAGGGACCCCCAGAAAATCTTGCATCCTATGGGCCTCCTCAGCTGACTAGTTTACAGGTAGAGGAGAGTCCTAGGAGAACAAGAAGTATGGGCCAACAGAAAAGGAAACCATCATGGTTAGGCCTATGGAGAAAGACCTGCTTCCAATTGGAGGATTCTCCTCCAGTGAAGCAAAGAGTTCAACAGGAATGTGGGTTACTGCAAAGTAAGCCTACAGAGCCCACCAGAGCAAACCTTGAGAGGTTGGAGGTTACTCAGGTTGTGAGGTCTTTCCTCCTACAGTTGTTGTGTGACATTGCCCTTGTGATGCATCCTAGTGTCAGGATATCACCTGTGTGGTCTAACACATCTTCCTGCTGGCCCATGATGGGGTCCCAGAGGAAAACCAATGTAGGGCTCTCGCCCTATGTCACCAGGTTGACAGAAGTGAGACAGGAATTCAGTTACTCCAGAGTTCACTTTTAGGAGTAAACTCATTGTTACCAGAAACACGGCCTAATTTTATTAGCCCTTTTACTCTGGAGACCTCAGGCAATCGTTTACAATCAGGATTACTGATCATAGTCCCATATGCCCTTATGCCAACCCACAGGGAAGGACTGCCAAGTCAGTCATTGACACCATGCTGAACGGCAGCTTCAGAGGCAGCTCCTCTGCTGTCATCAGTAGTGGTCAGACCCAGTGGAGGGATGGTGAAGTGACCTGTCAAGAGTCACTGAGCTGTCATCCACAGGATGGTCTGAGAGAGAGATCTGTCAGATCTCTAAGGAGTTTGATTGGAGCTCTCTGTGAGCCCCAGAGATGGAGGTGGGGCCATCTCCTGTCAAACCTGTTCTACAAATCCCTGATTATCTGTCAGTGGTCTGGGTCTTGCCATGTTTCACAGCTTACAAGGTAAACTATTCTCAAGGCTTTGGTGAACCTTGGCAGGTTGTCATACAGTTTCCTGTGAATAGTATGGTGGATTTTATCTTGACAGATAAAATTGGATCCCTGCTTATGGCTATAGAGTGGGAGCCATAGAAATCTGTGTGTCTCCCTAGCCTGTGTCAAAGCAGCCTTTCAAATGGCTTCAGTGAGGATGGCCTAGTGTCTCCTCACCTGACCCCACATCAGCAAGGTGAGCTGGAGAGTTTGCTGAGGCAATCTCCCCTCTTGTTGTCACTGACACCCTTTATCACAGGATGGTGGGAACCAGACTGTATACTGGGAATAAGTGAACCCACCAAGATTGGGTATTGTGGTGGTTCAGAACAAAGACAAAGTTCTGACAGTTGGTGTGAGATCCACCCTGTGTTGGAACAAAGAGTGTCTAAGCATTCTAGCTGTCGAGAGTTCAGTTCTGAGGCACTGGAGGGATATACATGCAAAGCCAGTTTGGGATTCTGTATGGACACTAAAGCTCTGGGTTCTGTCCCCAAGACAGAAGCACACTCTTCACTAAAGGGTAACACCTTAGTGGGTCAGCTCTGTGCTGAAAAGTACAGAAGCTGTCATGATCTCTCTGCAGGGTATGGCAACATATCCCTGTCAGTCTGTGCTGAGGAGGAGACAGCAGTTTCGGCCTTTTCAAAGCCCTACTTCAGTGTAAGGTCTTCTGGATTGGTGGCTGCAACTGACACCTGTCAACTGAACTTACCCCTGTTCTGAATGGGAAAATGGATCTCAGAAATACATGTCTGGATGACATGGCAGATTCAACCCCCACTTGGGAGGAACTGGGTCAAGAGACAAGGGGGCCGATTCATGGAACAAACGTGCGCCGGAAAAAGTGGCGCAAGCGTGAAAAAGGAAGCGCATGCGATTCATGGAAGTCCCTGCACGTGTTTTTCTTGGGATGTGCGCCAAACCCGTGCGTGGCGCACACGGGCGCACACACCATTGCAACATCCCAAACGCCGTGCACAATGCGCACAGGGAAAGCGCACAACGTCCGCGCACACACCAAAAAGGGGGCGGGACATGGGGCATAACACGCGGAATGGGGAACAAACCATGAAAAGAAGGTATAACTGAGAAAGTACTACAGGGAAATGCACGGAACGCCCACACGCACGCGAACAACCTGTATTCATGGATTCAAATACGGGAAACCCGCGCACGGCAAAAGACGCACATAGGCGTCAACGCGTCCGCCACACGAAGGCAGGCGGAAGCGTCCCCGCACACAGTATAAAAGTGCGCGCAAACAACAAACATATATATACAGCTACGATAGCACTCTCACAACCAAAAGGAACTGATAACTGTAGCAATCTCAAACCTGGGTGGGCGAGGCCCTCCCCTCCTGTCCCTCCCACGGCGCACTAGACAGCCTCAGATATAGGCTGCTTCCTCACGCAGAGCCGGGCAAATGAACCACAGGGGAATTCTCCAACTAACAGCAAGACCATAGAAAGAAACACAAGACAGACACCCAAAAGCATGAGATTAACCTGCTAACCCAACTGCTAAAACCTCAACTCTTGTCACTTACCTCTCAAATGCTAAACAAACACACCCACTCTCCTGAACACCAAACCGCAAGCACTTCACTGCACTGCCCCAAAGCAAACCACACATAGTATCGCACAATAGCACATGGGAGCCCACAGATCTGAAAACTGCACCCAGTCTCAGCGAACAACACTAACCAAACTGAAGCTGTCAACAGGACACCACTAATCTTGCTCTACTTTTTTCCCACTACACCCACCAACCGATCCCACCCTCGTAACTCTCAGATCTGCCAGAGCATCAGGGGACCACTCGAGCATTGATGGTGAATGGTATAAACATCCTATTTTTTGTTATTGTTGTTGTTGGTTTTTTAAGTATGCGTGTGCCTGCTAGGGCACTGTGATATTTTGCCAGCTTGGTGGCATTAATTATTTCCTGAAATGCTCTGGCCATGGTGGATTCCCCTTGCCTCTCCAACTTCCTGTCCTGGCCCTGTTCCTTCCTCCCTCCCGCCTCCTGCTCTGATTGGCTAATTGCTGCTCTTAACACACCCTCCCAGGGCAGACCTCTGCCCGTGCTGCCCCATCGGCTAAGGGCCCCGAGGCAAAGAGTGGCTCCTACAGCAGCGGATACAGACTGTGTCTACAGGTGTCAGCAAGGTGGCTAGCTGTCAACCAGCAGCAACCATCAAGGGAGGTGTGGCCTGGGTGTGGAGTAGAGCAATCACTGTGCTCCAGAAGCCCTGCTCTACCTACCCTCGGAATATAACACACCAGGTGGTTAATATCAACCAGCTTCACAACTAGTGAAGATTGTGATTATTACCTGAGATGCAACTAGAGAGGACTATGACCACTGGCCTGCCCCACATTGAGATAGAACTGTGAATATTAGCCTGCACCACATTGAGATAGCTGTGAATATTAGCCTGTGCTACATTGAGATAGAACTGTGGATATTAGCCTGCACCACATTAAAATAAAGCTGGGAATATTAGCCTGCATACCACATGAAAATTGAGCTAGGAATATTAGCCTGCATCGCACTGAGAGAGAATTGCGAACATTTCCTTGTGTCACATCTGGAGGGGACTGTGACCATTAGCCTCTGCCACATTGAGAAAGAACTGTGAAACAGGCCTCACTCCAGTTTTTCAAGGTGTCTCAAATCTAGGTGTTCTAATTACGACCTGCCATTCTATGAAACCTAGGCCTCTTTCACATTATCTAGGTGTCCCAAATCTTGGTGCTTGATCACTGCCTGCCTTTCTGTGAAGCCTAGGCCTTTCTCCTGTTATCTACGTGTCTCAAATCTAGTTCCAATTACTGCCTTCCATTCTGTGAAGCCTAGCCCTTTCTTTTGTTGTCTAGGTGTCGGGAATCGAGGTGTTTATTTATTGTTTTCATTCGACAAAACCTAGATCCCTCTCCCACCACCTGATATCCTAAATCTAAGAGTTTGCTTTTGTTATAAACCACCTGTGAAACCTAGACTCCCCACTATCTTGTCATCTCAAACCTCTGGATACTCTATCAGTACCTGCCATATTTGAGTCCTAGGCCCCCGACACCCAAGAACACCCAGCAGCCACTAAAAGCTAGGAATTACAACCAATATCACTACCCTAGTTAATCTGCACCCCATAACCAACCACGCCATGTGTTGAACGCCTAGTATTCCCTTGGATAGTCCTCCCATAGAAAGAGGAACACCCGAACCCTACCGATTGAACAGACAGACTCCCTCTTAGAGCATCCAGGCATCTCAACATAACAAGATAAAACGCAACATTATCCTAGCACAAGGCACGATAGATGGGCAACTGCCCCTGTAAACTCAATATTTAGTGCAACTCCTACCACCGAGGATCCAAAATGGCCCGACGCAGAATCGGACGACGACAAAGAGATCAGGAGCATGGAACAACTAATACGGGTATGCAAACTCAACCACCTCCAGTAGAAGCTGCCTTAGATACAGAACTGCCAAATAAAAAAATCAACAGAACAAACATTGTAAGCAAAAAATCCTTATATCTTACACCGTGCCTCGCAACAACCACAGCACCTCGATACTTCAACTACACTGACATCTCCAGACAGGCACATAATTCCCTCAAACAACTGAAAAAAGACGGGAGGACCCAAGAAGAGAATGGGATGATACCAACCCCCTTACTCTATACATCACAAGAACAGAAAGGCATTAACAATAGCCACATCAAGCGACAGATGATGAGGCAGTAGAAGTCAACAACCCAACTATCAATCCAACAGACCGATTCAATGACGAAGCAGCCTCCACGGAACCGCAACCAACTGGCGTCAACACAGAAGCACCCCAATTGAACACCACAAATCAAAACGGGGAACAAATAAACCAAAACACATCAAAAAGATCCACCACAATCTAATCAATGCAAGATCAATGTCCAAACATGCCACAGAAATCTACGACCTATGTGACGGAGGTATCAACATCCTATTCGTAACTGAAACATGGCTAGTTGACAACTACAAGATCACTCTCAACAACTGCCTGCCTGATAACTTCATATGTGTCCAAGCAAAAGGAAAACCAAAAAAGGTTGCAGACTGGCAATAATCCACTAGGAACACCTGGAAATTAAACTGGAAGACCCATTAAATATCAATTAAATTCTAATCTCTAATCCTCCGCCTATCAACAAACCTGAAATTCATACTGGTGTACAGACCACCAACTTACGATGCAACCTTACCAACTGAAAGATAGATGAGCTAGAATCATACCAAAGAAGAATCAGAAAGATCAGGATGGAAGGGTAAGGATGACATATCAATAACACCTTGGCCTACAAAGTAAGCACAAGCAGCAATGGACCATTGACAGGAAATAGATAGCAAGGGGTGGTTTTAAACATACAGCACCGATACCAGGGTGGGGGACAATGCAAACCCCAACCTGGTACACTAAGGTCAAAAATAAAACAGCTGGGAACTTTCCACGCCATCACTCCTAACAAATAAACAGACAGGAAAGAAAAATAGAATAAATATGCCTACCCCATAGGACAACCGGATACATAGAACAAGAATTATAAGGACGAAGAGACATATAACCCACTAGCCCAAAAGCTCACATTTCAGCATCCTTAACTCACACAAAAATACACACAACCACCTTCTCGCACAGCAAACCGCATGTACCTCACCACACTGCAACAGCAAACAAATGACACAAGTCACTCCAACAGCACACAAGGCCTCACATTGATCCGATATTCACACCCAAGCTCAGCGCACGGGGAAAACCGAACTGAAGCTGCCAACAGGACACCACCTTTCTCACTTTCCTACTCCCTCTTCACCCGACTAATCCCACACCGCCTTCTTGTTCACAGATCCGCCAGAGTGCCAATTCCATTGGTGACGGTGCGTGGAACAAATACCTTTAACATAACATAACATAGAATTGAGCCTGTTTGTGACAGATAACCTCACTGTACCAGACAGTCTGATTGGGCAAGTTAGCACCATTTTGCATTTAGCTGGATTGTGCCAGATAGCAGCATTTCGCAGCTAGCCTGATTGTGCCAGATAGCCTGATTGTGCCAGATAGCCTGACTGTGCCAGACAGCAGCATTTCGCACTTTCTCTGTGCCAAACAGACTGATTATGCCAGATCTCTCACATCAAGATAACTACCAGCCAGCAATATCTTTAGGTAGACTATACTCCGTGCTAGCTAGTCCACATAACATTGCAGATATGAGCAAGCATCACAACTAGACAGAATTTTATAGATTAGCATTGTGTCGTATCTAGACAGGACTGTAATACTAGCTTGTGTCATATCTAGACCAAATTGTAAAGATTAGCACTGTGTCACATCTAGACAGAATTGTAATACTAGCTTGCATCATATCGAGACAGAATTGTAAAGACTGGCATTGCTTCAGATCTAGACAGAATTGTAATACTAACTCGTGTCACATCTTAGACAGAATTGTGAAGATTAGCTCGTGTCACAGCTAGACAGGATTCTGAAGACTAGCATTCATCGCCCCTTAAAAGTGATGCCACTAACCAACCCCACCAAAGAATCTCTCTATGCATACAACTCTTGCACTCCACACAAACACAATCACACAACCAAAGCACTAAAAACCGCACGCACTTCACTACATCACAACAACAGAACAGGACACACATAGCATCGTACCACAACACATGCGGCTATCAACTGAAAAGCCCACCTAAGCTCAGCAAACGGTGTTAACCGAACTGAGGCTGCAAACAGCACATCACAGCTCTCTTGCTCTTTTTCCCGCTCAAGTTTTCAAGAGCGCCAGTGGACCACTACAGTGGTGATAGTTCATGGTATAAATATCCTTTAACATAACATCCTTCTAATGATATAACTAGTTATTCTATTTGACGTACGTGTGACGTTCTGTTGAATCCAAGTGGCTGTTTCCTGTTGTTTAGGCTATGACCATAAAAAGGGTTACTGTAATTTAAGGCAGAGTATAATAACAGAGATTACAGAGATTTCTGATAACATGCCTAGCAAGTCTCTTCCCGACTGGAAGAGTGCCTTTCCATACCGAAATGCTACACTTCACTGAATTTAAGAGATGGAGAAAAAAGCACCATATTTAAGAGACACAATGGCACTTAGTAATTTGGAACAGAATTTGTCTGAAATCTAGTTTGACCATAACATGATATTACTGTCATTTATGGTTATTAGAGCATCATATGACAGAAAAGGCTTCATCTTCAAAAGGGTACACACATTTGCTTGAATTTTATGCCTCGTTACAGGTTAAGCAGTGTGGTAAGCAAGTGGTGGTAATTCTGTTATCGCAACCTTTTATTTTTGGCAGAAACGGAATTACCACAGTGTGAAATTCCCAGATTGACCTTGAAATATAGGAGTTACCTCCAGCACGAGACTGTAGATAAATCCTCCACTTTAAGGCCAAAGGCCCTCATTACGACCCAGGCGGTAAGTTACCGCCTGGGCCGTGACTTTACGCCATGGTGGTTGGCGGATTTACCGCCCCATTCCAACCTTGGCGGGGCGGTAAATCCCCATTTTCCCATTTTCCCTTTCCCATTCCCATTTTGCCCCATAGGGCATAATGGGAGTGGGGAAGGCGTTAATTACGCCATCGTAAATTACGGTGGCGTAATTAACTCCATGGTCTCTTAGCGCCATGGATTTTAACACCTGCTAAAAGCAGGTGTTAAAACCTCCATGGTGCTAAGGGAACTCGTACTCAGGCGGTAAGGGTCGGCGCTGTTTACGGCGCCGTAAACCCCTTACCGCCTGAGTTGTAATGAGGGCCAAAATCAGTGAATTCACCGTGTGAAATGACTGCTTGCAGTAAATCCACCAGAAATCCACATGGCGTCCTGTTGTTGGGGATGCACATGCAGCGTCCCGGCCACGCCAAAAGGTTCAGACTGAGGAAAATGTATTAGCCCGTCACAAACATCAGAGGCACGATAGTAGATAATGTTAAAGGTATTTATTTAGAGCATCGTCACCAACGGAATTGTTCCCCAGGCGCTCCAGCGGATCTGCAAAGAAGGAGGGCGGGTATGATAGTTGGGAGGAGGGGAGTAGGAGAGTGGGAGAAGTGGTGTGCTGTTGGCGGCTCCAGTTCGGTATACACCATGCGCTGAGCTTTTGGTGTGGGTAGCGAATCGGCAAAGGCCACTTGTGCTGTAGGTGCTGTTTGTGTGTTGTTGATGCAGTGTGGTAACGTGCGTGCGGTTTGCTGGGTGAGAGATGGTTGTGTGAGATTTAATGTGGAAATTTGGAAAGATTGGGTTAGTGGGGTCAGTATCCTGGTTCAGGCACATCTTTCCAATTTCAGTTCTATCGCTGTGGGTGGGGGTTGCTGCTGATTCCTTTAAAGGCCATCTGACATTGGTGTGTGATGGCGCAGCACGCTCCAAGTTGTGTCCTGATGAGCTTAATATAATATGTTGGGGTGAGTCTGTGTCTTTCCAAGTTTCCTAGCTGTCTGAAATGCCCTGGGTCTGTTGGGCTGGGAAGGCTCGGAGCTGGGGTGCTATTGGTGGATGTCCTGGAACTTGGTATTGGTGTGGCTGAGTATTTTATGTGGTCCTCCTATCTCGTAGAACATCTTCCTTGAAATCTATGGTGTAGTGTTCACTTGTGTATGGATGAGGGGAGAGCTCCCTGCTGTGTCAGCTTTTTCTAGTGTAGATTGGTGTGTCTGTTTTTCATCTACTGATGTCTGTCCAGAGGGAGGGGACCCTATTCCCTTCCTATCTTATGTCATGGTTCTGTTGGAGCTGGGGTGCAGTTTCGGGCCAGGGTGCTATAGCTGGGTCACCCTGGTTCTGCCGTCATGGTCTGGTAATATTTGCGGTCTATGTGTCCTACCTCTTTCTCAGTTGATGGGTATGTCGTGCGGAGTCTTCCTTAGTTTCTTTCCCATATGATTGCTTTGAATGGGAACTGGATCTGCGTTTTCATTCATCGTTTTTTCTGTTAGTCGCGTGCCCCTGTGGATGGTCTCCTATTTATGGAGTGAAGAGCCAGGATTTGAGCAGTTTCCTGAATATTAGGTGGTTTCTTGTGTTGCCTATGATCTGAAATAGGTTGTTCCAGGTTTTTGGCGGCTGGCGAGAGAGTTTTCTTTTGTTGTAGGGTTTTGGTTTCAGGCAGATATCGTTACTTGATCTGAGCGTTCTTGTTGGTTGATGTAGTTGTAATTTGTCTCTCAGGAATTCAGCGCTTTGTTTGTGTATTGCTCTGTGCGTGATGCACATGGTTTTTCATATGATTTGTTCTTTTATTGGTAGCCAATGTAGTGTTTTAGCGCCGGCGTGATGTGCTCTCTTCGGGGTAGTTTGATGAGCAGTCTGGCTGCCGCATTTTGTGTGCGTTATAGTTTTTTTAGAAGATGTTCAGACATGCCCAGGTATAGGCTATTGGCGTAGTCTACTCTGGGCATGATAACAGCGATGATGGTGGTTGTTTTGTTGGCAAATGATAGGAACGCTAGGATATGTTTTGCCGCTTGTAGGCGAAAGAAGCATTTGTTAAGAAAAGAGTTAACTTGAGGCTCTAGGGTAAGGTTGTTGTCCATCAGGACCCCCAGGTTTATTTACAATTGGCAATGGCGCTGGGCTAGTGCCGAGTTCCTTTGGCCATGGGATGACGTGGTTGTCTCCTCTGTTTTTTGTGACAATCATTATTTCTGTTTTGCCTGGGTTGATTTTGAGGCAGTTCTTCCAATTGAATATATCATGAAGGCAGTTTTCTAGCGTTGAGTTATTTTCTAGGGTATCTTGTATTTTGAAGATTATTTGCGTGTCGTCGGCATAGTTGTAGCAGGTGAGGCCGTGACTTTTGATTCATTTAATTAGTAGGGAGAGGTAGATATTGAATAACAGCGGGGAGAAGGATGATCCTTGTGGTACTCCACAAGTAGAGTCTCTTGGGATTGATTTGAAAGGTTTCATCCATATGGTTTCTGTTCTGTTTGTAAGGAAGGATTTGATCCACTGTAGGGCAGTGTCTGTTATTCCAAGTCCTTCTAATCTCGTTAGGAGAATGATGTGATTAACTGTGTCAAATGCTGCAGATAGGTATAGAAGTATCAAGGCAGCACTGTTGTCCGAGTCTGCATTTGTTTTTAGGTCGTCCCATTTAGAGAGGAGAGCTGATTCTGTTCCTCTCATTGGTCTTAAGCCAACTTGTGCCTGGTCTAGTAGGCAGTGTTCTTCTATGAATTCTTGTGTTGTTTTGTATATGTATGTTTCGAGCGGTTTGGCTGTGTACGGGATGTTAGAGATGGGTCTGTAGTTGGAGAGGTCATCTATGGATCCTGCTGTGTTTTAGAGTATCGGCCATATGTGTGCCGATTTGAAGGATTGTGGCACTTTCCCTGTCATGATGGAGAGGTTGAGGATGTTCCTGTGATATTCCATGGCAGATCCTTGTTTCAGGATTGATTTGTAAATGTCCCGGGGGCTTGGGTCCTCCGGCGAACCTGAGTTGTTGCTTTGATTTACCAGATTGGTGAAATTCTCTGCTGATATTTCGGGAAAGCTTCTTAGTTTGTTTGGGTGTTCCTCTTGAGGGTAGGTGGGTTTCGTAGTAGGGTCTGGTGGTCTGCTTTGTATGGTTTGTTGGATGCTGATGATTTTGTTTTGAAGTGGTCTGCTAAATCATTGCATTACATTGTCGGAATTGGCACCTTGTCTCATCCCAGTGTTTTTTTTAAATTTCATTTATGATTCTAAAGAGTTCTTTTTGTGTGTTCGGTGCTTTGAAGATTTGGCTGTGGTAGTGTTTCCTCTTTGCTTTTTGTATTTTCTTTTTGTATGCGCGGTTATGTTGGAGGAATTTCTGCTTATTTGTAGTGTCGTTATTTTCCTCCAGTCTAGTTCAAGTATTCGTTTTTTTTCATTTCATGGTGCTGAGTAGTGGGGTGTACCATTTTGCCCTTGCACTTTTATGAGAGGGAGTGAAAGGTTTTTCTTTGGCGATGTTGTCGATGGTTGTTACAATCCAGGTATGGAGAATGGCTACTTTTTTGTCTAGGTCGGTCTCTTACATAAATAATGGAGATGGTCTGTTGAGCTCCAGGAGTTTGGTTAGGTTGGAGTTTTTTACGGTTCTCCAATTTCTTTTCATTGTGGTCATCGGTTTGTCTTGTTGCTTGTTTACTGGCGTGGACATTGTAATTATGAAGGGAATGATGAGGTGGTCGCTCCACAGTATTTGAATTGGCGTTGCAGTGTTAATGACTTCTTTGTTCACGAAGATTGCGTCAAATATATACCCTGCTGAGTGGTTTGCTCCTTTGACTAGCTGTTGTAGATTCATTGCTGCTAGTTGGCTCGTAAGAGATTTTTGTGTGGTTGCTGTTTCTTCATCGAATCAAATGTTGAAATCTCAGAGGTCGATCAGGTGGTTATGATTAATGGATGGTGATCTCTTCGGTGAGGGCCTCTATGAAGGTTGCGTTGTAGGTTGGTGGTCTGTCAATCAATATGAATCACAGGTTGGTTTTGGGGTTTACTGATAGGCATAGGATTAGGGATTCGCATTTATCGATGTTTGATGGGTCTTCCGATTAGATGGCCAGGTGGTCCTTGTGGATGATTGCCAGTCGCCCCCTTTTGGTTTTTCTGTTTGCTTGGATGCATTTGAAGTTTGAAGGCAGACAGTTGTTGAGGGTGATCTTGTAGTTGTCATCTAGCCGTGTTTCAGTTACAAATAGGATGTCGATGCCTCCGTCGCAGAGGAGGTCATATATTTTGGTGGCATGCTTGGACATTGACCTTGCATTGATTAAATTGCAGTGGATCTTTTTGTTGTGGTTTTGCTTATTAGTTTTTCCTTGAGTTGGTTTTCAGCTGTTCTGACTTGGTGCGTCTGTGTTGACGTTGATTGGGTGAGGGTGAGGGTGAGGATGAGGATGAGGATCAGCGAACACTGCATTTAAATTGAAGCTGTCTGCTAGATTGAAACTTGGTTGTTCAATAGCGGTGCTTCTCTGCTCATGCTGATTGTTTGAAGGTCAGAGGAGGCTTTGTCTTCATTGAATCAGTCCGTTAGGTTTATGGTTGGGTTGCTGGTTATTAGATCTTCGTTGTTTTGTCTGGTGTGACGTGGGTGGTGATGGTGTCCTTCTGTTCTTGTGATGTATGGGGTTGGAATCTTCTCACCCTCTTCTTAGGTGCTTCCTTCTGTCTTTTTTCTTGTCTGGCATGCCTCTTTACTTGGCTCGGGCACTCGGTGTCGATGGGATGTCAACGTTCAGGTGTAGTTGTGAGGTATGGTGTGAGATATAAGGATTTTTCTCTTTCGGAGTCTGTTTTGATCGTATTGGTTTCTGGTGGGGTGTTTCCTGCAGTTGAGGTTGGTGCTGCTGGGGTCAGTGAGTTTTGTGTGTCCCTGTCCCTTGTTGCATGTTCTTGTGCTCTTTCTCTGTGCCCGTTCCTGTTCTGGGGCATTTTTGGGGTTCGGTGCAGGGTTAGCAGTTTGTGTGGTTGATTGTAATGTCAGGGGTAGCACTGTTGTTTCCATTGCTGTATGTAAGCTTGGTGTTGCCTAGTAAAGTACAAGCTGTACAAAACTGGGCCACCCCTACTACACAAACCCAGGTGAGAGCCTTCCTAGGTCTCACTGGGTACTATAGGAACTTCATAGAGAACCATGGGACCATAGCTTCTCCCTTGCATGTGGTCTCCTCTCCCAAATTCCCTAAAAAGGTCAGGTGGAATGAGGAGTGCACTCAAGCATTTGAAGGCCTAAAAAAAGCCTTTTGTCAAGCTCCAGTCCTAAGAGCTCCTGACTATAACCAAACATTCATTGTGCAAACGGATGCTTCGAGTACAGATATTGGTACAGTCCTTAGTCAACTGAATGAGAAAGGTAGGGAGCACCCCATTTGCTTCATCAGCAGAAAGCTGAAGGAACCAGAAACAAGGTGGGCAGCCATTGAGCGTGAGTGAGTGAGTGCTTTGCTGTTGTGTGGTCACTGAAGAAGTTTAGGCCATACTTGTATGGATCTACTTTTGGGATTCAGACTGACCACCAACCCTTTAGATGGTCAATGCAAATGAAAGGGGACAACCCAAAACTACTGAGATGGTCAATCAGCCAACAAGGGTGTGATTTTACCATTGAACACAGGTCATGGTGTCACCAACAAAATGCTGATGGACTCTCCGGGATGTTTGACCGACTGGAGTAAGGAGATTCATCCAGAAGTGGATTGAATCCTCCTGTCCCTTAGTCGGGGGGGGGCAAGTGTTGGGGATAATTCTCAAAATGTGCTCATTTCCCTTACCTTTTGAGACCCCAAGCAACTTTGCTGGATTTCTAGGATTGGATTTTTTTTACCTGGGAAGAGTGTGAGCCTTTTTCCCACTCTTCCATGTATTTTGTGTGTGTTTTACTTTTGTGTGCTTTGGTTATGGAGTTTTAAAACAACTCCATAGGCATAATCTCTTTCTGTGTGTCACACAACACCTTCAGTGCAGTGGCACAGGGATGTCTTCCAGACTTACCAAAGTTTAAAAACCTTATCTGGGGCTGACTACTGTCTCCCAGGGCATGTAAAGTTAAATTGGCTTTTCTAGCCTTTTTAAATTTACTGACCCAGCACACACTATCTTCCTATAGAGTGCTGGAGGGGCCACCGAGCTTCCCCTGAGTCAAAACACCCATGTAACAGTAAAATGTTACCTTTTCCTACTTTATTTGGCTGGTGGCAGTGGTTTAGATCAACTACCGTGATTTTTTGCGACCGCTAACAACAGTAGCTAAAAATCGGGTCAGCCATG
This sequence comes from Ambystoma mexicanum, assembly GCF_040938575.1. Lineage (NCBI taxonomy): Eukaryota > Metazoa > Chordata > Amphibia > Caudata > Ambystomatidae > Ambystoma > Ambystoma mexicanum. The sequence goes on along the minus strand of NC_090941.1, from coordinate 1,170,006,203 downwards.
TTTTTCAATATGGCGCCCAAGACCTATCTCTAGTCATCTTTTTTCACCATTTCTTTTAGGAAAGGTCCTTCTTGTGTTTGTTTCATGTGCGCCAAACCAGGTTTGGTCCCTTTGTTCGTGTCCTATCGCGGGCTTCAGGGCTGAAGCCCTCCTCTGGCGCCTGAGTGTCTGGGTTGGACAGGATGTGAGGGAGGTGCCTGAAACTCCCTGTGCTTAGTCTCCTAGGAGACCTGAATGTACTCTAACATGATTGGCTGGCTGACTGTCCAGCAAGGACAGCCACCCTGCTGTGTGAGTGACAGCCAGGCTGGAATGAATGGGGGAAAACTGTTTAAAAGCAGGTCTCTGGGTCTTTGAAAGCAGAGCCGACCACTGGAATGAAAGAACCGAAGACGAGCTAAAAGAAGAGGACTTCTGCAACTCCTGGACGACCGGTGAAGCCCTGCTGCAGGTCCGAATTGACTGAAACTCCAATCGACAGAGAAGCCCTTCAAGGTTAACTTCTTCCCTTGAGTTTGGTAGGAACAACCAACTTGTAAGCCACCTGGACAACGTCCCCATCTGGTTGAATTTTCTTCAGAGTGCTGTTGAAAACTGGATAGCCACAGGTAAGGAAACCAGTTTGTGGTCTTTAAGGCACTCGCACCTTAAAGTGACGTCTTGCTAAGCTTTCGGCCTCATCCCTGGGCAGTACAGGAACCTCCCAACGTCCTCCTTCTTGTCCCCACGACTGAAGTTCAGGAACAGCGAGGTCTGCTCAAACTGCCAGGAACAACTGCCTCAGCTTCAGCTCTTCTTCACTAAAAAGGTACTGTGCAAACGCTGTCCGGAAATCTTTTCGGCCATCGCTAAAGTTTGTGGAACTTTGCTCAACTTCGAAGGCGTGTCCTTCCCTAAACATTCGTCAAACTTTTCCCCTAGCCAAATTCTTCTAAACTCTGTGGCAAAGACTTGACCGTTACTGAAGGGGCCCCTGAGGGACCCTCGGATGCGGAAACAAGGCACAATCACCACACACAAATTGATACGTCAGACATGAGGTCGTATTCCCAAAGTCTAGGGTTTATTGCAAAGCAAATAGTCTCATTTGGCCAAATGGTCCCACACCCCGCGACGTGTGTCTAACAGACCTCGGGGGACGCAAGAGAGTGAAGATCGTACAACAGTTACATATATACAAAACAAGCATCTTGTAATCAGTAGTGACACATTTAATACCGCCCCTAGTACAATTCCTTTGAGTTGGGTACGCTGATTGACAATGGTGACGAGTTTGACACCTTCAAATATTCATTTAGCAACAGTTTGCAATTTTGTAGGCTTATAGACATAAGTCTGTGTTTTGAAGAACACAATACGTCTGTTTCTGCAAGCAAGCTGCGTGTAGGGGCGAGACACATTCCAGGCCTTACTATCTCCTGGTTTCTATTTGTGTGCTGGGGGGTCATCTTGCTCTCCAGAGCTCTACAGGGCTCTGGAAAGGGGGGCCGCAAAGAAGAGCATAATTCAAGTTATTTAATGTTCGTTTCTAGCATTTCTACTGTTTTTCCGAGACTGGCTGGCACCTGTTGTACTGATTAGGACACTGCGTTGCTCACTCCCATGGCTATGTGAGGGAGGAGACCGGGCATTTCTGTCTGGTTCGCTGTGTTATGTTTCAACATGTCTTTAGTAACCTTGTACCATTGAAGCAGAATAATGTTTCAGCAAAGCAATTTTACATGAGGTAAAGCGGCATCGTTAGAGGAAGCAGAGAGGAGACAAAATGGTGATTCTGGTCATTCTCAAATGGCCGCACCTTAGTTGGGCTAGTGGCTTTATATTTCTAACGCTGATGAGGCGGTTGGTCTTCGGCCAATCAATTATCCTATATTACCTTACAATCGAAGGGTGTCTAATTCTTCTAGACGGACATTACTACCAGAACTGTGCTATCCTATACACAAGACTCTGAACCATTGACTTTGGCCCAGGCATATGCGATAAATTGCTAGTTGTAGTATGCTGAAACCTTCTGCCCTGCGTATGAATGCATTTGTGTTGTTAATTCATATAACCTTGTCTTTTCCCTCCTTTATTAAGTATCAGAAGTGCCATTTTGCTCCCAATTCAGTGGAGCTAAACTTGTTCATTTACTTAGCGGTTGTGTTTTTGTGGTTTATCAGTGTGTGATATTGAGCTGTTATCTCTAGTGTAATGTTTTCAAACAACTGTGTAAATAAATGTATATTCTTTTACCAAGATACCTAGTAAGTGTTTGTTTGAATCACTGTATTAGTTGGTCTTTTGTTTAACTTGTTCTACTGCCCACTTAAACTCTTGAGATAGGTCTGGCTGCTCAGCCATCGCTACCATTTTACTGTGTAGTACAGGCTTGTACCAAAGATGAAATTGTGCTTACGCTTGTAGTCCTAATTGCATGTAGTGTTTCCAAAGGGTACTGCATGTGATTCTGCCTAACAGACGGTGGCTTCCCAATCTAAAGCATATAACAGGGTGTGTGGTGTTCCCACAGGGGATACCTTTCCCCTTAGGATGGTGGCTTCCCAATCTAAAGCTTATAACAGGGTGTGTGGTGTTCCCTCAGGAGATACCTTTCCCCTTAGGACGGTGGCTTCCCAATCTAAAGCTTATAACAGGGTGTGTGTAGATCTCACTGGAGATACCTTTTCCATTAGGACGGTGGCTTCCCAATCTAAAGCTCATAACAGGGTGTGTGGAGATCCCACAGGAGATGCATTTCACCTTAGGATGGTGGCTTCTCAATCTAAAGCTTATAACAGGGTGTGTGGTGTTCCCACGGGAGATACATTTCCCCTTAGGACGGTGACTTGCCAATCTAAAGCTTATAACAGGGTGTATGTGGATCCTACAGGAGATACCTTTCCCCTTTGGATGGTGGCTTCCAACCCTAAAGCTTATAACAGGGTGTGTGGTGTTCCCACAGGAGATACATTTCCCCTTATGATGGTGGCTTCCCGATCTAAAGCTTATAACAAGGTGTGTGGTGTTCCACGGGAGATACATTTCCCTTGGGACGGTGGCTTCCCCATTCTAAAGCTTATAACAGGGTGTGTGGTGTTCCCACAGGAGATAACTTTCCCCTTAGGTGGCTTCCCAATCTAAAGCTTAGAACAGGGTTTGTGGTGGTCCCACAGGAGATACATTTCCCTTTAGGACGGTGGCTTCCCAACCCTAAAGCTTATAACAGGGTGTGTGGTGTTCCCACAGGAGATACATTTCCCCTCAACGGTGGCTTCCCAATCTAAAGCTTATAAAAGGGTGTGTGGTGTTCCCGCGGGAGATACATTTCCCCTTAGAATGGTGACTTTACGATCTAAAGCTTATAACAGGGTGTGTGGTGTTCCCACGCGAGATACATTTAACCTTAGGACGTTGGCTTCCCGAGCTAAAGCTTATAACAGGGTGTGTGGTGTTCCCACAGGAGATACATTTCCCCTTAGGACGGTGGTTTCACGATCTAAAGCTTATAACAGGGTGTGTGGTGTTCCCACTGGAGATACATTTCACCTTAGGACGGTGGCTTCCCGATCTAAAGCTTATAACAGGGTGTGTAGTGTTCCCACGGGAGATACATTTCCCCTTAGGACAGTGACTTCCCGATCTAAAGCTTATAACAGGGTGTGTGGTGTTCCCACGGGAGATACATTTCCCCTTAGGACGGTGGCTTTCCGATCTAAAGCTTATAACAGGGTGTGTGGTGTTCCAACAGGAGATACATTTCCCCTTAGGACGGTGGCTTCCCGATCTAAAGCTTATAACAGGGTGTGTGGTGTTCCCACATGATTTACATTTCCCCTTAGGATGGTGGCTTCCCAATCTAAAGCTTATAACAGGGTGTGTGTAGATCTCACCGGAGATACCTTTTCCCTTAGGACGGTGGCTTCCCAATCTAAAGCTTATAACAGGGTGTGTGGAGATCCCACAGGAGATGCATTTCACCTTAGGACGGTGGCTTCTCAATCTAAAGCTTATAACAGGGTGTGTGGTGTTCCCACGGGAGATACATTTCCCCTTAGGACGGTGACTTGCCAATCTAAAGCTTATAACAGGGTGTTTGTGGATCCCACAGGAGATACCTTTCCCCTTTGGATGGTGGCTTCCAACCCTAAAGCTTATAACAGGGTGTGTGGTGTTCCCACAGGAGATACATTTCCCCTTATGATGGTGGCTTCCCGATCTAAAGCTTATAACAAGGTGTGTGGTGTTCCACGGGAGATACATTTCCCTTGGGACGGTGGCTTCCCCATTCTAAAGCTTATAACAGGGTGTGTAGTGTTCCCACAGGAGATAACTTTCCCCTTAGGTGGCTTCCCAATCTAAAGCTTAGAACAGGGTGTGTGGTGGTCCCACAGGAGATACATTTCCCCTTAGGACGGTGGCTTCCCAACCCTAAAGCTTATAACAGGGTGTGTGGTGTTCCCACAGGAGATACATTTCCCCTCAACGGTGGCTTCCCAATCTAAAGCTTATAAAAGGGTGTGTGGTGTTCCCGCGGGAGATACATTTCCCCTTAGAATGGTGACTTCCCGATCTAAAGCTTATAACAGGGTGTGTGGTGTTCCCACAGGAGATACATTTCCCCTTAGGACGGTGGTTTCACGATCTAAAGCTTATAACAGGGTGTGTGGTGTTCCCACAGGAAATACATTTCACCTTAGGACGGTGGCTTCCCGATCTAAAGCTTATAACAGGGTGTGTAGTGCTCCCACGGGAGATACATTTCCCCTTAGGACAGTGACTTCCCGATCTAAAGCTTATAACAGGGTGTGTCGTGTTCCGACGGGAGATACATTTCCCCTTAGGACGGTGGCTTTCCGATCTAAAGCTTATAACAGGGTGTGTGGTGTTCCAACAGGAGATACATTTCCCCTTAGGACGGTGGCTTCCCGATCTAAAGCTTATAACAGGGTGTGTGGTGTTCCCACATGATTTACATTTCCCCTTAGGATGGTGGCTTCCCAATCTAAAGCTTATAACAGGGTTTGTGGAGATCCCACAGGAGATACCTTTCCCCTTAGGAACTTGGTTTCCAATCTAAAGCTTATAACACAGTGTTTGGTGTTTTCACAGGAGATACCTTTCCCATTAGGATGATGGCTTTCCAATCTAAAGCTTATAACAGGGTGTGTGGAGATCCCACAGGAGATACCTTTCCCCTTAGGATGGTGGTTTCCCAATCTAAAGCTTCTAACGGGGTATGTGGCGTTCCCACAGGAGATACCTTTCCCTTAGGACGATGGCTTTCCAATCTAAAGCTTATAACGGGTTGTGTGGTGTTCCCACAGGAGATACCTTTCCACTTAGGATGGTAGCTTCTAATCTAAAGCTAATAACAGGGTGAGTGGTGTTCCCACAGGAGATACATTTCCCCTTAGTATGGTGTCTTCCCAATCTAAAGCTTATTATAGGGTGTGTGGTGTTCCCACAGGAGATACCTTTCCCCTTAAAACGGTGGCTTCCCCATCTAAAGCTTATAACAGGGTGTGTGGTGTTCCCACAGAAGATACTTTTCACTTTAGGATTGTGGATTCCCAATCTAAAGCTTATTACAGGGTGTGTGGATCCCACAGGAGATACCTTTCCCCTTAGGATGGTGGCTTTCCCATCTAAAGCTTATAAAAGGGTGTGTGGTTCCCACAGGAGATACCTTTTACCTTAGGATGGTGGCTTCCAAATCTAAAGCTTATAACAGGGTGTGTGGTGTTCCCACAGGAGATGCTCTTCCCCTTAGGGTGGTGGCTTCCCAATCTAAAATGTATAACAGGGTGTGTGGAGATCCCACAGGAGATGCATTTCACCTTAGGACGGTGGCTTCCCAATCTAAAGCTTGTAACCGGGTGTGTGGTGTTCCCTCAGGAGATACCTTTCCCCTTAGGATGGTGGTTTCCCAATCTAAAGTTATAACAGGGTGTGTGGTGTTCCCACAGGAGCTGCCTTTCCCCTTAGGACGGTGGCTTCCCAATCTAAAACTTATAACAGGGTGTGTGGTGTTCCCACGGGAGATACATTTCACCTTAGGATGGTGGCTTCCCAATCTAAAGCTTATAACAGGGTGTGTGGTGTTCTTACAGGAGATACCTTTCCCCTTAGGAGGGTGACTTCCCAATCTAAAGCTTATAACAGGGTGTATCGTGTTCCCACAGGAGATACATTTCCCCTTAGGACAGTGGCTTCCCAATCTAAAGCGTATAACAGGGTGTGTGGTGTTCCCATGGGAGATACAGTTCTCCTTAGGACGGTGGCTTCCCAATCTAAAGCTTATAACAGGGTGTGTGTAGATCCCACAGGAGATACCTTTCCCCTTTGAATGGTGGCTTCCCAACCTAAAGCTTATAACAGGGTGTGTGGTGTTCCCACAGGAGATACATTTCCCCTTAGGACGATGGCTTCCCGATCTAAAGCTTATAACAGGGTGTGTGGTGTTCCACGGGAGATACATTTCCCCTTGGGACGGTGGCTTCCCCATTCTAAAGCTTATAACAGGGTGTGTGGTGTTCCCATGGAAGATACATTTCACCTTAGGACGGTGGCTTCCCGATCTAAAGCTTATAACAGGGTTGTGGTGTTCCAACGGGAGATACATTTCACCTTAGGATGGTGGTTTACCAATCTAAAGCTTATAACATGGTGTGTGGTGTTCCCACAGGAGATACCTTTCCCCTTAGGATGGTGGCTTCCCAATCTAAAGCTTATAACAGGGTTGTGGTGTTCCCAATGGAGATACATTTCCCCTTAGGACGGTGGATTCCCAATCTAAAGCTTATAACAGGGTGTGCGGTGTTCCCCCAGGAGATACATTTAACCTTAGGACGGTGGCTTCCCGATCTAAAGCTTATAACAGGGTGTGTGGTGTTCCACGGGAGATACATTTCCCCTTAGGACGGTGGCTTCCCGATCTAAAGTTTATAACAGGGTGTGTGGTGTTCCCACAGGAGATACATTTCCCCTTAGGACGGTGGCTTCCCGATCTAAAGCTTATAACAATGTGTGTGGTGTTCCCAAAGGATATACATTTCCCCTTAGGACGGTGGCTTCCCAATCTAAAGCTTATAACAGGGTGTGTGGAGATCTCACAGGAGATACCTTTCCCCTTAGGACGATGGCTTCCTAATCTAAAGCTTATAACAGGGTGTGTGGTGTTCCCACAGGAGATACCTTTCCCCTTAGGACGATGGCTTCCCAATCTAAAGCTTATAACAGGGTGTGCGGTGTTCCCCCAGGAGATACATTTAACCTTAGGACGGTGGCTTCCCGATCTAAAGCTTATAACAGGGTGTGTGGTGTTCCACGGGAGATACATTTCCCCTTAGGACGGTGGCTTCCCGATCTAAAGCTTATAACAGGGTGTGTGGTGTTCCCACAGGAGATACATTACCCCTTAGGACGGTGGCTTCCCGATCTAAAGCTTATAACAGGGTGTGTGGTGTTCCCACAGGAGATACATTTCCCCTTAGGACGGTGGCTTCCCAATCTAAAGCGTATAACAGGGTGTGTGGTGTTCCCACAGGAGATACCTTTCCCCTTATGACGGTGGTTTCCCAATCTAAAGCTTCTAACGGGGTGTGTGGTGTTCCCACAGGAGATACCTTTCCCCTTAGGACGGTGGTTTCCCAATCTAAAGCTTCTAACAGGGTGTGTGGTGTTCCCACAGGAGATACATTTCCCCTTAGGACGATGGCTTCCCAATCTAAAACCTGTAACATTTTGTGTGGTGTTCCCACAGGAGATACCTTTCCCTTAGGACGGTGGCTTCCCAATCTAAAGCTTACAACAGGGTGTGTGGTGCTCCCACAGGAGATACATTTCCCCTTAGGACGCTGGTTTCCCAATCTAAAGCTTCTAACAGGGTGTGTGGTGTTCCCACAGGAGATACCTTTCCCTTAGGACGGTGGCTTCCCAATCTAAAGCTTACAACAGGGTGTGTGGTGCTCCCACAGGAGATACCTTTCCCCTTAGGACGGTGGCTTCCCAATCTAAAGCTTATTATAGGGTGTGTGGTGTTCCCACAGGAGATACCTTTCCCCTTAAAACGGTGGCTTCCCCATCTAAAGCTTATAACAGGGTGTGTGGTGTTCCCACAGAAGATACTTTTCACGTTAGGATTGTGGATTCCCAATCTAAAGCTTATTACAGGGTGTGTGGATCCCACAGGAGATACCTTTCCCCTTAGGATGGTGGCTTTCCCATCTAAAGCTTATAAAAGGGTGTGTGGTTCCCACAGGAGATACCTTTTACCTTAGGATGGTGCCTTCCCAATCTAAAGCTTATAACAGGGTGTGTTGTGTTCCCACAGGAGATGCTCTTCCCCTTAGGGTGGTGGCTTCCCAATCTAAAACGTATAACAGGGTGTGTGGAGATCCCACAGGAGATGCATTTCACCTTAGGACGGTGGCTTCCCAATCTAAAGCTTGTAACCGGGTATGTGGTGTTCCCTCAGGAGATACCTTTCCCCTTAGGATGGTGGTTTCCCAATCTAAAGTTATAACAGGGTGTGTTCTGTTCCCACAGGAGCGGCCTTTCCCCTTAGGACGGTGGCTTCCCAATCTAAAACTTATAACAGGGTGTGTGGTGTTCCCACGGGAGATACATTTCACCTTAGGATGGTGGCTTCCCAATCTAAAGCTTATAACAGGGCGTGTGGTGTTCTTACAGGAGATACCTTTCACCTTAGGAGGGTGACTTCCCAATCTAAAGCTTATAACAGGGTGTATCGTGATCCCACAGGAGATACATTTCCCCTTAGGACGGTGGCTTCCCAATCTAAAGCGTATAACAGGGTGTGTCGTGTTCCCACGGGAGATACATTTCTCCTTAGGACGGTGGCTTCCCATTCTAAAGCTTATAACAGATTGTGTGTAGATCCCACAGGAGATACATTTCCCCTTTGGATGATGGCTTCCCAACCTAAAGCTTATAACAGGGTGTGTGTAGATCCCACAGGAGATACATTCCCCTTAGGACGGTGGCTTCCCAACCCTAAAGCTTATAACAGGGTGTGTGGTGTTCCCACAGGAGATACATTTACCCTTAGGACGATGGCTTCCCAATCTAAAGCTTATAACAGGGTGTGTGGTGTTCCCACAGGAGATACCTTTCCCCTTATGACGGTGGTTTCCCAATCTAAAGCTTCTAACGGGGTGTGTGGTGTTCCCACAGGAGATACCTTTCCCCTTAGGACGGTGGTTTCCCAATCTAAAGCTTCTAACAGGGTGTGTGGTGTTCCCACAGGAGATACATTTCCCCTTAGGACGATGGCTTCCCAATCTAAAACCTGTAACATTTTGTGTGGTGTTCCCACAGGAGATACCTTTCCCTTAGGACGGTGGCTTCCCAATCTAAAGCTTACAACAGGGTGTGTGGTGCTCCCACAGGAGATACATTTCCCCTTAGGACGCTGGTTTCCCAATCTAAAGCTTCTAACAGGGTGTGTGGTGTTCCCACAGGAGATACATTTGCCCTTAGTATGGTGGCTTCCCAATCTAAAGCTTATTATAGGGTGTGTGGTGTTCCCACAGGAGATACCTTTCCCCTTAAAACGGTGGCTTCCCCATCTAAAGCTTATAACAGGGTGTGTGGTGTTCCCACAGAAGATACTTTTCACGTTAGGATTGTGGATTCCCAATCTAAAGCTTATTACAAGGTGTGTGGATCCCACAGGAGATACCTTTCCCCTTAGGATGGTGGCTTTCCCATCTAAAGCTTATAAAAGGGTGTGTGGTTCCCACAGGAGATACCTTTTACCTTAGGATGGTGGCTTCCCAATCTAAAGCTTATAACAGGGTGTGTGGTGTTCCCACAGGAGCTGCCTTTCCCCTTAGGACGGTGGCTTCCCAATCTAAAACTTATAACAGGGTGTGTGGTGTTCCCACGGGAGATACATTTCACCTTAGGATGGTGGCTTCCCAATCTAAAGCTTATAACAGGGCGTGTGGTGTTCTTACAGGAGATACCTTTCCCCTTAGGAGGGTGACTTCCCAATCTAAAGCTTATAACAGGGTGTATCGTGATCCCACAGGAGATACATTTCCCCTTAGGACGGTGGCTTCCCAATCTAAAGCGTATAACAGGGTGTGTCGTGTTCCCACGGGAGGTACATTTCTCCTTAGGACGGTGGCTTCCCAATCTAAAGCTTATAACAGATTGTGTGTAGATCCCACAGGAGATACATTTCCCCTTTGGATGATGGCTTCCCAACCTAAAGCTTATAACAGGGTGTGTGTAGATCCCACAGGAGATACATTCCCCTTAGGACGGTGGCTTCCCAACCCTAAAGCTTATAACAGGGTGTGTGGTGTTCCCACAGGAGATACATTTCCCCTTAGGACGATGGCTTCCCGATCTAAAGCTTATAACAGGGTGTGTGGTGTTCCACGGGAGATACATTTCCCCTTGGGACGGTGGCTTCCCCATTCTAAAGCTTATAACAGGGTGTGTGGTGTTCCCATGGGAGATACATTTCACCTTAGGACGGTGGCTTCCCGATCTAAAGCTTATAACAGGGTGTGTGGTGTTCCAACGGGAGATACATTTCACCTTAGGATGGTGGTTTCCCAATCTAAAGCTTATAACAGGGTGTGTGGTGTTCCCACAGGAGATACATTTCCCCTTAGGACGATGGCTTCCCGATCTAAAGCTTATAACGGGGTGTGTGGTGTTCCACGGGAGATACATTTCCCCTTGGGACGGTGGCTTCCCCATTCTAAAGCTTATAACAGGGTGTGTGGTGTTCCCATGGGAGATACATTTCACCTTAGGACGGTGGCTTCCCGATCTAAAGCTTATAACAGGGTGTGTGGTGTTCCAACGGGAGATAAATTTCACCTTAGGATGGTGGTTTCCCAATCTAAAGCTTATAACATGGTGTGTGGTGTTCCCACAGGAGATACCTTTCCCCTTAGGACGGTGGATTCCCAATCTAAAGCTTATAACAGGGTGTGCAGTGTTCCCCCAGGAGATACATTTAACCTTAGGACGGTGGCTTCCCGATCTAAAGCTTATAACAGGGTGTGTGGTGTTCCACGGGAGATACATTTCCCCTTAGGACGATGGCTTCCCGATCTAAAGTTTATAACAGGGTGTGTGGTGTTCCCACAGGAGATACATTTCCCCTTAGGACGGTGGCTTCCCGATCTAAAGCTTATAACAGTGTGTTTGGTGTTCCCACAGGATATACATTTCCCCTTGGGACGGTGGCTTCCCAATCTAAAGCTTATAACAGGGTGTGTGGAGATCTCACAGGAGATACCTTTCCCCTTAGGACGATGGCTTCCTAATCTAAAGCTTATAACAGGGTGTGTGGTGTTCCCACAGGAGATACCTTTCCCCTTAGGACGATGGCTTCCCAATCTAAAGCTTATAACAGGGTGTGCGGTGTTCCCCCAGGAGATACATTTAACCTTAGGACGGTGGCTTCCCGATCTAAAGCTTATAACAGGGTGTGTGGTGTTCCACGGGAGATTCATTTCCCCTTAGGACGGTGGCTTCCCGATCTAAAGCTTATAGCAGGGTGTGTGGTGTTCCCACAGGAGATACATTACCCCTTAGGACGGTGGCTTCCCGATCTAAAGCTTATAACAGGGTGTGTGGTGTTCCCACAGGATATACATTTACCCTTAGGACGGTGGCTTCCCAATCTAAAGCTTATAACAGGGTGTGTGGAGATCTCACAGGAGATACCTTTCCCCTTAGGACAATGGCTTCCTAATCTAAAGCTTTTAACAGGGTGTGTGGTGTTCCCACAGGAGATACCTTTCCCCTTAGGACGATGGCTTCCCAATCTAAAGTTATAACAGGGTGCGTGGTGTTCCCACAGGAGATACATTTCCCCTTAGGACGGTAGCTTCCCAATCTAAAGCTTATAACAGGGTGTGTGGTGTTCCCACAGGAGATACCTTTCCCCTTATGACGGTGGTTTCCCAATCTAAAGCTTCTAACGGGGTGTGTGGTGTTCCCACAGGAGATACCTTTCCCCTTAGGACGGTGGTTTCCCAATCTAAAGCTTCTAACAGGGTGTGTGGTGTTCCCACAGGAGATACATTTCCCCTTAGGACGATGGCTTCCCAATCTAAAACCTGTAACATTTTGTGTGGTGTTCCCACAGGAGATATCTTTCCCTTAGGACGGTGGCTTCCCAATCTAAAGCTTAAAACAGGGTGTGTGGTGCTCCCACAGGAGATACATTTCCCCTTAGGACGCTGGTTTCCCAATCTAAAGCTTCTAACAGGGTGAATGGTGTTCCCACAGGAGATACATTTCCCCTTAGGACAATGGATTCCCAATCTAAAGCTTATAACAGGGTGTGTGGAGATCCGACAGGAGATGCATTTCACCTTAGGACGGTGGCTTCCCAATCTAAAGCTTATAACTGGGTGTGTGGTGCTCCCTCAGGAGATACCTTTCCCCTTAGGATGGTGGTTTCCCAATCTAAAGTTATAACAGGGTGTGTGGTGTTCCCACGGGATATACATTTCCCCTTAGGACGGTTGCTTCCCAATCTAAAGCTTATAACAGGGTGTGTGGAGATCTCACAGGAGATACCTTTCCCCTTAGGACGATGGCTTCCCAATCTAAAGCTTATAACAGGGTGTGTGGTTTTCTCTTTAGGACGGTGGCTTCACAATCTAAAGCTTATAACAGGGTGTGCGGTGTTCCCCCAGGAGATACATTTAACCTTAGGATGGTGGCTTCCCGATCTAAAGCTTATAACAGGGTGTGTGGTGTTCCACGGGAGATACATTTCCCCTTAGGACGGTGGCTTCCCGATCTAAAGCTTATAACAGGGTGTGTGGTGTTCCCACAGGAGATACATTACCCCTTAGGACGGCGGCTTCCCGATCTAAAGCTTATAACAGGGTGTGTGGTGTTCCCACAGGATATACATTTCCCCTTAGGACGGTGGCTTCCCAATCTAAAGCTTATAACAGGGTGTGTGGAGATCTCACAGGAGATACCTTTCCCCTTAGGACAATGGCTTCCTAATCTAAAGCTTTTAACAGGGTGTGTGGTGTTCCCACAGGAGATACCTTTCCCCTTAGGACGCTGGTTTTCCAATCTAAAGCTTCTAACAGGGTGTGTGGTGTTCCCACAGGAGATACATTTCCCCTTAGTATGGTGGCTTCCCAATCTAAAGCTTATAACAGGGTGTGTGGTGTTCCCACAGAAGATACTTTTCACGTTAGGATTGTGGATTCCCAATCTAAAGCTTATTACAGGGTGTGTGGATCCCACAGGAGATACCTTTCCCCTTAGGATGGTGGCTTTCCCATCTAAAGCTTATAAAAGGGTGTGTGGTTCCCACAGGAGATACCTTTTACCTTAGGATGGTGGCTTCCCAATCTAAAGCTTATAACAGGGTGTGTGGTGTTCCCACAGGAGATGCTCTTCCCCTTAGGGTGGTGGCTTCCCAATCTAAAACGTATAACAGGGTGTGTGGAGATCCCACAGGAGATGCATTTTACCTTAGGACGGTGCTTCCCAATCTAAAGCTTGTAACCGGGTGTGTGGTGTTCCCTCAGGAGATACCTTTCCCCTTAGGATAGTTGTTTCCCAATCTAAAGTTATAACAGGGTGTGTGGTGTTCCCACAGGAGCTGCCTTTCCCCTTAGGACGGTGGCTTCCCAATCTAAAACTTATAACAGGGTGTGTGGTGTTCCCACGGGAGATACATTTCACCTTAGGATGGTGGCTTCCCAATCTAAAGCTTATGACAGGGCGTGTGGTGTTCTTACAGGAGATACCTTTCCCCTTAGGAGGGTGACTTCCCAATCTAAAGCTTATAACAGGGTGTATCGTGTTCCCACAGGAGATACATTTCCCCTTAGGACGGTGGCTTCCCAATCTAAAGCGTATAACAGGGTGTGTGGTGTTCCCACGGGAGATACATTTCTCCTTAGGACGGTGGCTTCCCAATCTAAAGCTTATAACAGATTGTGTGTAGATCCCACAGGAGATACCTTTCCCCTTTGGATGATGGCTTCCCAACCTAAAGCTTATAACAGGGTGTGTGTAGATCCCACAGGAGATACATTTCCCCTTAGGACGGTGGCTTCCCAACCCTAAAGCTTATAACAGGGTGTGTGGTGTTCCCAAAGGAGATACATTTCCCCTTAGGACGATGGCTTCCCGATCTAAAGCTTATAACAGGGTGTGTGGTGTTCCACGGGAGATACATTTCCCCTTGGGACGGTGGCTTCCCCATTCTAAAGCTTATAACAGGGTGTGTGGTGTTCCCATGGGAGATACATTTCACCTTAGGACGGTGGCTTCCCGATCTAAAGCTTATAACAGGGTGTGTGGTGTTCCAACGGGAGATACATTTCACCTTAGGATGGTGGTTTCCCAATCTAAAGCTTATAACATGGTGTGTGGTGTTCCCACAGGAGATACCTTTCCCCTTAGGATGGTGGCTTCCCAATCTAAAGCTTATAACAGGGTTGTGGTGTTCCCACAGGAGATACATTTCCCCTTAGGACGGTGGATTCCCAATCTAAAGCTTATAACAGGGTGTGTGGTGTTCCCCCAGGAGATACATTTAACCTTAGGATGGTGGCTTCCCGATCTAAAGCTTATAACAGGGTGTGTGGTGTTCCACGGGAGATACATTTCCCCTTAGGACGGTGGCTTCCCGATCTAAAGTTTATAACAGGGTGTGTGGTGTTCCCACAGGAGATACATTTCCCCTTAGGACGGTGGCTTCCCAATCTAAAGCTTATAACAGTGTGTGTGGTGTTCCCACAGGATATGCATTTCCCCTTAGGACGGTGGCTTCCCAATCTAAAGCTTATAACAGGGTGTGTGGAGATCTCACAGGAGATACCTTTCCCCTTAGGACGATGGCTTCCTAATCTAAAGCTTATAACAGGGTGTGTGGTGTTCCCACAGGAGATACCTTTCCCTTTAGGACGATGGCTTCCCAATCTAAAGCTTATAACAGGGTGTGCGGTGTTCCCCCAGGAGATACATTTAACCTTAGGACGGGGCTTCCCGATCTAAAGCTTATAACAGGGTGTGTGGTGTTCCACGGGAGATACATTTCCCCTTAGGAGGGTGGCTTCCCGATCTAAAGCTTATAACAGGGTGTGTGGTGTTGCCACAGGAGATACATTACCCCTTAGGACGGTGGCTTCCCGATCTAAAGCTTATAACAGGGTGCGTGGTGTTCCCACAGGATATACATTTCCCCTTAGGACGGTGGCTTCCCAATCTAAAGCTTATAACAGGGTGTGTGGAGATCTCACAGGAGATACCTTTCCCCTTAGGACAATGGCTTCCTAATCTAAAGCTTTTACCAGGGTGTGTGGTGTTCCCACAGGAGATACCTTTCCCCTTAGGACGATGGCTTCCCAATCTAAAGTTATAACAGGGTGCGTGGTGTTTCCACAGGAGATACATTTCCCCTTATGACGGTGGTTTCCCAATCTAAAGCTTCTAACGGGGTGTGTGGTGTTCCCACAGGAGATACCTTTCCCCTTAGGACGGTGGTTTCCCAATCTAAAGCTTCTAACAGGGTGTGTGGTGTTCCCACAGGAGATACATTTCCCCTTAGGACGATGGCTTCCCAATCTAAAACCTGTAACATTTTGTGTGGTGTTCCCACAGGAGATACCTTTCCCTTAGGACGGTGGCTTCCCAATCTAAAGCTTACAACAGGGTGTGTGGTGCTCCCACAGGAGATATATTTCCCCTTAGGACGCTGGTTTCCCAATCTAAAGCTTCTAACAGGGTGTGTGGTGTTCCCACAGGAGATACATTTCCCCTTAGGACGATGGATTCCCAATCTAAAGCTTATAACAGGGTGTGTGGAGATCCCACAGGAGATGCATTTCACCTTAGGACGGTGGCTTCCCAATCTAAAGCTTATAACTGGGTGTGTGGTGCTCCCTCAGGAGATACCTTTCCCCTTAGGATGGTGGTTTCCCAATCTAAAGTTATAACAGGGTGTGTGGTGTTCCCACGGGATATACATTTCCCCTTAGGACGGTGGCTTCCCAATCTAAAGCTTATAACAGGGTGTGTGGAGATCTCACAGGAGATACCTTTCCCCTTAGGACAATGGCTTCCTAAGCTAAAGCTTTTAACAGGGTGTGTGGTGTTCCCACAGGAGATACCTTTCCCCTTAGGACGGTGGTTTCCCAATCTAAAGCTTCTAACATGGTGTGTGGTGTTCCCACAGGAGATACATTTCCCCTTAGGACGATGGCTTCCCAATCTAAAACCTGTAACATTTTGTGTGGTGTTCCCACAGGAGATACCTTTCCCTTAGGACGGTGGCTTCCCAATCTAAAGCTTACAACAGGGTGTGTGGTGCTCCCACAGGAGATACATTTCCCCTTAGGACGCTGGTTTTCCAATCTAAAGCTTCTAACAGGGTGTGTGGTGTTCCCACAGGAGATACATTTCCCCTTAGTATGGTGGCTTCCCAATCTAAAGCTTATTATAGGGTGTGTGGTGTTCCCACAGGAGATACCTTTCCCCTTAAAACGGTGGCTTCCCCATCTAAACCTTATAACAGGGTGTGTGGTGTTCCCACAGAAGATACTTTTCACGTTAGGATTGTGGATTCCCAATCTAAAGCTTATTACAGGGTGTGTGGATCCCACAGGAGATACCTTTCCCCTTAGGATGGTGGCTTTCCCATCTAAAGCTTATAAAAGGGTGTGTGGTTCCCACAGGATATACCTTTTACCTTAGGATGGTGGCTTCCCAATCTAAAGCTTATAACAGGGTGTGTGGTGTTCCCACAGGAGATGCTCTTCCCCTTAGGGTGGTGGCTTCCCAATCTAAAACGTATAACAGGGTGTGTGGAGATCCCACAGGAGATGCATTTTACCTTAGGACGGTGCTTCCCAATCTAAAGCTTGTAACCGGGTGTGTGGTGTTCCCTCAGGAGATACCTTTCCCCTTAGGATGGTGGTATCCCAATCTAAAGTTATAACAGGGTGTGTGGTGTTCCCAAAGGAGATACATTTCCCCTTAGGACGATGGCTTCCCGATCTAAAGCTTATAACAGGGTGTGTGGTGTTCCACGGGAGATACATTTCCCCTTGGGACGGTGGCTTCCCAATCTAAAGCTTATAACAGGGTGTGTGGTGTTCCCCCAGGAGATACATTTAACCTTAGGATGGTGGCTTCCCGATCTAAAGCTTATAACAGGGTGTGTGGTGTTTCACGGGAGATACATTTCCCCTTAGGACGGTGGCTTCCCGATCTAAAGTTTATAACAGGGTGTGTGGTGTTCCCACAGGAGATACATTTCCCCTTAGGACGGTGGCTTCCCGATCTAAAGCTTATAACAGTGTGTGTGGTGTTCTCACAGGATATACATTTCCCCTTAGGACGGTGGCTTCCCAATCTAAAGCTTATAACAGGGTGTGTGGAGATCTCACAGGAGATACCTTTCCCCTTAGGACGATGGCTTCCTAATCTAAAGCTTATAACAGGGTGTGTGGTGTTCCCACAGGAGATACCTTTCCCCTTAGGACGATGGCTTCCCAATCTAAAGCTTATAACAGGGTGTGCGGTGTTCCCCCAGGAGATACATTTAACCTTAGGACGGTGGCTTCCCGATCTAAAGCTTATAACAGGGTGTGTGGTGTTCCACGGGAGATACATTTCCCCTTAGGAGGGTGGCTTCCCGATCTAAAGCTTATAACAGGGTGTGTGGTGTTGCCACAGGAGATACATTACCCCTTAGGACGGTGGCTTCCCGATCTAAAGCTTATAACAGGGTGCGTGGTGTTCCCACAGGATATACATTTCCCCTTAGGACGGTGGCTTCCCAATCTAAAGCTTATAACAGGGTGTGTGGAGATCTCACAGGAGATACCTTTCCCCTTAGGACAATGGCTTCCTAATCTAAAGCTTTTAACAGGGTGTGTGGTGTTCCCACAGGAGATACCTTTCCCCTTAGGACGATGGCTTCCCAATCTAAAGTTATAACCGGGTGCGTGGTGTTTCCACAGGAGATACATTTCCCCTTATGACGGTGATTTCCCAATCTAAAGCTTCTAACGGGGTGTGTGGTGTTCCCACAGGAGATACCTTTCCCCTTAGGACGGTGGTTTCCCAATCTAAAGCTTCTAACAGGGTGTGTGGTGTTCCCACAGGAGATACATTTCCCCTTAGGACGATGGCTTCCCAATCTAAAACCTGTAACATTTTGTGTGGTGTTCCCACAGGAGATACCTTTCCCTTAGGACGGTGGCTTCTCAATCTAAAGCTTACAACAGGGTGTGTGGTGCTCCCACAGGAGATACATTTCCCCTTAGGACGCTGGTTTCCCAATCTAAAGCTTCTAACAGGGTGTGTGGTGTTCCCACAGGAGATACATTTCCCCTTAGGACGATGGATTCCCAATCTAAAGCTTATAACAGGGTGTGTGGAGATCCCACAGGAGATGCATTTCACCTTAGGACGGTGGCTTCCCAATCTAAAGCTTATAACTGGGTGTGTGGTGCTCCCTCAGGAGATAACTTTCCCCTTAGGATGGTGGTTTCCCAATCTAAAGTTATAACAGGGTGTGTGGTGTTCCCACGGGATATACATTTCCCCTTAGGAGGGTGGCTTCCCAATCTAAAGCTTATAACAGGGTGTGTGGAGATCTCACAGGAGATACCTTTCCCCTTAGGACAATGGCTTCCTAAGCTAAAGCTTTTAACAGGGTGTGTGGTGTTCCCACAGGAGATACCTTTCCCCTTAGGACGGTGGTTTCCCAATCTAAAGCTTCTAACAGGGTGTGTGGTGTTCCCACAGGAGATACATTTCCCCTTAGGACGATGGCTTCCCAATCTAAAACCTGTAACATTTTGTGTGGTGTTCCCACAGGAGATACCTTTCCCTTAGGACGGTGGCTTCCCAATCTAAAGCTTACAACAGGGTGTGTGGTGCTCCCACAGGAGATACATTTCCCCTTAGGATGCTGGTTTTCCAATCTAAAGCTTCTAACAGGGTGTGTGGTGTTCCCACAGGAGATACATTTCCCCTTAGTATGGTGTCTTCCTAATCTAAAGCTTATTATAGGGTGTGTGGTGTTCCCACAGGAGATACCTTTCCCCTTAAAACGGTGGCTTCCCCATCTAAACCTTATAACAGGGTGTGTGGTGTTCCCACAGAAGATACTTTTCACGTTAGGATTGTGGATTCCCAATCTAAAGCTTATTACAGGGTGTGTGGATCCCACAGGAGATACCTTTCCCCTTAGGATGGTGGCTTTCCCATCTAAAGCTTATAAAAGGGTGTGTGGTTCCCACAGGATATACCTTTTACCTTAGGATGGTGGCTTGCAATCTAAAGCTTATAACAGGGTGTGTGGTGTTCCCACAGGAGATGCTCTTCCCCTTAGGGTGGTGGCTTCCCAATCTAAAACGTATAACAGGGTGTGTGGAGATCCCACAGGAGATGCATTTTACCTTAGGACGGTGCTTCCCAATCTAAAGCTTGTAACCGGGTGTGTGGTGTTCCCTCAGGAGATACCTTTCCCCTTAGGATGGTGGTTTCCCAATCTAAAGTTATAACAGGGTGTGTGGTGTTCCCACAGGAGCTGCCTTTCCCCTTAGGACGGTGGCTTCCCAATCTAAAACTTATAACAGGGTGTGTGGTGTTCCCACGGGAGATACATTTCACCTTAGGATGGTGGCTTCCCAATCTAAAGCTTATAACAGGGTGTGTGGTGTTCTTACAGGAGATACCTTTCCCCTTAGGAGGGTGACTTCCCAATCTAAAGCTTATAACAGGGTGTATCGTGTTCCCACAGGAGATACATTTCCCCTTAGGACGGTGGCTTCCCAATCTAAAGCGTATAACAGGGTGTGTGGTGTTCCCACGGGAGATACATTTCTCCTTAGGACGGTGGCTTCCCAATCTAAAGCTTATAACAGATTGTGTGTAGATCCCACAGGAGATACCTTTCCCCTTTGGATGATGGCTTCCCAACCTAAAGCTTATAACAGGGTGTGTGTAGATCCCACAGGAGATACATTTCCCCTTAGGGCGGTGGCTTCCCAACCCTAAAGCTTATAACAGGGTGTGTGGTGTTCCCAAAGGAGATACATTTCCCCTTAGGACGATGGCTTCCAGATCTAAAGCTTATAACAGGGTGTGTGGTGTTCCAACGGGAGATACATTTCACCTTAGGATGGTGGTTTCCCAATCTAAAGCTTATAACATGGTGTGTGGTGTTCCCACAGGAGATACCTTTCCCCTTACGATGGTGGCTTCCCAATCTAAAGCTTATAACAGGGTTGTGGTGTTCCCACAGGAGATACATTTCCCCTTAGGAGGTGTGGATTCCCAATCTAAAGCTTATAACAGGGTGTGTGGTGTTCCCCCAGGAGATACATTTAACCTTAGGATGGTGGCTTCCCGATCTAAAGCTTATAACAGGGTGTGTGGTGTTCCACGGGAGATACATTTCCCCTTAGGACGGTGGCTTCCCGATCTAAAGTTTATAACAGGGTGTGTGGTGTTCCCACAGGAGATACATTTCCCCTTAGGACGGTGGCTTCCCGATCTAAAGCTTATAACAGTGTGTGTGGTGTTCCCACAGGATATACATTTCCCCTTAGGACGGTGGCTTCCCAATCTAAAGCTTATAAAAGGGTGTGTGGAGATCTCACAGGAGATACCTTTCCCCTTAGGACGGTGGCTTCCTAATCTAAAGCTTATAACAGGGTGTGTGGTGTTCCCACAGGAGATACCTTTCCCCTTAGGACGATGGCTTCCCAATCTAAAGCTTATAACAGGGTGTGCGGTGTTCCCCCAGGAGATACATTTAACCTTAGGACGGTGGCTTCCCGATCTAAAGCTTATAACAGGGTGTGTGGTGTTCCACGGGAGATACATTTCCCCTTAGGAGGGTGGCTTCCCGATCTAAAGCTTATAACAGGGTGTGTGGTGTTGCCACAGGAGATAGATTACCCCTTAGGACGGTGGCTTCCCGATCTAAAGCTTATAACAGGGTGCGTGGTGTTCCCACAGGATATACATTTCCCCTTAGGACGGTGGCTTCCCAATCTAAAGCTTATAACAGTGTGTCATGCATGCTGGTCGCTACGCTCGTAGGACAGCGAGACCGTTCTACTCCAAATGGAGGCTATTCGATACGTTACCGGGAAAACGACGTTTACACTTTTCACGTCGCTAACTTCACGTGACTTTTGCTTCGTCACGTGAACTACGGTATTACGTATTTAAGCAGCGTAGAAACTTCACTCGCTGCTTCTGATCGTCTCTATTGGCGTTGTGTAGCTGAACCTCTGATCTACTTCCAGGCATAATCCTACAGCTACTTTTGGGCCTTCGTTAGCGTGTGTTCCGCCACACGCTGATTCCTGGAGCTATCCCTTCGCGTGATAATGCACACGCGTTCTCTGTCTTCAATTGCGGCTGGCCAAGGCTGCGTGAATCCGGCCCGCGTGTAAAATCCACACGCGCTCTTTGTCTTCACACGCGGCTGGCCAAGGCTGCGTGAATCCTGCTCGCGTGTAAAATCCACACGCGCTCTTCGTCTTCGAGTGCGGCTGGCCAAGGCTGCGCGAATCCTGCCCGCGTGTAAATCCACACGCGCACGTTGTCTTCACACGCGGCTGGCCCAGGCTGCGCGAATCCTGCCCGCGTGTAAAATCCACACGCGCTCTTCGTCTTCAAGTGCAGCTGGCCAAGGCTGCGCGAATCCTGCCCGCGTGTAAATCCACACGCGCACGTTGTCTTCACACGCGGCTGGCCAAGGCTGCGTGAATCCTGCCCGCGTGTTGAATCCACACGCGCTCTTCGTCTTCAAGTGCGGCTGGCCAAGGCTGCGCGAATCCTGCCCGCGTGTAAATCCACACGCGCACGTTGTCTTCACACGCGGCTGGCCCAGGCTGCGCGAATCCTGCCCGCGTGTAAATCCACACGCGCACGTTGTCTTCATACGCTATTTTCTTCTAACTCCTGCATCTGTGGAATTAACAGAAGGATTGATCCCTAAAGTGGGAAGGAAGCCTTTCAAGGATCATTGGAAGTGACTTTGAACTGAACTTTGGACGCTATCCTGTGGTGAATTCAACCCGTATCTAGCGTGAGCCTCGTTCCGTTCGGGATAAGTCTCCCTTACTAATTTTCCCTTCCCTGTCGTTTTGTTCTTCATTTCAAATCCATCAAGAGACTTCTGGATTGTTCTACCCAGAGATACAGGTCAGTGTGATCATTCCTGTCATTATCTAATTCATCATACTCAGGTTGGAGCAGTTATTCATGATACTTTAATTTGTCCTAGGCTGGATTACTATACCTTACCCACGCCCTTTCCAGTGATCCATCGCTCTGCCTGTTTTATCAGCCAGAGGGTTGTATCATTTGGAAGGTCTTTGTTGACTTCACGACTATCAAGTCGGGTGAACAGGGATCTGAAGACCCTACCTCCTGTATCCTTTTGAGTATTGTATCCTTTTCAGTTGATACTTTGGTACATTTCTGACAGAATCAGAATCCATGGAGGGTACGGATCCTTTAACTGTTTTGACACAGTTGATCAACGATTTGAGAAACAAAATGGTTACTGCACAGGACATGTTACGGCACCGTATGGACGTTATGCAAGACGCCCTACATGGTAGTCCTCAGGGAGCACAGGCGCCGATGGCTACTGCATCTGGATCTGGGACTACGGCACCCCCACAGGAAACTATTAATGTGGTTATGCCCACTCAGTTTCCCTTGGCCCCTCCGGAAAGGTTCACGGGTGATCCCAAAACCTACAGAACCTTTGTAAATCAGTGCCGACTCCATTTTCTTTGCCGTCCTGCATCTTTTCCTGATCTAACCACAAAAGCAGCCTTCGTGCTTTCCCATTTAGGGGGCACAGCCGCTGCTTGGGCTAACCCTTTGTTGGAAACTAATAGCCCTTTGTTGTACGATTGTGACGATCTCTTGACTGCTATGAGTAAAGTCTTTGACATGCGTTACTCTACTCAAGCCACAGATCTAGAGTTGCTTAACCTACAACAGGGCAGCCAACCCCTTATGTCTTACGTTGCCCGGTTCAATCAACTGACGGCGGAAACCCAATGGCCTGACAGCAAGAAAACGGCTGTTTTTTACAAGGGTCTTTCTGAAGAACTGAAAGACGCCTTATCTACTGTTCCTGTGGTTCCTACGGGTTTCCCAGAGCTGCTCGATTTGGTTCTACAAATCGACGCCCGAAGGAATGCTCGAAAGGGAGAGAAAAAGCCCTTCATGCCAGTCTCGGGGTGGTCAGAGACACCAGCAGTCGTCTCTAACGACCCTGAACCCATGCAAATAGGCGCCGTGAGAGGCCGATTGTCCAATGCAGAACGGGAGAACCGAAGAAAAAACCACTTATGTATGTACTGTGGTTCTTCCGAGCATTTATTGGCAACATGTCCTAAAAAACCCGTCAAGCGTGCAGGAAACGCCAAAACTCGACATTAGCAGGAGTCCCTATGTCGAGTGTTTCATCGGACTCCAGTACCATTCCTAAACATGCACCTGTAATAGTTCAGGTGACGTTACATTGTGATGAGCGAGAAGTGGTTTCCAAGGCCATGGTTGATTCTGGAGCCACCAGCAATTATATAGACATCACCTATGCCAAGAACCATTCCTTACCCCTTGTAAACAAAAAAAGACCTGAAACGGGAACACCGTGGACGGATCTGTTTTAGTTTCTGGTATGGTAACCCAGGAGACGGTACCGGTTCAGATGACGTTATCTAATAACCATTCAGAAGAAATCATCTTCGATGTTATTGCTGCTCCGCAGTACGAGATCATACTTGGTCTTGCATGGTTAACCCTTCACAATCCTGCTGTTGACTGGGTTTCGGGATCGCTCCAATATCCTTCGACTCATTGCAATGAACATTGCTTTACCAGTCAGGAGGTGTCAAATAAACAACACATATTGGCCTCTATGGTGGAGGAATCTGCTATCAGCGTTGTACATCGATGCGACAATATAATACCATGCGAATACGCTGATTATGCTGATGTCTTTGATAAAGGCCAGGCAGAACGATTACCTCCTCATCGACAGTACGACTGTCCTATCGAATTGATTCCTGGTGCCAAAATTCCTACAGGCCGTGTTTATTCTTTAACACCTAAAGAAGATGTCGTGTTAAAAGAATACATTGACAAAGCGCTAGCAACGGGCTTTATACGGCCCTCACAATCTCCTGCTGCATCTCCTCTATTCTTTGTTCCTAAGAAAGAGGGAGACCTCAGACCATGCATTGATTACAGGGCACTTAATGATATCACCATCAAAAACCAATACCCCTTACCACTAATAAACGTTCTGTTGGATCAGTTAGGCACTTCCAGTTACTTCACCAAATTGGACTTGCGAGGTGCATACAATTTGGTTCGCATTCGTGAAGGCGACGAATGGAAGACCGCTTTTAAGACACGGTATGGTCTTTACGAATATCTGGTGATGCCTTTTGGTCTGTGCAATGCTCCCGCCACATTTCAATTCTTCATGAATGACATATTCAGAGACATAATGGACTGATTTGTGGTTGTCTATCTGGACGACATTTTGATCTACTCATCATCTTTATCGGAACACGTCAGACATGTTTCTACAGTCCTACAAAGACTTAGGGAGAACCATCTTTATGTGAAAGCCGAAAAATGTGTCTTTCATTCACAGGAAGTGGAATTCCTGGGTTACGACATTACCAATCTAGGTGCTCGAATGAGTCGTTCCAAGGTAAAGGCCGTCTTGAACTGGCCAATTCCACATAACGTCAAGTCACTACAGTCTTTCTTGGGCTTTGCGAATTTCTATCGCAGATTTATCCATTCCTTTTCCAAAACAGTAGCTCCTTTGACAGCTTTAACTAGTTCCAAAGTACCTTTCTGTTGGAACCAACATGCCCAAGCAGCATTCGAAAAGCTGAAGGAAGCATTTACCACTGCACCCGTGCTTCAACATCCGGATCCTGATCGCCAGTTTGTCGTTGAAGCGGATGCATCCAGTGTCGCTATTGGCGCAGTGCTCTCACAAGTTTGCACGGAAACCAAGGAGGAACACCCAGTGGCTTTCTTCTCTCGTAAACTCACCTCATATGAACGGAACTACACCGTTACTGAGCGGGAACTACTGGCTATCAAAGATGCCTTCCGAGAATGGCGTCATCATCTTCTTGGGGCCAAACAACAGGTGTTGGTGTACTCTGACCATAGAAATCTCCAAGCATTCAAATCCATGAAATGCCTTACGGCCCGTCAGGCCAGATGGCATGTCTTTTTTGCCCAATACGATTTCCAGGTCACCTATCGTCCTGCCCGAGAACATGTTAAGTCGGACGCTTTGTCCCGTATGAGTAAAGAGGCGCAGGAAGAAAAACAAGTACAGACCCAGCTGTTGGCAGATCATGTGATTTGTAGTTGTTCGGTTCAACCATCCTTAAAAACCGAAATACAAGAGTGGGTAAAAAACAATCCACAAGTAGTCCAGGATATGAATCTGGACGTGCATAACGGTTTACCATTCACACAAGGAGTGCTTTATCTACCAACTCCTTCAATGCGGAATAAAGCCCTCAAATGGAATCATGATTCCTTGATTGCAGCCCATCCTGGACGGAAGAAAACACTGGACCTGCTCAAAAGGTGGTGCTGGTGGCCATCCATGGCAAAAGACGTTATAAACTACGTATCTTCTTGTTCTGTATGTATCCAATGTAAAAATACACCTGGTAAACCAGTGGGCTTACTCCAATCCCTGCCTGTCCCTACCAAACCATGGGACATGATATCTATGGACTTTGTGGTGGAACTCCCCCCAAATCAGGGATATGATACCCTATGGGTCGTAGTGGATTATTTCACTAAATTGGCCCTATTTATTCCTTGTATTGGTTTACCAACTGCTACTGTTCTGGCTGAACTGTTCATCCAACATATATTTCGTTTCTTTGGTCTACCGTCAGTAATCATTACTGACAGGGGCTCGCAGTTTGCGTCATGCTTTTGGAGAGCTTTAACATCTGCATTACTAATTGATGATAGAATGTCCAGCGCTTATCATCCTCAAACCGACGGACAGACTGAAAGGGTCAATTGTACTATGGAACAATATCTGCGGTGTCTGTGTTTGCAATATCAATCGGATTGGCTCACGGTACTGCCGGCGGCTGAATTTGCCTATAACAACTCTTATCATAGTGCCATAGGCACTTCACCGTTCTATGCTCTCTATGGACAACACCCCCGATCAATACCTCTGGATTCCGGTCTATCCCTGGACACGCCTGCCGCAGGCCGTACTCTTCGTGATCTGAAGAGATTACAAAGAAAGGTGAAGCAGCAATTGGAGCAGGCTAAACGACGTGACAAGTTCTATGCCGATGCTCATAGGGTATCCGCACCTGTCTATAAGGCTGGGATGAAAGTCTGGCTATCCACTAAGAACTTAAGGATTCCAGGCAAAAAGAAATTGTTGCCTAGATACATCGGTCCGTATGAAGTGCTCCATGTTCTTAATCCTGCTGCTGTACGTCTGGCTTTGCCACAACGATGGCGGGTGCATCCTGTATTCCACGTCTCGCTCATCAAGCCGTTCTCTGACACTACTAGACTGCCTGTACGGCCTGTTGCTATTTCTGTGCGGGGGTCTGATGAATACGAGGTACAGGACATACTGGATATGAAACTCCGTTCTGGTAGACCATACTATCTGGTGGACTGGAAGGGCTATGGTCCCGAAGATAGGTCCTGGGAACCTCTTTCCAACATACATGCTCCTGCTTTATTGAAGCGCTTTCACACAAGAAGGGGAGAGGTTGTCCCTTTGGGGGATGGCACTGTCATGCATGCTGGTCGCTACGCTCGTAGGACAGCGAGACCGTTCTACTCCAAATGGAGGCTATTCGATACGTTACCGGGAAAACGACGTTTACACTTTTCACGTCGCTAACTTCACGTGACTTTTGCTTCGTCACGTGAACTACGGTATTACGTATTTAAGCAGCGTAGAAACTTCACTCGCTGCTTCTGATCGTCTCTATTGGCGTTGTGTAGCTGAACCTCTGATCTACTTCCAGGCATAATCCTACAGCTACTTTTGGGCCTTCGTTAGCGTGTGTTCCGCCACACGCTGATTCCTGGAGCTATCCCTTCGCGTGATAATGCACACGCGTTCTCTGTCTTCAATTGCGGCTGGCCAAGGCTGCGTGAATCCGGCCCGCGTGTAAAATCCACACGCGCTCTTTGTCTTCACACGCGGCTGGCCAAGGCTGCGTGAATCCTGCTCGCGTGTAAAATCCACACGCGCTCTTCGTCTTCGAGTGCGGCTGGCCAAGGCTGCGCGAATCCTGCCCGCGTGTAAATCCACACGCGCACGTTGTCTTCACACGCGGCTGGCCCAGGCTGCGCGAATCCTGCCCGCGTGTAAAATCCACACGCGCTCTTCGTCTTCAAGTGCGGCTGGCCAAGGCTGCGCGAATCCTGCCCGCGTGTAAATCCACACGCGCACGTTGTCTTCACACGCGGCTGGCCAAGGCTGCGTGAATCCTGCCCGCGTGTAGAATCCACACGCGCTCTTCGTCTTCAAGTGCGGCTGGCCAAGGCTGCGCGAATCCTGCCCGCGTGTAAATCCACACGCGCACGTTGTCTTCATACGCTATTTTCTTCTAACTCCTGCATCTGTGGAATTAACAGAAGGATTGATCCCTAAAGTGGGAAGGAAGCCTTTCAAGGATCATTGGAAGTGACTTTGAACTGAACTTTGGACGCTATCCTGTGGTGAATTCAACCCGTATCTAGCGTGAGCCTCGTTCCGTTCGGGATAAGTCTCCCTTACTAATTTTCCCTTCCCTGTCGTTTTGTTCTTCATTTCAAATCCATCAAGAGACTTCTGGATTGTTCTACCCAGAGATACAGGTCAGTGTGATCATTCCTGTCATTATCTAATTCATCATACTCAGGTTGGAGCAGTTATTCATGATACTTTAATTTGTCCTAGGCTGGATTACTATACCTTACCCACGCCCTTTCCAGTGATCCATCGCTCTGCCTGTTTTATCAGCCAGAGGGTTGTATCATTTGGAAGGTCTTTGTTGACTTCACGACTATCAAGTCGGGTGAACAGGGATCCGGAAGACCCTACCTCCTGTATCCTTTTGAGTATTGTATCCTTTTCAGTTGATACTTTGGTACATTTCTGACACAGGGTGTGTGGAGATCTCACAGGAGATACCTTTCCCCTTAGGACAATGGCTTCCTAATCTAAAGCTTTTAACAGGGTGTGTGGTGTTCCCACAGGAGATACCTTTCCCCTTAGGACGATGGCTTCCCAATCTAAAGTTATAACAGGGTGCGTGGTGTTTCCACAGGAGATACATTTCCCCTTATGACGGTGGTTTCCCAATCTAAAGCTTCTAACGGGGTGTGTGGTGTTCCCACAGGAGATACCTTTCCCCTTAGGACGGTGGTTTCCCAATCTAAAGCTTCTAACAGGGTGTGTGGTGTTCCCACAGGAGATACATTTCCCCTTAGGACGATGGCTTCCCAATCTAAAACCTGTAACATTTTGTGTGGTGTTCCCACAGGAGATACCTTTCCCTTAGGACGGTGGCTTCCCAATCTAAAGCTTACAACAGGGTGTGTGGTGCTCCCACAGGAGATACATTTCCCCTTAGGACGCTGGTTTCCCAATCTAAAGCTTCTAACAGGGTGTGTGGTGTTCCCACAGGAGATACATTTCCCCTTAGGACGATATATTCCCAATCTAAAGCTTATAACAGGGTGTGTGGAGATCCCACAGGAGATGCATTTCACCTTAGGACGGTGGCTTCCCAATCTAAAGCTTATAACTGGGTGAGTGGTGCTCCCTCAGGAGATACCTTTCCCCTTAGGATGGTGGTTTCCCAATCTAAAGTTATAACAGGGTGTGTGGTGTTCCCACGGGATATACATTTCCCCTTAGGACGGTGCTTCCCAATCTAAAGCTTATAACAGGGTGTGTGGAGATCTCACAGGAGATACCTTTCCCCTTAGGACGATGGCTTCCCAATCTAAAGCTTATAACAGGGTGTGTGGTGTTCCACGGGAGATACATTTCCCCTTGGGACGGTGGCTTCGCCATTCTAAAGCTTATAACAGTGTGTGTGGTGTTCCCACGGGAGATACATTTCACCTTAGGACGGTGGCTTCCCGGTCTAAAGCTTATAACAGGGTGTGTGGTATTCCCACCGGAGATACATTTCACCTTAGGATGGTGGCTTCCCAATCTAAAGCTTATAAAAGGGTGTGTGGTGTTCCCGCGGGAGATACATTTCCCGTTAGGACGGTGACTTCCTGATCTAAAGCTTATAACACGGTGTGTGGTGTTCCCACGCGAGATACATTGAACCTTAGGACGTTGGCTTCCCAATCTAAAGCTTAAAACAGGGTGTGTGGTGTTCCCACAGGAGATACATTTCCCCTTAGGACGGTGGCTTCCCGTTCTAAAGCTTATAACAGGGTGTGTGGTGTTCCCATAGGAGATACATTTCACCTTAGGACGGTGGCTTCCCGATCTAAAGATTATAACAGGGTATGTGGTGTTCCACGGGAGATACATTTCACCTTAGGACGGTGGCTTCCCAATCTAAAGCTTATAACAGGGTGTGTGGTGTACCCACAGGAGATACCTTTCCCCTTAGGACGGTGCCTTCCCAATCTAAAGCTTATAACAGGGTGTGTGTGTTCCCACGGGAGATACATTTCTCCTTAGGACGGTGGCTTCCCAATCTAAAGCTTATAACATGGTGTGTGGTGTTCCCACAGGAGATACCTTTCCCCTTAGGATGGTGGCTTCCCAATCTAAAGCTTATAACAGGGTGTGTGGTGTTCCCACAGGAGCTGCCTTTCCCCTTAGGACGGTGGCTTCCCAATCTAAAGCTTATAACAGGGTGTGTGGTGTTCCCACGGGAGATACGTTTCTCCTTAGGACGGTGGCTTCCCAATCTAAAGCTTATAACATGGTGTTTGGTGTTCCCACAGGAGATACCTTTCCCCTTAGGATGGTGGCTTCCCAATCTAAAGCTTATAACAGGGTGTGTGTGTTCCCACGGGAGATACATTTCTCCTTACGACGGTGGCTTCCCAATATAAAGCTTATAACATGGTGTGTGGTGTTCCCACAGGAGATACCTTTCCCCTTAGGACAGTGGCTTCCCAATCTAAAGCTTATAGCATGGTGTGTGATGTTCCCACAGGAGATACCTTTCCCCTTAGGACGGTGACTTGCCAATCTAAAGCTTATAACAGGGTGTGTGTAGATCCCACAGCAGATACCTTTCCCCTTTGGATGGTGGCTTCTCAACCTAAAGCTTATAACAGGGTTTGTGGAGATCCCACGGGAGATATATTTCCCCTTAGGACGGTGGCTTCCCAACCCTAAAGCTTATAACAGGGTGTGTGGTGTTCCCACAGGAGATACATTTCCCCTTAGGACGGTGGCTTCCCGATCTAAAGCTTATAACAGGGTGTGTGGTGTTCCACGGGAGATACATTTCCCCTTGGGACGGTGGCTTCCCCATTCTAAAGCTTATAACAGGGTGTGTGGTGTTCCCACGGGAGATACATTTCACCTTAGGACGGTGGCTTTCCGATCTAAAGCTTATAACAGGGTGTGTGGTGTTCCCACGGGGGATACATTTCACCTTAGGATGGTTGCTTCCCAATCTAAAGCTTATAACCGAGTGTGTGGTGTTCCCACAGGAGATACCTTTCCCCTTAGGATGGTGGCTTCCCAATCTATAGCTTATTACAGGGTGTGTGGTTGCCACACGAGATACCTTTCCCCTTAGGACGGTGGCTTCCCAATCTCAAGTTTATAACAGGGTGTGTGGTGTTCCCTCAGGAGTTACCTTTCCCCTTAGGACGGTGACTTCCGAATCTAAAGCTTATAACAGGGTGTGTGGTGATCCCACAGGAGATGCATTTCACCTTAGGACGGTGGATTCCCAATCTAAAGCTTATAACAGGGTGTGTGGTGTTCCCACAGGATATACATTTCCCCTTAGGATGGTAGCTTCCCAATCTAAAGCTTATAATACGGTGTGTGGCGTTCCCACAGGAGATACATTTCCCATTAGGACGGTGGCTTCCCAATCGAAAGCTTATAACAGGGTGTGTGGTGTTTCCACAGGAGATACATTTCTCTTTAGGACGATGACTTGCCAATCTAAAGCTTATAACAGGGTGTGTGTAGATCCCACAGCAGATACCTTTCCCCTTTGGATGGTGGCTTCTCAACCTAAAGCTTATAACAGGGTTTGTGGAGATCCCACGGGAGATATATTTCCCCTTAGGATGGTGGCTTCCCAACCCTAAAGCTTATAACAGGGTGTGTGGTGTTCCCACAGGAGATACATTTCCCCTTAGGACGGTGGCTTCCCGATCTAAAGCTTATAACAGGGTGTGTGGTGTTCCACGGGAGATACATTTCCCCTTGGGACGGTGGCTTCCCCATTCTAAAGCTTATAACAGGGTGTGTGGTGTTCCCATGGGAGATACATTTCACCTTAGGACGGTGGCTTTCCGATCTAAAGCTTATAACAGGGTGTGTGGTGTTCCCACGGGGGATACATTTCACCTTAGGATGGTTGCTTCCCAATCTAAAGCTTATAACCGAGTGTGTGGTGTTCCCACAGGAGATACCTTTCCCCTTAGGATGGTGGCTTCCCAATCTATAGCTTATTACAGGGTGTGTGGTTGCCACACGAGATACCTTTCCCCTTAGGACGGTGGCTTCCCAATCTCAAGTTTATAACAGGGTGTGTGGTGTTCCCTCAGGAGTTACCTTTCCCCTTAGGACGGTGACTTCCGAATCTAAAGCTTATAACAGGGTGTGTGGTGATCCCACAGGAGATGCATTTCACCTTAGGACGGTGGATTCCCAATCTAAAGCTTATAACAGGGTGTGTGGTGTTCCCACAGGATATACATTTCCCCTTAGGATGGTAGCTTCCCAATCTAAAGCTTATAATACGGTGTGTGGCGTTCCCACAGGAGATACATTTCCCATTAGGACGGTGGCTTCCCAATCGAAAGCTTATAACAGGGTGTGTATAGATCCCATAGGAGATAACTTTCCCCTTAGTATGGTGGCTTCCCAATCTAAAGCTTATAACAGGGTTGTGGTGGTCCCACAGGAGATACATTTCCCCTTAGGACGGTGACTTCCCGATCTAAAGTTTATAACAGGGTGTGTGGTGTTCCCACAGGAGATACATTTCACCTCAACAGTGGCTTCCCAATCTAAAGCTTATTAAAGGGTGTGTGGTGTTCCCGCGGGAGATACATTTCCCCTTAGGACGGTGACTTCCCAATCTAAAGCTTGTAACAGGGTGTGTGGTGTTCCCACGCGAGATACATTTAACCTTAGGACGTTGGCTTCCCAATCTAAAGCTTATAACAGGATGTGTGGTGTACCCACAGGAGATACATTTCCCCTTAGGACAGTTACTTCCCGATTTAATGCTTATAAAGGGTGGGTGGTGTTCACACGGGAGATACATTTCCACTTAGAAAGGTGGCTTCCCGATCTAAAGCTTATAACATTGTGTGTGGTGTTCCCACAGGAGATACATTTCCCCTTAGGATGGTGGCTTCCCGATCTAAAGCTTATAACAGGGTGTATGGTGTTCCCACAGGATATACATTTCCGCTTAGGATGGTGGCTTCCCAATCTAAAGCTTATAACAGGGTGTGTGGAGATCTCACAGGAGATACCATTCCCCTTAGGACGTTGGCTTCCCAATCTAAAGCTTATAACAGGGTGTGTGGTGTTTCCACAGGAGATACATTTCTCTTTAGGACGATGACTTCCCAATCTAAAGCTTATAACAGGGTGTGTGGTGTTCCCACAGGAGATACATTTCCCCTTAGGACGCTGGTTTCCCAATCTAAAGCTTCTAACAGGGTGTGTGGTGTTCCCACAGGAGATACATTTCCCCTTAGGACGATATATTCCCAATCTAAAGCTTATAACAGGGTGTGTGGAGATCCCACAGGAGATACCTTTCCCCTTAGGACAATGGCTTCCTAATCTAAAGCTTTTAACAGGGTGTGTGGTGTTCCCACAGGAGATACCTTTCCCCTTAGGACGATGGCTTCCCAATCTAAAGTTATAACAGGGTGCGTGGTGTTTCCACAGGAGATACATTTCCCCTTATGACGGTGGTTTCCCAATCTAAAGCTTTTAACAGGGTGTGTGGTGTTCCCACAGGAGATACCTTTCCCCTTAGGACGATGGCTTCCCAATCTAAAGTTATAACAGGGTGCGTGGTGTTTCCACAGGAGATACATTTCCCCTTATGACGGTGGTTTCCCAATCTAAAGCTTCTAACGGGGTGTGTGGTGTTCCCACAGGAGATACCTTTCCCCTTAGGACGGTGGTTTCCCAATCTAAAGCTTCTAACAGGGTGTGTGGTGTTCCCACAGGAGATACATTTCCCCTTAGGACGATGGCTTCCCAATCTAAAACCTGTAACATTTTGTGTGGTGTTCCCACAGGAGATACCTTTCCCTTAGGACGGTGGCTTCCCAATCTAAAGCTTACAACAGGGTGTGTGGTGCTCCCACAGGAGATACATTTCCCCTTAGGACGCTGGTTTCCCAATCTAAAGCTTCTAACAGGGTGTGTGGTGTTCCCACAGGAGATACATTTCCCCTTAGGACGATATATTCCCAATCTAAAGCTTATAACAGGGTGTGTGGAGATCCCACAGGAGATGCATTTCACCTTAGGACGGTGGCTTCCCAATCTAAAGCTTATAACTGGGTGAGTGGTGCTCCCTCAGGAGATACCTTTCCCCTTAGGATGGTGGTTTCCCAATCTAAAGTTATAACAGGGTGTGTGGTGTTCCCACGGGATATACATTTCCCCTTAGGACGGTGCTTCCCAATCTAAAGCTTATAACAGGGTGTGTGGAGATCTCACAGGAGATACCTTTCCCCTTAGGACGATGGCTTCCCAATCTAAAGCTTATAACAGGGTGTGTGGTGTTCCACGGGAGATACATTTCCCCTTGGGACGGTGGCTTCGCCATTCTAAAGCTTATAACAGTGTGTGTGGTGTTCCCACGGGAGATACATTTCACCTTAGGACGGTGGCTTCCCGGTCTAAAGCTTATAACAGGGTGTGTGGTATTCCCACCGGAGATACATTTCACCTTAGGATGGTGGCTTCCCAATCTAAAGCTTATAAAAGGGTGTGTGGTGTTCCCGCGGGAGATACATTTCCCCTTAGGACGGTGACTTCCTGATCTAAAGCTTATAACACGGTGTGTGGTGTTCCCACGCGAGATACATTGAACCTTAGGACGTTGGCTTCCCAATCTAAAGCTTAAAACAGGGTGTGTGGTGTTCCCACAGGAGATACATTTCCCCTTAGGACGGTGGCTTCCCGTTCTAAAGCTTATAACAGGGTGTGTGGTGTTCCCATAGGAGATACATTTCACCTTAGGACGGTGGCTTCCCGATCTAAAGATTATAACAGGGTGTGTGGTGTTCCACGGGAGATACATTTCACCTTAGGACGGTGGCTTCCCAATCTAAAGCTTATAACAGGGTGTCTGGTGTACCCACAGGAGATACCTTTCCCCTTAGGACGGTGCCTTCCCAATCTAAAGCTTATAACAGGGTGTGTGTGTTCCCACGGGAGATACATTTCTCCTTAGGACGGTGGCTTCCCAATCTAAAGCTTATAACATGGTGTGTGGTGTTCCCACAGGAGATACCTTTCCCCTTAGGATGGTGGCTTCCCAATCTAAAGCTTATAACAGGGTGTGTGGTGTTCCCACAGGAGCTGCCTTTCCCCTTAGGACGGTGGCTTCCCAATCTAAAGCTTATAACAGGGTGTGTGGTGTTCCCACGGGAGATACGTTTCTCCTTAGGACGGTGGCTTCCCAATCTAAAGCTTATAACATGGTGTTTGGTGTTCCCACAGGAGATACCTTTCCCCTTAGGATGGTGGCTTCCCAATCTAAAGCTTATAACAGGGTGTGTGTGTTCCCACGGGAGATACATTTCTCCTTACGACGGTGGCTTCCCAATATAAAGCTTATAACATGGTGTGTGGTGTTCCCACAGGAGATACCTTTCCCCTTAGGACAGTGGCTTCCCAATCTAAAGCTTATAGCATGGTGTGTGATGTTCCCACAGGAGATACCTTTCCCCTTAGGACGGTGACTTGCCAATCTAAAGCTTATAACAGGGTGTGTGTAGATCCCACAGCAGATACCTTTCCCCTTTGGATGGTGGCTTCTCAACCTAAAGCTTATAACAGGGTTTGTGGAGATCCCACGGGAGATATATTTCCCCTTAGGACGGTGGCTTCCCAACCCTAAAGCTTATAACAGGGTGTGTGGTGTTCCCACAGGAGATACATTTCCCCTTAGGACGGTGGCTTCCCGATCTAAAGCTTATAACAGGGTGTGTGGTGTTCCACGGGAGATACATTTCCCCTTGGGACGGTGGCTTCCCCATTCTAAAGCTTATAACAGGGTGTGTGGTGTTCCCACGGGAGATACATTTCACCTTAGGACGGTGGCTTTCCGATCTAAAGCTTATAACAGGGTGTGTGGTGTTCCCACGGGGGATACATTTCACCTTAGGATGGTTGCTTCCCAATCTAAAGCTTATAACCGAGTGTGTGGTGTTCCCACAGGAGATACCTTTCCCCTTAGGATGGTGGCTTCCCAATCTATAGCTTATTACAGGGTGTGTGGTTGCCACACGAGATACCTTTCCCCTTAGGACGGTGGCTTCCCAATCTCAAGTTTATAACAGGGTGTGTGGTGTTCCCTCAGGAGTTACCTTTCCCCTTAGGACGGTGACTTCCGAATCTAAAGCTTATAACAGGGTGTGTGGTGATCCCACAGGAGATGCATTTCACCTTAGGACGGTGGATTCCCAATCTAAAGCTTATAACAGGGTGTGTGGTGTTCCCACAGGATATACATTTCCCCTTAGGATGGTAGCTTCCCAATCTAAAGCTTATAATACGGTGTGTGGCGTTCCCACAGGAGATACATTTCCCATTAGGACGGTGGCTTCCCAATCGAAAGCTTATAACAGGGTGTGTGGTGTTTCCACAGGAGATACATTTCTCTTTAGGACGATGACTTGCCAATCTAAAGCTTATAACAGGGTGTGTGTAGATCCCACAGCAGATACCTTTCCCCTTTGGATGGTGGCTTCTCAACCTAAAGCTTATAACAGGGTTTGTGGAGATCCCACGGGAGATATATTTCCCCTTAGGACGGTGGCTTCCCAACCCTAAAGCTTATAACAGGGTGTGTGGTGTTCCCACAGGAGATACATTTCCCCTTAGGACGGTGGCTTCCCGATCTAAAGCTTATAACAGGGTGTGTGGTGTTCCACGGGAGATACATTTCCCCTTGGGACGGTGGCTTCCCCATTCTAAAGCTTATAACAGGGTGTGTGGTGTTCCCATGGGAGATACATTTCACCTTAGGACGGTGGCTTTCCGATCTAAAGCTTATAACAGGGTGTGTGGTGTTCCCACGGGGGATACATTTCACCTTAGGATGGTTGCTTCCCAATCTAAAGCTTATAACCGAGTGTGTGGTGTTCCCACAGGAGATACCTTTCCCCTTAGGATGGTGGCTTCCCAATCTATAGCTTATTACAGGGTGTGTGGTTGCCACACGAGATACCTTTCCCCTTAGGACGGTGGCTTCCCAATCTCAAGTTTATAACAGGGTGTGTGGTGTTCCCTCAGGAGTTACCTTTCCCCTTAGGACGGTGACTTCCGAATCTAAAGCTTATAACAGGGTGTGTGGTGATCCCACAGGAGATGCATTTCACCTTAGGACGGTGGATTCCCAATCTAAAGCTTATAACAGGGTGTGTGGTGTTCCCACAGGATATACATTTCCCCTTAGGATGGTAGCTTCCCAATCTAAAGCTTATAATACGGTGTGTGGCGTTCCCACAGGAGATACATTTCCCATTAGGACGGTGGCTTCCCAATCGAAAGCTTATAACAGGGTGTGTATAGATCCCATAGGAGATAACTTTCCCCTTAGTATGGTGGCTTCCCAATCTAAAGCTTATAACAGGGTTGTGGTGGTCCCACAGGAGATACATTTCCCCTTAGGACGGTGACTTCCCGATCTAAAGTTTATAACAGGGTGTGTGGTGTTCCCACAGGAGATACATTTCACCTCAACAGTGGCTTCCCAATCTAAAGCTTATTAAAGGGTGTGTGGTGTTCCCGCGGGAGATACATTTCCCCTTAGGACGGTGACTTCCCAATATAAAGCTTGTAACAGGGTGTGTGGTGTTCCCACGCGAGATACATTTAACCTTAGGACGTTGGCTTCCCAATCTAAAGCTTATAACAGGATGTGTGGTG
Source organism: Ambystoma mexicanum (assembly GCF_040938575.1). Lineage (NCBI taxonomy): Eukaryota > Metazoa > Chordata > Amphibia > Caudata > Ambystomatidae > Ambystoma > Ambystoma mexicanum. Next base: position 1,169,968,801 of record NC_090941.1, on the reverse strand, counting down.
TACCCACAGGAGATACATTTCCCCTTAGGACAGTTACTTCCCGATCTAATGCTTATAAAGGGTGGGTGGTGTTCACACGGGAGATACATTTCCACTTAGAAAGGTGGCTTCCCGATCTAAAGCTTATAACATTGTGTGTGGTGTTCCCACAGGAGATACATTTCCCCTTAGGACGGTGGCTTCCCGATCTAAAGCTTATAACAGGGTGTATGGTGTTCCCACAGGATATACATTTCCGCTTAGGATGGTGGCTTCCCAATCTAAAGCTTATAACAGGGTGTGTGGAGATCTCACAGGAGATACCATTCCCCTTAGGACGTTGGCTTCCCAATCTAAAGCTTATAACAGGGTGTGTGGTGTTTCCACAGGAGATACATTTCTCTTTAGGACGATGACTTCCCAATCTAAAGCTTATAACAGGGTGTGTGGTGTTCCCACAGGAGATACATTTCCACTTAGGACGATGGCTTCCCAATCTAAAGTTATAGCAGGGTGTGTGGTGTTCCCACAGGAGATACATTTCCCCTTAGGACGGTGGCTTCCCGATCTAAAGCTTATAACAGGGTGTTTGGCATTCCTTCAGGAGATACCTTTCCTCTTAGGATGGTGGTTTCCTGATCTAAAGCTTCTAACAGGGTGTTTGGCGTTCCCACAGGAGATACCTTTCCCCTTAGGACGGTGGCTTCCCAATCTAAAGCTTATAACACGGTGTGTGACGTTCCCACAGGAGATAGCTTTCCCCTTAGGACGGTGGTTTCCCAATCTAAAGCTTCTAATGGGGTGTGTGGCGTTCCCACAGGAGATACCTTTCCCCTTAGGACGGTGGTTCCCCAATCTAAAGCTTCTAACAGGGTGTGTGGTGTTCCCATAGGAGATACATTTCCCCTTAGGATGGTGGTTTCCCAATCTAAAGCTTCTAACAGGGTGTGTGGTGTTCCCACAGGAGATACATTTCCCCTTAGGACGGTGGCTTCCCAATCTAAAGCTTCTAACAGGGTGTGTGGTGTTCCCACAGGAGATACATTTCCCCTTAGGATGGTGGCTTCCCAATCTAAAGCTTATAACAGGGTGTGTGGTGTTCCCACAGGAGCTGCCTTTCCCCTTAGGATGGTGGCTTCCCAATCTAAAGCTTATAACAGGGTGTGTGGTGTTCCCACAGGCGATACATTTCACCTTAGGTTGGTGGATTCCCAATCTAAAGCTTATAACAGGGTGTGTGGTGTTCCCACAGGAGATACCTTTCCCCTTAGGATGGTGACTTCCCAATCTAAAGCTTATAACAGGGTGTGTGGTGTTCCCACAGGAGATACATTTCCCCTTAGTACGGTGGCTTCCCAATCTAAAGCTTATAACAGGGTGTTTGGTGTTCCCATCGGAGATACATTTCCCCTTAGGATGGTGACTTGCCAATCTAAAGCTTATAACAGGGTGTGTGTAGATCCCACAGGAGATACCTTTCCCCTTTGGATGGTGGCTTCCCAACCTAAAGATTATAACAGGGTATGTGGAGATCCCACGGGAGATACATTTCCCCTAAGGACGGTGGCTTCCCGATCTAAAGCTTATAACAGGGTGTGTGGTGTTCCACAGGAGATACATTTCCCCTTAGGACGGTGGCTTCCCGATCTAAAGCTTATAACAGGGTGTGTGGTGTTGCACAGGAGATACATTTCCCCTTGGGACGGTGGCTTCGCCATTCTAAAGCTTATAACAGTGTGTGTGGTGTTCCCACGGGAGATACATTTCACCTTAGGACGGTGGCTTCCCAGTTTAAAACTTATAACAGGGTGTGTGGTGTTCCCACGGGAGATACATTTCACCTTAGGATGGTGGCTTCCCAATCTAAAGCTTATAACATGGTGTGTGGTGTTCCCACAGGAGATACCTTTCCCCTTAGGATGGTGGCTTCCCAATCTAAAGCTTATAACAGGGTGTGTGGTTGCCACAGGAGATACCTTTCCCCTTAGGACCGTGGCTTCCCAATCTAAAGCTTATAACAGGGTGTGTGGTGTTCCCTCAGGAGATACCTTTCCCCTTAGGACGGTGGCTTCCGAATCTAAAGCTTATAACAGGGTGTGTGGAGATCCCACAGGAGATGCATTTCACCTTAGGACGGTGGATTCCCAATCTAAAGCTTATAACAGGGTGTGTGGTGTTCCCACAGGAGATACATTTCCCCTTAGGACGGTGGCTTCCCAATATAAAGCTTATAAAAGAGTGTGTTTGTTCCCACAGGATATACATTTCCCCTTAGGACGGTGGCTTCCCAATCTAAAGCTTATAACAGGGTGTGTGGAGATCTCACAGGAGATACCTTTCCCCTTAGGACGTTGGCTTCCCAATCTAAAGCTTATAACAGGGTGTGTGGTGTTCTCACAGGAGATACATTTCTCTTTAGGACGATGGCTTCCCAATCTAAAGCTTATAACAGGGTGTGTGGTATTCCCACCGGAGATACATTTCCCCTTAGGACGATGGCTTCCCGATCTAAAGCTTATAACAGGGTGTTTGGCATTCCCACAGGAGATACCTTTCCCCTTAGGATGGTGGTTTCCCGATCTAAAGCTTCTAACAGGGTGCTTGGCGTTCCCACAGGAGATACCTTTCCCCTTAGGACGGTGGCTTCCCAATCTAAAGCTTACAACACGGTGTGTGTCGTTCCCACAGGAGATAGCTTTCCCCTTAGGACGGTGGTTTCTCAGTCTAAAGCTTCTAACGGGGTGTGTGGCGTTCCCACAGGAGATACCTTTCCCCTTAGGACAGTGGTTCCCCAATCTAAAGCTTCTAACAGGGTGTGTGGTGTTCCCACAGGAGATACATTTCCCCTTAGGATGGTGGTTTCCCAATATAAACCTTCTAACAGGGTGTGTGGCGTTCCCACAGGAGATACATTTCCCCTTAGGACGGTGGCTTCCCAATCTAAAATCTGTAACATTTTTTGTGGTGTTCCCACAGGAGATACCTTTCCCTTAGGACGGTGGCTTCCCAATCTAAAGCTTACAACTGGGTGTGTGGTGTTCTCACAGGAGATACATTTCCCTTTAGGATGCTGGTTACCCAATCTAAAGCTTCTAACAGTGTGTGTGGTGTTCCCACAGGAGATACATTTCCCCTTAGGACAATGGCTTCCCAATCTAAAACCTACAACATTGTGTGTGGTGTTCCCACAGGAGATACCTTTCCCCTTAGGATGGTGGTTTCCCAATCTAAAGTTATAACAGGGTGTGTCGTGTTCCCACAGGAGATACATTTCCCCTTAGGATGGTGGCTTCCCAACCTAAAGCTTATAACAGGGTGTGTGGTGTTCCCACAGGAGCTGCCTTTCCCCTTAGGATGGTGACTTCCCAATCTAAAGCTTATAACAGGGTGTGTGGTGTTCCCACAGGAGATACATTTCCCCTTAGTACGGTGGCTTCCCAATCTAAAGCTTATAACATGGTGTTTGGTGTTCCCACAGGAGATACATTTCCCCTTAGGATGGTGACTTGCCAATCTAAAGCTTATAACAGGGTGTGTGTAGATCCCACAGGAGATACCTTTCCCCTTTGGATGGTGGCTTCCCAACCTAAAGATTATAACAGGGTATGTGGAGATCCCACGGGAGATATATTTCCCCTTAGGACGATGGCTTCCCAACCCCAAAGCTCATAACAGGGTGTGTGGTGCTCCCACAGGAGATACATTTCCCCTTAGGACGGTTGCTTCCCGATCTAAAGCTTATAACAGGGTGTGTGGTGTTCCACGGGAGATACATTTCCCCTTGGGACGGTGGCTTCGCCATTCTAAAGCTTATAACAGTGTGTGTGGTGTTCCCACGGGAGATACATTTCACCTTAGGACGGTGGCTTCCCGGTCTAAAGCTTATAACAGGGTGTGTGGTGTTCCCACGGGAGTTACATTTCACCTTAGGATGGTGGCTTCCCAATCTAAAGCTTATAACAGAGTGTGTGGTGTTCACACGGGAGATACATTTCCCCTTAGGATGGTGGCTTCCCAATCTAAAGCTAGTAATAGGGTGTGTGGTGGTCCCACAGGAGATACATTTCCCCTTAGGACGGTGACTTCCCGATTTAAAGCTTATAACAGGGTGTGTGGTGTTCCCACAGGAGATACATTTCACCTCAACGGTGGCTTCCCAATCTAAAGCTTATAAAAGGGTGTGTGGTGTTCCCGCGGGAGATACATTTCCCCTTAGGACGGTGACTTCCTGATCTAAAGCTTATAACACGGTGTGTGGTGTTCCCACGCGAGATACATTTAACCTTAGGACGTTGGCTTCCCAATCTAAAGCTTAAAACAGGGTGCATGGTGTTCCCACAGGAGATACATTTCCCCTTAGGACGGTGGCTTCCCGTTCTAAAGCTTATAACAGGGTGTGTGGTGTTCCCATAGGAGATACATTTCACCTTAGGACGGTGGCTTCCCGATCTAAAGATTATAACAGGGTGTGTGGTGTTCCACGGGAGATACATTTCACCTTAGGACGGTGGCTTCCCAATCTAAAGCTTATAACAGGGTGTGTGGTGTTACCACAGGAGATACATTTCCCCTTAGGACGGTGGCTTCCCAATCTAAAGCTTATAACAGGGTGTGTGTGTTCCCACGGGAGATACATTTCTCCTTAGGACGGTGGCTTCCCAATCTAAAGCTTATAACATGGTGTGTTGTGTTCCCACAGGAGATACCTTTCCCCTTAGGATGGTGGCTTCCCAATCTAAAGCTTATAACAGGGTGTGTGGAGATCTCACAGGAGATACCATTCCCCTTAGAACGGTGGCTTCCCAATCTAAAGCTTATAACAGGGTGTGCGGTGTTTCCACAGGAGATACATTTCTCTTTAGGACGATGACTTCCCAATCTAAAGCTTATAACAGGGTGTGTGGTGTTCCCACAGGAGATACATTTCCCCTTAGGACGATGGCTTCCCAATCTAAAGTTATAGCAGGGTGTGTGGTGTTCCCACAGGAGATACATTTCCCCTTAGGACGGTGGCTTCCCGATCTAAAGCTTATAACAGGGTGTTTGGCATTCCCTCAGGAGATACCTTTCCTCTTAGGATGGTGGTTTCCTGATCTAAAGCTTCTAACAGGGTGTTTGGCGTTCCCACAGGAGATACCTTTCCCCTTAGGACGGTGGCTTCCCAATCTAAAGCTTATAACACGGTGTGTGGCGTTCCCACAGGAGATAGCTTTCCCCTTAGGACGGTGGTTTCCCAATCTAAAGCTTCTAACGGGGTGTGTGGCGTTCCCACAGGAGATACCTTTCCCCTTAGGACGGTGGTTCCCCAATCTAAAGCTTCTAACAGGGTGTGTGGTGTTCCCATAGGAGATACATTTCCCCTTAGGATGGTGGTTTCCCAATCTAAAGCTTCTAACAGGGTGTGTGGTGTTCCCACAGGAGATACATTTCCCCTTAGGACGGTGGCTTCCCAATCTAAAGCTTCTAACAGGGTGTGTGGTGTTCCCACAGGAGATACATTTCCCCTTAGGATGGTGGCTTCCCAATCTAAAGCTTATAACAGGGTGTGTGGTGTTCCCACAGGAGCTGCCTTTCCCCTTAGGATGGTGGCTTCCCAATCTAAAGCTTATAACAGGGTGTGTGGAGATCTCACAGGAGATACCATTCCCCTTAGAACGGTGGCTTCCCAATCTAAAGCTTATAACAGGGTGTGTGGTGTTTCCACAGGAGATACATTTCTCTTTAGGACGATGACTTCCCAATCTAAAGCTTATAACAGGGTGTGTGGTGTTCCCACAGGAGATACATTTCCCCTTAGGACGATGGCTTCCCAATCTAAAGTTATAGCAGGGTGTGTGGTGTTCCCACAGGAGATACATTTCCCCTTAGGACGGTAGCTTCCCAATCTAAAGCTTATAATACGGTGTGTGGCGTTCCCACAGGAGATACATTTCCCCTTAGGACGGTGGCTTCCCAATCGAAAGCTTATAAGAGGGTGTGTATAGATCCCATAGGAGATAACTTTCCCCTTAGTATGGTGGCTTCCCAATCTAAAGCTTATAACAGGGTTGTGGTGGTCCCACAGGAGATACATTTCCCCTTAGGACGGTGACTTCCCGATCTAAAGTTTATAACAGGGTGTGTGGTGTTCCCACAGGAGATACATTTCACCTCAACAGTGGCTTCCCAATCTAAAGCTTATTAAAGGGTGTGTGGTGTTCCCGCGGGAGATACATTTCCCCTTAGGACGGTGACTTCCTGATCTAAAGCTTATAACACGGTGTGTGGTGTTCCCACGCGAGATACATTTAACCTTAGGACGTTGGCTTCCCAATCTAAAGCTTAAAACAGGGTGCGTGGTGTTCCCACAGGAGATACATTTCCCCTTAGGACGGTGGCTTCCCGTTCTAAAGCTTATAACAGGGTGTGTGGTGTTCCCATAGGAGATACATTTCCCCTTAGGACGGTGTCTTCCCGATCTAAAGCTTATAACAGGGTGTGTGGTGTTTCACGGGAGATACATTTCCCCTTAGGACAGTTACTTCCCGATCTAAAGCTTATAAAGGGTGGGTGGTGTTCACACGGGAGATACATTTCCACTTAGAAAGGTGGCTTCCCGATCTAAAGCTTATAACATGGTGTGTGGTGTTCCCACAGGAGATACATTTCCCCATAGGACGGTGGCTTCCCGATCTAAAGCTTATAACAGGGTGTATGGTGTTCCCACAGGATATACATTTCCGCTTAGGATGGTGGCTTCCCAATCTAAAGCTTATAACAGGGTGTGTGGAGATCTCACAGGAGATACCATTCCCCTTAGGACGTTGGCTTCCCAATCTAAAGCTTATAACAGGGTGTGTGGTGTTTCCACAGGAGATACATTTCTCTTTAGGACGATGACTTCCCAATCTAAAGCTTATAACAGGGTGTGTGGTGTTCCCACAGGAGATACATTTCCACTTAGGACGATGGCTTCCCAATCTAAAGTTATAGCAGGGTGTGTGGTGTTCCCACAGGAGATACATTTCCCCTTAGGACGGTGGCTTCCCGATCTAAAGCTTATAACAGGGTGTTTGGCATTCCCTCAGGAGATACCTTTCCTCTTAGGATGGTGGTTTCCTGATCTAAAACTTCTAACAGGGTGTTTGGCGTTCCCACAGGAGATACCTTTCCCCTTAGGACGGTGGCTTCCCAATCTAAAGCTTATAACACGGTGTGTGGCGTTCCCACAGGAGATAGCTTCCCCCTTAGGACGGTGGTTTCCCAATCTAAAGCTTCTAACGGGGTGTGTGGCGTTCCCACAGGAGATACCTTTCCCCTTAGGACGGTGGTTCCCCAATCTAAAGCTTCTAACGGGGTGTGTGGCGTTCCCACAGGAGATACCTTTCCCCTTAGGACGGTGGTTCCCCAATCTAAAGCTTCTAACAGGGTGTGTGGTGTTCCCATAGGAGATACATTTCCCCTTAGGATGGTGGTTTCCCAATCTAAAGCTTCTAACAGGGTGTGTGGTGTTCCCACAGGAGATACATTTCCCCTTAGGACGGTGGCTTCCCAATCTAAAGCTTCTAACAGGGTGTGTGGTGTTCCCACAGGATATACATTTCCCCTTAGGACGGTGGTTTCCCAATCTAAAGCTTCTAACGGGGTGTGTGGCGTTCCCACAGGAGATACCTTTCCCCTTAGGACGGTGGTTCCCCAATCTAAAGCTTCTAACAGGGTGTGTGGTGTTCCCATAGGAGATACATTTCCCCTTAGGATGGTGGTTTCCCAATCTAAAGCTTCTAACAGGGTGTGTGGTGTTCCCACAGGAGATACATTTCCCCTTAGGACGGTGGCTTCCCAATCTAAAGCTTCTAACAGGGTGTGTGGTGTTCCCACAGGAGATACATTTCCCCTTAGGATGGTGGCTTCCCAATCTAAAGCTTATAACAGGGTGTGTGGTGTTCCCACAGGAGCTGCCTTTCCCCTTAGGATGGTGGCTTCCCAATCTAAAGCTTATAACAGGGTGTGTGGTGTTCCCACGGGCGATACATTTCACCTTAGGTTGGTGGATTCCCAATCTAAAGCTTATAACAGGGTGTGTGGTGTTCCCACAGGAGATACCTTTCCCCTTAGGATGGTGACTTCCCAATCTAAAGCTTATAACAGGGTGTGTGGTGTTCCCACAGGAGATACATTTCCCCTTAGTACGGTGGCTTCCCAATCTAAAGCTTATAACAGGGTGTTTGGTGTTCCCATCGGAGATACATTTCCCCTTAGGATGGTGACTTGCCAATCTAAAGCTTATAACAGGGTGTGTGTAGATCCCACAGGAGATACCTTTCCCCTTTGGATGGTGGCTTCCCAACCTAAAGATTATAACAGGGTATTTGGAGATCCCACGGGAGATATATTTCCCCTTAGGACGGTGGCTTCCCAACCCCAAAGCTCATAACAGGGTGTGTGGTGCTCCCACAGGAGATACATTTCCCCTTAGGACGGTGGCTTCCCGATCTAAAGCTTATAACAGGGTGTATGGTGTTCCCACAGGATATACATTTCCGCTTAGGATGGTGGCTTCCCAATCTAAAGCTTATAACAGGGTGTGTGGAGATCTCACAGGAGATACCATTCCCCTTAGGACGTTGGCTTCCCAATCTAAAGCTTATAACAGGGTGTGTGGTGTTTCCACAGGAGATACATTTCTCTTTAGGACGATGACTTCCCAATCTAAAGCTTATAACAGGGTGTGTGGTGTTCCCACAGGAGATACATTTCCACTTAGGACGATGGCTTCCCAATCTAAAGTTATAGCAGGGTGTGTGGTGTTCCCACAGGAGATACATTTCCCCTTAGGACGGTGGCTTCCCGATCTAAAGCTTATAACAGGGTGTTTGGCATTCCCTCAGGAGATACCTTTCCTCTTAGGATGGTGGTTTCCTGATCTAAAACTTCTAACAGGGTGTTTGGCGTTCCCACAGGAGATACCTTTCCCCTTAGGACGGTGGCTTCCCAATCTAAAGCTTATAACACGGTGTGTGGCGTTCCCACAGGAGATAGCTTCCCCCTTAGGACGGTGGTTTCCCAATCTAAAGCTTCTAACGGGGTGTGTGGCGTTCCCACAGGAGATACCTTTCCCCTTAGGACGGTGGTTCCCCAATCTAAAGCTTCTAACGGGGTGTGTGGCGTTCCCACAGGAGATACCTTTCCCCTTAGGACGGTGGTTCCCCAATCTAAAGCTTCTAACAGGGTGTGTGGTGTTCCCATAGGAGATACATTTCCCCTTAGGATGGTGGTTTCCCAATCTAAAGCTTCTAACAGGGTGTGTGGTGTTCCCACAGGAGATACATTTCCCCTTAGGACGGTGGCTTCCCAATCTAAAGCTTCTAACGGGGTGTGTGGTGTTCCCACAGGATATACATTTCCCCTTAGGACGGTGGTTTCCCAATCTAAAGCTTCTAACGGGGTGTGTGGCGTTCCCACAGGAGATACCTTTCCCCTTAGGACGGTGGTTCCCCAATCTAAAGCTTCTAACAGGGTGTGTGGTGTTCCCATAGGAGATACATTTCCCCTTAGGATGGTGGTTTCCCAATCTAAAGCTTCTAACAGGGTGTGTGGTGTTCCCACAGGAGATACATTTCCCCTTAGGACGGTGGCTTCCCAATCTAAAGCTTCTAACAGGGTGTGTGGTGTTCCCACAGGAGATACATTTCCCCTTAGGATGGTGGCTTCCCAATCTAAAGCTTATAACAGGGTGTGTGGTGTTCCCACAGGAGCTGCCTTTCCCCTTAGGATGGTGGCTTCCCAATCTAAAGCTTATAACAGGGTGTGTGGTGTTCCCACGGGCGATACATTTCACCTTAGGTTGGTGGATTCCCAATCTAAAGCTTATAACAGGGTGTGTGGTGTTCCCACAGGAGATACCTTTCCCCTTAGGATGGTGACTTCCCAATCTAAAGCTTATAACAGGGTGTGTGGTGTTCCCACAGGAGATACATTTCCCCTTAGTACGGTGGCTTCCCAATCTAAAGCTTATAACAGGGTGTTTGGTGTTCCCATCGGAGATACATTTCCCCTTAGGATGGTGACTTGCCAATCTAAAGCTTATAACAGGGTGTGTGTAGATCCCACAGGAGATACCTTTCCCCTTTGGATGGTGGCTTCCCAACCTAAAGATTATAACAGGGTATTTGGAGATCCCACGGGAGATATATTTCCCCTTAGGACGGTGGCTTCCCAACCCCAAAGCTCATAACAGGGTGTGTGGTGCTCCCACAGGAGATACATTTCCCCTTAGGACGGTGGCTTCCCGATCTAAAGCTTATAACAGGGTGTGTGGTGTTCCACAGGAGATACATTTCCCCTTGGGACGGTGGCTTCGCCATTCTAAAGCTTATAACAGTGTGTGTGATGTTCCCACGGGAGATACATTTCACCTTAGGACGGTGGCTTCCCAGTTTAAAACTTATAACAGGGTGTGTGGTGTTCCCACGGGAGATACATTTCACCTTAGGATGGTGGCTTCCCAATCTAAAGCTTATAACAGAGTGTGTGGTGTTCACACGGGAGATACATTTCTCCTTAGGACGGTGGCTTCCCAATCTAAAGCTTATAACATGGTGTGTGGTGTTCCCACAGGAGATACCTTTCCCCTTAGGATGGTGGCTTCCCATTCTAAAGCTTATAACAGGGTGTGTGTGTTCCCACGGGAGATACATTTCTCCTTAGGACGGTGGCTTCCCAATATAAAGCTTATAACATGGTGTGTGGTGTTCCCACAGGAGATACATTTCCCCTTAGGACAGTGGCTTCCCAATCTAAAGCTTATAACATGGTGTGTGGTGTTCCCACAGGAGATACCTTTCCCCTTAGGACGGTGACTTGCCAATCTAAAGCTAGTAATAGGGTGTGTGGTGGTCCCACAGGAGATACATTTCCCCTTAGGACGGTGACTTCCCGATTTAAAGCTTATAACAGGGTGTGTGGTGTTCCCACAGGAGATACATTTCACCTCAACGGTGGCTTCCCAATCTAAAGCTTATAAAAGGGTGTGTGGTGTTCCCGCGGGAGATACATTTCCCCTTAGGACGGTGACTTCCTGATCTAAAGCTTATAACACGGTGTGTGGTGTTCCCACGCGAGATACATTTAACCTTAGGACGTTGGCTTCCCAATCTAAAGCTTAAAACAGGGTGCATGGTGTTCCCACAGGAGATACATTTCCCCTTAGGACGGTGGCTTCCCGTTCTAAAGCTTATAACAGGGTGTGTGGTGTTCCCATAGGAGATACATTTCACCTTAGGACGGTGGCTTCCCGATCTAAAGATTATAACAGGGTGTGTGGTGTTCCACGGGAGATACATTTCACCTTAGGACGGTGGCTTCCCAATCTAAAGCTTATAACAGGGTGTGTGGTGTTACCACAGGAGATACATTTCCCCTTAGGACGGTGGCTTCCCAATCTAAAGCTTATAACAGGGTGTGTGTGTTCCCACGGGAGATACATTTCTCCTTAGGACGGTGGCTTCCCAATCTAAAGCTTATAACATGGTGTGTTGTGTTCCCACAGGAGATACCTTTCCCCTTAGGATGGTGGCTTCCCAATCTAAAGCTTATAACAGGGTGTGTGGAGATCTCACAGGAGATACCATTCCCCTTAGAACGGTGGCTTCCCAATCTAAAGCTTATAACAGGGTGTGCGGTGTTTCCACAGGAGATACATTTCTCTTTAGGACGATGACTTCCCAATCTAAAGCTTATAACAGGGTGTGTGGTGTTCCCACAGGAGATACATTTCCCCTTAGGACGATGGCTTCCCAATCTAAAGTTATAGCAGGGTGTGTGGTGTTCCCACAGGAGATACATTTCCCCTTAGGACGGTGGCTTCCCGATCTAAAGCTTATAACAGGGTGTTTGGCATTCCCTCAGGAGATACCTTTCCTCTTAGGATGGTGGTTTCCTGATCTAAAGCTTCTAACAGGGTGTTTGGCGTTCCCACAGGAGATACCTTTCCCCTTAGGACGGTGGCTTCCCAATCTAAAGCTTATAACACGGTGTGTGGCGTTCCCACAGGAGATAGCTTTCCCCTTAGGACGGTGGTTTCCCAATCTAAAGCTTCTAACGGGGTGTGTGGCGTTCCCACAGGAGATACCTTTCCCCTTAGGACGGTGGTTCCCCAATCTAAAGCTTCTAACAGGGTGTGTGGTGTTCCCATAGGAGATACATTTCCCCTTAGGATGGTGGTTTCCCAATCTAAAGCTTCTAACAGGGTGTGTGGTGTTCCCACAGGAGATACATTTCCCCTTAGGACGGTGGCTTCCCAATCTAAAGCTTCTAACAGGGTGTGTGGTGTTCCCACAGGAGATACATTTCCCCTTAGGATGGTGGCTTCCCAATCTAAAGCTTATAACAGGGTGTGTGGTGTTCCCACAGGAGCTGCCTTTCCCCTTAGGATGGTGGCTTCCCAATCTAAAGCTTATAACAGGGTGTGTGGAGATCTCACAGGAGATACCATTCCCCTTAGAACGGTGGCTTCCCAATCTAAAGCTTATAACAGGGTGTGTGGTGTTTCCACAGGAGATACATTTCTCTTTAGGACGATGACTTCCCAATCTAAAGCTTATAACAGGGTGTGTGGTGTTCCCACAGGAGATACATTTCCCCTTAGGACGATGGCTTCCCAATCTAAAGTTATAGCAGGGTGTGTGGTGTTCCCACAGGAGATACATTTCCCCTTAGGACGGTAGCTTCCCAATCTAAAGCTTATAATACGGTGTGTGGCGTTCCCACAGGAGATACATTTCCCCTTAGGACGGTGGCTTCCCAATCGAAAGCTTATAAGAGGGTGTGTATAGATCCCATAGGAGATAACTTTCCCCTTAGTATGGTGGCTTCCCAATCTAAAGCTTATAACAGGGTTGTGGTGGTCCCACAGGAGATACATTTCCCCTTAGGACGGTGACTTCCCGATCTAAAGTTTATAACAGGGTGTGTGGTGTTCCCACAGGAGATACATTTCACCTCAACAGTGGCTTCCCAATCTAAAGCTTATTAAAGGGTGTGTGGTGTTCCCGCGGGAGATACATTTCCCCTTAGGACGGTGACTTCCTGATCTAAAGCTTATAACACGGTGTGTGGTGTTCCCACGCGAGATACATTTAACCTTAGGACGTTGGCTTCCCAATCTAAAGCTTAAAACAGGGTGCGTGGTGTTCCCACAGGAGATACATTTCCCCTTAGGACGGTGGCTTCCCGTTCTAAAGCTTATAACAGGGTGTGTGGTGTTCCCATAGGAGATACATTTCCCCTTAGGACGGTGTCTTCCCGATCTAAAGCTTATAACAGGGTGTGTGGTGTTTCACGGGAGTTACATTTCCCCTTAGGACAGTTACTTCCCGATCTAAAGCTTATAAAGGGTGGGTGGTGTTCACACGGGAGATACATTTCCACTTAGAAAGGTGGCTTCCCGATCTAAAGCTTATAACATGGTGTGTGGTGTTCCCACAGGAGATACATTTCCCCATAGGACGGTGGCTTCCCGATCTAAAGCTTATAACAGGGTGTATGGTGTTCCCACAGGATATACATTTCCGCTTAGGATGGTGGCTTCCCAATCTAAAGCTTATAACAGGGTGTGTGGAGATCTCACAGGAGATACCATTCCCCTTAGGACGTTGGCTTCCCAATCTAAAGCTTATAACAGGGTGTGTGGTGTTTCCACAGGAGATACATTTCTCTTTAGGACGATGACTTCCCAATCTAAAGCTTATAACAGGGTGTGTGGTGTTCCCACAGGAGATACATTTCCACTTAGGACGATGGCTTCCCAATCTAAAGTTATAGCAGGGTGTGTGGTGTTCCCACAGGAGATACATTTCCCCTTAGGACGGTGGCTTCCCGATCTAAAGCTTATAACAGGGTGTTTGGCATTCCCTCAGGAGATACCTTTCCTCTTAGGATGGTGGTTTCCTGATCTAAAACTTCTAACAGGGTGTTTGGCGTTCCCACAGGAGATACCTTTCCCCTTAGGACGGTGGCTTCCCAATCTAAAGCTTATAACACGGTGTGTGGCGTTCCCACAGGAGATAGCTTCCCCCTTAGGACGGTGGTTTCCCAATCTAAAGCTTCTAACGGGGTGTGTGGCGTTCCCACAGGAGATACCTTTCCCCTTAGGACGGTGGTTCCCCAATCTAAAGCTTCTAACGGGGTGTGTGGCGTTCCCACAGGAGATACCTTTCCCCTTAGGACGGTGGTTCCCCAATCTAAAGCTTCTAACAGGGTGTGTGGTGTTCCCATAGGAGATACATTTCCCCTTAGGATGGTGGTTTCCCAATCTAAAGCTTCTAACAGGGTGTGTGGTGTTCCCACAGGAGATACATTTCCCCTTAGGACGGTGGCTTCCCAATCTAAAGCTTCTAACAGGGTGTGTGGTGTTCCCACAGGATATACATTTCCCCTTAGGACGGTGGTTTCCCAATCTAAAGCTTCTAACGGGGTGTGTGGCGTTCCCACAGGAGATACCTTTCCCCTTAGGACGGTGGTTCCCCAATCTAAAGCTTCTAACAGGGTGTGTGGTGTTCCCATAGGAGATACATTTCCCCTTAGGATGGTGGTTTCCCAATCTAAAGCTTCTAACAGGGTGTGTGGTGTTCCCACAGGAGATACATTTCCCCTTAGGACGGTGGCTTCCCAATCTAAAGCTTCTAACAGGGTGTGTGGTGTTCCCACAGGAGATACATTTCCCCTTAGGATGGTGGCTTCCCAATCTAAAGCTTATAACAGGGTGTGTGGTGTTCCCACAGGAGCTGCCTTTCCCCTTAGGATGGTGGCTTCCCAATCTAAAGCTTATAACAGGGTGTGTGGTGTTCCCACGGGCGATACATTTCACCTTAGGTTGGTGGATTCCCAATCTAAAGCTTATAACAGGGTGTGTGGTGTTCCCACAGGAGATACCTTTCCCCTTAGGATGGTGACTTCCCAATCTAAAGCTTATAACAGGGTGTGTGGTGTTCCCACAGGAGATACATTTCCCCTTAGTACGGTGGCTTCCCAATCTAAAGCTTATAACAGGGTGTTTGGTGTTCCCATCGGAGATACATTTCCCCTTAGGATGGTGACTTGCCAATCTAAAGCTTATAACAGGGTGTGTGTAGATCCCACAGGAGATACCTTTCCCCTTTGGATGGTGGCTTCCCAACCTAAAGATTATAACAGGGTATTTGGAGATCCCACGGGAGATATATTTCCCCTTAGGACGGTGGCTTCCCAACCCCAAAGCTCATAACAGGGTGTGTGGTGCTCCCACAGGAGATACATTTCCCCTTAGGACGGTGGCTTCCCGATCTAAAGCTTATAACAGGGTGTATGGTGTTCCCACAGGATATACATTTCCGCTTAGGATGGTGGCTTCCCAATCTAAAGCTTATAACAGGGTGTGTGGAGATCTCACAGGAGATACCATTCCCCTTAGGACGTTGGCTTCCCAATCTAAAGCTTATAACAGGGTGTGTGGTGTTTCCACAGGAGATACATTTCTCTTTAGGACGATGACTTCCCAATCTAAAGCTTATAACAGGGTGTGTGGTGTTCCCACAGGAGATACATTTCCACTTAGGACGATGGCTTCCCAATCTAAAGTTATAGCAGGGTGTGTGGTGTTCCCACAGGAGATACATTTCCCCTTAGGACGGTGGCTTCCCGATCTAAAGCTTATAACAGGGTGTTTGGCATTCCCTCAGGAGATACCTTTCCTCTTAGGATGGTGGTTTCCTGATCTAAAACTTCTAACAGGGTGTTTGGCGTTCCCACAGGAGATACCTTTCCCCTTAGGACGGTGGCTTCCCAATCTAAAGCTTATAACACGGTGTGTGGCGTTCCCACAGGAGATAGCTTCCCCCTTAGGACGGTGGTTTCCCAATCTAAAGCTTCTAACGGGGTGTGTGGCGTTCCCACAGGAGATACCTTTCCCCTTAGGACGGTGGTTCCCCAATCTAAAGCTTCTAACGGGGTGTGTGGCGTTCCCACAGGAGATACCTTTCCCCTTAGGACGGTGGTTCCCCAATCTAAAGCTTCTAACAGGGTGTGTGGTGTTCCCATAGGAGATACATTTCCCCTTAGGATGGTGGTTTCCCAATCTAAAGCTTCTAACAGGGTGTGTGGTGTTCCCACAGGAGATACATTTCCCCTTAGGACGGTGGCTTCCCAATCTAAAGCTTCTAACAGGGTGTGTGGTGTTCCCACAGGATATACATTTCCCCTTAGGACGGTGGTTTCCCAATCTAAAGCTTCTAACGGGGTGTGTGGCGTTCCCACAGGAGATACCTTTCCCCTTAGGACGGTGGTTCCCCAATCTAAAGCTTCTAACAGGGTGTGTGGTGTTCCCATAGGAGATACATTTCCCCTTAGGATGGTGGTTTCCCAATCTAAAGCTTCTAACAGGGTGTGTGGTGTTCCCACAGGAGATACATTTCCCCTTAGGACGGTGGCTTCCCAATCTAAAGCTTCTAACAGGGTGTGTGGTGTTCCCACAGGAGATACATTTCCCCTTAGGATGGTGGCTTCCCAATCTAAAGCTTATAACAGGGTGTGTGGTGTTCCCACAGGAGCTGCCTTTCCCCTTAGGATGGTGGCTTCCCAATCTAAAGCTTATAACAGGGTGTGTGGTGTTCCCACGGGCGATACATTTCACCTTAGGTTGGTGGATTCCCAATCTAAAGCTTATAACAGGGTGTGTGGTGTTCCCACAGGAGATACCTTTCCCCTTAGGATGGTGACTTCCCAATCTAAAGCTTATAACAGGGTGTGTGGTGTTCCCACAGGAGATACATTTCCCCTTAGTACGGTGGCTTCCCAATCTAAAGCTTATAACAGGGTGTTTGGTGTTCCCATCGGAGATACATTTCCCCTTAGGATGGTGACTTGCCAATCTAAAGCTTATAACAGGGTGTGTGTAGATCCCACAGGAGATACCTTTCCCCTTTGGATGGTGGCTTCCCAACCTAAAGATTATAACAGGGTATTTGGAGATCCCACGGGAGATATATTTCCCCTTAGGACGGTGGCTTCCCAACCCCAAAGCTCATAACAGGGTGTGTGGTGCTCCCACAGGAGATACATTTCCCCTTAGGACGGTGGCTTCCCGATCTAAAGCTTATAACAGGGTGTGTGGTGTTCCACAGGAGATACATTTCCCCTTGGGACGGTGGCTTCGCCATTCTAAAGCTTATAACAGTGTGTGTGATGTTCCCACGGGAGATACATTTCACCTTAGGACGGTGGCTTCCCAGTTTAAAACTTATAACAGGGTGTGTGGTGTTCCCACGGGAGATACATTTCACCTTAGGATGGTGGCTTCCCAATCTAAAGCTTATAACAGAGTGTGTGGTGTTCACACGGAAGATACATTTCTCCTTAGGACGGTGGCTTCCCAATCTAAAGCTTATAACATGGTGTGTGGTGTTCCCACAGGAGATACCTTTCCCCTTAGGATGGTGGCTTCCCATTCTAAAGCTTATAACAGGGTGTGTGTGTTCCCACGGGAGATACATTTCTCCTTAGGACGGTGGCTTCCCAATATAAAGCTTATAACATGGTGTGTGGTGTTCCCACAGGAGATACATTTCCCCTTAGGACAGTGGCTTCCCAATCTAAAGCTTATAACATGGTGTGTGGTGTTCCCACAGGAGATACCTTTCCCCTTAGGACGGTGACTTGCCAATCTAAAGCCTATAACAGGGTGTGTGTAGATCCCACAGGGGATACCTTTCCCCTTTGGATGGTGGCTTCTCAACCTAAAGCTTATAACAGGGTATGTGGAGATCCCACGGGAGATATATTTCCCCTTAGGACGGTGGCTTCCCAACCCTAAAGCTTATAACAGGGTGTGTGGTGTTCCCACAGGAGATACATTTCCCCTTAGGACTGTGGCTTCCCGATCTAAAGCTTATAACAGGGTGTGTGGTGTTCCCACGGGCGATACATTTCACCTTAGGTTGGTGGATTCCCAATCTAAAGCTTATAACAGGGTGTGTGGTGTTCCCACAGGAGATACCTTTCCCCTTAGGATGGTGACTTCCCAATCTAAAGCTTATAACAGGGTGTGTGGTGTTCCCACAGGAGATACATTTCCCCTTAGTACGGTGGCTTCCCAATCTAAAGCTTATAACAGGGTGTTTGGTGTTCCCATCGGAGATACATTTCCCCTTAGGATGGTGACTTGCCAATCTAAAGCTTATAACAGGGTGTGTGTAGATCCCACAGGAGATACCTTTCCCCTTTGGATGGTGGCTTCCCAACCTAAAGATTATAACAGGGTATTTGGAGATCCCACGGGAGATATATTTCCCCTTAGGACGGTGGCTTCCCAACCCCAAAGCTCATAACAGGGTGTGTGGTGCTCCCACAGGAGATACATTTCCCCTTAGGACGGTGGCTTCCCGATCTAAAGCTTATAACAGGGTGTGTGGTGTTCCACAGGAGATACATTTCCCCTTGGGACGGTGGCTTCGCCATTCTAAAGCTTATAACAGTGTGTGTGATGTTCCCACGGGAGATACATTTCACCTTAGGACGGTGGCTTCCCAGTTTAAAACTTATAACAGGGTGTGTGGTGTTCCCACGGGAGATACATTTCACCTTAGGATGGTGGCTTCCCAATCTAAAGCTTATAACAGAGTGTGTGGTGTTCACACGGGAGATACATTTCTCCTTAGGACGGTGGCTTCCCAATCTAAAGCTTATAACATGGTGTGTGGTGTTCCCACAGGAGATACCTTTCCCCTTAGGATGGTGGCTTCCCATTCTAAAGCTTATAACAGGGTGTGTGTGTTCCCACGGGAGATACATTTCTCCTTAGGACGGTGGCTTCCCAATATAAAGCTTATAACATGGTGTGTGGTGTTCCCACAGGAGATACATTTCCCCTTAGGACAGTGGCTTCCCAATCTAAAGCTTATAACATGGTGTGTGGTGTTCCCACAGGAGATACCTTTCCCCTTAGGACGGTGACTTGCCAATCTAAAGCCTATAACAGGGTGTGTGTAGATCCCACAGGGGATACCTTTCCCCTTTGGATGGTGGCTTCTCAACCTAAAGCTTATAACAGGGTATGTGGAGATCCCACGGGAGATATATTTCCCCTTAGGACGGTGGCTTCCCAACCCTAAAGCTTATAACAGGGTGTGTGGTGTTCCCACAGGAGATACATTTCCCCTTAGGACTGTGGCTTCCCGATCTAAAGCTTATAACAGGGTGTGTGGTGTTCCCACGGGAGATACATTTCACCTTAGGACGGTGGCATTCCGATCTAAAGCTTATAACAGGGTGTGTGGTGTTCCCACGGGGGATACATTTCACCTTAGGATGGTGGCCTCCCAATCTAAACTTATAACCGAGTGTGTGGTGTTCCCACAGGAGATACCTTTCCCCTTAGGATGGTGGCTTCCCAATCTAAAGCTTATAACAGGGTGTGTGGTGTTCCCACGGGGGATACATTTCCCCTTAGGATGGTGGCTTCCCAATCTATAGCTTATTACAGGGTGTGTGGTTGCCACAGGAGATACCTTTCCCCTTAGGACGGTGGCTTCCCAATCTAAAGCTTATAACAGGGTGTGTGGTGTTCCCTCAGGAGATACCTTTCCCCTTAGGACGGTGGCTTCCGAATCTAAAGCTTATAACAGGGTGTGTGGAGATCCCACAGGAGATGCATTTCACCTTAGGACGGTGGATTCCCAATCTAAAGCTTATAACAGGGTGTGTGGAGTTCCCACAGGAGATACATTTCCCCTTAGGACGGTGGCTTCCCAATCTAAAGCTTATAAAAGGGTGTGTTTGTTCCCACAGGATATACATTTTCCCTTAGGACGGTGGCTTCCCAATCTAAAGCTTATAACAGGGTGTGTGGAGATCTCACAGGAGATACCTTTCCCCTTAGGACGTTGGCTTCCCAATCTAAAGATTATAACAGGGTGTGTGGTGTTCTCACAGGAGATACATTTCTCTTTAGGACGATGGCTTCCCAATCTAAAGCTTATAACAGGGTGTGTGGTATTCCCACCGGAGATACATTTCCCCTTAGGACGATGGCTTCCCGATCTAAAGCTTATAACAGGGTGTTTGGCATTCCCACAGGAGATACCTTTCCCCTTAGGATGGTGGTTTCCCGATCTAAAGCTTCTAACAGGGTACTTGGCGTTCCCACAGGAGATACCTTTCCCCTTAGGATGGTGGCTTCCCAATCTAAAGCTTACAACACGGTGTGTGGCGTTCCCACAGGAGATAGCTTTCCCCTTAGGACGGTGGTTTCTCAGTCTAAAGCTTCTAACGGGGTGTGTGGCGTTCCCACAGGAGATACCTTTCCCCTTAGGACGGTGGTTCCCCAATCTAAAGCTTCTAACAAGGTGTGTGGTGTTCCCACAGGAGATACATTTCCCCTTAGGATGGTGGTTTCCCAATATAAACCTTCTAACAGGGTGTGTGGTGTTCCCACATGAGATACCTTTCCCCTTAGGATGGTGGTTTCCCAATCTAAAGTTATAACAGGGTGTGTCGTGTTCCCACAGGAGATACATTTCCCCTTAGGATGGTGGCTTCCCAATCTAAAGCTTATAACAGGGTGTGTGGTGTTCCCACAGGAGCTGCCTTTCCCCTTAGGATGGTGGCTTCCCAATCTAAAGCTTATAACAGGGTGTGTGGTGTTCCCACGGGAGATACATTTCACCTTAGGATGGTGGCTTCCCAATCTAAAGCTTATAACAGGGTGTGTGGTGTTCCCAAAGGAGATACCGTTCCCCTTAGGATGGTGACTTCCCAATCTAAAGCTTATAACAGGGTGTGTGGTGTTCCCACAGGAGATACATTTCCCCTTAGTACGGTGGTTTCCCAATCTAAAGCTTATAACAGGGTGTTTGGTGTTCCCACGGGAGATACATTTCCCCTTAGGATGGTGACTTGCCAATCTAAAGCTTATAACAGGGTGTGTGTAGATCCCACAGGAGATACCTTTCCCCTTTGGATGGTGGCTTCCCAACCTAAAGATTATAACAGGGTATGTGGAGATCCCACGGGAGATATATTTCCCCTTAGGACGATGGCTTCCCAACCCCAAAGCTCATAACAGGGTGTGTGGTGCTCCCACAGGAGATACATTTCCCCTTAGGACGGTGGCTTCCCGATCTAAAGCTTATAACAGGGTGTGTGGTGTTCCACGGGAGATACATTTCCCCTTGGGACAGTGGCTTCGCCATTCTAAAGCTTATAACAGTGTGTGTGGTGTTCCCACGGGAGATACATTTCATCTTAGGACAGTGGCTTCCCGGTCCAAAGCTTATAACAGGGTGTGTGGTGTTCCCACGGGAGATACATTTCACCTTAGGATGGTGGCTTCCCAATCTAAAGCTTATAACAGAGTGTGTGGTGTTCACACGGGAGATACATTTCCCCTTAGGATGGTGGCTTCCCAATCTAAAGCTTGTAATAGGGTGTGTGGTGGTCCCACAGGAGATACATTTCCCCTTAGGACGGTGACTTCCCGATTTAAAGCTTATAACAGGGTGTGTGGTGTTCCCACAGGAGATATATTTCACCTCAACGGTGGCTTCCCAATCTAAAGCTTATAAAAGGGTGTGTGGTGTTCCCGCGGGAGATACATTTCCCCTTAGGACGGTGACTTCCTGATCTAAAGCTTATAACACGGTGTGTGGTGTTCCCACGCGAGATACATTTAACCTTAGGACGTTGGCTTCCCAATCTAAAGCTTAAAACAGGGTGTGTGGTGTTCCCACAGGAGATACATTTCACCTTAGGACGGTGGCTTCCCGTTCTAAAGCTTATAACAGGGTGTGTGGTGTTCCCATAGGAGATACATTTCACCTTAGGACGGTGGCTTCCCGATCTAAAGATTATAACAGGGTGTGTGGTGTTCCACGGGAGATACATTTCACCTTAGGACGGTGGCTTCCCAATCTAAAGCTTATAACAGGGTGTGTGGTGTTACCACAGGAGATACATTTCCCCTTAGGACGGTGGCTTCCCAATCTAAAGCTTATAACAGGGTGTGTGTGTTCCCACGGGAGATACATTTCTCCTTAGGACGGTGGCTTCCCAATCTAAAGCTTATAACATGGTGTGTTGTGTTCCCACAAGAGATACCTTTCCCCTTAGGATGGTGGCTTCCCAATCTAAAGCTTATAACAGGGTGTGTGGAGATCTCACAGGAGATACCATTCCCCTTAGAACGGTGGCTTCCCAATCTAAAGCTTATAACAGGGTGTGTGGTGTTTCCACAGGAGATACATTTCTCTTTAGGACGATGACTTCCCAATCTAAAGCTTATAACAGGGTGTGTGGTGTTCCCACAGGAGATACATTTCCCCTTAGGACGATGGCCTCCCAATCTAAAGTTATAGCAGGGTGTGTGGTGTTCCCACAGGAGATACATTTCCCCTTAGGACGGTGGCTTCCCGATCTAAAGCTTATAACAGGGTGTTTGGCATTCCCTCAGGAGATACCTTTCCTCTTAGGATGGTGGTTTCCTGATCTAAAGCTTCTAACAGGGTGTTTGGCGTTCCCACAGGAGATACCTTTCCCCTTAGGACGGTGGCTTCCCAATCTAAAGCTTATAACACGGTGTGTGGCGTTCCCACAGGAGATAGCTTTCCCCTTAGGACGGTGGTTTCCCAATCTAAAGCTTCTAACGGGGTGTGTGGCGTTCCCACAGGAGATACCTTTCCCCTTAGGACGGTGGTTCCCCAATCTAAAGCTTCTAACAGGGTGTGTGGTGTTCCCACAGGAGATACATTTCCCCTTAGGACGGTGGTTTCCCAATCTAAAGCTTCTAACAGGGTGTGTGGTGTTCCCACAGGAGATACATTTCCCCTTAGGACGGTGGCTTCCCAATCTAAAGCTTCTAACAGGGTGTGTGGTGTTCCCACAGGAGATACATTTCCCCTTAGGACGGTGGCTTCCCAATCTAAAGCTTATAACAGGGTGTGTGGTGTTCCCACAGGAGCTGCCTTTCCCCTTAGGACGGTGGCTTCCCAATCTAAAGCTTATAACAGGGTGTGTGGAGATCTCACAGGAGATACCATTCCCCTTAGAACGGTGGCTTCCCAATCTAAAGCTTATAACAGGGTGTGTGGTGTTTCCACAGGAGATACATTTCTCTTTAGGACGATGACTTCCCAATCTAAAGCTTATAACAGGGTGTGTGGTGTTCCCACAGGAGATACATTTCCCCTTAGGACGATGGCTTCCCAATCTAAAGTTATAGCAGGGTGTGTGGTGTTCCCACAGGAGATACATTTCCCCTTAGGACGGTGGCTTCCCGATCTAAAGCTTATAACAGGGTGTTTGGCATTCCCTCAGGAGATACCTTTCCTCTTAGGATGGTGGTTTCCTGATCTAAAGCTTCTAACAGGGTGTTTGGCGTTCCCACAGGAGATACCTTTCCCCTTAGGACGGTGGCTTCCCAATCTAAAGCTTATAACACGGTGTGTGGCGTTCCCACAGGAGATAGCTTTCCCCTTAGGACGGTGGGTTCCCAATCTAAAGCTTCTAACGGGGTGTGTGGCGTTCCCACAGGAGATACCTTTCCCCTTAGGACGGTGGTTCCCCAATCTAAAGCTTCTAACAAGGTGTGTGGCGTTCCCACAGGAGATACATTTCCCCTTAGGACGGTGGTTTCCCAATCTAAAGCTTCGAACAGGGTGTGTGGTGTTCCCACAGGAGATACATTTCCCCTTAGGACGGTGGCTTCCCAATCTAAAGCTTCTAACAGGGTGTGTGGTGTTCCCACAGGAGATACATTCCCCCTTAGGATGGTGGCTTCCCAATCTAAAGCTTATAACAGGGTGTGTGGTGTTCCCACAGGAGCTGCCTTTCCCCTTAGGATGGTGGCTTCCCAATCTAAAGCTTATAACAGGGTGTGTGGTGTTCCCACGGGCGATACATTTCACCTTAGGATGGTGGATTCCCAATCTAAAGCTTATAACAGGGTGTGTGGTGTTCCCACAGGAGATACCTTTCCCCTTAGGATGGTGACTTCCCAATCTAAAGCTTATAACAGGGTGTGTGGTGTTCCCACAGGAGATACATTTCCCCTTAGTACGGTGGCTTCCCAATCTAAAGCTTATAACAGGGTGTTTGGTGTTCCCATGGGAGATACATTTCCCCTTAGGATGGTGACTTGCCAATCTAAAGCTTATAACAGGGTGTGTGTAGATCCCACAGGAGATACCTTTCCCCTTTGGATGGTGGCTTCCCAACCTAAAGATTATAACAGGGTATGTGGAGGTCCCACGGGAGATATATTTCCCCTTAGGACGGTGGCTTCCCAACCCCAAAGCTCATAACAGGGTGTGTGGTGCTCCCACAGGAGATACATTTCCCCTTAGGACGGTGGCTTCCCGATCTAAAGCTTATAACAGGGTGTGTGGTGTTCCACGGGAGATACATTTCCCCTTGGGACGGTGGCTTCGCCATTCTAAAGCTTATAACAGTGTGTGTGGTGTTCCCACGGGCGATACATTTCACCTTAGGACGGTGGCTTCCCGGTTTAAAACTTATAACAGGATGTGTGGTGTTCCCACGGGAGATACATTTCACCTTAGGATGGTGGCTTCCCAATCTAAAGCTTATAACAGAGTGTGTGGTGTTCACACGGGAGATACGTTTCTCCTTAGGACGGTGGCTTCCCAATCTAAAGCTTATAACATGGTGTGTGGTGTTCCCACAGGAGATACCTTTCCCCTTAGGATGGTGGCTTCCCAATCTAAAGCTTATAACAGGGTGTGTGTGTTCCCACGGGAGATACATTTCTCCTTAGGACGGTGGCTTCCCAATATAAAGCTTATAACATGGTGTGTGGTGTTCCCACAGGAGATACATTTCCCCTTAGGACAGTGGCTTCCCAATCTAAAGCTTATAACATGGTGTGTGGTGTTCCCACAGGAGATACCTTTCCCCTTAGGACGGTGACTTGCCAATCTAAAGCTTATAACAGGGTGTGTGTAGATCCCACAGGAGATACCTTTCCCCTTTGGATGGTGGCTTCTCAACCTAAAGCTTATAACAGGGTATGTGGAGATCCCACGGGAGATATATTTACCCTTAGGACGGTGGCTTCCCAACCCTAAAGCTTATAACAGGGTGTGTGGTGTTCCCACAGGAGATACATTTCCCCTTAGGACGGTGGCTTCCCGATCTAAAGCTTATAACAGGGTGTGTGGTGTTCCCACGGGAGATACATTTCACCTTAGGACGGTGGCATTCCAATCTAAAGCTTTTAACAGGGTGTGTGGTGTTCCCACAGGATATACATTTCCCCTTAGGACGGTGGTTTCCCAATCTAAAGCTTCTAACGGGGTGTGTGGCGTTCCCACAGGAGATACCTTTCCCCTTAGGACGGTGGTTCCCCAATCTAAAGCTTCTAACAGGGTGTGTGGTGTTCCCATAGGAGATACATTTCCCCTTAGGATGGTGGTTTCCCAATCTAAAGCTTCTAACAGGGTGTGTGGTGTTCCCACAGGAGATACATTTCCCCTTAGGACGGTGGCTTCCCAATCTAAAGCTTCTAACAGGGTGTGTGGTGTTCCCACAGGAGATACATTTCCCCTTAGGACGGTGGCTTCCCAATCTAAAGCTTATAACAGGGTGTGTGGTGTTCCCACAGGAGCTGCCTTTCCCCTTAGGATGGTGGCTTCCCAATCTAAAGCTTATAACAGGGTGTGTGGAGATCTCACAGGAGATACCATTCCCCTTAGAACGGTGGCTTCCCAATCTAAAGCTTATAACAGGGTGTGTGGTGTTTCCACAGGAGATACATTTCTCTTTAGGACGATGACTTCCCAATCTAAAGCTTATAACAGGGTGTGTGGTGTTCCCACAGGAGATACATTTCCCCTTAGGACGATGGCTTCCCAATCTAAAGTTATAGCAGGGTGTGTGGTGTTCCCACAGGAGATACATTTCCCCTTAGGACGGTGGCTTCCCGATCTAAAGCTTATAACAGGGTGTTTGGCATTCCCTCAGGAGATACCTTTCCTCTTAGGATGGTGGTTTCCTGATCTAAAGCTTCTAACAGGGTGTTTGGCGTTCCCACAGGAGATACCTTTCCCCTTAGGACGGTGGCTTCCCAATCTAAAGCTTATAACACGGTGTGTGGCGTTCCCACAGGAGATAGCTTTCCCCTTAGGACGGTGGGTTCCCAATATAAAGCTTCTAACGGGGTGTGTGGCGTTCCCACAGGAGATACCTTTCCCCTTAGGACGGTGGTTCCCCAATCTAAAGCTTCTAACAAGGTGTGTGGCGTTCCCACAGGAGATACATTTCCCCTTAGGACGGTGGTTTCCCAATCTAAAGCTTCGAACAGGGTGTGTGGTGTTCCCACAGGAGATACATTTCCCCTTAGGACGGTGGCTTCCCAATCTAAAGCTTCTAACAGGGTGTGTGGTGTTCCCACAGGAGATACATTCCCCCTTAGGATGGTGGCTTCCCAATCTAAAGCTTATAACAGGGTGTGTGGTGTTCCCACAGGAGCTGCCTTTCCCCTTAGGATGGTGGCTTCCCAATCTAAAGCTTATAACAGGGTGTGTGGTGTTCCCACAGGCGATACATTTCAGCTTAGGATGGTGGATTCCCAATCTAAAGCTTATAACAGGGTGTGTGGTGTTCCCACAGGAGATACCTTTCCCCTTAGGATGGTGACTTCCCAATCTAAAGCTTATAACAGGGTGTGTGGTGTTCCCACAGGAGATACATTTCCCCTTAGTACGGTGGCTTCCCAATCTAAAGCTTATAACAGGGTGTTTGGTGTTCCCATGGGAGATACATTTCCCCTTAGGATGGTGACTTGCCAATCTAAAGCTTATAACAGGGTGTGTGTAGATCCCACAGGAGATACCTTTCCCCTTTGGATGGTGGCTTCCAAACCTAAAGATTATAACAGGGTATGTGGAGGTCCCACGGGAGATATATTTCCCCTTAGGACGGTGGCTTCCCAACCCCAAAGCTCATAACAGGGTGTGTGGTGCTCCCACAGGAGATACATTTCCCCTTAGGACGGTGGCTTCCCGATCTAAAGCTTATAACAGGGTGTGTGGTGTTCCACGGGAGATACATTTCCCCTTGGGACGGTGGCTTCGCCATTCTAAAGCTTATAACAGTGTGTGTGGTGTTCCCACGGGAGATACATTTCACCTTAGGACGGTGGCTTCCCGGTTTAAAACTTATAACAGGGTGTGTGGTGTTCCCACGGGAGATACATTTCACCTTAGGATGGTGGCTTCCCAATCTAAAGCTTATAACAGAGTGTGTGGTGTTCACACGGGAGATACATTTCTCCTTAGGACGGTGGCTTCCCAATCTAAAGCTTATAACATGGTGTGTGGTGTTCCCACAGGAGATACCTTTCCCCTTAGGATGGTGGCTTCCCAATCTAAAGCTTATAACAGGGTGTGTGTGTTCCCACGGGAGATACATTTCTCCTTAGGACGGTGGCTTCCCAATATAAAGCTTATAACATGGTGTGTGGTGTTCCCACAGGAGATACATTTCCCCTTAGGACAGTGGCTTCCCAATCTAAAGCTTATAACATGCTGTGTGGTGTTCCCACAGGAGATACCTTTCCCCTTAGGACGGTGACTTGCCAATCTAAAGCTTATAACAGGGTGTGTGTAGATCCCACAGGAGATACCTTTCCCCTTTGGATGGTGGCTTCTCAACCTAAAGCTTATAACAGGGTATGTGGAGATCCCACGGGAGATATATTTCCCCTTAGGACGGTGGCTTCCCAACCCTAAAGCTTATAACAGGGTGTGTGGTGTTCCCACGGGAGATACATTTCCCCTTAGGACGGTGGCTTCCCGATCTAAAGCTTATAACAGGGTGTGTGGTGTTCCCATAGGAGATACATTTCCCCTTAGGATGGTGGTTTCCCAATCTAAAGCTTCTAACAGGGTGTGTGGTGTTCCCACAGGAGATACATTTCCCCTTAGGACGGTGGCTTCCCAATCTAAAGCTTCTAACAGGGTGTGTGGTGTTCCCACAGGAGATACATTTCCCCTTAGGACGGTGGCTTCCCAATCTAAAGCTTATAAGAGGGTGTGTGGTGTTCCCACAGGAGCTGCCTTTCCCCTTAGGATGGTGGCTTCCCAATCTAAAGCTTATAACAGGGTGTGTGGAGATCTCACAGGAGATACCATTCCCCTTAGAACGGTGGCTTCCCAATCTAAAGCTTATAACAGGGTGTGTGGTGTTTCCACAGGAGATACATTTCTCTTTAGGACGATGACTTCCCAATCTAAAGCTTATAACAGGGTGTGTGGTGTTCCCACAGGAGATACATTTCCCCTTAGGACGATGGCTTCCCAATCTAAAGTTATAGCAGGGTGTGTGGTGTTCCCACAGGAGATACATTTCCCCTTAGGACGGTGGCTTCCCGATCTAAAGCTTATAACAGGGTGTTTGGCATTCCCTCAGGAGATACCTTTCCTCTTAGGATGGTGGTTTCCTGATCTAAAGCTTCTAACAGGGTGTTTGGCGTTCCCACAGGAGATACCTTTCCCCTTAGGACGGTGGCTTCCCAATCTAAAGCTTATAACACGGTGTGTGGCGTTCCCACAGGAGATAGCTTTCCCCTTAGGACGGTGGGTTCCCAATCTAAAGCTTCTAACGGGGTGTGTGGCGTTCCCACAGGAGATACCTTTCCCCTTAGGACGGTGGTTCCCCAATCTAAAGCTTCTAACAAGGTGTGTGGCGTTCCCACAGGAGATACATTTCCCCTTAGGACGGTGGTTTCCCAATCTAAAGCTTCGAACAGGGTGTGTGGTGTTCCCACAGGAGATACATTTCCCCTTAGGACGGTGGCTTCCCAATCTAAAGCTTCTAACAGGGTGTGTGGTGTTCCCACAGGAGATACATTCCCCCTTAGGATGGTGGCTTCCCAATCTAAAGCTTATAACAGGGTGTGTGGTGTTCCCACAGGAGCTGCCTTTCCCCTTAGGATGGTGGCTTCCCAATCTAAAGCTTATAACAGGGTGTGTGGTGTTCCCACGGGCGATACATTTCAGCTTAGGATGGTGGATTCCCAATCTAAAGCTTATAACAGGGTGTGTGGTGTTCCCACAGGAGATACCTTTCCCCTTAGGATGGTGACTTCCCAATCTAAAGCTTATAACAGGGTGTGTGGTGTTCCCACAGGAGATACATTTCCCCTTAGTACGGTGGCTTCCCAATCTAAAGCTTATAACAGGGTGTTTGGTGTTCCCATGGGAGATACATTTCCCCTTAGGATGGTGACTTGCCAATCTAAAGCTTATAACAGGGTGTGTGTAGATCCCACAGGAGATACCTTTCCCCTTTGGATGGTGGCTTCCCAACCTAAAGATTATAACAGGGTATGTGGAGGTCCCACGGGAGATATATTTCCCCTTAGGACGGTGGCTTCCCAACCCCAAAGCTCATAACAGGGTGTGTGGTGCTCCCACAGGAGATACATTTCCCCTTAGGACGGTGGCTTCCCGATCTAAAGCTTATAACAGGGTGTGTGGTGTTCCACGGGAGATACATTTCCCCTTGGGACGGTGGCTTCGCCATTCTAAAGCTTATAACAGTGTGTGTGGTGTTCCCACGGGAGATACATTTCACCTTAGGACGGTGGCTTCCCGGTTTAAAACTTATAACAGGGTGTGTGGTGTTCCCACGGGAGATACATTTCACCTTAGGATGGCTGCTTCCCAATCTAAAGCTTATAACAGAGTGTGTGGTGTTCACACGGGAGATACATTTCTCCTTAGGACGGTGGCTTCCCAATCTAAAGCTTATAACATGGTGTGTGGTGTTCCCACAGGAGATACCTTTCCCCTTAGGATGGTGGCTTCCCAATCTAAAGCTTATAACAGGGTGTGTGTGTTCCCACGGGAGATACATTTCTCCTTAGGACGGTGGCTTCCCAATATAAAGCTTATAACATGGTGTGTGGTGTTCCCACAGGAGATACATTTCCCCTTAGGACAGTGGCTTCCCAATCTAAAGCTTATAACATGCTGTGTGGTGTTCCCACAGGAGATACCTTTCCCCTTAGGACGGTGACTTGCCAATCTAAAGCTTATAACAGGGTGTGTGTAGATCCCACAGGAGATACCTTTCCCCTTTGGATGGTGGCTTCTCAACCTAAAGCTTATAACAGGGTATGTGGAGATCCCACGGGAGATATATTTCCCCTTAGGACGGTGGCTTCCCAACCCTAAAGCTTATAACAGGGTGTGTGGTGTTCCCACGGGAGATACATTTCCCCTTAGGACGGTGGCTTCCCGATCTAAAGCTTATAACAGGGTGTGTGGTGTTCCCACGGGAGATACATTTCACCTTAGGACGGTGGCATTCCGATCTAAAGCTTATAACAGGGTGTGTGGTGTTCCCACGGGGGATACATTTCACCTTAGGATGGTGGCTTCCCAATCTAAAGCTTATAACCGAGTGTGTGGTGTTCCCACAGGAGATACCTTTCCCCTTAGGACGGTGGCTTCCCAATCTAAAGCTTATAACAGGGTGTGTGGTGTTCCCACGGGGGATACATTTCCCCTTAGGATGGTGGCTTCCCAATCTATAGCTTATTACAGGGTGTGTGGTTGCCACAGGAGATACCTTTCCCCTTAGGACGGTGGCTTCCCAATCTAAAGCTTATAACAGGGTGTGTGGTGTTCCCTCAGGAGATACCTTTCCCCTTAGGACGGTGGCTTCCGAATCTAAAGCTTATAACAGGGTGTGTGGAGATCCCACAGGAGATGCATTTCACCTTAGGACGGTGGATTCCCAATCTAAAGCTTATAACAGGGTGTGTGGTGTTCCCACAGGAGATACATTTCCCCTTAGGACGGTGGCTTCCCAATCTAAAGCTTATAAAAGGGTGTGTTTGTTCCCACAGGATATACATTTCACCTTAGGACGGTGGCTTCCCGGTTTAAAACTTATAACAGGGTGTGTGGTGTTCCCACGGGAGATACATTTCACCTTAGGATGGTGGCTTCCCAATCTAAAGCTTATAACAGAGTGTGTGGTGTTCACACGGGAGATACATTTCTCCTTAGGACGGTGGCTTCCCAATCTAAAGCTTATAACATGGTGTGTGGTGTTCCCACAGGAGATACCTTTCCCCTTAGGATGGTGGCTTCCCAATCTAAAGCTTATAACAGGGTGTGTGTGTTCCCACGGGAGATACATTTCTCCTTAGGACGGTGGCTTCCCAATATAAAGCTTATAACATGGTGTGTGGTGTTCCCACAGGAGATACATTTCCCCTTAGGACAGTGGCTTCCCAATCTAAAGCTTATAACATGGTGTGTGGTGTTCCCACAGGAGATACCTTTCCCCTTAGGACGGTGACTTGCCAATCTAAAGCTTATAACAGGGTGTGTGTAGATCCCACAGGAGATACCTTTCCCCTTTGGATGGTGGCTTCTCAACCTAAAGCTTATAACAGGGTATGTGGAGATCCCACGGGAGATATATTTCCCCTTAGGACGGTGGCTTCCCAACCCTAAAGCTTATAACAGGGTGTGTGGTGTTCCCACAGGAGATACATTTCCCCTTAGGACGGTGGCTTCCCGATCTAAAGCTTATAACAGGGTGTGTGGTGTTCCCACGGGAGATACATTTCACCTTAGGACGGTGGCATTCCGATCTAAAGCTTATAACAGGGTGTGTGGTGTTCCCACGGGGGATACATTTCCCCTTAGGATGGTGGCTTCCCAATCTATAGCTTATTACAGGGTGTGTGGTTGCCACAGGAGATACCTTTCCCCTTAGGACGGTGGCTTCCCAATCTAAAGCTTATAACAGGGTGTGTGGTGTTCCCTCAGGAGATACCTTTCCCCTTAGGACGGTGGCTTCCGAATCTAAAGCTTATAACAGGGTGTGTGGAGATCCCACAGGAGATGCATTTCACCTTAGGACGGTGGATTCCCAATCTAAAGCTTATAACAGGGTGTGTGGTGTTCCCACAGGAGATACATTTCCCCTTAGGACGGTGGCTTCCCAATCTAAAGCTTATAAAAGGGTGTGTTTGTTCCCACAGGAGAAACCTTTCCCCTTAGGACGGTGGCTTCCCAATCTAAAGCTTCTAACGGGGTGTGTGGCATTCCCACAGGAGATACCTTTCCCCTTAGGACGGTGGCTTCCCAATCTAAAGCTTATAGCAGGGTGTGTGGAGATCTCACAGGAGATACCTTTCCCCTTAGGAAGTTGGCTTCCCAATCTAAAGCTTATAACAGGGTGTGTGGTGTTCTCACAGGAGATACATTTCTCTTTAGGACGATGGCTTACCAATCTAAAGCTTATAACAGGGTGTGTGGTGTTCCCACAGGAGATACATTTCCCCTTAGGACGATGGCTTCCCGATCTAAAGCTTATAACAGGGTGTTTGGCATTCCCACAGGAGATACCTTTCCCCTTAGGATGGTGGTTTCCCCATCTAAAGCTTCTAACAGGGTGCTTGGCGTTCCCACAGGAGATACCTTTCCCCTTAGGACGGTGGCTTCCCAATCTAAAGCTTACAACACGGTGTGTGGCGTTCCCACAGGAGATAGCTTTCCCCTTAGGACGGTGGTTTCTCAATCTAAAGCTTCTAACGGGGTGTGTGGCGTTCCCACAGGAGATACGTTTCCCCGTAGGACGGTGGTTCCCCAATCTAAAGCTTCTAACAGGGTGTGTGGTGTTCCCACAGGAGATACATTTCCCCTTAGGATGGTGGTTTCCCGATCTAAAGCTTCTAACAGGGTGTGTGGTGTTCCCACAGGAGATACATTTCACCTTAGGATGGTGGCTTCCCAATCTAAAATCTGTAACATTTTGTGTGGTGTTCCCACAGGAGATACCTTTCCCTTAGGAAGGTGGCATCCCAATCTAAAGCTTACAACTGGGTGTGTGGTGTTCTCACAGGAGATACATTTCCCTTTAGGATGCTGGTTACCCAATCTAAAGCTTCTAACAGGGTGTGTGGTGTTCCCACAGGAGATACATTTCCCCTTAGTACAATGGCTTCCCAATCTAAAACCTACAACATTGTGTGTGGTGTTCCCACAGGAGATACCTTTCCCCTTAGGATGGTGGTTTCCCAATCTAAAGTTATAACAGGGTGTGTCATGTTCCCACAGGAAATACATTTCCCCTTAGGATGGTGGCTTCCCAATCTAAAGCTTATAACAGGGTGTGTGGTGTTCCCACAGGAGCTGCCTTTCCCCTTAGGATGGTGGCTTCCCAATCTAAAGCTTATAACAGGGTGTGTGGTGTTCCCACGGGAGATACATTTCACCTTAGGATGGTGGCTTCCCAATCTAAAGCTTATAACAGGGTGTGTGGTGTTCCCACGGGAGATACCTTTCCCCTTAGGATGGTGACTTCCCAATCTAAAGCTTATAACAGGGTGTTTGGTGTTCCCACGGGAGATACATTTCCCCTTAGGATGGTGACTTGCCAATCTAAAGCTTATAACAGGGTGTGTGTAGATCCCACAGGAGATACCTTTCCCCTTTGGATGGTGGCTTCCCAACCTAAAGATTATAACAGGGTATGTGGAGATCCCACGGGAGATATATTTCCCCTTAGGACGATGGCTTCCCAACCCCAAAGCTCATAACAGGGTGTGTGGCGCTCCCACAGGAGATACATTTCCCCTTAGGACGGTGGCTTCCCAATCTAAAGCTTATAACAGGGTGTTTGGTGTTCCCACGGGAGATACATTTCCCCTTAGGATGGTGACTTGCCAATCTAAAGCTTATAACAGGGTGTGTGTAGATCCCACAGGAGATACCTTTCCCCTTTGGATGGTGGCTTCCCAACCTAAAGATTATAACAGGGTATGTGGAGATCCCACGGGAGATATATTTCCCCTTAGGACGATGGCTTCCCAACCCCAAAGCTCATAACAGGGTGTGTGGTGCTCCCACAGGAGATACATTTCCCCTTAGGACGGTGGCTTCCCGATCTAAAGCTTATAACAGGGTGTGTGGTGTTCCACGGGAGATACATTTCCCCTTGGGACGGTGGCTTCGCCATTCTAAAGCTTATAAAAGTGTGTGTGGTGTTCCCACGGGAGATACATTTCACCTTAGGACGGTGGCTTCCCGGTCTAAAGCTTATAACAGGGTGTGTGGTGTTCCCACGATGGTGGCTTCCCAATCTAAAGCTTATAACAGAGTGTGTGGTGTTCACACGGGAGATACATTTCCCCTTAGGATGGTGGCTTCCCAATCTAAAGCTTGTAATAGGGTGTGTGGTGGTCCCACAGGAGATACATTTCCCCTTAGGACGGTGACTTCCCGATTTAAAGCTTATAACAGGGTGTGTGGTGGTCCCACAGGAGATACATTTCCCCTTAGGACGGTCACTTCCTGATCTAAAGCTTATAACACGATGTGTGGTGTTCCCACGCGAGATACATTTAACCTTAGGACGTTGGCTTCCCAATCTAAAGCTTAAAACAGGGTGTGTGGTGTTCCCACAGGAGATACATTTCCCCTTAGGACGGTGGCTTCCCGTTCTAAAGCTTATAACAGGGTGTGTGGTGTTCCCATAGGAGATACATTTCCCCTTAGGACGGTGGCTTCCCGTTCTAAAGCTTATAACAGGGTGTGTGGTGTTCCCATAGGAGATACATTTCACCTTAGGACGGTGGCTTCCCGATCTAAAGATTATAACAGGGTGTGTGGTGTTCCACGGGAGATACATTTCACCTTAGGACGGTGGCTTCCCAATCTAAAGCTTATGACAGGGTGTGTGGTGTTATCACGGGAGATACATTTCCCCTTAGGACGGTGGCTTCCCAATCTAAAGCTTATAACAGGGTGTGTGTGTTCCCACGGGAGATACATTTCTCCTTAGGACGGTGGCTTCCCAATCTAAAGCTTATAACATGGTGTGTTGTGTTCCCACAGGAGATACCTTTCCCCTTAGGATGGTGGCTTCCCAATCTAAACCTTATAACAGGGTGTGTGGTGTTCCCACAGGAGCTGCCTTTCCCCTTAGAACGGTGGCTTCCCAATCTAAAGCTTATAACAGGGTGTGTGGTGTTCCCACAGGAGATACCTTTCCCCTTAGGATGGTGGCTTCCCAATCTAAAGCTTATAACAGGGTGTGTGTGTTCCCACGGGAGATACATTTCTCCTTACGACGGTGGCTTCCCAATATAAAGCTTATAACATGATGTGTGGCGTTCCCACAGGAGATACCTTTCCCCTTAGGACAGTGGCTTCCCAATCTAAAGCTTATAACATGGTGTGTGATGTTCCCACAGGAGAAACCTTCCACTTAGGACGGTGACTTGCCAATCTAAAGCTTATAACAGGGTGTGTGTAGATCCCACAGGAGATACCTTTCCCCTTTGGATGGTGGCTTCTCAACCTAAAGCTTATAACAGGGTATGTGGAGATCCCACGGGAGATATATTTCCCCTTAGGACGGTGGCTTCCCAACCCTAAAGCTTATAACAGGGTGTGTGGTGTTCCCACAGAAGATATATTTCCCCTTAGGACGGTGGCTTCCCAACCCTAAAGCTTATAACAGGGTGTGTGGTGTTCCCACAGAAGATACATTTCCCCTTGGGACGGTGGCTTCCCCATTCTAAAGCTTATAACAGGGTGTGTGGTGTTCCCATGGGAGATACATTTCACCTTAGGACGGTGGCTTTCCGATCTAAAGCTTATAACAGGGTGTGTGGTGTTCCCACGGGGGATACATTTCACCTTAGGATGGTGGCTTCCCAATCTAAAGCTTATAACCGAGTGTGTGGTGTTCCCACAGGAGATACCTTTCCCCTTAGGATGGTGGCTTCCCAATCTATAGCTTATTACAGGGTGTGTGGTTGCCACAGGAGATACCTTTCCCCTTAGGACGGTGGCTTCCCAATCTAAAGCTTATAACAGGGTGTGTGGTGTTCCCTCAGGAGATACCTTTCCCCTTAGGACGGTGGCTTCCGAATCTAAAGCTTATAACAGGGTGTGCGGAGATCCCACAGGAGATGCATTTCACCTTAGGACGGTGGATTCCCAATCTAAAGCTTATAACAGGGTGTGTGGTGTTCCCACAGGATATACATTTCCCCTTAGGACGGTGGCTTCCCAATCTAAAGCTTATAACACGGTGTGTGGCGTTCCCACAGGAGATACATTTCCCCTTAGGACGGTGGCTTCCCAATCTAAAGCTTATAACAGGGTGTGCGTAGATCCCATAGGAGATACCTTTCCCCTTTGGATGGTGGCTTCCCAATTGAAAGCTTATAACAGGGTTGTGGTGGTCCCACAGGAGATACATTTCCCCTTAGGACGGTGACTTCCCGATCTAAAGTTTATAACAGGGTGTGTGGTTTTTCCCACAGGAGATACATTTCACCTCAACAGTGGCTTCCCAATCTAAAGCTTATTAAAGGGTGTGTGGTGTTCCCGCGGGAGATACATTTCCCCTTAGGACGGTGACTTCCCAATCTAAAGCTTGTAACAGGGTGTGTGGTGTTCCCACGCGAGATACATTTAACCTTAGGACGTTGGCTTCCCAATCTAAAGCTTATAACAGGATGTGTGGTGTTCCCACTGGAGATACATTTCCCATTAGGACGGTGTCTTCCCGATCTAAAGCTTATAACAGTGTGTGTGGTGTTTCACGGGAGATACATTTCCCCTTAGGACAGTTACTTCCCGATCTAAAGCTTATAACAGGGTGGGTGGTGTTCACACGGGAGATACATTTCCACTTAGAAAGGTGGCTTCCCGATCTAAAGCTTATAACATGGTGTGTGGTGTTCCCACAGGAGATACATTTCCCCTTAGGACGGTGGCTTCCCGATCTAAAGCTTATAACAGGGTGTGTGGTGTTCCCACAGGATATACATTTCCCCTTAGGATGGTGGCTTCCCAATCTAAAGCTTATAACAGGGTGTGTGGAGATCTCACAGGAGATATCATTCCCCTTAGGACGTTGGCTTCCCAATCTAAAGCTTATAACAGGGTGTGTGGTGTTTCCACAGGAGATACATTTCTCTTTAGGACAATGACTTCCCAATCTAAAGCTTATAACAGGGTGTGTGGTGTTCCCACAGGAGATACATTTCCCCTTAGGACGATGGCTTCCCAATCTAAAGTTATAACATGGTGTGTGGTGTTCCCACAGGAGATACATTTCCCCTTAGGACGGTGGCTTCCCGATCTAAAGCTTATAACAGGGTGTTTGGCATTCCCACAGGAGATACCTTTCCCCTTAGGATGGTGGTTTCCTAATCTAAAGCTTCTAACAGGGTGTTTGGCGTTCCCACAGAAGATACCTTTCCCCTTAGGACGGTGGCTTCCCAATCTAAAGCTTATAACACGGTGTGTGGCGTTCCCATAGGAGATACATTTCCCCTTAGGATGGTGGTTTCCAAATCTAAAGCTTCTAACAGGGTGTGTGGTGTTCCCACAGGAGATACATTTCCCCTTAGGACGGTGGCTTCCCAATCTAAAACCTGTAACATTTTGTGTGGTGTTCCTACAGGAGATACCTTTCCCTTAGGATGGTGGCTTCCCAATCTAAAGCTTACAACAGGGTGTGTGGTGTTCTCACAGGAGATACCTTTACCCTTAGGATGGTGGTTTCCCAATCTAAAGTTATAACAGGGTGTGTGGTGTTCCCACAGGAGATACATTTCCCCTTAGGATGGTGGCTTCCCAATCTAAAGCTTATAACAGGGTGTGTGGTGTTCCCACAGGAGCTGCCTTTCCCCTTAGGATGGTGGCTTCCCAATCTAAAGCTTATAACACGGTGTGTGGCGTTCCCACAGGAGATACATTTCCCCTTAGGACGGTGGCTTCCCAATCTAAAGCTTATAACAGGGTGTGCGTAGATCCCATAGGAGATACCTTTCCCCTTTGGATGGTGGCTTCCCAATCGAAAGCTTATAACAGGGTTGTGGTGGTCCCACAGGAGATACATTTCCCCTTAGGACGGTGACTTCCCAATCTAAAGTTTATAACAGGGTGTGTGGTGTTCCTACAGGAGATACATTTCACCTCAACAGTGGCTTCCCAATCTAAAGCTTATTAAAGGGTGTGTGGTGTTCCCGCGGGAGATACATTTCCCCTTAGGACGGTGACTTCCCAATCTAAAGCTTGTAACAGGGTGTGTGGTGTTCCCACGCGAGATACATTTAACCTTAGGACGTTGGCTTCCCAATCTAAAGCTTATAACAGGATGTGTGGTGTTCCCACAGGAGATACATTTCCCATTAGGACGGTGTCTTCCCGATCTAAAGCTTATAACAGTGTGTGTGGTGTTTCACGGGAGATACATTTCCCCTTAGGACAGTTACTTCCCGATCTAAAGCTTATAACAGGGTGGGTGGTGTTCACACGGGAGATACATTTCCACTTAGAAAGGTGGCTTCCCGATCTAAAGCTTATAACATGGTGTGTGGTGTTCCCACAGGAGATACATTTCCCCTTAGGACGGTGGCTTCCAGATCTAAAGCTTATAACAGGGTGTGTGGTGTTCCCACAGGATATACATTTCCCCTTAGGATGGTGGCTTCCCAATCTAAAGCTTATAACAGGGTCTGTGGAGATCTCACAGGAGATACCATTCCCCTTAGGACGTTGGCTTCCCAATCTAAAGCTTATAACAGGGTGTGTGGTGTTTCCACAGGAGATACATTTCTCTTTAGGACGATGACTTCCCAATCTAAAGCTTATAACAGGGTGTGTGGTGTTCCCACAGGAGATACATTTCCCCTTAGGACGATGGCTTCCCAATCTAAAGTTATAAAAGGGTGTGTGGTGTTCCCACAGGAGATACATTTCCCCTTAGGATGGTGGCTTCCCGATCTAAAGCTTATAACAGGGTGTTTGGCATTCCCACAGGAGATACCTTTCCCCTTAGGATGGTGGTTTCCTGATCTAAAGCTTCTAACAGGGTGTTTGGCGTTCCCACAGAAGATACCTTTCCCCTTAGGACGGTGGCTTCCCAATCTAAAGCTTATAACACGGTGTGTGGCGTTCCCATAGGAGATACATTTCCCCTTAGGATGGTGGTTTCCCAATCTAAAGCTTCTAACAGGGTGTGTGGTGTTCCCACAGGAGATACATTTCCCCTTAGGACGGTGGCTTCCCAATCTAAAACCTGTAACATTTTGTGTGGTGTTCCCTCAGGAGATACCTTTCCCTTAGGATGGTGGCTTCCCAATCTAAAGCTTACAACAGGGTGTGTGGTGTTCTCACAGGAGATACCTTTACCCTTAGGATGGTGGTTTCCCAATCTAAAGTTATAACAGGGTGTGTGGTGTTCCCACAGGAGATACATTTCCCCTTAGGATGGTGGCTTCCCAATCTAAAGCTTATAACAGGGTGTGTGGTGTTCCCACAGGAGCTGCCTTTCCCCTTAGGATGGTGGCTTCCCAATCTAAAGCTTATAACAGGGTGTGTGGTGTTCCCACGGGCGATACATTTCACCTTAGGATGGTGGATTCCCAATCTAAAGCTTATAACAGGGTGTGTGGTGTTCCCACAGGAGATACCTTTCCCCTTAGGATGGTGACTTCGCAATCTAAAGCTTATAACAGGGTGTTTGGTGTTCCCATGGGAGATACATTTCCCCTTAGGATGGTGACTTGCAAATCTAAAGCTTATAACAGGGTGTGTGTAGATCCTACAGGAGATACCTTTCCCCTTTGGATGGTGGCTTCCCAACCTAAAGATTATAACAGGGTATGTGGAGATCCCACAGGGGATATATTTCCCCTTAGGACGGTGGCTTCCCAACCCCAAAGCTCATAACAGGGTGTGTGGTGCTCCCACAGGAGATACATTTCCCCTTAGGACGGTGGCTTCCCGATCTAAAGCTTATAACAGGGTGTGTGGTGTTCCCACGCGAGATACATTTCACCTTAGGACGGTGACTTTCCGATCGAAAGCTTATAACAGGGTGTGTGATGTTCCCACGGGGGATACATTTCACCTTAGGATGGTGGCTTCCCAATCTAAGGCTTATAACTGAGTGTGTGGTGTTCCCACAGGAGATACCTTTCCCCTTAGGATGGTGGCTTCCCAATCTATAGCTTATTACAGGGTGTGTGGTTGCCACAGGAGATACCTTTCCCCTTAGGACGGTGGCTTCCCAATCTAAAGCTTATAACAGGGTGTGTGGTGTTCCCACAGGAGCTGCCTTTCCCCTTAGGATGGTGGCTTCCCAATCTAAAGCTTATAACAGGGTGTGTGGTGTTCCCACGGGCGATACATTTCCCCTTAGGATGGTGGCTTCCCAATCTATAGCTTATTACAGGGTGTGTGGTTGCCACAGGAGATTCCTTTCCCCTTAGGACGGTGGCTTCCGAATCTAAAGCTTATAACAGGGTGTGTGGAGATCCCACAGGAGATGCATTTCACCTTAGGACGGTGGCTTCCCAATCCAAAGCTTATAAAAGGGTGTGTGGTGTTCCCTCAGGAGATCCCTTTCCCCTTAGGACGGTGGCTTCCGAATTTAAAGCTTATAACAGGGTGTGTGGAGATCCCACAGGAGATGCATTTCACCTTAGGACGGTGGCTTCCCAATCTAAAGCTTATAACATGGTGTGTGGTTTTCCCAAAGGAGATACCTTTCCCCTTATGATGGTGGCTTCCCAATCTAAAGCTTATAACAGGGTTGTGGTGGTCCCACAGGAGATACATTTCCCCTTAGGACGGTGACTTCCCGATCTAAAGTTTATAACAGGGTGTGTGGTGTTCCCACAGGAGATACATTTCACCTCAACAGTGGCTTCCCAATCTAAAGCTTATTAAAGGGTGTGTGGTGTTCCCGCGGGAGATACATTTCCCCTTAGGACGGTGACTTCCCAATCTAAAGCTTGTAACAGGGTGTGTGGTGTTCCCACGCGAGATACATTTAACCTTAGGACGTTGGCTTCCCAATCTAAAGCTTATAACAGGATGTGTGGTGTTCCCACAGGAGATACAATTCTCCTTAGGATGGTGTCTTCCCGATCTAAAGCTTATAACAGGGTGTGTGGTGTTCACACGGGAGATACATTTCCACTTAGAAAGGTGGCTTCCCGGTCTAAAGCTTATAACATGGTGTGTGGTGTTCCCACAGGAGATACATTTCCCCTTAGGACGGTGGCTTCCCGATCTAAAGCTTATAACAGGGTGTGTGGTGTTCCCACAGGATATACATTTCCCCTTAGGATGGTGGCTTCCCAATCTAAAGCTTATAACAGGGTGTGTGGAGATCTCACAGGAGATACCATTCCACTTAGGACGTTGGCTTCCCAATCTAAAGCTTATAACAGGGTGTGTGGTTTTTCCACAGGAGATACATTTCTCTTTAGGATGATGACTTCCCAATCTAAAGCTTATAACAGGGTGTGTGGTGTTCCCACAGGAGATACATTTCCCCTTAGGACGGTGGCTTCCCGATCTAAAGCTTATAAAAGGGTTTTTGGCATTCCCACAGGAGATACCTTTCCCCTTAGGATGGTGGTTTCCTGATCTAAAGCTTCTAACAGGGTGTTTGGCGTTCCCACAGGAGATACCTTTCCCCTTAGGACGGTGGCTTCCCAATCTAAGG
Source organism: Ambystoma mexicanum (assembly GCF_040938575.1). Classification (NCBI taxonomy): domain Eukaryota; kingdom Metazoa; phylum Chordata; class Amphibia; order Caudata; family Ambystomatidae; genus Ambystoma; species Ambystoma mexicanum. The sequence goes on along the minus strand of NC_090941.1, from coordinate 1,169,927,293 downwards.
CTTATAACACGGTGTGTGGCGTTCCCACAGGAGATAGCTTTCCCCTTAGGACGGTGGTTTCCCAATCTAAAGATTCTAACGGGGTGAGTGGCGTTCCCACAGGAGATACCTTTCCCCTTAGGACGGTGGTTCCCCAATCTAAAGCTTCTAACAGGGTGTGTGGTGTTCCCACAGGAGATACATTTCCCCTTAGGATAGTGGTTTCCCAATCTAAAGCTTCTAACAGGGTGTGTGGTGTTCCCACAGGAGATACATTTCCCCTTAGGACGGTGGCTTCCCAATCTAAAACCTGTAACATTTTGTGTGGTGTTCCCACAGGAGATACCTTTCCCTTAGGACGGTGGCTTCCCAATCTAAAGCTTACAACAGGGTGTGTGGTGTTCTCACAGGAGATACCTTTCCCCTTAGGATGGTGGTTTCCCAATCTAAAGTTATAACAGGGTGTGTGGTGTTCCCACAGGAGATACATTTCCCCTTAGGATGGTGGCTTCCCAATCTAAAGCTTATAACAGGGTGTGTGGTGTTCCCACAGGAGCTGTCTTTCCCCTTAGGATGGTGGCTTACCAATCTAAAGCTTATAGCAGGGTGTGTGGTGTTCCCACGGGCGATACATTTCACCTTAGGATGGTGGCTTCCCAATCTAAAGCTTATAACAGGGTGTGTGGTGTTCCCACAGGAGATACCTTTCCCCTTAGGATGGTGACTTCCCAATCTAAAGCTTATAACAGGGTGTGTGGTGTTCCCACAGGAGATACATTTCCCCAGAGTACGGTGGCTTCCCAATCTAAAGCTTATAACAGGGTGTTTGGTGTTCCCACGGGAGATATCTTTCCCCTTTGGATGGTGGCTTCCCAACCTAAAGATTATAACAGGGTATGTGGAGATCCCACGGGAGATATATTTCCCCTTAGGACGGTGGCTTCCCAACCCCAAAGCTCATAAAAGGGTGTGTGGTGCTCCCACAGGAGATACATTTCCCCTTAGGACGGTGGCTTCCCGATCTAAAGCTTATAACAGGGTGTGTGGTGTTCCACGGGAGATACATTTCCCCTTGGGACGGTGGATTCGCCATTCTAATGGTTATAACAGTGTGTGTGGTGTTCCCACAGGAGATACATTTCACCTTAGGATGGTGGCTTCCCGATCTAAAGTTTATAATAGGGTGTGTGGTGGTCCCACAGGAGATACATTTCCCCTTAGGACTGTGACTTCCCGATTTAAAGCTTATAACAGGGTGTGTGGTGTTCCCACAGGAGATACATTTCACCTCAACGGTGGCTTCCCAATCTAAAGCTTATTAAAATGTGTGTTTTGTTCCCGCGGGTGATACATTTCCCCTTAGGACGGTGACTTCCCAATCTAAAGCTTATAAAAGGGTGTGTGGTGTTCCCGCGGGAGATACATTTCCCCTTAGGACGGTGACTTCCTGATCCAAAGCTTATAACAGGGTGTGTGGTGTTCCCACGCGAGATACATTTAACCTTAGGATGTTGGCTTCCCAATCTAAAGCTTAAAACAGGGTGTGTGGTGTTCCCACAGGAGATACATTTCCCCTTAGGACAGTGGCTTCCCGTTCTAAAGCTTATAACAGGGTGTGTGGTGTTCCCATAGGAGATACATTTCACCTTCGGACGGTGGCTTCCCGATCTAATGATTATAACAGGGTGTGTGGTGTTCCACGGGAGATACATTTCACCTTAGAACGGTGGCTTCCCAATCTAAAGCTTATAACAGGGTGTGTAGTGTTCCCACAGGAGATACATTTCCCCTTAGGACGGTGGCTTCCCGATCTACAGCTTATAACAGGGTGTGTGTAGATCCCACGGGAGATACATTTCCCCTTAGGACGGTGACTTCCAAATCTAAAGCTTATAACAGGGTGTGTGGTGTTCACACGGGAGATAAATTTCCCCTTAGGACGGTGGCTTCCCGATCTAAAGCTTATAACAGGGTGTGTGGTGTTCCCACAGGAGATACATTCCCCCTTAGGACGATGGCTTCCTGATCTAAAGCTTATAACAGGGTGTGTGGAGATCTCACAGGAGATACCTTTCAACTTAGGACGATGGCTTCCCAATCTAAAGCTTCTAACGGGGTGTGTGGCGTTCCCACAGGAGATACCTTTCCCCTTAGGACGGTGTTTTCCCAATCTAAAGCTTCTAACAGGGTGTGTGGTGTTCCCACAGGAGATACATTTCTCCTTAGGACGGTGGCTTCCCAATCTAAAGCTTATAACAGGATGTGTGGTGTTCCCACAGGAGCTGCCTTTCCCCTTAGGACGGTGGCTTCCCAATCTAAAGCTTGTAACAGGGTGTGTGGTGTTCCCACAGGAGATACATTTCCCCTTAGGACGGTGGCTTCCCAATCTAAAACCTGTAACATTTTGTGTGGTGTTCCCACAGGAGATACCTTTCCCTTAGGACGGTGGCTTCCCAATCTAAAGCTTACAACAGGGTGTGTGGTGTTCTCACAGGAGATACCTTTCCCCTTAGGATGGTGGTTTCCCAATCTAAAGTTATAACAGGGTGTGTGGTGTTCCCACAGGAGATACATTTCCCCTTAGGATGGTGGCTTCCCAATCTAAAGCTTATAACAGGGTGTGTGGTGTTCCCACAGGAGCTGCCTTTCCCCTTAGGATGGTGGTTTCCCAATCTAAAGTTATAACAGGGTGTGTGGTGTTCCCACAGGAGATACATTTCCCCTTAGGACGGTGGCTTCCCAATCTAAAACCTGTAACATTTTGTGTGGTGTTCCCACAGGAGATACCTTTCCCTTAGGACGGTGGCTTCCCAATCTAAAGCTTACAACAGGGTGTGTGGTGTTCTCACAGGAGATACCTTTCCCCTTAGGATGGTGGTTTCCCAATCTAAAGTTATAACAGGGTGTGTGGTGTTCCCACAGGAGATACATTTCCCCTTAGGATGGTGGCTTCCCAATCTAAAGCTTATAACAGGGTTGTGGTGGTCCCACAGGAGATACATTTCCCCTTAGGACGGTGACTTCCCGATCTAAAGTTTATAACAGGGTGTGTGGTGTTCCCACAGGAGATACATTTCACCTCAACAGTGGCTTCCCAATCTAAAGCTTATTAAAGGGTGTGTGGTGTTCCCGCGGGAGATACATTTCCCCTTAGGACGGTGACTTCCCAATCTAAAGCTTGTAACAGGGTGTGTGGTGTTCCCACGCGAGATACATTTAACCTTAGGACGTTGGCTTCCCAATCTAAAGCTTATAACAGGATGTGTGGTGTTCCCACAGGAGATACAATTCTCCTTAGGATGGTGTATTCCCGATCTAAAGCTTATAACAGGGTGTGTGGTGTTCACACGGGAGATACATTTCCACTTAGAAAGGTGGCTTCCCGGTCTAAAGCTTATAACATGGTGTGTGGTGTTCCCACAGGAGATACATTTCCCCTTAGGACGGTGGCTTCCCGATCTAAAGCTTATAACAGGGTGTGTGGTGTTCCCACAGGATATACATTTCCCCTTAGGATGGTGGCTTCCCAATCTAAAGCTTATAACAGGGTGTGTGGAGATCTCACAGGAGATACCATTCCACTTAGGACGTTGGCTTCCCAATCTAAAGCTTATAACAGGGTGTGTGGTTTTTCCACAGGAGATACATTTCTCTTTAGGATGATGACTTCCCAATCTAAAGCTTATAACAGGGTGTGTGGTGTTCCCACAGGAGATACATTTCCCCTTAGGACGGTGGCTTCCCGATCTAAAGCTTATAAAAGGGTTTTTGGCATTCCCACAGGAGATACCTTTCCCCTTAGGATGGTGGTTTCCTGATCTAAAGCTTCTAACAGGGTGTTTGGCGTTCCCACAGGAGATACCTTTCCCCTTAGGACGGTGGCTTCCCAATCTAAGGCTTATAACACGGTGTGTGGCGTTCCCACAGGAGATAGCTTTCCCCTTAGGACGGTGGTTTCCCAATCTAAAGATTCTAACGGGGTGAGTGGCGTTCCCACAGGAGATACCTTTCCCCTTAGGACGGTGGTTCCCCAATCTAAAGCTTCTAACAGGGTGTGTGGTGTTCCCACAGGAGATACATTTCCCCTTAGGATAGTGGTTTCCCAATCTAAAGCTTCTAACAGGGTGTGTGGTGTTCCCACAGGAGATACATTTCCCCTTAGGACGGTGGCTTCCCAATCTAAAACCTGTAACATTTTGTGTGGTGTTCCCACAGGAGATACCTTTCCCTTAGGACGGTGGCTTCCCAATCTAAAGCTTACAACAGGGTGTGTGGTGTTCTCACAGGAGATACCTTTCCCCTTAGGATGGTGGTTTCCCAATCTAAAGTTATAACAGGGTGTGTGGTGTTCCCACAGGAGATACATTTCCCCTTAGGATGGTGGCTTCCCAATCTAAAGCTTATAACAGGGTGTGTGGTGTTCCCACAGGAGCTGTCTTTCCCCTTAGGATGGTGGCTTACCAATCTAAAGCTTATAGCAGGGTGTGTGGTGTTCCCACGGGCGATACATTTCACCTTAGGATGGTGGCTTCCCAATCTAAAGCTTATAACAGGGTGTGTGGTGTTCCCACAGGAGATACCTTTCCCCTTAGGATGGTGACTTCCCAATCTAAAGCTTATAACAGGGTGTGTGGTGTTCCCACAGGAGATACATTTCCCCAGAGTACGGTGGCTTCCCAATCTAAAGCTTATAACAGGGTGTTTGGTGTTCCCACGGGAGATATCTTTCCCCTTTGGATGGTGGCTTCCCAACCTAAAGATTATAACAGGGTATGTGGAGATCCCACGGGAGATATATTTCCCCTTAGGACGGTGGCTTCCCAACCCCAAAGCTCATAAAAGGGTGTGTGGTGCTCCCACAGGAGATACATTTCCCCTTAGGACGGTGGCTTCCCGATCTAAAGCTTATAACAGGGTGTGTGGTGTTCCACGGGAGATACATTTCCCCTTGGGACGGTGGATTCGCCATTCTAATGCTTATAACAGTGTGTGTGGTGTTCCCACAGGAGATACATTTCACCTTAGGATGGTGGCTTCCCGATCTAAAGTTTATAATAGGGTGTGTGGTGGTCCCACAGGAGATACATTTCCCCTTAGGACTGTGACTTCCCGATTTAAAGCTTATAACAGGGTGTGTGGTGTTCCCACAGGAGATACATTTCACCTCAACGGTGGCTTCCCAATCTAAAGCTTATTAAAATGTGTGTTTTGTTCCCGCGGGTGATACATTTCCCCTTAGGACGGTGACTTCCCAATCTAAAGCTTATAAAAGGGTGTGTGGTGTTCCCGCGGGAGATACATTTCCCCTTAGGACGGTGACTTCCTGATCCAAAGCTTATAACAGGGTGTGTGGTGTTCCCACGCGAGATACATTTAACCTTAGGATGTTGGCTTCCCAATCTAAAGCTTAAAACAGGGTGTGTGGTGTTCCCACAGGAGATACATTTCCCCTTAGGACAGTGGCTTCCCGTTCTAAAGCTTATAACAGGTTGTGTGGTGTTCCCATAGGAGATACATTTCACCTTCGGACGGTGGCTTCCCGATCTAATGATTATAACAGGGTGTGTGGTGTTCCACGGGAGATACATTTCACCTTAGGACGGTGGCTTCCCAATCTAAAGCTTATAACAGGGTGTGTAGTGTTCCCACAGGAGATACATTTCCCCTTAGGACGGTGGCTTCCCGATCTACAGCTTATAACAGGGTGTGTGTAGATCCCACGGGAGATACATTTCCCCTTAGGACGGTGACTTCCAAATCTAAAGCTTATAACAGGGTGTGTGGTGTTCACACGGGAGATAAATTTCCCCTTAGGACGGTGGCTTCCCGATCTAAAGCTTATAACAGGGTGTGTGGTGTTCCCACAGGAGATACATTCCCCCTTAGGACGATGGCTTCCTGATCTAAAGCTTATAACAGGGTGTGTGGAGATCTCACAGGAGATACCTTTCAACTTAGGACGATGGCTTCCCAATCTAAAGCTTCTAACGGGGTGTGTGGCGTTCCCACAGGAGATACCTTTCCCCTTAGGACGGTGTTTTCCCAATCTAAAGCTTCTAACAGGGTGTGTGGTGTTCCCACAGGAGATACATTTCTCCTTAGGACGGTGGCTTCCCAATCTAAAGCTTATAACAGGATGTGTGGTGTTCCCACAGGAGCTGCCTTTCCCCTTAGGACGGTGGCTTCCCAATCTAAAGCTTGTAACAGGGTGTGTGGTGTTCCCACAGGAGATACATTTCCCCTTAGGACGGTGGCTTCCCAATCTAAAACCTGTAACATTTTGTGTGGTGTTCCCACAGGAGATACCTTTCCCTTAGGACGGTGGCTTCCCAATCTAAAGCTTACAACAGGGTGTGTGGTGTTCTCACAGGAGATACCTTTCCCCTTAGGATGGTGGTTTCCCAATCTAAAGTTATAACAGGGTGTGTGGTGTTCCCACAGGAGATACATTTCCCCTTAGGATGGTGGCTTCCCAATCTAAAGCTTATAACAGGGTGTGTGGTGTTCCCACAGGAGCTGCCTTTCCCCTTAGGATGGTGGCTTACCAATCTAAAGCTTATAGCAAGGTGTGTGGTGTTCCCACGGGCGATACATTTCACCTTAGGATGGTGGCTTCCCAATCTAAAGCTTATAACAGGGTGTGTGTAGTTCCCACAGGAGATACCTTTCCCCTTAGGATGGTGACTTCCCAATCTAAAGCTTATAACAGGGTGTGTGGTGTTCCCACAGGAGATACATTTCCCCAGAGTACGGTGGCTTCCCAATCTAAAGCTTATAACAGGGTGTTTGGTGTTCCCACGGGAGATATCTTTCCCCTTTGGATGGTGGCTTCCCAACCTAAAGATTATAACAGGGTATGTGGAGATCCCACGGGAGATATATTTCCCCTTAGGACGGTGGCTTCCCAACCCCAAAGCTCATAAAAGGGTGTGTGGTGCTCCCACAGGAGATACATTTCCCCTTAGGACGGTGGCTTCCCGATCTAAAGCTTATAACAGGGTGTGTGGTGTTCCACGGGAGATACATTTCCCCTTGGGACGGTGGATTCGCCATTCTAATGCTTATAACAGTGTGTGTGGTGTTCCCACGGGAGATACATTTCACCTTAGGATGGTGGCTTCCCGATCTAAAGTTTATAATAGGGTGTGTGGTGGTCCCACAGGAGATACATTTCCCCTTAGGACTGTGACTTCCCGATTTAAAGCTTATAACAGGGTGTGTGGTGTTCCCACAGGAGATACATTTCACCTCAACGGTGGCTTCCCAATCTAAAGCTTATTAAAGGGTGTGTGGTGTTCCCGCGGGAGATACATTTCCCCTTAGGACGGTGACTTCCCAATCTAAAGCTTATAAAAGGGTGTGTGGTGTTCCCGCGGGAGATACATTTCCCCTTAGGACGGTGACTTCCTGATCCAAAGCTTATAACAGGGTGTGTGGTGTTCCCACGCGAGATACATTTAACCTTAGGATGTTGGCTTCCCAATCTAAAGCTTAAAACAGGGTGTGTGGTGTTCCCACAGGAGATACATTTCCCCTTAGGACAGTGGCTTCCCGTTCTAAAGCTTATAACAGGGTGTGTGGTGTTCCCATAGGAGATACATTTCACCTTCGGACGGTGGCTTCCCGATCTAATGATTATAACAGGGTGTGTGGTGTTCCACGGGAGATACATTTCACCCTAGGACGGTGGCTTCCCAATCTAAAGCTTATAACAGGGTGTGTAGTGTTCCCACAGGAGATACATTTCCCCTTAGGACGGTGGCTTCCCGATCTACAGCTTATAACAGGGTGTGTGTAGATCCCACGGGAGATACATTTCCCCTTAGGACGGTGACTTCCAAATCTAAAGCTTATAACAGGGTGTGTGGTGTTCACACGGGAGATAAATTTCCCCTTAGGACGGTGTTTTCCCAATCTAAAGCTTCTAACAGGGTGTGTGGTGTTCCCACAGGAGATACATTTCTCCTTAGGACGGTGGCTTCCCAATCTAAAGCTTATAACAGGATGTGTGGTGTTCCCACAGGAGCTGCCTTTCCCCTTAGGACGGTGGCTTCCCAATCTAAAGCTTGTAACAGGGTGTTTGGTGTTCCCACGGGAGATACGTTTCTCCTTAGGACGGTGGCTTCCCAATCATAAGCTTATAACATGGTGTGTGGTGTTCCCACAGGAGATACCTTTCCCCTTAGGATGGTGGCTTCCCAATCTAAAGCTTATAACAGGGTGTGTGTGTTCCAATGGGAGATACATTTCTCCTTAGGACGGTGGCTTCCCAATCTAAAGCTTATAACATGGTGTGTGGTGTTCCCACAGGAGATACCTTTTCCCTTAGGATGGTGGCTTCCCAGTCTAAAGCTTATAACAGGGTGTGTGGAGATCTCACATGAGATATCTTTCCCCTTAGGGCGATGGCTTCCTAATCTAAAGCTTATAACAGGGTGTGTGGTGTTCCCACAGGAGATACATTTCTCTTTAGGATTTTGGCTTCCCAATCTAAAGCTTATAACAGGGTGTGTCGTGTTCCCACAGGAGATACCTTTCCCCTTAGGACGATGGCTTCCCAATCTAAAGTTATAACAGGGTGTGTGGTGTTCCCACAGGAGATACATTTGCCCTTAGGACGGTGGCTTCCCAATCTAAAGCTTATAACAGGGTGTGTGGCGTTCCCACAGGAGATATCTTTCCCCTTAGGACGGTGGTTCCCCAATCTAAAGCTTCTAATGGGGTGTGTGGCGTTCCCACAGGAGATACCTTTCCTCTTAGGACTGTGGTTTCCCAATCTAAAGCTTCTAACAGGGTGTGTGGTGTTCCCACAGGAGATACATTTCCCCTTAGGACGATGGCTTCCCAATCTAAAACCTATAACATTTTGTGTGGTGTTCCCACAGGAGATACCTTTCCCTTAGGACGGTGACTTCCCAATCTAAAGCTTACAACAGGGTGTGTGGTGTTCCCACAGGAGATACATTTCCCCTTAGGATGCTGGTTCCCCAATCTAAAGCTTCTAACAGGGCTTGTGGTTTTCCCACAGGAGATACATTTCGCCTTAGGATGGTGGCTTCCCAATCTAAAGCTTATAACAGGGTGTGTGGTGTTCCCACAGGAGCTGCCTTTCCCCTTAGGACGGTGGCTTCCCAATCTAAAGCTTGTAACAGGGTGTGTGGTGTTCCCACGGGAGATACGTTTCTCCTTAGGACAGTGGCTTCCCAATCAAAAGCTTATAACATGGTGTGTGGTGTTCCCACAGGAGATACCTTTCCCCTTAGGATGGTGGCTTCCCAATCTAAAGCTTATAACAGGGTGGTTGTGTTCCAACGGGAGATACATTTCTCCTTAGAATGGTGGCTTCCCAATCTAAAGCTTATAACATGGTGTGTGGTGTTCCCACAGGAGATACCTTTTCCCTTAGGATGGTGGCTTCCCAGTCTAAAGCTTATAACAGGGTGTGTGTGTTCCCACGGGAGATACATTTCTCCTTAGGACGGTGGCTTCCCAATCTAAAGCTTATAACAGGGTGTGTGGTGTTCCCACATGAGATACATTTCCCCTTAGGACGGTGACTTGCCAATCTAAAGCTTATAACAAGGTGTGTGTAGATCCCACAGGAGATACCTTTCCCCTTTGGATGGTGGCTTCTCAACCTAAAGCTTATAACAGGGTATGTGGAGATCCCACGGGAGATATATTTCCCCTTAGGACGGTGGCTTCCCAACCCTAAAGCTTATAACAGGGTGTGTGGTGTTCCCACAGGAGGTACATTTCCCCTTAGGACGGTGGCTTCCCGATCTAAAGCTTATAACAGAGTTTGTGGTGTTCCCACAGGATATACATTTCCCCTTAGGACGGTGTCTTCCCAATCTAAAGCTTATAACAGGGTGTGTGTAGATCCCACAGGAGATACCTTTCCCCTTTGGATGGTGGCTTCTCAACCTAAAGCTTATAACAGGGTATGTGGAGATCCCATGGGAGATATATTTCCCCTTAGGACGGTGGCTTCCCAACCCTAAAGCTTATAACAGGGTGTGTGGTGTTCCCACAGGAGATACATTTCCCCTTAGGACGGTGGCTTCCCGATCTAAAGCTTATAACAGAGTTTATGCTGTTCCCACAGGATATACATTTCCCCTTAGGACGGTGTCTTCCCAATCTAAAGCTTATAACAGGGTGTGTGGAGATCTCACAGGAGATACCTTTCCCATTAGGATGATGTCTTCCCGATCTAAAGCTTCTAACAGGGTGTTTGGCGTTCCCAGAGGAGATACCTTCTCCTTAGGACAGTGGCTTCCCAATCTAAAGCTTATAACAGGGTGTGTGGTGTTCCCACATGAGATACATTTCCCCTTAGGACGGTGACTTGCCAATCTAAAGCTTATAACAAGGTGTGTGTAGATCCCACAGGAGATACCTTTCCCCTTTGGATGGTGGCTTCTCAACCTAAAGCTTATAACAGGGTATGTGGAGATCCCACGGGAGATATATTTCCCCTTAGGACAGTGGCTTCCCAACCCTAAAGCTTATAACAGGGTGTGTGGTGTTCCCACAGGAGGTACATTTCCCCTTAGGATGGTGGCTTCCCGATCTAAAGCTTATAACAGAGTTTGTGGTGTTCCCACAGGATATACATTTCCCCTTAGGACGGTGTCTTCCCAATCTAAAGCTTATAACAGGGTGTGTGTAGATCCCACAGGAGATACCTTTCCCCTTTGGATGGTGGCTTCTCAACCTAAAGCTTATAACAGGGTATGTGGAGATCCCATGGGAGATATATTTCCCCTTAGGACGGTGGCTTCCCAACCCTAAAGCTTATAACAGGGTGTGTGGTGTTCCCACAGGAGATACATTTCCCCTTAGGACGGTGGCTTCCCGATCTAAAGCTTATAACAGAGTTTATGCTGTTCCCACAGGATATACATTTCCCCTTAGGACGGTGTCTTCCCAATCTAAAGCTTATAACAGGGTGTGTGGAGATCTCACAGGAGATACCTTTCCCATTAGGATGATGTCTTCCCGATCTAAAGCTTCTAACAGGGTGTTTGGCGTTCCCAGAGGAGATACCTTCTCCTTAGGACAGTGGCTTCCCAATCTAAAGCTTATAACAGGGTGTGGGGTGTTCCCACAGGAGATACATTTCCGCTTAGGACGATGGCTTCCCGATCTAAAGCTTATAACAGGGTGTGTGGTGTTCCCACAGGATATACATTTCCCCTTAGGACGGTGTCTTCCCAATCTAAAGCTTATAACAGGGTGTGTGGAGATCTCACAGGAGATACCTTTCCCCTTAGGACGATGGCTTCCCAATCTAAAGCTTCTAACGGGGTGTGTGGTATTCCCACGCGAGATACATTTAACCTTAGGACGTTGGCTTCCCAATCCAAAGCTTTTAACAGGGTGTGTGGTGTTCCACGGGAGATACATTTCCCCTTAGGACAGTTACTTCCCGATCTAAAGCTTATAACAGGGTGTGTGGTGTTCACACGGGAGATATATTTCCACTTAGGACGGTGGCTTCCCGATCTAAAGCTTATAACAGGGTGTGTGGTGTTCTCACAGGAGATACATTTCCCCTTAGGACGGTGGCTTCCTGATCTAAAGCTTATAACAGGGTGTGTGGTGTTCCCACAGGATATACATTTCCCCTTAGGACGGTGGCTTCCCAATCTAAAGCTTATAACAGGGTGTGTGGAGATCTCACAGGAGATCCCTTTCCCCTTAGGACGATGGCTTCCCGATCTAAAGCTTCTAACAGGGTGTTTGGCGTTCCCAGAGGAGATACCTTCCCCTTAGGACGGTGGCTTCCCAATCAAAAGCTTATAACATGGTGTGTGGTGTTCCCACAGGAGATACCTTTCCCCTTAGGATGGTGGCTTCCCAATCTAAAGCTTATAACAGGGTGTGTGTGTTCCAACGGGAGATACATTTCTCCTTAGAACGGTGGCTTCCCAATCTAAAGCTTATAACATGGTGTGTGGTGTTCCCACAGGAGATACCTTTTCCCTTAGGATGGTGGCTTCCCAGTCTAAAGCTTATAACAGGGTGTGTGTGTTCCCACGGGAGATACATTTCTCCTTAGGACGGTGGCTTCCCAATCTAAAGCTTATAACAGGGTGTGTGGTGTTCCCACATGAGATACATTTCCCCTTAGGACGGTGACTTGCCAATCTAAAGCTTATAACAAGGTGTGTGTAGATCCCACAGGAAATACCTTTCCCCTTTGGATGGTGGCTTCTCAACCTAAAGCTTATAACAGGGTATGTGGAGATCCCACGGGAGATATATTTCCCCTTAGGACGGTGGCTTCCCAACCCTAAAGCTTATAACAGGGTGTGTGGTGTTCCCACAGGAGGTACATTTCCCCTTAGGACGGTGGCTTCCCGATCTAAAGCTTATAACAGAGTTTGTGGTGTTCCCACAGGATATACATTTCCCCTTAGGACGGTGTCTTTCCAATCTAAAGCTTATAACAGGGTGTGTGTAGATCCCACAGGAGGTACCTTTCCCCTTTGGATGGTGGCTTCTCAACCTAAAGCTTATAACAGGGTATGTGGAGATCCCACGGGAGATATATTTCCCCTTAGGACGGTGGCTTCCCAACCCTAAAGCTTATAACAGGGTGTGTGGTGTTCCCACAGGAGATACATTTCCCCTTAGGACGGTGGCTTCTCGATCTAAAGCTTATAACAGAGTTTGTGGTGTTCCCACAGGATATACATTTCCCCTTAGGACGGTGTCTTCCCAATCTAAAGCTTATAACAGGGTGTGTGGAGATCTCACAGGAGATACCTTTCCCATTAGGATGATGTCTTCCCGATCTAAAGCTTCTAACAGGGTGTTTGGCGTTCCCAGAGGAGATACCTTCCCCTTAGGACAGTGGCTTCCCAATCTAAAGCTTATAACAGGGTGTGTGGTGTTCCCACAGGAGATACATTTCCCCTTAGGAGGATGGCTTCCCGATCTAAAGCTTATAACAGGGTGTGTGGTGTTCCCACAGGATATACATTTCCCCTTAGGACGGTGTCTTCCCAATCTAAAGCTTATAACAGGGTGTGTGGAGATCTCACAGGAGATACCTTTCCCCTTAGGACGATGGCTTCCCAATCTAAAGCTTCTAACAGGGTGTGTGGTGTTTCCACGAGAGATACATTTAACCTTAGGACGTTGGCTTCCCAATCTAAAGCTTTTAACAGGGTGTGTGGTGTTCCACGGGTGATACATTTCCCCTTAGGACAGTTACTTCCCGATCTAAAGCTTATAACAGGGTGTGTTGTGTTCACACAGGAGATATATTTCCACTTAGGGCTGTGGCTTCCCAATCTAAAGCTTATAACAGGGTGTGTGGTGTTCCCACAGGAGATACATTTCCCCTTAGGACGGTGGCTTCCCGATCTAAAGCTTATAACAGGGTGTGTGGTGTTCCCACAGGATATACATTTCCCCTTAGGACGGTGGCTTCCCAATCTAAAGCTTATAACAGGGTGTGTGGAAATCTCACAGGAGATCCCTTTCCCCTTAGGACGATGGCTTCCCGATCTAAAGCTTCTAACAGGGTGTTTGGCGTTCCCACAGGAGATACCTTCCCCTTAGGACGGTGGCTTCCCAATGTAAAGCTTATAAGAGGGTGTGCGGTGTTCCCACAGGAGATACATTTCCCCTTAGGACGGTGGCTTCCCAATCTAAAGCTTATAACAGAGTTTGTGGTGTTCCCACAGGATATACATTTCCCCTTAGGACGGTGTCTTCCCAATTTAAAGCTTATAACAGGGTGTTTGTAGATCCCACAGGAGATACCTTTCCCCTTTGGATGGTGGCTTCTCAACCTAAAGCTTATAACAGGGTATGTGGAGATCCCACGGGAGATATATTTCCCCTTAGGACGGTGGCTTCCCAACCCTAAAGCTTATAACAGGGTGTGTGGTGTTCCCACAGGAGATACATTTCCCCTTAGGACGGTGGCTTCCCGATCTAAAGCTTATAACATAGTTTGTGGTGTTCCCACAGGATATACATTTCCCCTTAGGACGGTGTCTTCCCAATCTAAAGCTTATAACAGGGTGTGTGGAGATCTCACAGGAGATACCTTTCCCCTTAGGACGATGTCTTCCCGATCTAAAGCTTCTAACAGGGTGTTTGGCATTCCCAGAGGAGATACATTTCCCCTTAGGACGGTGTCTTCCCAATTTAAAGCTTATAACAGGGTGTTTGTAGATCCCACAGGAGATACCTTTCCCCTTTGGATGGTGGCTTCTCAACCTAAAGCTTATAACAGGGTATGTGGAGATCCCACGGGAGATATATTTCCCCTTAGGACGGTGGCTTCCCAACCCTAAAGCTTATAACAGGGTGTGTGGTGTTCCCACAGGAGATACATTTCCCCTTAGGACGGTGGCTTCCCGATCTAAAGCTTATAACATAGTTTGTGGTGTTCCCACAGGATATACATTTCCCCTTAGGACAGTGGCTTCCCAATCTAAAGCTTATAACAGGGTGTGTGGTGTTCCCACAGGAGATACATTTCCCCTTAGGACGATGGCTTCCCGATCTAAAGCTTATAACAGGGTGTGTGGTGTTCCCACAGGATATACATTTCCCCTTAGGACGGTGTCTTCCCAATCTAAAGCTTATAACAGGGTGTGTGGAGATCTCACAGGAGATACCTTTCCCCTTAGGACGATAGCTTCCCAATCTAAAGCTTCTAACGGGGTGTGTGGTGTTCCCACGCGAGATACATTTAACCTTAGGACGTTGGCTTCCCAATCCAAAGCTTTCAACAGGGTGTGTGGTGTTCCACGGGAGATACATTTCCCCTTAGGACAGTTACTTCCCGATCTAAAGCTTATAACAGGGTGTGTGGTGTTCACACGGGAGATATATTTCCACTTAGGACGGTGGCTTCCCGATCTAAAGCTTATAACAGGGTGTGTGGTGTTCCCACAGGAGATACATTTCCCCTTAGGATGGTGGCTTCCCGATCTAAAGCTTATAACAGGGTGTGTGGTGTTCCCACAGGATATACATTCCCCTTAGGACGGTGGCTTCCCAATCTAAAGCTTATAACAGGGTGTGTGGCGATCTCACAGGAGATCCCTTTCCCCTTAGGACGATGGCTTCCCGATCTAAAGCTTCTAACAGGGTGTTTGGCGTTCCCAGAGGAGATACCTTCCCCTTAGGACAGTGGCTTCCCAATCTAAAGCTTATAACAGGGTGTGTGCTGTTCCCACAGGAGATACATTTCCCCTTAGGACGATGGCTTCCCGATCTAAAGCTTATAACAGGGTGTGTGGTGTTCCCACAGGATATACATTTCCCCTTAGGACGGTGTCTTCCCTATCTAAAGCTTATAACAGGGTGTGTGGTGTTCCCACAGGAGCTGCCTTTCCCCTTAGGACGGTGGCTTCCCGATCTAAAGCTTATAACAGGGTGTGTGGTGTTCCCACAGGATATACATTTCCCCTTAGGACGGTGGCTTCCCAATCTAAAGCTTATAACAGGGTGTGTGGAGATCTCACAGGAGATCCATTTCCTCTTAGGACGATGGCTTCCCGATCTAAAGCTTCTAACAGGGTGTGTGGTGTTCCCACAGGAGATACATTTCCCCTTAGGACGGTGGCTTCCCGATCTAAAGCTTATAACAGGGTGTGTGGTGTTCCCACAGGATATACATTTCCCCTTAGGACGGTGGCTTGCCAATCTAAAGCTTATAACAGTGTGTGTGGAGATCTCACAGGAGATCCCTTTCCCCTTAGGACGATGGCTTCCCGATCTAAAGCTTCTAACAGGGTGTGTGGTGTTCCCACAGGAGATACATTTCCCCTTAGGACGGTGGCTTCCCGATCTAAAGCTTATAAGAGGGTGTGTGGTGTTCCCACAGGATATACATTTCCCCTTAGGACGGTGGCTTCCCAATCTAAATCTTATAACAGGGTGTGTGGAGATCTCACAGGAGATCCCTTTCCCCTTAGGACGATGGCTTTCCGATCTAAAGCTTCTAACAGGGTGTGTGGTGTTCCCACAGGAGATACATTTCCCCTTAGGACGATGGCTTCCCAATCTAAAACCTACAACATTGTGTGTGGTGTTCCCACAGGAGATACCTTTCCCCTTAGGATGGTGGTTTCCCAATCTAAAGTTATAACAGGGTGTGTGGTGTTCCCACAGGAGATACATTTCCCCTTAGGATGGTGGCTTCCCAATCTAAAGCTTATAACAGGGTGTGTGGTGTTCCGACAGGAGCTGCCTTTCCCCTTAGGACGGTGGCTTCCCAATCTAAAGCTTATAACAGGGTGTGTGGTGTTCCCACGGGAGATACATTTCACCTTAGGATGGTGGCTTCCCAATCTAAAGTTTATAACAGGGTGTGTGGTGTTCCCACAGGAGATACCTTTCCCCTTAGGATGGTGACTTCCCAATCTAAAGCTTATAACAGGGTGTGTGGTGTTCCCACAGGAGATACATTTCCCCTTAGTACGGTGGCTTCCCAATCTAAAGCTTATAACAGGGTGTGTGGTGTTCCCACGGGAGATACATTTCCCCTTAGGACAGTTACTTCCCGATCTAAAGCTTATAACAGGGTGTGTGGTGTTCACACGGGAGATACATTTCCACTTAGGACTGTGGCTTCCCGATCTAAAGCTTATAACAGGGTGTGTGGTGTTCCCACAGGAGATACATTTCCCCTTAGGATGGTGGCTTCCCAATCTAAAGCTTATAACAGGGTGTGTGGTGTTCCCCAGGATATACATTTCCCCTTAGGACGGTGGCTTCCCAATCTAAAGCTTATAACAGGGTGTGTGGAGATCTCACAGGAGATCCCTTTCCCCTTAGGACGATGGCTTCCCGATCTAAAGCTTCTAACAGGGTGTGTGGTGTTCCCACAGGAGATACATTTCCCCTTAGGACGGTGGCTTCCTGATCTAAAGCTTATAACAGGGTGTGTGGTGTTCCCACAGGATATACATTTCCCCTTAGGACGGTGGCTTCCCAATCTAAATCTTATAACAGGGTGTGTGGAGATCTCACAGGAGATCCCTTTCCCCTTAGGACGATGGCTTCCCGATCTAAAGCTTCTAACAGGGTGTGTGGTGTTCCCACAGGAGATACATTTCCCCTTAGGACGATGGCTTCCCAATCTAAAACCTACAACAATGTGTGTGGTGTTCCCACAGGAGATACCTTTCCCCTTAGGACGGTGGCTTCCCAATCTAAATCTTATAACAGGGTGTGTGGAGATCTCACAGGAGATCCCTTTCCCCTTAGGATGATGGCTTCCCAATCTAAAGCTTCTAACGGGGTGTGTGGTGTTCCCACGCGAGATACATTTAACCTTAGGACGTTGGCTTCCCAATCTAAAGCTTTTAACAGGGTGTGTGGTGTTCCACGGGAGATACATTTCCCCATAGGACAGTTACTTCCCGATCTAAAGCTTATAACAGGGTGTGTTGTGTTCACACGGGAGATATATTTCCACTTAGGGCGGTGGCTTCCCAATCTAAAGCTTATAACAGGGTGTGTGGTGTTCCCACAGGAGATACATTTCCCCTTAGGACGGTGGCTTCCCGATCTAAAGCTTATAACAGGGTGTGTGGTGTTCCCACAGGAGATACATTTCCCCTTAGTACGGTGGCTTCCCAATCTAAAGCTTATAACAGGGTGTGTGGTGTTCCCACGGGAGATACATTTCCCCTTAGGACAGTTACTTCCCGATCTAAAGCTTATAACAGGGTGTGTGGTGTTCACACGGGAGATACATTTCCACTTAGGACTGTGGCTTCCCGATCTAAAGCTTATAACAGGGTGTGTGGTGTTCCCACAGGAGATACATTTCCCCTTAGGATGGTGGCTTCCCAATCTAAAGCTTATAACAGGGTGTGTGGTGTTCCCCAGGATATACATTTCCCCTTAGGACGGTGGCTTCCCAATCTAAAGCTTATAACAGGGTGTGTGGAGATCTCACAGGAGATCCCTTTCCCCTTAGGACGATGGCTTCCCGATCTAAAGCTTCTAACAGGGTGTGTGGTGTTCCCACAGGAGATACATTTCCCCTTAGGACGGTGGCTTCCTGATCTAAAGCTTATAACAGGGTGTGTGGTGTTCCCACAGGATATACATTTCCCCTTAGGACGGTGGCTTCCCAATCTAAATCTTATAACAGGGTGTGTGGAGATCTCACAGGAGATCCCTTTCCCCTTAGGACGATGGCTTCCCGATCTAAAGCTTCTAACAGGGTGTGTGGTGTTCCCACAGGAGATACATTTCCCCTTAGGACGATGGCTTCCCAATCTAAAACCTACAACAATGTGTGTGGTGTTCCCACAGGAGATACCTTTCCCCTTAGGACGGTGGCTTCCCAATCTAAATCTTATAACAGGGTGTGTGGAGATCTCACAGGAGATCCCTTTCCCCTTAGGATGATGGCTTCCCAATCTAAAGCTTCTAACGGGGTGTGTGGTGTTCCCACGCGAGATACATTTAACCTTAGGACGTTGGCTTCCCAATCTAAAGCTTTTAACAGGGTGTGTGGTGTTCCACGGGAGATACATTTCCCCATAGGACAGTTACTTCCCGATCTAAAGCTTATAACAGGGTGTGTTGTGTTCACACGGGAGATATATTTCCACTTAGGGCGGTGGCTTCCCAATCTAAAGCTTATAACAGGGTGTGTGGTGTTCCCACAGGAGATACATTTCCCCTTAGGACGGTGGCTTCCCGATCTAAAGCTTATAACAGGGTGTGTGGTGTTCCCACAGGATATACATTTCCCCTTAGGTCGGTGGCTTCCCAATCTAAAGCTTATAACAGGGTGTGTGCAAATGTCACAGGAGATCCCTTTCCCCTTAGGACGGTGGCTTCCCGATCTAAAGCTTCTAACAGGGTGTTTGGCGTTCCCACAGGAGATACCTTCCCCTTAGGACGGTGGCTTCCCAATCTAAAGCTTATAAGAGGGTGTGCGGTGTTCCCACAGGAGATACATTTCCCCTTAGGACGGTGGCTTCCCAATCTAAAGCTTATAACAGAGTTTGTGGTGTTCCCACAGGATATACATTTCCCCTTAGGACGGTGTCTTCCCAATTTAAAGCTTATAACAGGGTGTGTGTAGATCCCACAGGAGATACCTTTCCCCTTTGGATGGTGGCTTCTCAACCTAAAGCTTATAACAGGGTATGTGGAGATCCCACGGGAGATATATTTCCCCTTAGGACTGTGGCTTCCCAACCCTAAAGCTTATAACAGGGTGTGTGGTGTTCCCACATGAGATACATTTCCCCTTAGGACGGTGGCTTCCCGATCTAAAGCTTATAACATAGTTTGTGGTGTTCCCACAGGATATACATTTCCCCTTAGGACGGTGTCTTCCCAATCTAAAGCTTATAACAGGGTGTGTGGAGATCTCACAGGAGATACCTTTCCCCTTAGGACGATGTCTTCCCGATCTAAAGCTTCTAACAGGGTGTTTGGCATTCCCAGAGGAGATACCTTCCCCTTAGGACAGTGGCTTCCCAATCTAAAGCTTATAACAGGGTGTGTGGTGTTCCCACAGGAGATACATTTCCCCTTAGGACGATGGCTTCCCGATCTAAAGCTTATAACAGGGTGTGTGGTGTTCCCACAGGATATACATTTCCCCTTAGGACGGTGTCTTCCCAATCTAAAGCTTATAACAGGGTGTGTGGAGATCTCACAGGAGATACCTTTCCCCTTAGGACGATGGCTTCCCAATCTAAAGCTTCTAACGGGGTGTGTGGTGTTCCCACGCGAGATACATTTAACCTTAGGACGTTGGCTTCCCAATCCAAAGCATTCAACAGGGTGTGTGGTGTTCCACGGGAGATACATTTCCCCTTAGGACAGTGGCTTCCCAATCTAAATCTTATAACAGGGTGTGTGGAGATCTCACAGGAGATCCCTTTCCCCTTAGGACGGTGGCTTCCCGATCTAAAGCTTCTAACAGGGTGTGTGGTGTTCCCACAGGAGATACATTTCCCCTTAGGACGATGGCTTCCCAATCTAAAACCTACAACATTGTGTGTGGTGTTCCCACAGGAGATACCTTTCCCCTTAGGATGGTGGTTTCCCAAACTAAAGTTATAACAGGGTGTGTGGTGTTCCCACAGGAGATACATTTCCCCTTGGGATGGTGGCTTCCCAATCTAAAGCTTATAACAGGGTGTGTGGTGTTCCCTCAGGAGCTGCCTTTCCCCTTAGGACGGTGGCTTCCCAATCTAAAGCTTATAACAGGGTGTGTGGTGTTCCCACGGGAGATACATTTCACCTTAGGATGGTGGCTTCCCAATCTAAAGCTTATAACAGGGTGTGTGGTGTTTCCACAGGAGATACCTTTCCCCTTAGGATGGTGACTTCCCAATCTAAAGCTTATAACAGGGTGTGTGGTGTTCCCACAGGAGATACATTTCCCCTTAGTACGGTGGCTTCCCAATCTAAAGCTTATAACAGGGTGTGTGGTGTTCCCACGGGAGATACATTTCCCCTTAGGACAGTTACTTCCCGATCTAAAGCTTATAACAGGGTGTGTGGTGTTCACACGGGAGATACATTTCCACTTAGGACTGTGGCTTCCCGATCTAAAGCTTATAACAGGGTGTGTGGTGTTCCCACAGGAGATACATTTCCCCTTAGGACGGTGGCTTCCCAATCTAAAGCTTATAACAGGGTGTGTGGTGTTCCCACAGGATATACATTTCCCCTTAGGACGGTGGCTTCCCAATCTAAAGCTTATAACAGGGTGTGTGGAGATCTCACAGGAGATCCCTTTCCCCTTAGGACGATGGCTTCCCGATCTAAAGCTTCTAACAGGGTGTGTGGTGTTCCCACAGGAGATACATTTCCCCTTAGGACGGTGGCTTCCTGATCTAAAGCTTATAACAGGGTGTGTGGTGTTCCCACAGGATATACATTTCCCCTTAGGACGGTGGCTTCCCAATCTAAATCTTATAACAGGGTGTGTGGAGATCTCACAGGAGATCCCTTTCCCCTTAGGACGATGGCTTCCGATCTAAAGCTTCTAACAGGGTGTGTGGTGTTCCCACAGGAGATACATTTCCCCTTAGGACGATGGCTTCCCAATCTAAAACCTAGAACATTGTGTGTGGTGTTCCCACAGGAGATACCTTTCCCCTTAGGACGGTGGCTTCCCAATCTAAATCTTATAACAGGGTGTGTGGAGATCTCACAGGAGATCCCTTTCCCCTTAGGACGATGGCTTCCCAATCTAAAGCTTCTAACGGGGTGTGTGGTGTTCCCACGCGAGATACATTTAACCTTAGGACGTTGGCTTCCCAATCTAAAGCTTTTAACAGGGTGTGTGGTGTTCCACGGGAGATACATTTCCCCTTAGGACAGTTACTTCCCGATCTAAAGCTTATAACAGGGTGTGTTGTGTTCACACGGGAGATATATTTCCACTTAGGGCGGTGGCTTCCCAATCTAAAGCTTATAACAGGGTGTGTGGTGTTCCCACAGGAGATACATTTCCCCTTAGGACGGTGGCTTCCCGATCTAAAGCTTATAACAGGGTGTGTGGTGTTCCCACAGGATATACATTTCCCCTTAGGACGGTGGCTTCCCAATCTAAAGCTTATAACAGGGTGTGTGCAAATCTCACAGGAGATCCCTTTCCCCTTAGGACGATGGCTTCCCGATCTAAAGCTTCTAACAGGGTGTTTGGCGTTCCCACAGGAGATACCTTCCCCTTAGGACGGTGGCTTCCCAATCTAAAGCTTATAAGAGGGTGTGCGGTGTTCCCACAGGAGATACATTTCCCCTTAGGACGGTGGCTTCCCAATCTAAAGCTTATAACAGAGTTTGTGGTGTTCCCACAGGATATACATTTCCCCTTAGGACGGTGTCTTCCCAATTTAAAGCTTATAACAGGGTGTGTGTAGATCCCACAGGAGATACCTTTCCCCTTTGGATGGTGGCTTCTCAACCTAAAGCTTATAACAGGGTATGTGGAGATCCCACGGGAGATATATTTCCCCTTAGGACGGTGGCTTCCCAACCCTAAAGCTTATAACAGGGTGTGTGGTGTTCCCACATGAGATACATTTCCCCTTAGGACGGTGGCTTCCCGATCTAAAGCTTATAACATAGTTTGTGGTGTTCCCACAGGATATACATTTCCCCTTAGGACGGTGTCTTCCCAATCTAAAGCTTATAACAGGGTGTGTGGAGATCTCACAGGAGATACCTTTCCCCTTAGGACGATGTCTTCCCGATCTAAAGCTTCTAACAGGGTGTTTGGCATTCCCAGAGGAGATACCTTCCCCTTAGGACAGTGGCTTCCCAATCTAAAGCTTATAACAGGGTGTGTGGTGTTCCCACAGGAGATACATTTCCCCTTAGGACGATGGCTTCCCGATCTAAAGCTTATAACAGGGTGTGTGGTGTTCCCACAGGATATACATTTCCCCTTAGGACGGTGTCTTCCCAATCTAAAGCTTATAACAGGGTGTGTGGAGATCTCACAGGAGATACCTTTCCCCTTAGGACGATGGCTTCCCAATCTAAAGCTTCTAACGGGGTGTGTGGTGTTCCCACGCGAGATACATTTAACCTTAGGACGTTGGCTTCCCAATCCAAAGCATTCAACAGGGTGTGTGGTGTTCCACGGGAGATACATTTCCCCTTAGGACAGTGGCTTCCCAATCTAAATCTTATAACAGGGTGTGTGGAGATCTCACAGGAGATCCCTTTCCCCTTAGGAATATGGCTTCCCGATCTAAAGCTTCTAACAGGGTGTGTGGTGTTCCCACAGGAGATACATTTCCCCTTAGGACGATGGCTTCCCAATCTAAAACCTACAACATTGTGTGTGGTGTTCCCACAGGAGATACCTTTCCCCTTAGGATGGTGGTTTCCCAAACTAAAGTTATAACAGGGTGTGTGGTGTTCCCACAGGAGATACATTTCCCCTTGGGATGGTGGCTTCCCAATCTAAAGCTTATAACAGGGTGTGTGGTGTTCCCTCAGGAGCTGCCTTTCCCCTTAGGACGGTGGCTTCCCAATCTAAAGCTTATAACAGGGTGTGTGGTGTTCCCACGGGAGATACATTTCACCTTAGGATGGTGGCTTCCCAATCTAAAGCTTATAACAGGGTGTGTGGTGTTCCCACAGGAGATACCTTTCCCCTTAGGATGGTGACTTCCCAATCTAAAGCTTATAACAGGGTGTGTGGTGTTCCCACGGGAGATACATTTCCCCTTAGGACAGTTACTTCCCGATCTAAAGCTTATAACAGGGTGTGTGGTGTTCACACGGGAGATATATTTCCACTTAGGACGGTGGCTTCCCGATCTAAAGCTTATAACAGGGTGTGTGGTGTTCCCAAAGGAGATACATTTCCCCTTAGGACAGTGGCTTCCCAATCTAAAGCTTATAACAGGGTGTGTGGTGTTCCCACGGGAGATACATTTCCCCTTAGGACAGTTACTTCCCGATCTAAAGCTTATAACAGGGTGTGTGGTGTTCACACGGGAGATATATTTCCACTTAGGACGGTGGCTTCCCGATCTAAAGCTTATAACAGGGTGTGTGGTGTTCCCAAAGGAGATACATTTCCCCTTAGGACAGTGGCTTCCCAATCTAAAGCTTATAACAGGGTGTGTGGAGATCTCACAGGAGATCCCTTTCCCCTTAGGACGATGGCTTCCCGATCTAAAGCTTCTAACAGGGTGTGTGGTGTTCCCACAGGAGATACATTTCCCCTTAGGACGGTGGCTTCCCGATCTAAAGCTTATAACAGGGTGTGTGGTGTTCCCACAAGATATACATTTCCCCTTAGGACGGTGGCTTCCCAATCTAAATCTTATAACAGGGTGTGTGGAGATCTCAAAGGAGATCCCTTTCCCCTTAGGACGATGGCTTCCCGATCTAAAGCTTCTAACAGGGTGTGTGGTGTTCCCACAGGAGATACATTTCCCCTTAGGACGATGGCTTCCCAATCTAAAACCTACAACATTGTGTGTGGTGTTCCCACAGGAGATACCTTTCCCCTTAGGATGGTGGTTTCCCAATCTAAAGTTATAACACGGTGTGTGGTGTTCCCACAGGAGATACATTTCCCCTTAGGATGGTGGCTTCCCGATTTAAAGCTTATAACAAGGTGTGTGGTGTTCCCACAGGATATACATTTCCCCTTAGGACGGTGGCTTCCCAATCTAAAGCTTATAACAGGGTGTGTGGAGATCTCACAGGAGATCCCTTTCCCCTTAGGACGATGGCTTCCAGATCTAAAGCTTCTAACAGGGTGTGTGGTGTTCCCACAGGAGAAACATTTACCCTTAGGACGGTGGCTTCCCGATCTAAAGCTTATAACAGGGTGTGTGGTGTTCCCACAGGAGATACATTTCCCCTTAGGACGGTGGCTTCCTGATCTAAAGCTTATAACAGGGTGTGTGGTGTTCTCACAGGAGATACATTTCCCCTTAGGACGGTGGCTTCCTGATCTAAAGCTTATAACAGGGTGTGTGGTGTTCCCACAGGATATACATTTCCCCTTAGGACGGTGGCTTCCCAATCTAAAGCTTATAACAGGGTGTGTGGAGATCTCACAGGAGATCCCTTTCCCCTTAGGACGATGGCTTCCCGATCTAAAGCTTCTAACAGGGTGTTTGGCGTTCCCAGAGGAGATACCTTCCCCTTAGGACAGTGGCTTCCCAATCTAAAGCTTATAACAGGGTGTGTGGTGTTCCCACAGGAGATACATTTCCCCTTAGGACGATGGCTTCCCGATCTAAAGCTTATAACAGGGTGTGTGGTGTTCCCACAGGATATACATTTCCCCTTAGAACGGTGTCTTCCCAATCTAAAGCTTATAACAGGGTGTGTGGAGATCTCACAGGAGATACCTTTCCCCTTAGGACGATGGCTTCCCAATCTAAAGCTTCTAACGGGGTGTGTGGTGTTCCCACGCGAGATACATTTAACCTTAGGACGTTGGCTTCCCAATTTAAAGCTTTTAACAGGGTGTGTGGTGTTCCACGGGAGATACATTTCCCCTTAGGACAGTTACTTCCCGATCTAAAGCTTATAACAGGGTGTGTTGTGTTCACACGGGAGATATATTTCCACTTAGGGCGGTGGCTTCCCAATCTAAAGCTTATAACAGGGTGTGTGGTGTTCCCACAGGAGATACATTTCCCCTTAGGACGGTGGCTTCCCGATCTAAAGCTTATAACAGGGTGTGTGGTGTTCCCACAGGATATACATTTCCCCTTAGGACGGTGGCTTCCCAATCTAAAGCTTATAACAGGGTGTATGGAAATCTCACAGGAGATCCCTTTCCCCTTAGGACGATGGCTTCCCGATCTAAAGCTTCAAACAGGGTGTTTGGCGTTCCCACAGGAGATACCTTCCCCTTAGGACGGTGGCTTCCCAATCTAAAGCTTATAAGAGGGTGTGCGGTGTTCCCACAGGAGATACATTTCCCCTTAGGACGGTGGCTTCCCAATCTAAAGCTTATAACAGAGTTTGTGGTGTTCCCACAGGATATACATTTCCCCTTAGGACGGTGTCTTCCCAATTTAAAGCTTATAACAGGGTGTGTGTAGATCCCACAGGAGATACCTTTCCCCTTTGGATGGTGGCTTCTCAACCTAAAGCTTATAACAGGGTATGTGGAGATCCCACGGGAGATATATTTCCCCTTAGGACGGTGGCTTCCCAACCCTAAAGCTTATAACAGGGTGTGTGGTGTTCCCACGGGAGATATATTTCCCCTTAGGACAGTGGCTTCCCAATCTAAAGCTTATAACAGGGTGTGTGGTGTTCCCACAGGAGATACATTTCCCCTTAGGACGATGGCTTCCCGATCTAAAGCTTCTAACAGGGTGTGTGGTGTTCCCACAGGAGATACATTTCCCCTTAGAACGGTGTCTTCCCAATCTAAAGCTTATAACAGGGTGTGTGGAGATCTCACAGGAGATACCTTTCCCCTTAGGACGATGGCTTCCCAATCTAAAGCTTCTAACGGGGTGTGTGGTGTTCCCACGCGAGATACATTTAACCTTAGGACGTTGGCTTCCCAATCTAAAGCTTTTAACAGGGTGTGTGGTGTTCCACGGGAGATACATTTCCCCTTAGGACAGTTACTTCCCGATCTAAAGCTTATAACAGGGTGTGTTGTGTTCACACGGGAGATATATTTCCACTTAGGGCGGTGGCTTCCCAATCTAAAGCTTATAACAGGGTGTGTGGTGTTCCCACAGGAGATACATTTCCCCTTAGGACGGTGGCTTCCCGATCTAAAGCTTATAACAGGGTGTGTGGTGTTCCCACAGGATATACATTTCCCCTTAGGACGGTGGCTTCCCAATCTAAAGCTTATAACAGGGTGTGTGCAAATCTCACAGGAGATCCCTTTCCCCTTAGGACGATGGCTTCCCGATCTAAAGCTTCTAACAGGGTGTTTGGCGTTCCCACAGGAGATACCTTCCCCTTAGGACGGTGGCTTCCCAATCTAAAGCTTATAAGAGGGTGTGCGGTGTTCCCACAGGAGATACATTTCCCCTTAGGACGGTGGCTTCCCAATCTAAAGCTTATAACAGAGTTTGTGGTGTTCCCACAGGATATACATTTCCCCTTAGGACGGTGTCTTCCCAATTTAAAGCTTATAACAGGGTGTGTGTAGATCCCACAGGAGATACCTTTCCCCTTTGGATGGTGGCTTCTCAACCTAAAGCTTATAACAGGGTATGTGGAGATCGCACGGGAGATATATTTCCCCTTAGGACGGTGGCTTCCCAACCCTAAAACTTATAACAGGGTGTGTGGTGTTCCCACAGGAGATACATTTCCCCTTAGGACGGTGGCTTCCCGATCTAAAGCTTATAACATAGTTTGTGGTGTTCCCACAGGATATACATTTCCCCTTAGGACGGTGTCTTCCCAATCTAAAGCTTATAACAGGGTGTGTGGAGATCTCACAGGAGATACCTTTCCCCTTAGGACGATGTCTTCCCGATCTAAAGCTTCTAACAGGGTGTTTGGCATTCCCAGAGGAGATACCTTCCCCTTAGGACAGTGGCTTCCCAATCTAAAGCTTATAACAGGGTGTGTGGTGTTCCCACACGAGATACATTTCCCCTTAGGACGATGGCTTCCCGATCTAAAGCTTATAACAGGGTGTGTGGTGTTCCCACAGGATATACATTTCCCCTTAGGACGGTGTCTTCCCAATCTAAAGCTTATAACAGGGTGTGTGGAGATCTCACAGGAGATACCTTTCCCCTTAGGACGATGGCTTCCCAATCTAAAGCTTCTAACGGGGTGTGTGGTGTTCCCACGCGAGATACATTTAACCTTAGGACGTTGGCTTCCCAATCCAAAGCATTCAACAGGGTGTGTGGTGTTCCACGGGAGATACATTTCCCCTTAGGACAGTGGCTTCCCAATCTAAATCTTATAACAGGGTGTGTGGAGATCTCACAGGAGATCCCTTTCCCCTTAGGACGATGGCTTCCCGATCTAAAGCTTCTAACAGGGTGTGTGGTGTTCCCACAGGAGATACATTTCCCCTTAGGACGATGGCTTCCCAATCTAAAACCTACAACATTGTGTGTGGTGTTCCCACAGGATATACCTTTCCCCTTAGGATGGTGGTTTCCCAAACTAAAGTTATAACAGGGTGTGTGGTGTTCCCACAGGAGATACATTTCCCCTTAGGATGGTGGCTTCCCAATCTAAAGCTTATAACAGGGTGTGTGGTGTTCCCACAGGAGCTTCCTTTCCCCTTAGGACGGTGGCTTCCCAATCTAAAGCTTATAACAGGGTGTGTGGTGTTCCCACGGGAGATACATTTCACCTTAGGATGGTGGCTTCCCAATCTAAAGCTTATAACAGGGTGTGTGGTGTTCCCACAGGAGATACCTTTCCCCTTAGGATGGTGACTTCCCAATCTAAAGCTTATAACAGGGTGTGTGGTGTTCCCACAGGAGATACATTTCCCCTTAGGACAGTGGCTTCCCAATCTAAAGCTTATAACAGGGTGTGTGGTGTTCCCACAGGATATACATTTCCCCTTAGTACGGTGGCTTCCCAATCTAAAGCTTATAACAGGGTGTGTGGTGTTCCCACGGGAGATACATTTCCCCTTAGGACAGTTACTTCCCGATCTAAAGCTTATAACAGGGTGTGTGGTGTTCACACGGGAGATATATTTCCACTTAGGACGGTGGCTTCCCGATCTAAAGCTTATAACAGGGTGTGTGGTGTTCCCACAGGAGATACATTTCCCCTTAGGACAGTGGCTTCCCAATCTAAAGCTTATAACAGGGTGTGTGGTGTTCCCACAGGATATACATTTCCCCTTAGGACGGTGGCTTCCCAATCTAAAGCTTATAACAGGGTGTGTGGAGATCTCACAGGAGATCCCTTTCCCCTTAGGACGATGGCTTCCCGATCTAAAGCTTCTAACAGGGTGTGTGGTGTTCCCACAAGAGATACATTTCCCCTTAGGACGGTGGCTTCCCGATCTAAAGTGTATAACAGGGTGAGTGGTGTTCCCACAGGATATACATTTCCCCTTAGGACGGTGGCTTCCCAATCTAAATCTTATAACAGGGTGTGTGGAGATCTCACAGGAGATCCCTTTCCCCTTAGGACGATGGCTTCCCGATCTAAAGCTTCTAACAGGGTGTGTGGTGTTCCCACAGGAGATACATTTCCCCTTAGGACGATGGCTTCCCAATCTAAAACCTACAACATTGTGTGTGGTGTTCCCACAGGAGATACTTTCCCCTTAGGATGGTGGTTTCCCAATCTAAAGTTATAACACGGTGTGTGGTGTTCCCACAGGAGATACATTTCCCCTTAGGATGGTGGCTTCCCGATTTAAAGCTTATAACAGGGTGTGTGGTGTTCCCACAGGATATACATTTCCCCTTAGGACGGTGGCTTCCCAATCTAAAGCTTATAACAGGGTGTGTGGAGATCTCACAGGAGATCCCTTTCCCCTTAGGACGATGGCTTCCAGATCTAAAGCTTCTAACAGGGTGTGTGGTGTTCCCACAGGAGAAACATTTACCCTTAGGACGGTGGCTTCCCGATCTAAAGCTTATAACAGGGTGTGTGGTGTTCCCACAGGAGATACATTTCCCCTTAGGACGGTGGCTTCCTGATCTAAAGCGTATAACAGGGTGTGTGGTGTTCTCACAGGAGATACATTTCCCCTTAGGACGGTGGCTTCCTGATCTAAAGCTTATAACAGGGTGTGTGGTGTTCCCACAGGATATACATTTCCCCTTAGGACGGTGGCTTCCCAATCTAAAGCTTATAAAAGGGTGTGTGGAGATCTCACAGGAGATCCCTTTCCCCTTAGGACGATGGCTTCCCGATCTAAAGCTTCTAACAGGGTGTTTGGCGTTCCTAGAGGAGATACCTTCCCCTTAGGACAGTGGCTTCCCAATCTAAAGCTTATAACAGGGTGTGTGGTGTTCCCACAGGAGATACATTTCCCCTTAGGACGATGGCTTCCCGATCTAAAGCTTATAACAGGGTGTGTGGTGTTCCCACAGGATATACATTTCCCCTTAGAACGGTGTCTTCCCAATCTAAAGCTTATAACAGGGTGTGTGGAGATCTCACAGGAGATACCTTTCCCCTTAGGACGATGGCTTCCCAATCTAAAGCTTCTAACGGGGTGTGTGGTGTTCCCACGCGAGATACATTTAACCTTAGGACGTTGGCTTCCCAATCTAAAGCTTTTAACAGGGTGTGTGGTGTTCCACGGGAGATACATTTCCCCTTAGGACAGTTACTTCCCGATCTAAAGCTTATAACAGGGTGTGTTGTGTTCAAACGGGAGATATATTTCCACTTAGGGCGGTGGCTTCCCAATCTAAAGCTTATAACAGGGTGTGTGGTGTTCCCACAGGAGATACATTTCCCCTTAGGACGGTGGCTTCCCGATCTAAAGCTTATAACAGGGTGTGTGGTGTTCCCACAGGATATACATTTCCCCTTAGGACGGTGGCTTCCCAATCTAAAGCTTATAACAGGGTGTGTGGAAATCTCACAGGAGATCCCTTTCCCCTTAGGACGATGGCTTCCCGATCTAAAGCTTCTAACAGGGTGTTTGGCGT
Organism: Ambystoma mexicanum; assembly: GCF_040938575.1. Classification (NCBI taxonomy): domain Eukaryota; kingdom Metazoa; phylum Chordata; class Amphibia; order Caudata; family Ambystomatidae; genus Ambystoma; species Ambystoma mexicanum. The sequence goes on along the minus strand of NC_090941.1, from coordinate 1,169,897,228 downwards.
TCCCACAGGAGATACCTTCCCCTTAGGACGGTGGCTTCCCAATCTAAAGCTTATAAGAGGGTGTGCGGTGTTCCCACAGGAGATACATTTCCCCTTAGGACGGTGGCTTCCCAATCTAAAGCTTATAACAGAGTTTGTGGTGTTCCCACAGGATATACATTTCCCCTTAGGACGGTGTCTTCCCAATTTAAAGCTTATAACAGGGTGTGTGTAGATCCCACAGGAGATACCTTTCCCCTTTGGATGGTGGCTTCTCAACCTAAAGCTTATAACAGGGTATGTGGAGATCCCACGGGAGATATATTTCCCCTTAGGACGGTGGCTTCCCAACCCTAAAGCTTATAACAGGGTGTGTGGTGTTCCCACAGGAGATACATTTCCCCTTAGGACGGTGGCTTCCCGATCTAAAGCTTATAACATAGTTTGTGGTGTTCCCACAGGATATACATTTCCCCTTAGGACGGTGTCTTCCCAATCTAAAGCTTATAACAGGGTGTGTGGAGATCTCACAGGAGATACCTTTCCCCTTAGGACGATGTCTTCCCGATCTAAAGCTTCTAACAGGGTGTTTGGCATTCCCAGAGGAGATACCTTCCCCTTAGGACAGTGGCTTCCCAATCTAAAGCTTATAACAGGGTGTGTGGTGTTCCCACAGGAGATACATTTCCCCTTAGGACGATGGCTTCCCGATCTAAAGCTTATAACAGGGTGTGTGGTGTTCCCACAGGATATACATTTCCCCTTAGGACGGTGTCTTCCCAATCTAAAGCTTATAACAGGGTGTGTGGAGATCTCACAGGAGATACCTTTCCCCTTAGGACGATGGCTTCCCAATCTAAAGCTTCTAACGGGGTGTGTGGTGTTCCCACGCGAGATACATTTAACCTTAGGACGTTGGCTTCCCAATCCAAAGCATTCAACAGGGTGTGTGGTGTTCCACGGGAGATACATTTCCCCTTAGGACAGTTACTTCCCGATCTAAAGCTTATAACAGGGTGTGTGGTGTTCACACGGGAGATATATTTCCACTTAGGATGGTGGCTTCCCGATCTAAAGCTTATAACAGGGTGTGTGGTGTTCCCACAGGAGATACATTTCCCCTTAGGACGGTGGCTTCCCGATCTAAAGCTTATAACAGGGTGTGTGGTGTTCCCACAGGATATACATTTCCCCTTAGGACGGTGGCTTCCCAATCTAAAGCTTATAACAGGGTGTGTGGAGATCTCACAGGAGATCCCTTTCCCCTTAGGACGACGGCTTCCCGATCTAAAGCTTCTAACAGGGTGTTTGGCGTTCCCAGAGGAGATACCTTCCCCTTAGGACAGTGGCTTCCCAATCTAAAGCTTATAACAGGGTGTGTGCTGTTCCCACAGGAGATACATTTCCCCTTAGGACGATGGCTTCCCGATCGAAAGCTTATAACAGGGTGTGTGGTGTTCCCACAGGATATACATTTCCCCTTAGGATGGTGTCTTCCCTATCTAAAGCTTATAACAGGGTGTGTGGTGTTCCCACAGGAGCTGTCTTTCCCCTTAGGACGGTGGCTTCCCGATCTAAAGCTTATAACAGGGTGTGTGGTGTTCCCACAGGATATACATTTCCCCTTAGGACGGTGGCTTCCCAATCTAAAGGTTATAACAGGGTGTGTGGAGATCTCACAGGAGATCCCTTTCCTCTTAGGACGATGGCTTCCCGATCTAAAGCTTCTAACAGGGTGTGTGGTGTTCCCACAGGAGATACATTTCCCCTTAGGACGGTGGCTTCCCGATCTAAAGCTTATAACAGGGTGTGTGGTGTTCCCACAGGATATACATTTCCCCTTAGGACGGTGGCTTGCCAATCTAAAGCTTATAACAGTGTGTGTGGAGATCTCACAGGAGATCCCTTTCCCCTTAGGACGATGGCTTCCCGATCTAAAGCTTCTAACAGGGTGTGTGGTGTTCCCACAGGAGATACATTTCCCCTTAGGACGGTGGCTTCCCGATCTAAAGCTTATAACAGGGTGTGTGGTGTTCCCACAGGATATACATTTCCCCTTAGGACGGTGGCTTCCCAATCTAAATCTTATAACAGGGTGTGTGGAGATCTCACAGGAGATCCCTTTCCCCTTAGGACGATGGCTTCCCGATCTAAAGCTTCTAACAGGGTGTGTGGTGTTCCCACAGGAGATACATTTCCCCTTAGGACGATGGCTTCCCAATCTAAAACATACAACATTGTGTGTGGTGTTCCCACAGGAGCTGCCTTTCCCCTTAGGGCGGTGGCTTCCCAATCTAAAGCTTATAACAGGGTGTGTGGTGTTCCCACGGGAGATACATTTCACCTTAGGATGGTGGCTTCCCAATCTAAAGCTTATAACAGGGTGTGTGGTGTTCCCACAGGAGATACCTTTCCCCTTAGGATGGTGACTTCCCGATCTAAAGCTTCTAACAGGGTGTTTGTCATTCCCAGAGGAGATACCTTCCCCTTAGGACAGTGGCTTCCCAATCTAAAGCTTATAACAGGGTGTGTGGTGTTCCCACAGGAGATACATTTCCCCTTAGGACGATGGCTTCCCGATCTAAAGCTTATAACAGGGTGTGTGGTGTTCCCACAGGATATACATTTCCCCTTAGGACGGTGTCTTCCCAATCTAAAGCTTATAACAGGGTGTGTGGAGATCTCACAGGAGATACCTTTCCCCTTAGGACGATGGCTTCCCAATCTAAAGCTTCTAATGGGGTGTGTGGTGTTCCCACGCGAGATACATTTAACCTTAGGACGTTGGCTTCCCAATCCAAAGCTTTCAACAGGGTGTGTGGTGATCCACGGGAGATACATTTCCCCTTAGGACAGTTACTTCCCGATCTAAAGCTTATAACAGGGTGTGTGGTGTTCACACGGGAGATATATTTCCACTTAGGACGGTGGCTTCCCGATCTAAAGCTTATAACAGGGTGTGTGGTGTTCCCACAGGAGATACATTTCCCCTTAGGACGGTGGCTTCCCGATCTAAAGCTTATAACAGGGTGTGTGGTGTTCCCACAGGATATACATTTCCCCTTAGGACGGTGGCTTCCCAATCTAAAGCTTATAACAGGGTGTGTGGAGATCTCACAGGAGATCCCTTTCCCCTTAGGACGACGGCTTCCCGATCTAAAGCTTCTGACATGGTGTTTGGCGTTCCCAGAGGAGATACCTTCCCCTTAGGACAGTGGCTTCCCAATCTAAAGCTTATAACAGGGTGTGTGCTGTTCCCACAGGAGATACATTTCCCCTTAGGACGATGGCTTCCCGATCTAAAGCTTATAACAGGGTGTGTGGTGTTCCCACAGGATATACATTTCCCCTTAGGACGGTGTCTTCCCTATCTAAAGCTTATAACAGGGTGTGTGGTGTTCCCACAGGAGCTGCCTTTCCCCTTAGGACGGTGGCTTCCCGATCTAAAGCTTATAACAGGGTGTGTGGTGTTCCCACAGGATATACATTTCCCCTTAGGACGGTGGCTTCCCAATCTAAAGCGTATAACAGGGTGTGTGGAGATCTCACAGGAGATCCCTTTCCTCTTAGGACGATGGCTTCCCGATCTAAAGCTTCTAACAGGGTGTGTGGTGTTCCCACAGGAGATACATTTCCCCTTAGGACGGTGGCTTCCCGATCTAAAGCTTATAACAGGGTGTGTGGTGTTCCCACAGGATATACATTTCCCCTTAGGACGGTGGCTTGCCAATCTAAAGCTTATAACAGTGTGTGTGGAGATCTCACAGGAGATCCCTTTCCCCTTAGGACGATGGCTTCCCGATCTAAAGCTTCTAACAGGGTGTGTGGTGTTCCCACAGGAGATACATTTCCCCTTAGGACGGTGGCTTCCCGATCTAAAGCTTATAACAGGGTGTGTGGTGTTCCCACAGGATATACATTTCCCCTTAGGATAGTGGCTTCCCAATCTAAATCTTATAACAGGGTGTGTGGAGATCTCACAGGAGATCCCTTTCCCCTTAGGACGATGGCTTCCCGATCTAAAGCTTCTAACAGGGTGTGTGGTGTTCCCACAGGAGATACATTTCCCCTTAGGACGATGGCTGCCCAATCTAAAACATACTACATTGTGTGTGGTGTTCCCACAGGAGATACCTTTCCCCTTAGGATGGTGGTTTCCCAATCTAAAGTTATAACAGGGTGTGTGGTGTTCCCACAGGAGATACATTTCCACTTAGGATGGTGGCTTCCCAATCTAAAGCTTATAACAGGGTGTGTGGTGTTCCCACAGGAGCTGCCTTTCCCCTTAGGACGGTGGCTTCCCAATCTAAAGCTTATAACAGGGTGTGTGGTGTTCCCAAGGGAGATACATTTCACCTTAGGATGATGGCTTCCCAATCTAAAGCTTATAACAGGGTGTGTGGTGTTCCCACAGGAGATACCTTTCCCCTTAGGATGGTGACTTCCCAATCTAAAGCTTATAACAGGGTGTGTGGTGTTCCCACAGGAGATACATTTCCCCTTAGTACGGTGGCTTCCCAATCTAAAGCTTATAACAGGGTGTGTGGTGTTCCCACGGGAGATACATTTCCCCTTAGGACAGTTACTTCCCGATCTAAAGCTTACAACAGGGTGTGTGGTGTTCACACGGGAGATATATTTCCACTTAGGACGGTGGCTTCCCGATCTAAAGCTTATAACAGGGTGTGTGGTGTTCCCATAGGAGATACATTTCCCCTTAGGACGGTGGCTTCCCGATCTAAAGCTTATAACAGGGTGTGTGGTGTTCCCACAGGATATACATTTCCCCTTAGGACGGTGGCTTCCCAATCTAAAGCTTATAACAGGGTGTGTGGAGATCTCACAGGAGATCCCTTTCCCCTTTGGACGATGGCTTCCCGATCTAAAGCTTCTAACAGGGTGTGTGGTGTTCCCACAGGAGATACATTTCCCCTTAGGACGGTGGCTTCCCGATCTAAAGCTTATAACATGGTGTGTGGTGTTCCCACAGGATATACATTTCCCCTTAGGACGGTGGCTTCCCAATCTAAACCTTATAACAGGGTGTGTGGAGATCTCACAGGAGATCCCTTTCCCCTTAGGACGATGGCTTCCCGATCTAAAGCTTCTAACAGGGTGTGTGGTGTTCCCACAGGAGATACATTTCCCCTTAGGACGATGGCTTCCCAATCTAAAACCTACAACATTGTGTGTGGTGTTCCCACAGGAGATACCTTTCCCCTTAGGATGGTGGTTTCCCAATCTAAAGTTATAACAGGGTGTGTGGTGTTCCCACAGGAGATACATTTCCCCTTAGGATGTTGGCTTCCCGATCTAAAGCTTATAACACGGTGTGTGGTGTTCCCACAGGATATACATTTCCCCTTAGGACGGTGGCTTCCCGATCTAAAGCTTATAACAGGGTGTGTGGTGTTCCCACAGGATATACATTTCCCCTTAGGATGTGGCTTCCCGATCTAAAGCTTATAACAGGGTGTGTGGAGATCTCACAGGAGATCCCTTTCCCCTTAGGACGATGGCTTCCAGATCTAAAGCTTCTAACAGGGTGTGTGGTGTTCCCACAGGAGATACATTTCCCCTTAGGACGGTGGCTTCCCGATCTAAAGCTTATAACAGGGTGTGTGGTGTTCCCACAGGATATACATTTCCCCTTAGGACGGTGGCTTCCCAATCTAAAGCTTATAACAGGGTGTGTGGAAATCTCACAGGAGATCCCTTTCCCCTTAGGACGATGGCTTCCCGATCTAAAGCTTCTAACAGGGTGTTTGGCGTTCCCACAGGAGATACCTTCCCCTTAGGACGGTGGCTTCCCAATCTAAAGCTTATAAGAGGGTGTGCAGTGTTCCCACAGGAGATACATTTCCCCTTAGGACGGTGGCTTCCCAATCTAAAGCTTATAACAGAGTTTGTGGTGTTCCCACAGGATATACATTTCCCCTTAGGACGGTGTCTTCCCAATTTAAAGCTTATAACAGGGTGTGTGTAGATCCCACAGGAGATACCTTTCCCCTTTGGATGGTGGCTTCTCAACCTAAAGCTTATAACAGGGTATGTGGAGATCCCACGGGAGATATATTTCCCCTTAGGACGGTGGCTTCCCAACCCTAAAGCTTATAACAGGGTGTGTGGTGTTCCCACAGGAGATACATTTCCCCTTAGGACGGTGGCTTCCCGATCTAAAGCTTATAACATAGTTTGTGGTGTTCCCACAGGATATACATTTCCCCTTAGGACGGTGTCTTCCCAATCTAAAGCTTATAACAGGGTGTGTGGAGATCTCACAGGATATACCTTTCCCCTTAGGACGATGTCTTCCCGATCTAAAGCTTCTAACAGGGTGTTTGGCATTCCCAGAGGAGATACCTTCCCCTTAGGACAGCGGCTTCCCAATCTAAAGCTTACAACAGGGTGTGTGGTGTTCCCACAGGAGATACATTTCCCCTTAGGACGATGGCTTCCCGATCTAAAGCTTATAACAGGGTGTGTGGTGTTCCCACAGGATATACATTTCCCATTAGGATGGTGTCTTCCCAATCTAAAGCTTATAACAGGGTGTGTGGAGGTCTCACAGGAGATACCTTTCCCCTTAGGACGATGGCTTCCCAATCTAAAGCTTCTAACGGGGTGTGTGGTGTTCCCACGCGAGATACATTTAACCTTAGGACGTTGGCTTCCCAATCCAAAGCTTTCAACAGGGTGTGTGGTGTTCCACGGGAGATACATTTCCCCTTAGGACAGTTACTTCCCAATCTAAAGCTTATAACAGGGTGTGTGGTGTTCACACGGGAGATATATTTCCACTTAGGACGGTGGCTTCCCGATCTAAAGCTTATAACAGGGTGTGTGGTGTTCCCACAGGAGATACATTTCCCCTTAGGACGGTGGCTTCCCGATCTAAAGCTTATAACAGGGTGTGTGGTGTTCCCACAGGATATACATTTCCCCTTAGGACGGTGGCTTCCCAATCTAAAGCTTATAACAGGGTGTGTGGAGATCTCACAGGAGATCCCTTTCCCCTTAGGACGATGGCTTCCCGATCTAAAGCTTCTAACAGGGTGTTTGGCATTCCCAGAGGAGATACCTTCCCCTTAGGACAGTGGCTTCCCAATCTAAAGCTTATAACAGGGTGTGTGCTGTTCCCACAGGAGATACATTTCCCCTTAGGACGATGGCTTCCCGATCTAAAGCTTATAACAGGGTGTGTGGTGTTCCCACAGGATATACATTTCCCCTTAGGACGGTGTCTTCCCTATCTAAAGCTTATAACAGGGTGTGTGGTGTTCCCACAGGAGCTGCCTTTCCCCTTAGGACGGTGGCTTCCCGATCTAAAGCTTATAACAGGGTGTGTGGTGTTCCCACAGGATATACATTTCCCCTTAGGACGGTGGCTTCCCAATCTAAAGCTTATAACAGGGTGTGTGGAAATCTCACAGGAGATCCCTTTCCCCTTAGGACGATGGCTTCCCGATCTAAAGCTTCTAACAGGGTGTTTGGCGTTCCCACAGGAGATACCTTCCCCTTAGGACGGTGGCTTCCCAATCTAAAGCTTATAAGAGGGTGTGCAGTGTTCCCACAGGAGATACATTTCCCCTTAGGACGGTGGCTTCCCGATCTAAAGCTTATAACAGGGTGTGTGGTGTTCCCACAGGATATACATTTCCCCTTAGGACGTGGCTTCCCGATCTAAAGCTTATAACAGGGTGTGTGGAGATCTCACAGGAGATCCCTTTCCCCTTAGGACGATGGCTTCCAGATCTAAAGCTTCTAACAGGGTGTGTGGTGTTCCCACAGGAGATACATTTCCCCTTAGGACGGTGGCTTCCCGATCTAAAGCTTATAACAGGGTGTGTGGTGTTCCCACAGGATATACATTTCCCCTTAGGACGGTGGCTTCCCAATCTAAAGCTTATAACAGGGTGTGTGGAAATCTCACAGGAGATCCCTTTCCCCTTAGGACGATGGCTTCCCGATCTAAAGCTTCTAACAGGGTGTTTGGCGTTCCCACAGGAGATACCTTCCCCTTAGGACGGTGGCTTCCCAATCTAAAGCTTATAAGAGGGTGTGCAGTGTTCCCACAGGAGATACATTTCCCCTTAGGACGGTGGCTTCCCAATCTAAAGCTTATAACAGAGTTTGTGGTGTTCCCACAGGATATACATTTCCCCTTAGGACGGTGTCTTCCCAATTTAAAGCTTATAACAGGGTGTGTGTAGATCCCACAGGAGATACCTTTCCCCTTTGGATGGTGGCTTCTCAACCTAAAGCTTATAACAGGGTATGTGGAGATCCCACGGGAGATATATTTCCCCTTAGGACGGTGGCTTCCCAACCCTAAAGCTTATAACAGGGTGTGTGGTGTTCCCACAGGAGATACATTTCCCCTTAGGACGGTGGCTTCCCGATCTAAAGCTTATAACATAGTTTGTGGTGTTCCCACAGGATATACATTTCCCCTTAGGACGGTGTCTTCCCAATCTAAAGCTTATAACAGGGTGTGTGGAGATCTCACAGGATATACCTTTCCCCTTAGGACGATGTCTTCCCGATCTAAAGCTTCTAACAGGGTGTTTGGCATTCCCAGAGGAGATACCTTCCCCTTAGGACAGCGGCTTCCCAATCTAAAGCTTACAACAGGGTGTGTGGTGTTCCCACAGGAGATACATTTCCCCTTAGGACGATGGCTTCCCGATCTAAAGCTTATAACAGGGTGTGTGGTGTTCCCACAGGATATACATTTCCCATTAGGATGGTGTCTTCCCAATCTAAAGCTTATAACAGGGTGTGTGGAGGTCTCACAGGAGATACCTTTCCCCTTAGGACGATGGCTTCCCAATCTAAAGCTTCTAACGGGGTGTGTGGTGTTCCCACGCGAGATACATTTAACCTTAGGACGTTGGCTTCCCAATCCAAAGCTTTCAACAGGGTGTGTGGTGTTCCACGGGAGATACATTTCCCCTTAGGACAGTTACTTCCCAATCTAAAGCTTATAACAGGGTGTGTGGTGTTCACACGGGAGATATATTTCCACTTAGGACGGTGGCTTCCCGATCTAAAGCTTATAACAGGGTGTGTGGTGTTCCCACAGGAGATACATTTCCCCTTAGGACGGTGGCTTCCCGATCTAAAGCTTATAACAGGGTGTGTGGTGTTCCCACAGGATATACATTTCCCCTTAGGACGGTGGCTTCCCAATCTAAAGCTTATAACAGGGTGTGTGGAGATCTCACAGGAGATCCCTTTCCCCTTAGGACGATGGCTTCCCGATCTAAAGCTTCTAACAGGGTGTTTGGCATTCCCAGAGGAGATACCTTCCCCTTAGGACAGTGGCTTCCCAATCTAAAGCTTATAACAGGGTGTGTGCTGTTCCCACAGGAGATACATTTCCCCTTAGGACGATGGCTTCCCGATCTAAAGCTTATAACAGGGTGTGTGGTGTTCCCACAGGATATACATTTCCCCTTAGGACGGTGTCTTCCCTATCTAAAGCTTATAACAGGGTGTGTGGTGTTCCCACAGGAGCTGCCTTTCCCCTTAGGACGGTGGCTTCCCGATCTAAAGCTTATAACAGGGTGTGTGGTGTTCCCACAGGATATACATTTCCCCTTAGGACGGTGGCTTCCCAATCTAAAGCTTATAACAGGGTGTGTGGAAATCTCACAGGAGATCCCTTTCCCCTTAGGACGATGGCTTCCCGATCTAAAGCTTCTAACAGGGTGTTTGGCGTTCCCACAGGAGATACCTTCCCCTTAGGACGGTGGCTTCCCAATCTAAAGCTTATAAGAGGGTGTGCAGTGTTCCCACAGGAGATACATTTCCCCTTAGGACGGTGGCTTCCCAATCTAAAGCTTATAACAGAGTTTGTGGTGTTCCCACAGGATATACATTTCCCCTTAGGACGGTGTCTTCCCAATTTAAAGCTTATAACAGGGTGTGTGTAGATCCCACAGGAGATACCTTTCCCCTTTGGATGGTGGCTTCTCAACCTAAAGCTTATAACAGGGTATGTGGAGATCCCACGGGAGATATATTTCCCCTTAGGACGGTGGCTTCCCAACCCTAAAGCTTATAACAGGGTGTGTGGTGTTCCCACAGGAGATACATTTCCCCTTAGGACGGTGGCTTCCCGATCTAAAGCTTATAACATAGTTTGTGGTGTTCCCACAGGATATACATTTCCCCTTAGGACGGTGTCTTCCCAATCTAAAGCTTATAACAGGGTGTGTGGAGATCTCACAGGATATACCTTTCCCCTTAGGACGATGTCTTCCCGATCTAAAGCTTCTAACAGGGTGTTTGGCATTCCCAGAGGAGATACCTTCCCCTTAGGACAGCGGCTTCCCAATCTAAAGCTTACAACAGGGTGTGTGGTGTTCCCACAGGAGATACATTTCCCCTTAGGACGATGGCTTCCCGATCTAAAGCTTATAACAGGGTGTGTGGTGTTCCCACAGGATATACATTTCCCATTAGGATGGTGTCTTCCCAATCTAAAGCTTATAACAGGGTGTGTGGAGGTCTCACAGGAGATACCTTTCCCCTTAGGACGATGGCTTCCCAATCTAAAGCTTCTAACGGGGTGTGTGGTGTTCCCACGCGAGATACATTTAACCTTAGGACGTTGGCTTCCCAATCCAAAGCTTTCAACAGGGTGTGTGGTGTTCCACGGGAGATACATTTCCCCTTAGGACAGTTACTTCCCGATCTAAAGCTTATAACAGGGTGTGTGGTGTTCACACGGGAGATATATTTCCACTTAGGACGGTGGCTTCCCGATCTAAAGCTTATAACAGGGTGTGTGGTGTTCCCACAGGAGATACATTTCCCCTTAGGACGGTGGCTTCCCGATCTAAAGCTTATAACAGGGTGTGTGGTGTTCCCACAGGATATACATTTCCCCTTAGGACGGTGGCTTCCCAATCTAAAGCTTATAACAGGGTGTGTGGAGATCTCACAGGAGATCCCTTTCCCCTTAGGACGATGGCTTCCCGATCTAAAGCTTCTAACAGGGTGTTTGGCATTCCTAGAGGAGATACCTTCCCCTTAGGACAGTGGCTTCCCAATCTAAAGCTTATAACAGGGTGTGTGCTGTTCCCACAGGAGATACATTTCCCCTTAGGACGATGGCTTCCCGATCTAAAGCTTATAACAGGGTGTGTGGTGTTCCCACAGGATATACATTTCCCCTTAGGACGGTGTCTTCCCTATCTAAAGCTTATAACAGGGTGTGTGGTGTTCCCACAGGAGCTGCCTTTCCCCTTAGGACGGTGGCTTCCCGATCTAAAGCTTATAACAGGGTGTGTGGTGTTCCCACAGGATATACATTTCCCCTTAGGACGGTGGCTTCCCAATCTAAAGCTTATAACAGGGTGTGTGGAGATCTCACAGGAGATCCCTTTCCTCTTAGGACGATGGCTTCCCGATCTAAAGCTTCTAACAGGGTGTGTGGTGTTCCCACAGGAGATACATTTCCCCTTAGGACGGTGGCTTGCCAATCTAAAGCTTATAACAGGGTGTGTGGAGATCTCACAGGAGATCCCTTTCCCCTTAGGACGATGGCTTCCCGATCTAAAGCTTCTAACAGGGTGTGTGGTGTTCCCACAGGAGATACATTTCCCCTTAGGACGATGGCTTCCCAATCTAAAACCTACAACATTGTGTGTGGTGTTCCCACAGGAGATACCTTTCCCCTTAGGATGGTGGTTTCCCAATGTAAAGATATAACAGTGTGTGTGGTGTTCCCACAGGAGATACATTTCCCCTTAGGATGGTGGCTTCCCAATCTAAAGCTTATAACAGGGTGTGTGGTGTTCCCACAGGAGCTGCCTTTCCCCTTAGGACGGTGGCTTCCCAATCTAAAGCTTATAACAGGGTGTGTGGTGTTCCCACGGGAGATACATTTCACCTTAGGATGGTGGCTTCCCAATCTAAAGCTTATAACAGGGTGTGTGGTGTTCCCACAGGAGATACCTTTCCCCTTAGGATGGTGACTTCCCAATCTAAAGCTTATAACAGGGTGTGTGGTGTTCCCACAGGAGATACATTTCCCCTTAGTACGGTGGCTTCCCAATCTAAAGCTTATAACAGGGTGTGTGGTGTTCCCACGGGAGATACATTTCCCCTTAGGACAGTTACTTCCCGATCTAAAGCTTATAACAGGGTGTGTGGTGTTCACACGGGAGATGTATTTCCACTTAGGACGGTGGCTTTCCGATCTAAAGCTTATAACAGGGTGTGTGGTGTTCACACGGGAGATATATTTCCACTTAGGACGGTGGCTTTCCGATCTAAAGCTTATAACAGGGTGTGTGGTGTTCCCACAGGAGATACATTTACCCTTAGGACGGTGGCTTCCCGATCTAAAGCTTATAACAGGGTGTGTGGTGTTCCCACAGGATATACATTTCCCCTTAGGACGGTGGCTTCCCAATCTAAAGCTTATAACAGGGTGTGTGGAGATCTCACAGGAGATCCCTTTCCCCTTAGGACGGTGGCTTCCCGATCTAAAGCTTATAACAGGGTGTGTGGTGTTCCCACAGGATATACATTTCCCCTTAGGACGGTGGCTTCCCAATCTAAATCTTATAACAGGGTGTGTGGAGATCTCACAGGAGATCCCTTTCCCCTTAGGACGATGGCTTCCCGATCTAAAGCTTCTAACAGGGTGTGTGGTGTTCCCACAGGAGATACATTTCCCGTTAGGACGATGGCTTCCCAATCTAAAACCTACAACATTGTGTGTGGTGTTCCCACAGGAGATACCTTTCCCCTTAGGATGGTGGTTTCCCAATCTCAAGTTATAACAGGGTGTGTGGTGTTCCCACAGGAGATACATTTCCCCTTAGGATGGTGGCTTCCCGATCTAAAGCTTATAACAGGGTGTGTGGTGTTCCCACAGGAGATCCATTTCCCCTTAGGACGGTGGCTTCCCGATCTAAAGCTTATAACAGGGTGTGTGGAGATCTCACAGGAGATCCCTTTCCTCTTAGGACGATGGCTTCCCGATCTAAAGCTTCTAACAGGGTGTGTGGTGTTCCCACAGGAGATACATTTCCCCTTAGGACGGTGGCTTCCCGATCTAAAGCTTATAACAGGGTGTGTGGTGTTCCCACAGGAGATACATTTCCCCTTAGGACGGTGGCTTCCCGATCTAAAGCTTATAACAGGGTGTGTGGTGTTCCCACAGGATATACATTTCCCCTTAGGACGGTGGCTTCCCAATCTAAAGCTTATAACAGGGTGTATGGAAATCTCACAGGAGATCCCTTTCCCCTTAGGACGATGGCTTCTCGATCTAAAGCTTCTAACAGGGTGTTTGGCGTTCCCACAGGAGATACCTTCCCCTTAGGACGGTGGCTTCCCAATCTAAAGCTTATAAGAGGGTGTGCGGTGTTCCCACAGGAGATACATTTCCCCTTAGGACGGTGGCTTCCCAATCTAAAGCTTATAACAGAGTTTGTGGTGTTCCCACAGGATATACATTTCCCCTTAGGACGGTGTCTTCCCAATTTAAAGCTTATAACAGGGTGTGTGTAGATCCCACAGGAGATACCTTTCCCCTTTGGATGGTGGCTTCTCAACCTAAAGCTTATAACAGGGTATGTGGAGATCCCACGGGAGATATATTTCCCCTTAGGACGGTGGCTTCCCAACCCTAAAGCTTATAACAGGGTGTGTGGTGTTCCCACGGGAGATATATTTCCCCTTAGGACAGTGGCTTCCCAATCTAAAGCTTATAACAGGGTGTGTGGTGTTCCCACAGGAGATACATTTCCCCTTAGGACGATGGCTTCCCGATCTAAAGCTTCTAACAGGGTGTGTGGTGTTCCCACAGGAGATACATTTCCCCTTAGAACGGTGTCTTCCCAATCTAAAGCTTATAACAGGGTGTGTGGAGATCTCACAGGAGATACCTTTCCCCTTAGGACGATGGCTTCCCAATCTAAAGCTTCTAACGGGGTGTGTGGTGTTCCCACGCGAGATACATTTAACCTTAGGACGTTGGCTTCCCAATCTAAAGCTTTTAACAGGGTGTGTGGTGTTCCACGGGAGATACATTTCCCCTTAGGACAGTTACTTCCCGATCTAAAGCTTATAACAGGGTGTGTTGTGTTCACACGGGAGATATATTTCCACTTAGGGCGGTGGCTTCCCAATCTAAAGCTTATAACAGGGTGTGTGGTGTTCCCACAGGAGATACATTTCCCCTTAGGACGGTGGCTTCCCGATCTAAAGCTTATAACAGGGTGTGTGGTGTTCCCACAGGATATACATTTCCCCTTAGGACGGTGGCTTCCCAATCTAAAGCTTATAACAGGGTGTGTGCAAATCTCACAGGAGATCCCTTTCCCCTTAGGACGATGGCTTCCCGATCTAAAGCTTCTAACAGGGTGTTTGGCGTTCCCACAGGAGATACCTTCCCCTTAGGACGGTGGCTTCCCAATCTAAAGCTTATAAGAGGGTGTGCGGTGTTCCCACAGGAGATACATTTCCCCTTAGGACGGTGGCTTCCCAATCTAAAGCTTATAACAGAGTTTGTGGTGTTCCCACAGGATATACATTTCCCCTTAGGACGGTGTCTTCCCAATTTAAAGCTTATAACAGGGTGTGTGTAGATCCCACAGGAGATACCTTTCCCCTTTGGATGGTGGCTTCTCAACCTAAAGCTTATAACAGGGTATGTGGAGATCGCACGGGAGATATATTTCCCCTTAGGACGGTGGCTTCCCAACCCTAAAACTTATAACAGGGTGTGTGGTGTTCCCACAGGAGATACATTTCCCCTTAGGACGGTGGCTTCCCGATCTAAAGCTTATAACATAGTTTGTGGTGTTCCCACAGGATATACATTTCCCCTTAGGACGGTGTCTTCCCAATCTAAAGCTTATAACAGGGTGTGTGGAGATCTCACAGGAGATACCTTTCCCCTTAGGACGATGTCTTCCCGATCTAAAGCTTCTAACAGGGTGTTTGGCATTCCCAGAGGAGATACCTTCCCCTTAGGACAGTGGCTTCCCAATCTAAAGCTTATAACAGGGTGTGTGGTGTTCCCACAGGAGATACATTTCCCCTTAGGACGATGGCTTCCCGATCTAAAGCTTATAACAGGGTGTGTGGTGTTCCCACAGGATATACATTTCCCCTTAGGACGGTGTCTTCCCAATCTAAAGCTTATAACAGGGTGTGTGGAGATCTCACAGGAGATACCTTTCCCCTTAGGACGATGGCTTCCCAATCTAAAGCTTCTAACGGGGTGTGTGGTGTTCCCACGCGAGATACATTTAACCTTAGGACGTTGGCTTCCCAATCCAAAGCATTCAACAGGGTGTGTGGTGTTCCACGGGAGATACATTTCCCCTTAGGACAGTGGCTTCCCAATCTAAATCTTATAACAGGGTGTGTGGAGATCTCACAGGAGATCCCTTTCCCCTTAGGACGATGGCTTCCCGATCTAAAGCTTCTAACAGGGTGTGTGGTGTTCCCACAGGAGATACATTTCCCCTTAGGACGATGGCTTCCCAATCTAAAACCTACAACATTGTGTGTGGTGTTCCCACAGGAGATACCTTTCCCCTTAGGATGGTGGTTTCCCAAACTAAAGTTATAACAGGGTGTGTGGTGTTCCCACAGGAGATACATTTCCCCTTAGGATGGTGGCTTCCCAATCTAAAGCTTATAACAGGGTGTGTGGTGTTCCCACAGGAGCTGCCTTTCCCCTTAGGACGGTGGCTTCCCAATCTAAAGCTTATAACAGGGTGTGTGGTGTTCCCACGGGAGATACATTTCACCTTAGGATGGTGGCTTCCCAATCTAAAGCTTATAACAGGGTGTGTGGTGTTCCCACAGGAGATACCTTTCCCCTTAGGATGGTGACTTCCCAATCTAAAGCTTATAACAGGGTGTGTGGTGTTCCCACAGGAGATACATTTCCCCTTAGGACAGTGGCTTCCCAATCTAAAGCTTATAACAGGGTGTGTGGTGTTCCCACAGGATATACATTTCCCCTTAGTACGGTGGCTTCCCAATCTAAAGCTTATAACAGGGTGTGTGGTGTTCCCACGGGAGATACATTTCCCCTTAGGACAGTTACTTCCCGATCTAAAGCTTATAACAGGGTGTGTGGTGTTCACACGGGAGATATATTTCCACTTAGGACGGTGGCTTCCCGATCTAAAGCTTATAACAGGGTGTGTGGTGTTCCCACAGGAGATACATTTCCCCTTAGGACAGTGGCTTCCCAATCTAAAGCTTATAACAGGGTGTGTGGTGTTCCCACAGGATATACATTTCCCCTTAGGACGGTGGCTTCCCAATCTAAAGCTTATAACAGGGTGTGTGGAGATCTCACAGGAGATCCCTTTCCCCTTAGGACGATGGCTTCCCGATCTAAAGCTTCTAACAGGGGTGTGGTGTTCCCACAGGAGATACATTTCCCCTTAGGACGGTGGCTTCCCGATCTAAAGTGTATAACAGGGTGAGTGGTGTTCCCACAGGATATACATTTCCCCTTAGGACGGTGGCTTCCCAATCTAAATCTTATAACAGGGTGTGTGGAGATCTCACAGGAGATCCCTTTCCCCTTAGGACGATGGCTTCCCGATCTAAAGCTTCTAACAGGGTGTGTGGTGTTCCCACAGGAGATACATTTCCCCTTAGGACGATGGCTTCCCAATCTAAAACCTACAACATTGTGTGTGGTGTTCCCACAGGAGATACCTTTCCCCTTAGGATGGTGGTTTCCCAATCTAAAGTTATAACACGGTGTGTGGTGTTCCCACAGGAGATACATTTCCCCTTAGGATGGTGGCTTCCCGATTTAAAGCTTATAACAGGGTGTGTGGTGTTCCCACAGGATATACATTTCCCCTTAGGACGGTGGCTTCCCAATCTAAAGCTTATAACAGGGTGTGTGGAGATCTCACAGAAGATCCCTTTCCCCTTAGGACGATGGCTTCCAGATCTAAAGCTTCTAACAGGGTGTGTGGTGTTCCCACAGGAGAAACATTTACCCTTAGGACGGTGGCTTCCCGATCTAAAGCTTATAACAGGGTGTGTGGTGTTCCCACAGGAGATACATTTCCCCTTAGGACGGTGGCTTCCTGATCTAAAGCGTATAACAGGGTGTGTGGTGTTCTCACAGGAGATACATTTCCCCTTAGGACGGTGGCTTCCTGATCTAAAGCTTATAACAGGGTGTGTGGTGTTCCCACAGGATATACATTTCCCCTTAGGACGGTGGCTTCCCAATCTAAAGCTTATAAAAGGGTGTGTGGAGATCTCACAGGAGATCCCTTTCCCCTTAGGACGATGGCTTCCCGATCTAAAGCTTCTAACAGGGTGTTTGGCGTTCCCAGAGGAGATACCTTCCCCTTAGGACAGTGGCTTCCCAATCTAAAGCTTATAACAGGGTGTGTGGTGTTCCCACAGGAGATACATTTCCCCTTAGGACGATGGCTTCCCGATCTAAAGCTTATAACAGGGTGTGTGGTGTTCCCACAGGATATACATTTCCCCTTAGAACGGTGTCTTCCCAATCTAAAGCTTATAACAGGGTGTGTGGAGATCTCACAGGAGATACCTTTCCCCTTAGGACGATGGCTTCCCAATCTAAAGCTTCTAACGGGGTGTGTGGTGTTCCCACGCGAGATACATTTAACCTTAGGACGTTGGCTTCCCAATCTAAAGCTTTTAACAGGGTGTGTGGTGTTCCACGGGAGATACATTTCCCCTTAGGACAGTTACTTCCCGATCTAAAGCTTATAACAGGGTGTGTTGTGTTCACACGGGAGATATATTTCCACTTAGGGCGGTGGCTTCCCAATCTAAAGCTTATAACAGGGTGTGTGGTGTTCCCACAGGAGATACATTTCCCCTTAGGACGGTGGCTTCCCGATCTAAAGCTTATAACAGGGTGTGTGGTGTTCCCACAGGATATACATTTCCCCTTAGGACGGTGGCTTCCCAATCTAAAGCTTATAACAGGGTGTGTGGAAATCTCACAGGAGATCCCTTTCCCCTTAGGACGATGGCTTCCCGATCTAAAGCTTCTAACAGGGTGTTTGGCGTTCCCACAGGAGATACCTTCCCCTTAGGACGGTGGCTTCCCAATCTAAAGCTTATAAGAGGGTGTGCGGTGTTCCCACAGGAGATACATTTCCCCTTAGGACGGTGGCTTCCCAATCTAAAGCTTATAACAGAGTTTGTGGTGTTCCCACAGGATATACATTTCCCCTTAGGACGGTGTCTTCCCAATTTAAAGCTTATAACAGGGTGTGTGTAGATCCCACAGGAGATACCTTTCCCCTTTGGATGGTGGCTTCTCAACCTAAAGCTTATAACAGGGTATGTGGAGATCCCACGGGAGATATATTTCCCCTTAGGACGGTGGCTTCCCAACCCTAAAGCTTATAACAGGGTGTGTGGTGTTCCCACAGGAGATACATTTCCCCTTAGGACGGTGGCTTCCCGATCTAAAGCTTATAACATAGTTTGTGGTGTTCCCACAGGATATACATTTCCCCTTAGGACGGTGTCTTCCCAATCTAAAGCTTATAACAGGGTGTGTGGAGATCTCACAGGAGATACCTTTCCCCTTAGGACGATGTCTTCCCGATCTAAAGCTTCTAACAGGGTGTTTGGCATTCCCAGAGGAGATACCTTCCCCTTAGGACAGTGGCTTCCCAATCTAAAGCTTATAACAGGGTGTGTGGTGTTCCCACAGGAGATACATTTCCCCTTAGGACGATGGCTTCCCGATCTAAAGCTTATAACAGGGTGTGTGGTGTTCCCACAGGATATACATTTCCCCTTAGGACGGTGTCTTCCCAATCTAAAGCTTATAACAGGGTGTGTGGAGATCTCACAGGAGATACCTTTCCCCTTAGGACGATGGCTTCCCAATCTAAAGCTTCTAACGGGGTGTGTGGTGTTCCCACGCGAGATACATTTAACCTTAGGACGTTGGCTTCCCAATCCAAAGCATTCAACAGGGTGTGTGGTGTTCCACGGGAGATACATTTCCCCTTAGGACAGTTACTTCCCGATCTAAAGCTTATAACAGGGTGTGTGGTGTTCACACGGGAGATATATTTCCACTTAGGACGGTGGCTTCCCGATCTAAAGCTTATAACAGGGTGTGTGGTGTTCCCACAGGAGATACATTTCCCCTTAGGACGGTGGCTTCCCGATCTAAAGCTTATAACAGGGTGTGTGGTGTTCCCACAGGATATACATTTCCCCTTAGGACGGTGGCTTCCCAATCTAAAGCTTATAACAGGGTGTGTGGAGATCTCACAGGAGATCCCTTTCCCCTTAGGACGACGGCTTCCCGATCTAAAGCTTCTAACAGTGTGTTTGGCGTTCCCAGAGGAGATACCTTCCCCTTAGGACAGTGGCTTCCCAATCTAAAGCTTATAACAGGGTGTGTGCTGTTCCCACAGGAGATACATTTCCCCTTAGGACGATGGCTTCCCGATCTAAAGCTTATAACAGGGTGTGTGGTGTTCCCACAGGATATACATTTCCCCTTAGGACGGTGTCTTCCCTATCTAAAGCTTATAACAGGGTGTGTGGTGTTCCCACAGGAGCTGTCTTTCCCCTTAGGACGGTGGCTTCCCGATCTAAAGCTTATAACAGGGTGAGTGGTGTTCCCACAGGATATACATTTCCCCTTAGGACGGTGGCTTCCCAATCTAAAGGTTATAACAGGGTGTGTGGAGATCTCACAGGAGATCCCTTTCCTCTTAGGACGATGGCTTCCCGATCTAAAGCTTCTAACAGGGTGTGTGGTGTTCCCACAGGAGATACATTTCCCCTTAGGACGGTGGCTTCCCGATCTAAAGCTTATAACAGGGTGTGTGGTGTTCCCACAGGATATACATTTCCCCTTAGGACGGTGGCTTGCCAATCTAAAGCTTATAACAGTGTGTGTGGAGATCTCACAGGAGATCCCTTTCCCCTTAGGACGATGGCTTCCCGATCTAAAGCTTCTAACAGGGTGTGTGGTGTTCCCACAGGAGATACATTTCCCCTTAGGACGGTGGCTTCCCGATCTAAAGCTTATAACAGGGTGTGTGGTGTTCCCACAGGATATACATTTCCCCTTAGGACGGTGGCTTCCCAATCTAAATCTTATAACAGGGTGTGTGGAGATCTCACAGGAGATCCCTTTCCCCTTAGGACGATGGCTTCCCGATCTAAAGCTTCTAACAGGGTGTGTGGTGTTCCCACAGGAGATACATTTCCCCTTAGGACGATGGCTTCCCAATCTAAAACATACAACATTGTGTGTGGTGTTCCCACAGGAGCTGCCTTTCCCCTTAGGACGGTGGCTTCCCAATCTAAAGCTTATAACAGGGTGTGTGGTGTTCCCACGGGAGATACATTTCACCTTAGGATGGTGGCTTCCCAATCTAAAGCTTATAACAGGGTGTGTGGTGTTCCCACAGGAGATACCTTTCCCCTTAGGATGGTGACTTCCCGATCTAAAGCTTCTAACAGGGTGTTTGTCATTCCCAGAGGAGATACCTTCCCCTTAGGACAGTGGCTTCCCAATCTAAAGCTTATAACAGGGTGTGTGGTGTTCCCACAGGAGATACATTTCCCCTTAGGACGATGGCTTCCCGATCTAAAGCTTATAACAGGGTGTGTGGTGTTCCCACAGGATATACATTTCCCCTTAGGACGGTGTCTTCCCAATCTAAAGCTTATAACAGGGTGTGTGGAGATCTCACAGGAGATACCTTTCCCCTTAGGACGATGGCTTCCCAATCTAAAGCTTCTAACGGGGTGTGTGGTGTTCCCACGCGAGATACATTTAACCTTAGGACGTTGGCTTCCCAATCCAAAGCTTTCAACAGGGTGTGTGGTGATCCACGGGAGATACATTTCCCCTTAGGACAGTTACTTCCCGATCTAAAGCTTATAACAGGGTGTGTGGTGTTCACACGGGAGATATATTTCCACTTAGGACGGTGGCTTCCCGATCTAAAGCTTATAACAGGGTGTGTGGTGTTCCCACAGGAGATACATTTCCCCTTAGGACGGTGGCTTCCCGATCTAAAGCTTATAACAGGGTGTGTGGTGTTCCCACAGGATATACATTTCCCCTTAGGACGGTGGCTTCCCAATCTAAAGCTTATAACAGGGTGTGTGGAGATCTCACAGGAGATCCCTTTCCCCTTAGGACGACGGCTTCCCGATCTAAAGCTTCTGACAGGGTGTTTGGCGTTCCCAGAGGAGATACCTTCCCCTTAGGACAGTGGCTTCCCAATCTAAAGCTTATAACAGGGTGTGTGCTGTTCCCACAGGAGATACATTTCCCCTTAGGACGATGGCTTCCCGATCTAAAGCTTATAACAGGGTGTGTGGTGTTCCCACAGGATATACATTTCCCCTTAGGACGGTGTCTTCCCTATCTAAAGCTTATAACAGGGTGTGTGGTGTTCCCACAGGAGCTGCCTTTCCCCTTAGGACGGTGGCTTCCCGATCTAAAGCTTATAACAGGGTGTGTGGTGTTCCCACAGGATATACATTTCCCCTTAGGACGGTGGCTTCCCAATCTAAAGCGTATAACAGGGTGTGTGGAGATCTCACAGGAGATCCCTTTCCTCTTAGGACGATGGCTTCCCGATCTAAAGCTTCTAACAGGGTGTGTGGTGTTCCCACAGGAGATACATTTCCCCTTAGGACGGTGGCTTCCCGATCTAAAGCTTATAACAGGGTGTGTGGTGTTCCCACAGGATATACATTTCCCCTTAGGACGGTGGCTTGCCAATCTAAAGCTTATAACAGTGTGTGTGGAGATCTCACAGGAGATCCCTTTCCCCTTAGGACGATGGCTTCCCGATCTAAAGCTTCTAACAGGGTGTGTGGTGTTCCCACAGGAGATACATTTCCCCTTAGGACGGTGGCTTCCCGATCTAAAGCTTATAACAGGGTGTGTGGTGTTCCCACAGGATATACATTTCCCCTTAGGACGGTGGCTTCCCAATCTAAATCTTATAACAGGGTGTGTGGAGATCTCACAGGAGATCCCTTTCCCCTTAGGACGATGGCTTCCCGATCTAAAGCTTCTAACAGGGTGTGTGGTGTTCCCACAGGAGATACATTTCCCCTTAGGACGATGGCTTCCCAATCTAAAATATACTACATTGTGTGTGGTGTTCCCACAGGAGATACCTTTCCCCTTAGGATGGTGGTTTCCCAATCTAAAGTTATAACAGGGTGTGTGGTGTTCCCACAGGAGATACATTTCCACTTAGGATGGTGGCTTCCCAATCTAAAGCTTATAACAGGGTGTGTGGTGTTCCCACAGGAGCTGCCTTTCCCCTTAGGACGGTGGCTTCCCAATCTAAAGCTTATAACAGGGTGTGTGGTGTTCCCAAGGGAGATACATTTCACCTTAGGATGATGGCTTCCCAATCTAAAGCTTATAACAGGGTGTGTGGTGTTCCCACAGGAGATACCTTTCCCCTTAGGATGGTGACTTCCCAATCTAAAGCTTCTAACAGGGTGTGTGGTGTTCCCACAGGAGATACATTTCCCCTTAGTACGGTGGCTTCCCAATCTAAAGCTTATAACAGGGTGTGTGGTGTTCCCACGGGAGATACATTTCCCCTTAGGACAGTTACTTCCCGATCTAAAGCTTACAACAGGGTGTGTGGTGTTCACACGGGAGATATATTTCCACTTAGGACGGTGGCTTCCCGATCTAAAGCTTATAACAGGGTGTGTGGTGTTCCCATAGGAGATACATTTCCCCTTAGGACGGTGGCTTCCCGATCTAAAGCTTATAACAGGGTGTGTGGTGTTCCCACAGGATATACATTTCCCCTTAGGACAGTGGCTTCCCAATCTAAAGCTTATAACAGGGTGTGTGGAGATCTCACAGGAGATCCCTTTCCCCTTTGGACGATGGCTTCCCGATCTAAAGCTTCTAACAGGGTGTGTGGTGTTCCCACAGGAGATACATTTCCCCTTAGGACGGTGGCTTCCCGATCTAAAGCTTATAACATGGTGTGTGGTGTTCCCACAGGATATACATTTCCCCTTAGGACGGTGGCTTCCCAATCTAAACCTTATAACAGGGTGTGTGGAGATCTCACAGGAGATCCCTTTCCCCTTAGGACGATGGCTTCCCGATCTAAAGCTTCTAACAGGGTGTGTGGTGTTCCCACAGGAGATACATTTCCCCTTAGGACGATGGCTTCCCAATCTAAAACCTACAACATTGTGTGTGGTGTTCCCACAGGAGATACCTTTCCCCTTAGGATGGTGGTTTCCCAATCTAAAGTTATAACAGGGTGTGTGGTGTTCCCACAGGAGATACATTTCCCCTTAGGATGTTGGCTTCCCGATCTAAAGCTTATAACACGGTGTGTGGTGTTCCCACAGGATATACATTTCCCCTTAGGACGGTGGCTTCCCGATCTAAAGCTTATAACAGGGTGTGTGGTGTTCCCACAGGATATACATTTCCCCTTAGGACGGTGGCTTCCCGATCTAAAGCTTATAACAGGGTGTGTGGAGATCTCACAGGAGATCCCTTTCCCCTTAGGACGATGGCTTCCAGATCTAAAGCTTCTAACAGGGTGTGTGGTGTTCCCACAGGAGATACATTTCCCCTTAGGACGGTGGCTTCCCGATCTAAAGCTTATAACAGGGTGTGTGGTGTTCCCACAGGATATACATTTCCCCTTAGGACGGTGGCTTCCCAATCTAAAGCTTATAACAGGGTGTGTGGAAATCTCACAGGAGATCCCTTTCCCCTTAGGACGATGGCTTCCCGATCTAAAGCT
Organism: Ambystoma mexicanum; assembly: GCF_040938575.1. Classification (NCBI taxonomy): domain Eukaryota; kingdom Metazoa; phylum Chordata; class Amphibia; order Caudata; family Ambystomatidae; genus Ambystoma; species Ambystoma mexicanum. Next base: position 1,169,873,454 of record NC_090941.1, on the reverse strand, counting down.
TCTAACAGGGTGTTTGGCGTTCCCACAGGAGATACCTTCCCCTTAGGACGGTGGCTTCCCAATCTAAAGCTTATAAGAGGGTGTGCAGTGTTCCCACAGGAGATACATTTCCCCTTAGGACGGTGGCTTCCCAATCTAAAGCTTATAACAGAGTTTGTGGTGTTCCCACAGGATATACATTTCCCCTTAGGACGGTGTCTTCCCAATTTAAAGCTTATAACAGGGTGTGTGTAGATCCCACAGGAGATACCTTTCCCCTTTGGATGGTGGCTTCTCAACCTAAAGCTTATAACAGGGTATGTGGAGATCCCACGGGAGATATATTTCCCCTTAGGACGGTGGCTTCCCAACCCTAAAGCTTATAACAGGGTGTGTGGTGTTCCCACAGGAGATACATTTCCCCTTAGGACGGTGGCTTCCCGATCTAAAGCTTATAACATAGTTTGTGGTGTTCCCACAGGATATACATTTCCCCTTAGGACGGTGTCTTCCCAATCTAAAGCTTATAACAGGGTGTGTGGAGATCTCACAGGATATACCTTTCCCCTTAGGACGATGTCTTCCCGATCTAAAGCTTCTAACAGGGTGTTTGGCATTCCCAGAGGAGATACCTTCCCCTTAGGACAGCGGCTTCCCAATCTAAAGCTTACAACAGGGTGTGTGGTGTTCCCACAGGAGATACATTTCCCCTTAGGACGATGGCTTCCCGATCTAAAGCTTATAACAGGGTGTGTGGTGGTCCCACAGGATATACATTTCCCATTAGGATGGTGTCTTCCCAATCTAAAGCTTATAACAGGGTGTGTGGAGGTCTCACAGGAGATACCTTTCCCCTTAGGACGATGGCTTCCCAATCTAAAGCTTCTAACGGGGTGTGTGGTGTTCCCACGCGAGATACATTTAACCTTAGGACGTTGGCTTCCCAATCCAAAGCTTTCAACAGGGTGTGTGGTGTTCCACGGGAGATACATTTCCCCTTAGGACAGTTACTTCCCGATCTAAAGCTTATAACAGGGTGTGTGGTGTTCACACGGGAGATATATTTCCACTTAGGACGGTGGCTTCCCGATCTAAAGCTTATAACAGGGTGTGTGGTGTTCCCACAGGAGATACATTTCCCCTTAGGACGGTGGCTTCCCGATCTAAAGCTTATAACAGGGTGTGTGGTGTTCCCACAGGATATACATTTCCCCTTAGGACGGTGGCTTCCCAATCTAAAGCTTATAACAGGGTGTGTGGAGATCTCACAGGAGATCCCTTTCCCCTTAGGACGATGGCTTCCCGATCTAAAGCTTCTAACAGGGTGTTTGGCATTCCCAGAGGAGATACCTTCCCCTTAGGACAGTGGCTTCCCAATCTAAAGCTTATAACAGGGTGTGTGCTGTTCCCACAGGAGATACATTTCCCCTTAGGACGATGGCTTCCCGATCTAAAGCTTATAACAGGGTGTGTGGTGTTCCCACAGGATATACATTTCCCCTTAGGACGGTGTCTTCCCTATCTAAAGCTTATAACAGGGTGTGTGGTGTTCCCACAGGAGCTGCCTTTCCCCTTAGGACGGTGGCTTCCCGATCTAAAGCTTATAACAGGGTGTGTGGTGTTCCCACAGGATATACATTTCCCCTTAGGACGGTGGCTTCCCAATCTAAAGCTTATAACAGGGTGTGTGGAAATCTCACAGGAGATCCCTTTCCCCTTAGGATGATGGCTTCCCGATCTAAAGCTTCTAACAGGGTGTTTGGCGTTCCCACAGGAGATACCTTCCCCTTAGGACGGTGGCTTCCCAATCTAAAGCTTATAAGAGGGTGTGCAGTGTTCCCACAGGAGATACATTTCCCCTTAGGACGGTGGCTTCCCAATCTAAAGCTTATAACAGAGTTTGTGGTGTTCCCACAGGATATACATTTCCCCTTAGGACGGTGTCTTCCCAATTTAAAGCTTATAACAGGGTGTGTGTAGATCCCACAGGAGATACCTTTCCCCTTTGGATGGTGGCTTCTCAACCTAAAGCTTATAACAGGGTATGTGGAGATCCCACGGGAGATATATTTCCCCTTAGGACGGTGGCTTCCCAACCCTAAAGCTTATAACAGGGTGTGTGGTGTTCCCACAGGAGATACATTTCCCCTTAGGACGGTGGCTTCCCGATCTAAAGCTTATAACATAGTTTGTGGTGTTCCCACAGGATATACATTTCCCCTTAGGACGGTGTCTTCCCAATCTAAAGCTTATAACAGGGTGTGTGGAGATCTCACAGGATATACCTTTCCCCTTAGGACGATGTCTTCCCGATCTAAAGCTTCTAACAGGGTGTTTGGCATTCCCAGAGGAGATACCTTCCCCTTAGGACAGCGGCTTCCCAATCTAAAGCTTACAACAGGGTGTGTGGTGTTCCCACAGGAGATACATTTCCCCTTAGGACGATGGCTTCCCGATCTAAAGCTTATAACAGGGTGTGTGGTGTTCCCACAGGATATACATTTCCCATTAGGATGGTGTCTTCCCAATCTAAAGCTTATAACAGGGTGTGTGGAGGTCTCACAGGAGATACCTTTCCCCTTAGGACGATGGCTTCCCAATCTAAAGCTTCTAACGGGGTGTGTGGTGTTCCCACGCGAGATACATTTAACCTTAGGACGTTGGCTTCCCAATCCAAAGCTTTCAACAGGGTGTGTGGTGTTCCACGGGAGATACATTTCCCCTTAGGACAGTTACTTCCCGATCTAAAGCTTATAACAGGGTGTGTGGTGTTCACACGGGAGATATATTTCCACTTAGGACGGTGGCTTCCCGATCTAAAGCTTATAACAGGGTGTGTGGTGTTCCCACAGGAGATACATTTCCCCTTAGGACGGTGGCTTCCCGATCTAAAGCTTATAACAGGGTGTGTGGTGTTCCCACAGGATATACATTTCCCCTTAGGACGGTGGCTTCCCAATCTAAAGCTTATAACAGGGTGTGTGGAGATCTCACAGGAGATCCCTTTCCCCTTAGGACGATGGCTTCCCGATCTAAAGCTTCTAACAGGGTGTTTGGCATTCCCAGAGGAGATACCTTCCCCTTAGGACAGTGGCTTCCCAATCTAAAGCTTATAACAGGGTGTGTGCTGTTCCCACAGGAGATACATTTCCCCTTAGGACGATGGCTTCCCGATCTAAAGCTTATAACAGGGTGTGTGGTGTTCCCACAGGATATACATTTCCCCTTAGGACGGTGTCTTCCCTATCTAAAGCTTATAACAGGGTGTGTGGTGTTCCCACAGGAGCTGCCTTTCCCCTTAGGACGGTGGCTTCCCGATCTAAAGCTTATAACAGGGTGTGTGGTGTTCCCACAGGATATACATTTCCCCTTAGGACGGTGGCTTCCCAATCTAAAGCTTATAACAGGGTGTGTGGTGTTCCCACAGGAGATACATTTCCCCTTAGGACGGTGGCTTGCCAATCTAAAGCTTATAACAGGGTGTGTGGAGATCTCACAGGAGATCCCTTTCCCCTTAGGACGATGGCTTCCCGATCTAAAGCTTCTAACAGGGTGTGTGGTGTTCCCACAGGAGATACATTTCCCCTTAGGACGATGGCTTCCCAATCTAAAACCTACAACATTGTGTGTGGTGTTCCCACAGGAGATACCTTTCCCCTTAGGATGGTGGTTTCCCAATGTAAAGATATAACAGTGTGTGTGGTGTTCCCACAGGAGATACATTTCCCCTTAGGATGGTGGCTTCCCAATCTAAAGCTTATAACAGGGTGTGTGGTGTTCCCACAGGAGCTGCCTTTCCCCTTAGGACGGTGGCTTCCCAATCTAAAGCTTATAACAGGGTGTGTGGTGTTCCCACGGGAGATACATTTCACCTTAGGATGGTGGCTTCCCAATCTAAAGCTTATAACAGGGTGTGTGGTGTTCCCACAGGAGATACCTTTCCCCTTAGGATGGTGACTTCCCAATCTAAAGCTTATAACAGGGTGTGTGGTGTTCCCACAGGAGATACATTTCCCCTTAGTACGGTGGCTTCCCAATCTAAAGCTTATAACAGGGTGTGTGGTGTTCCCACGGGAGATACATTTCCCCTTAGGACAGTTAATTCCCGATCTAAAGCTTATAACAGGGTGTGTGGTGTTCACACGGGAGATGTATTTGCACTTAGGACGGTGGCTTTCCGATCTAAAGCTTATAACAGGGTGTGTGGTGTTCACACGGGAGATATATTTCCACTTAGGACGGTGGCTTTCCGATCTAAAGCTTATAACAGGGTGTGTGGTGTTCCCACAGGAGATACATTTCCCCTTAGGACGGTGGCTTCCCGATCTAAAGCTTATAACAGGGTGTGTGGTGTTCCCACAGGATATACATTTCCCCTTAGGACGGTGGCTTCCCAATCTAAAGCTTATAACAGGGTGTGTGGAGATCTCACAGGAGATCCCTTTCCCCTTAGGACGGTGGCTTCCCGATCTAAAGCTTATAACAGGGTGTGTGGTGTTCCCACAGGATATACATTTCCCCTTAGGACGGTGGCTTCCCAATCTAAATCTTATAACAGGGTGTGTGGAGATCTCACAGGAGATCCCTTTCCCCTTAGGACGATGGCTTCCCGATCTAAAGCTTCTAACAGGGTGTGTGGTGTTCCCACAGGAGATACATTTCCCGTTAGGACGATGGCTTCCCAATCTAAAACCTACAACATTGTGTGTGGTGTTCCCACAGGAGATACCTTTCCCCTTAGGATGGTGGTTTCCCAATCTCAAGTTATAACAGGGTGTGTGGTGTTCCCACAGGAGATACATTTCCCCTTAGGATGGTGGCTTCCCGATCTAAAGCTTATAACAGGGTGTGTGGTGTTCCCACAGGAGATCCATTTCCCCTTAGGACGGTGGCTTCCCGATCTAAAGCTTATAACAGGGTGTGTGGAGATCTCACAGGAGATCCCTTTCCTCTTAGGACGATGGCTTCCCGATCTAAAGCTTCTAACAGGGTGTGTGGTGTTCCCACAGGAGATACATTTCCCCTTAGGACGGTGGCTTCCCGATCTAAAGCTTATAACAGGGTGTGTGGTGTTCCCACAGGATATACATTTCCCCTTAGGACGGTGGCTTCCCAATCTAAAGCTTATAACAGGGTGTGTGGAGATCTCACAGGAGATCCCTTTCCCCTTAGGACGACGGCTTCCCGATCTAAAGCTTCTAACAGGGTGTTTGGCGTTCCCAGAGGAGATACCTTCCCCTTAGGACAGTGGCTTCCCAATCTAAAGCTTATAACAGGGTGTGTGCTGTTCCCACAGGAGATACATTTCCCCTTAGGACGATGGCTTCCCGATCTAAAGCTTATAACAGGGTGTGTGGTGTTCCCACAGGATATACATTTCCCCTTAGGACGGTGTCTTCCCTATCTAAAGCTTATAACAGGGTGTGTGGTGTTCCCACAGGAGCTGCCTTTCCCCTTAGGACGGTGGCTTCCCGATCTAAAGCTTATAACAGGGTGTGTGGTGTTCCCACAGGATATACATTTCCCCTTAGGACGGTGGCTTCCCAATCTAAAGCTTATAACAGGGTGTGTGGAGATCTCACAGGAGATCCCTTTCCTCTTAGGACGATGGCTTCCCGATCTAAAGCTTCTAACAGGGTGTGTGGTGTTCCCACAGGAGATACATTTCCCCTTAGGACGGTGGCTTCCCGATCTAAAGCTTATAACAGGGTGTGTGGTGTTCCCACAGGATATACATTTCCCCTTAGGACGGTGGCTTGCCAATCTAAAGCTTATAACAGTGTGTGTGGAGATCTCACAGGAGATCCCTTTCCCCTTAGGACGATGGCTTCCCGATCTAAAGCTTCTAACAGGGTGTGTGGTGTTCCCACAGGAGATACATTTCCCCTTAGGACGGTGGCTTCCCGATCTAAAGCTTATAACAGGGTGTGTGGTGTTCCCACAGGATATACATTTCCCCTTAGGACGGTGGCTTCCCAATCTAAATCTTATAACAGGGTGTGTGGAGATCTCACAGGAGATCCCTTTCCCCTTAGGACGATGGCTTCCCGATCTAAAGCTTCTAACAGGGTGTGTGGTGTTCCCACAGGAGATACATTTCCCCTTAGGACGATGGCTTCCCAATCTAAAACATACTACATTGTGTGTGGTGTTCCCACAGGAGATACCTTTCCCCTTAGGATGGTGGTTTCCCAATCTAAAGTTATAACAGGGTTTGTGGTGTTCCCACAGGAGATACATTTCCACTTAGGATGGTGGCTTCCCAATCTAAAGCTTATAACAGGGTGTGTGGTGTTCCCACAGGAGCTGCCTTTCCCCTTAGGACGGTGGCTTCCCAATCTAAAGCTTATAACAGGGTGTGTGGTGTTCCCAAGGGAGATACATTTCACCTTAGGATGGTGGCTTCCCAATCTAAAGCTTATAACAGGGTGTGTGGTGTTCCCACAGGAGATACCTTTCCCCTTAGGATGGTGACTTCCCAATCTAAAGCTTATAACAGGGTGTGTGGTGTTCCCACAGGAGATACATTTCCCCTTAGTACGGTGGCTTCCCAATCTAAAGCTTATAACAGGGTGTGTGGTGTTCCCACGGGAGATACATTTCCCCTTAGGACAGTTACTTCCCGATCTAAAGCTTATAACAGGGTGTGTGGTGTTCACACGGGAGATATATTTCCACTTAGGACGGTGGCTTCCCGATCTAAAGCTTATAACAGGGTGTGTGGTGTTCCCACAGGATATACATTTCCCCTTAGGAGGGTGGCTTCCCAATCTAAAGCTTATAACAGGGTGTGTGGAGATCTCACAGGAGATCCCTTTCCCCTTAGGACGATGGCTTCCCGATCTAAAGCTTCTAACAGGGTGTGTGGTGTTCCCACAGGAGATACATTTCCCCTTAGGACGGTGGCTTCCCGATCTAAAGCTTATAACAGGGTGTGTGGTGTTCCCACAGGATATACATTTCCCCTTAGGACGGTGGCTTCCCAATCTAAACCTTATAACAGGGTGTGTGGAGATCTCACAGGAGATCCCTTTCCCCTTAGGACAATGGCTTCCCGATCTAAAGCTTCTAACAGGGTGTGTGGTGTTCCCACAGGAGATACATTTCCCCTTAGGACGATGGCTTCCCAATCTAAAACCTACAACATTGTGTGTGGTGTTCCCACAGGAGATACCTTTCCCCTTAGGATGGTGGTTTCCCAATCTAAAGTTATAACAGGGTGTGTGGTGTTCCCACAGGATATACATTTCCCCTTAGGACGGTGTCTTCCCAATCTAAAGCTTATAACAGGGTGTGTGGAGATCTCACAGGAGATACCTTTCCCCTTAGGACGATGGCTTCCCAATCTAAAGCTTCTAACGGGGTGTGTGGTGTTCCCACGCGAGATACATTTAACCTTAGGACGTTGGCTTCCCAATCCAAAGCTTTCAACAGGGTGTGTGGTGTTCCACGGGAGATACATTTCCCCTTAGGACAGTTACTTCCCGATCTAAAGCTTATAACAGGGTGTGTGGTGTTCACACGGGAGATATATTTCCACTTAGGACGGTGTCTTCCCGATCTAAAGCTTATAACAGGGTGTGTGGTGTTTCCACAGGAGATACATTTCCCCTTAGGACGGTGGCTTCCCGATCTAAAGCTTATAACAGGGTGTGTGGTGTTCCCACAGGATATACATTTCCCCTTAGGACGGTGGCTTCCCAATCTAAAGCTTATAACAGGGTGTGTGGAGATCTCACAGGAGATCCCTTTCCCCTTAGGACGACGGCTTCCCGATCTAAAGCTTCTAACAGGGTGTTTGGCGTTCCCAGAGGAGATACCTTCCCCTTAGGACAGTGGCTTCCCAATCTAAAGCTTATAACAGGGTGTGTGCTGTTCCCACAGGAGATACATTTCCCCTTAGGACGATGGCTTCCCGATCTAAAGCTTATAACAGGGTGTGTGGTGTTCCCACAGGAGATACATTTCCCCTTAGGACGGTGGCTTCCCGATCTAAAGCTTATAACAGGGTGTGTGGTGTTCCCACAGGATATACATTTCCCCTTAGGACGGTGGCTTCCCAATCTAAAGCTTATAACAGGGTGTGTGGAGATCTCACAGGAGATCCCTTTCCCCTTAGGACGATGGCTTCCCGATCTAAAGCTTCTAACAGGGTGTGTGGTGTTCCCACAGGAGATACATTTCCCCTTAGGACGGTGGCTTCCCGATCTAAAGCTTATAACAGGGTGTGTGGTGTTCCCACAGGATATACATTTCCCCTTAGGACGGTGTCTTCCCTATCTAAAGCTTATAACAGGGTGTGTGGTGTTCCCACAGGAGCTGCCTTTCCCCTTAGGACGGTGGCTTCCCGATCTAAAGCTTATAACAGGGTGTGTGGTGTTCCCACAGGATATACATTTCCCCTTAGGACGGTGGCTTCCCAATCTAAAGCTTATAACAGGGTGTGTGGAGATCTCACAGGAGATCCCTTTCCTCTTAGGACGATGGCTTCCCGATCTAAAGCTTCTAACAGGGTGTGTGGTGTTCCCACAGGAGATACATTTCCCCTTAGGACGGTGGCTTCCCGATCTAAAGCTTATAACAGGGTGTGTGGTGTTCCCACAGGATATACATTTCCCCTTAGGACGGTGGCTTGCCAATCTAAAGCTTATAACAGTGTGTGTGGAGATCTCACAGGAGATCCCTTTCCCCTTAGGACGATGGCTTCCCGATCTAAAGCTTCTAACAGGGTGTGTGGTGTTCCCACAGGAGATACATTTCCCCTTAGGACGGTGGCTTCCCGATCTAAAGCTTATAACAGGGTGTGTGGTGTTCCCACAGGATATACATTTCCCCTTAGGACGGTGGCTTCCCAATCTAAATCTTATAACAGGGTGTGTGGAGATCTCACAGGAGATCCCTTTCCCCTTAGGACGATGGCTTCCCGATCTAAAGCTTCTAACAGGGTGTGTGGTGTTCCCACAGGAGATACATTTCCCCTTAGGACGATGGCTTCCCAATCTAAAACATACTACATTGTGTGTGGTGTTCCCACAGGAGATACCTTTCCCCTTAGGATGGTGGTTTCCCAATCTAAAGTTATAACAGGGTTTGTGGTGTTCCCACAGGAGATACATTTCCACTTAGGATGGTGGCTTTCCAATCTAAAGCTTATAACAGGGTGTGTGGTGTTCCCACAGGAGCTGCCTTTCCCCTTAGGACGGTGGCTTCCCAATCTAAAGCTTATAACAGGGTGTGTGGTGTTCCCAAGGGAGATACATTTCACCTTAGGATGGTGGCTTCCCAATCTAAAGCTTATAACAGGGTGTGTGGTGTTCCCACAGGAGATACCTTTCCCCTTAGGATGGTGACTTCCCAATCTAAAGCTTATAACAGGGTGTGTGGTGTTCCCACAGGAGATACATTTCCCCTTAGTACGGTGGCTTCCCAATCTAAAGCTTATAACAGGGTGTGTGGTGTTCCCACGGGAGATACATTTCCCCTTAGGACAGTTACTTCCCGATCTAAAGCTTATAACAGGGTGTGTGGTGTTCACACGGGAGATATATTTCCACTTAGGACAGTGGCTTCCCGATCTAAAGCTTATAACAGGGTGTGTGGTGTTCCCACAGGATATATATTTCCCCTTAGGACGGTGGCTTCCCAATCTAAAGCTTATAACAGGGTCTGTGGAGATCTCACAGGAGATCCCTTTCCCCTTAGGACGATGGCTTCCCGATCTAAAGCTTCTAACAGGGTGTGTGGTGTTCCCACAGGAGATACATTTCCCCTTAGGACGGTGGCTTCCCGATCTAAAGCTTATAACAGGGTGTGTGGTGTTCCCACAGGATATACATTTCCCCTTAGGACGGTGGCTTCCCAATCTAAACCTTATAACAGGGTGTGTGGAGATCTCACAGGAGATCCCTTTCCCCTTAGGACAATGGCTTCCCGATCTAAAGCTTCTAACAGGGTGTGTGGTGTTCCCACAGGAGATACATTTCCCCTTAGGACGATGGCTTCCCAATCTAAAACCTACAACATTGTGTGTGGTGTTCCCACAGGAGATACCTTTCCCCTTAGGATGGTGGTTTCCCAATCTAAAGTTATAACAGGGTGTGTGGTGTTCCCACAGGATATACATTTCCCCTTAGGACGGTGTCTTCCCAATCTAAAGCTTATAACAGGGTGTGTGGAGATCTCACAGGAGATACCTTTCCCCTTAGGACGATGGCTTCCCAATCTAAAGCTTCTAACGGGGTGTGTGGTGTTCCCACGCGAGATACATTTAACCTTAGGACGTTGGCTTCCCAATCCAAAGCTTTCAACAGGGTGTGTGGTGTTCCACGGGAGATACATTTCCCCTTAGGACAGTTACTTCCCGATCTAAAGCTTATAACAGGGTGTGTGGTGTTCACACGGGAGATATATTTCCACTTAGGACGGTGTCTTCCCGATCTAAAGCTTATAACAGGGTGTGTGGTGTTTCCACAGGAGATACATTTCCCCTTAGGACGGTGGCTTCCCGATCTAAAGCTTATAACAGGGTGTGTGGTGTTCCCACAGGATATACATTTCCCCTTAGGACGGTGGCTTCCCAATCTAAAGCTTATAACAGGGTGTGTGGAGATCTCACAGGAGATCCCTTTCCCCTTAGGACGACGGCTTCCCGATCTAAAGCTTCTAACAGGGTGTTTGGCGTTCCCAGAGGAGATACCTTCCCCTTAGGACAGTGGCTTCCCAATCTAAAGCTTATAACAGGGTGTGTGCTGTTCCCACAGGAGATACATTTCCCCTTAGGACGATGGCTTCCCGATCTAAAGCTTATAACAGGGTGTGTGGTGTTCCCACAGGAGATACATTTCCCCTTAGGACGGTGGCTTCCCGATCTAAAGCTTATAACAGGGTGTGTGGTGTTCCCACAGGATATACATTTCCCCTTAGGACGGTGGCTTCCCAATCTAAAGCTTATAACAGGGTGTGTGGAGATCTCACAGGAGATCCCTTTCCCCTTAGGACGATGGCTTCCCGATCTAAAGCTTCTAACAGGGTGTGTGGTGTTCCCACAGGAGATACATTTCCCCTTAGGACGGTGGCTTCCCGATCTAAAGCTTATAACAGGGTGTGTGGTGTTCCCACAGGATATACATTTCCCCTTAGGACGGTGGCTTCCCAATCTAAACCTTATAACAGGGTGTGTGGAGATCTCACAGGAGATCCCTTTCCCCTTAGGACAATGGCTTCCCGATCTAAAGCTTCTAACAGGGTGTGTGGTGTTCCCACAGGAGATACATTTCCCCTTAGGACGATGGCTTCCCAATCTAAAACCTACAACATTGTGTGTGGTGTTCCCACAGGAGATACCTTTCCCCTTAGGATGGTGGTTTCCCAATCTAAAGTTATAACAGGGTGTGTGGTGTTCCCACAGGAGATACATTTCCCCTTAGGATGTTGGCTTCCCGATCTAAAGCTTATAACAGGGTGTGTGGTGTTCCCACAGGATATACATTTCCCCTTAGGACGGTGGCTTCCCGATCTAAAGCTTATAACAGGGTGTGTGGTGTTCCCACAGGATATACATTTCCCCTTAGGACGGTGGCTTCCCGATCTAAAGCTTATAACAGGGTGTGTGGAGATCTCACAGGAGATCCCTTTCCCCTTAGGACGATAGCTTCCAGATCTAAAGCTTCTAACAGGGTGTGTGGTGTTCCCACAGGCGATACATTTCCCCTTAGGACGGTGGCTTCCCGATCTAAAGCTTATAACAGGGTGTGTGGTGTTCCCACAGGATATACATTTCCCCTTAGGACGGTGGCTTCTGAAAGGAAGCGCCCCCAAGTTCAGCACGATCCTCCCCGCAATGAGAGACAATAAGGGACTCTCCCGTAATGGGAATAAGGCCAAGACAGAGTGCGGGTGAGCGTAAGTGGGAGTTTATCCAAAGAATAGGGCATGCAAAGAACTCTGCAACCTCCGAGAGCGCTCTGTCTGACAATAGCAAAGACAGGCGTATTTCTAATACAAAAAACGTCATCAGAACCTACACACTATAGGGGGCACAAGTTAATTGGGATTGGGTGGCGTCGACTAACTATAGGTGTTGCTGCAGCGTGGTTGGTCTTGGCGTGAGGACGTCACTGGTCAGCCTCGTGGGTTGGGTTGGGCCTGACAGGCCAGCTTGAGGTCATCCGAGCGGTGTTGGTATGCTGGGGCAGCCTGTGACAAAGATGAATACCTTTCCTGACTCGTTTGCCCTAGGCCATGCACACTGCAGTTATTCAAGAAACGACATTTAAGTTCATCAATAAATCGCTCAGCAGTTTATCTTATAAAATAAATGCAACACATGAGGAATGCACCTCGTGAGAGGTCTGGTGGTTGTCGGTTGGGGTGAGATTTACCTGTGTCCTATTGACCGGTATTTTAGGTCGAGGGGCTGGGCTCTGGGGCCTGGGCCGAATGATACATGTCTGTCTGCTGCGTTAGAAGTTATTATATAAATGGGTCTCTGTGTCTTGTCCCAGCGTTGGGGGTCGTCTTTGCACGGGGTCATGATTCTTGGGGTGGTCTAGGGGGGGTTGTGGGATTTACGAGAGGGTGCTGGTAGATCTGTGGATTCAAACGTGGGTTTATGACTGTGCTGTAAATAACACAGGTGGCGGGCTGTGGCCTTGGGTGCGGTACCAGGGCCTCTGACTCTCTGAAGCGGCTCCAGCTTGGTTGGGGGAGGTGAGGGAGCGCGGCACATGCCTTAGCTTCTTTATCTGGCAGGCTTCGTAGGGTGGGAGGGAGAATGGCCTTGCATACATTCACAAAGGTTTTTTCCTCGTGCGTTGCTGACTTTTGAATGCAGAACTTTTATAATGTTTTGCCTTATTTTGATCTTATTTAAACACACATCTATATTTCAACTTCGTTACACATTTCTTTAATACAGTCGGTCCGAGTACCTTTTCATTACATGGTATTATATCTATTACAGTGTTTAAGTATTTATATACATTCGACGGTACATGAGGTAGAGCTATATTATGGACCACAGAGATTGACGGTTGCCACTATGGGTGACTTAAGGAGACATATAGGGGTTCATGTGTCTACATATGACTTAAAGACACTTTCTCTGTGATCTAGCAGCATTAGTACAATCACAATGTGAAGTCATATAAACATTTCACTTTTATGGCTAATTCATGGTTTGCAGATTCTGTTTAAGAAAAGTAGTTCACTAATACCACTACTTGAATTCATTTCTGCGTTGCCCTGGCCTCGCGGACCAGGTCACACGGGGTGCAGTGTTACATTGTGGATAACAGACTGTTACAATGTTAATATCTGGTGTTAGCTCGTACCCAACTTTCTCATGGGAACGCGCTCGCAGCGGAGCTGCCATGGTGCTGCGGCGGCAGAAATGCATGAAAGGCCCTCCAAAGGTGGGGGCCGCGCTACAGTGTGCTGAACTCACGCCATCTTTGCTAGACAAGATGGCTTCTAGGCCTAACTGAATTTTTGTATATGCAGGGAACGGATACGTGTGGGCAATGTCGTCGGCGGGTGAACCCTCCTCCACCTGGGCCCGGGTGGCATGAGGGGACGCCCACCGAGTCATGGTCCTCACCTGGGGAGAAGGCTGCAGGTGAGGAGGGCCTCGCGGCCGGTCCTCCCCTACATTTCCCCCCTTTCGTTACTAAAGTAACGAATTCTTTAGCTCTTCCAATCTTCTACATTCTTGTTCCTCTATCACTGCGTCATCCCATGCAGGTGTTCCTTTTCTAGGCATCCATGCCCTACATACCCCCCTCAAGCTCTCACCTCTTCTAGCATACTCGTCTGGTGTACATGTTAAATATATGCAGTCACCAGTTTCTTCCAAGTCTACCCAGACCTCCTCATACCATTCCAGTTCCACATCTCGGGGTTCTTTGATAGTGGTGTGCCATAGTTTGTCTACTATGTACTTGTCACGGTACATAGGCACTAACTGGTACCTGGGAGTGTTATCTGCTCCTGTCTGTACATGTACTTCTTGTGTCGCCCTCATTGTACCACCAGAGTTGCCCATTGTCACCATCATCATTGCACCGTTAGGGACTGCGTTAGCACAACATCGAAGGCCCACCTGGCACAGGCAGAACACCACTAGGAGGACCACCACAACTGGCATGAAGAACTTCATTGCCATTCCAAGCCATGAGGGAACCCAGGAGAAGATGTTGTCGAACCATGAGCTATCTTTAGCCCCACCTTCCATCTTCATCCTCTCTCCCAGGTTATGTACTGCTTCAATGACGTGGGACAGGGACCCATTTTCTGCGTCTTCAGAAGGTACGAACGTGCAGCAGGCACTTCCTATTTTTCGGCAAACACCTCCATCGATCGCTGTTAACAGGTCCAGAACATACCTGTTCTGCATGGTCATCAGTCGCAGAGCTCGTAGTTCCACCTTTATTATGTTGAACCCTTCTTCAGTGTCATTGGCCAGCTGAATCAGTTCCCACCGTGTGATCTGGAGCCATTTTGCATTTGCTCTTGCTTGGACACTTGAAACTAATGAGGCAAAAAATGTTTCCACGGAGCTGAACAGGCGATACCTGTCTGGGATCTGTGCCAATAAATCGGATGATGCTTGTGATATGTAGTTCGATGTTCGCTTGTTCCGTGATAGCTCCTCTTCTTTCCCTCCGGAGGACAGGACATAGAGGTGCGCTTTTGCAGTGGGAGAAGTTGCACCTTGGTTCATGTTTCCTTGCGTCCTTTTATTTTCGTCGACGTGACTTTCTGGAATCACCATTAGGGGCGAGTGCAAAGTGGCCATTGAGCAGCTGCCACTCCATGCCTGGGGAAGGTGCAAGTAAGCCTGATTCCCGCATACCCAGTATGTGTCCATCAGCGCTGCTGTTCCTTTTTTCATGTCTGGGATGGTGAGAGTTTTGTTACAGTTTTCATTCGTTCCCATTGCCACTTTTCCTTCTCCCTTGAAACATAGTTCGTTTTTTATTTCACTTTGTAGCTTGAAGGGTTTCTCCATCGCTGTTACCCATGTTAGTTTAGAGATGTGTTCTTTCCATATTGGTGTGCACGTTTTTTCCATCAACCGCAGCTTGTCTGGTTTGACACCTCTCAGTACTTCCGCTTTGCACAGTACTTCTTCATCTTTCCATCTGTTTTCGGAAAACAGTGTCCCTTGTATTGCAAAAAAGGGTTCTTTAAGACAGACCACTCCAGACGCTTTTGGATAGCACGTTTTGTCGTTCTGTATCATTTTGAAAGAGACATCGTGTGCTTGGAAGGTGTTCTTTATTCTACACAGTGTGAGATGAAGGAGACATTGGGCATCCACAATGGGCAATTCTCTTGGCAACAACACTTTGGGTGTGCCTGATGCATGGGGGATGAGCGAACAGACATAACAGCTTTCATTGGTTGTCTGTTTAGCTGTTGCACTCATATCTGCATACCATTTATTTGCTTGGTGGGGGTGTCGTGGGTCTTCCATCTTGTCTAAACCTAACCCATAATACTCATCATACCCCCTCCTACTTATCTCTCTTCTTCGCCTACTTTTCTCCCTCCTCCTATACCTTTTAGTTTCGATAGGTGAAAAAATAGGCCCCCCTTCCTCCTTCCCACCCCCCTTTTCCAATTCCTCATATAGGAACTTGTGTTCTGTCATCGTAATTACTTTTCCATTTTCCTCAATAAAGAACAAATCACTGTTTTGTATCGGGGCGGGAGGGGTAGTGGGGCTGTTATATATTTCAGGTAGGGACATTGTGTCATTTTCCATTTCTTTTTGGAAATTTCTTGATTGTGACATGGCAGCAGTGGGTGTTGCAGTATAGTAACCCCATACGAAGTGTGATCCATCCCAGACCAAAAAATCACCTTCTTTAATATTCATACTTGTAGTTGAATTCGTCCCAGGGGCCAGGGTGATGTTACTCCCCCTTCCCCCCTCGTTCATCTCGATAGAGATGAACGCTATGAACCAATATGTCACCAGACAGAATATTGATATGAAGAACACAATAACACACATTGATAACCCACATTCGTATGAATATGTTAATCTATCTTCTAACATTTCTCTAAATCTAACAAATCTATTAGTTGCAGGCTGCCCATTGGATGTCATGGTAAATCCTGTTTGAAACACAAAAGTGCATTAAGTACAAGCATGTAAACATTTCTAACATTGTGACGTTGTTTCGACAAAGTATGGGAGTGGGTGGGGGAGGAGGTGTGTCCACAGACAAGGTAATTTTACAATCATTACTATCCGTACATTATTTCATATATAAAAAAGGAAAGTGAGAGAGAAAAAAAACTTTTCCAAAACCAACAAACCCACAAAAACCTTCAACAGTTGTAAAAAGTATATATATATATATACATATTTATTTTAGTACACTTGCCATGCGCCAGTCGCGTTCAATGTCCATCACTTGATGCACACAAAATTCCCATCATTCATTCTGCACACCTCCATTATCCGCTGTTGCCTGTGCCTCGTCCTGTACCTCACCTTCCACGGCGTTATACGCCCTGCGTACATCTGTCAAATGCACCCAATATCTCAGGCCCTTCACCTTTACCGCCGTGGGCGTGCAAAACACTACCTCATAAGGGCCATGGAAACGTGGTGCATTCCACCTTCTCACAAAACTTCTGACATATATGTAGTCGCCTGGCATCAGCTGTGACTGTTTGTCCGGCTGTGTTACTGCTTCTGTTGCATTTCCTTCCTCTCTTGTGAAGGGCGGGGCAAGTTGTTTTGCAATTACGCGCGCTGCTTGTGCTAATTTTTTCAAGTAGTCGGTAAACTCCTCACCTAATACCGCAGCGCTTCTGTGTGCATCAGAACGTTCACGGAGAGGCGAATGTGTTGTGTGCATTCTCCTTCCCGTGACGATCTCGTGTGGGGATAAATGATGGTCTTTGCTTGGCTGATTGCGCAATTCAAACAGGGCCAGTGGTAGGCAGTACATCCAGGTCTTTTTTAGGGAAAAACATAGTTTTGACAACCTGCTTTTCAGCAGGCCGTTCATCTTTTCCACTACGCCATTACTTTGAGGATGATAAATTGAACATAATTTGTGTTTTATTCCCAATAATGTAGTCACTTCCTTGAACAGTTCATTAACGAAATGAGTGCCGTTGTCTGAGCGAATCACGTCGCAAATTCCCCAGCGCGGGAATACTTCCCTCACTAAGAACTTTGCGGCGCTTTTCGCGTCGGGACGTGCACAGGGGCCCGCTTCCACCCACCTTGAGAAGGGACATACGACCACAATCATGTAACGAGCCCCATTGCACCTTTCTCCCATATCTACATAATCGATGTGGAGCTCTCTAAATGGGCCATTGGGTTTTGGTATTGTACCTCTCAGTGTGCGTAATGTCATTCCTGAGTTGTAAATTTGACATGTCGTGCATTCTAATGTCAGCCTAGTGATGTGTTCCTGGAGGCAAGGTGCAAACCAATCCTCTTGTATATCTGCCACTATGTGTTGCTTAGCATTATGTGCAGGGAAGTGTAGTTGTTGAAAGGCTATTTCTAACAACGTAACTGGCATCACTGCTTTTCCTGAACTCTCTTGTCGCCACAACAAGTCTGTTGGTGATTTGCTGCATCCTCTCTTAGTCCATAGCAATTTTTCTTCTGCACTAGCTCCCTCTTGCAGCTCTAGTATTTCTTGTGTGAGCATCATGTTATATCCTGTGGGGACCTCTTGGCTTACTGTGTGGTGCAACATGTACTCCCCTACCTCACCTTTCTGAAAGTATGAAGCTTCTTTGGCGGCGGCGTCTGCTGCCGCGTTTCCCAAAGATACAAGATCTGTGTTTGTAGTATGGGCTTGGCATTTCACAATTGCCACTGTCGTGGGGTCTTGAAGTGCCTCAATCAATTCTTTTAACAATTCTGCGTGTTGGACAGGTGTTCCATCTGCTCGTCGAAACCCTCTCCGCCCCCACCGTGCCAGCCCTCCGTGTACTGTGGTTGTCATGTATGCTGAGTCTGTGTATATTGTTACTGCGCACCCCTTAGCTGCACGCAATGCTTCTATTAGTGCTATCAGTTCTGCTGCTTGGGCTGAATAGTGTGATGGGAGGCGGTGTTGTACTAGTGTCTCATATTCATCTTCCTCTAATCGAACCACTGCCATACCCACATGTTTCTCTCCTGTCTCCATGTCAATTGAGGCCGACCCGTCCACGAAGTACACCTCTCCCTCGTTCAGGGCATTCTCAAAAACCACCTGATCCTGACCCTCGTCACCGGTGTATGTTGCACAGTTGTGGTTCTGCATGTCTTCTATTGTGCACGCCTCCGTGATGAATGTGGCTGGGTTTACAGTTTTACATCTTACTATATGGATGTTTGCACTGGACAATATTATCTCATATGCTGTGGCGCGTTGTGTTGTTAATGTGCTTTTTGATCGCTCTAATATTGCAAATAGTGAGTGTTCCACAAACAGTGTTACTGGACAGCCCATTACTATTGTGGCACTTTTTTCAATGGCGAACGCGGCAGCAGCGAGAGATTGCTCGCACGCGAAATGTCCTTGCATTACTGCGTCCAGAGTGCCGCTATAGTAAGCCAGTGGCTTGTGGCCCAACGATGTCTTTTGTGTCAGCACTGCGGTCATCAGTTTTCCCTTGCAGTGTGAAAATAAGAAGAATTCGTGTCCATAATCTGGGTTTGCCAGAACTGGAGCGCTTGATATTAGCTCCTTCAGTCAATTAAATGATGTGTTCATTTCTCCTGTCCATTCTATGTGTCTGTTTTCCTGTTGCGCTTCTTTAAGTAATAATAATAATAATAATAATAATAATAATAATTAGGCTTTTATATAGCGCTACAAACCCTCAGGTATCTGAGCGCTGCTTATTATTACCCACGGTGTGTGGTGCTCATTTATCGACCTCGGAAGGATGAAAGGCTGAGTTTGGCCCCGCCGGGATTCGAACCTGCGTTAACAGGCTCTGCACGGGTGTCAAAGCGGGCGCTCTACTCGCTGTGCCACTTGACCGGCTTAGTGCATGTAACAAGGGCCTTGTATATGCTGCGTAGTCTAATATCCAAGCTCGGCAGTAGTTGCACATGCCTAGGAATTTTTGCATCTCTTTTACTGTTTTGGGCTCTCCAACGGCTCTAATTGCCTCTGCTCTGTCTGGTATGATCCGTTTTCCATCCTTTGATATTAGCTGTCCCAAGTATAGGACCTCTGTTAGGCAGTATTGTAACTTACCCTTATCCACCTTGTACCCCTTGTTGGCCAGTAATGTCAGGAGTGTTATTGAATCCTTTCTACACTCTTCCTCGCTCTGTGCACAAACCAATAAATCGTCAACGTACTGAATCACCGTACTTTCTACAGATAGGTTCCCTAGATCCTCATGTAATATCCTGTTGAATATGCTTGGGCTTTCGCAATATCCTTGTGGTAGTCTGCAGTGTTCAAATCTCCTCCCCCCTAGTGTGAATGCTGTTAAGTACCTGCTCTCTTCTGCTAAGGGGATCGAAAAGAACGCATTTTTTAAGTCAATAACTGTGAAATGAGATGCTGTTTTTGGGATGTTGCATAGTATTGTGGCCGGGTTCGGCACTAAAGGGAACTCCTTCTGAATCACATCATTGAGTGGGCGTAAATCTTGTATCATCCTCCATGAACCTCCCTTCGCCTTTTTAATCGGGTAAATGCATGTGTTACATGGGGAGTTTGAGGGCACTATTATTCCTTGCGCTAGCAGTGCATCTATTGTCTCTCTGATCCCTTCTTCTGCTTCGCGTGACAATGGATATTGTTTTACCCGGGGTAGAATTGCTCCCTGTTTCAGTTTTATTACCACAGGCTGAACCCCATGTAATAACCCCACATCATGGGGGCCATTTGTCCATATGTTAGTGGGTACTAACCTCATGTCGTCATCAAAAAATGCATGTGGTGCTCCTACTACTGCCATTAATTCAACTTGAGTTTTTCTGGCTGTAACTACAATGTCGCACGGCATTGCTAGTTCCATCACTATTTCGCCATCTGTCTCAGTGTCGGAAAATAGCTCCTCGTCCGATAGCTCCCGCAGTGGGATATTTGCATTTGTACACAGTACTGTCCGCCACTCACATCCTTCCATGTCAACGCCAATCACACATATTCTGTTTGCTGACACGTGTACTGCGTGTAAATCCAATGATAGCACTGACCCGGGAGCAGTGTCGGGGCTCACTATGGGGCGGAAAAGGAATTCGGCTGGGATCCTCCAATCCATCCTTTTTAGTTCTGGTACTATAAGAGCCAATGTTCTCATGCCCTCAATAAACATCTCCTCGTTTCTTGGTAACCCTCTGATCTCCTGCATGATTGTGTGGCCGTGTATTACTGCCATTATGCGGAGGGGACATATGCCAGGTGTTGAACATACGATACCACTTTCTGTGAATGATATTGTCATATTTAGTTTGCTTAAGAGATCTCTCCCCAGCAAATTAATGGGCGAGCGTTCATAATACAGTAAGGGTGCTTTCACTGTTTTACCCCCCACTGTCACATCCAATGCCTCTGTGTAAGGAACTTCAATTACAGCCCCAGAGAACCCCTGCGTCTCTAAAGTTTTATTAGATAACGGGAACCGGCCCTCTTTAATACATGATTTTTCCGCTCCCGAATCCACCATGAATATGAATTGCTTGTCTCCTATCTGCGCTCCTATCAATGGTTCCTCTGATGCATTGTGGGTCGTAGATAGAACTGGACACGCAAGTGTTCTCTGTGGGCTGTCCTATGCGGGGTGTCTCATTGCCCCCGCTTGATCAAAAATGTTCCCCGAAACTACTGACACGCCGCTATAAGGTGCGGGGGCAGGCGCTCCATTAGCTACTGTGGCGAAAGTGTTACCTGGCGTGTATTGTATAGTGTCATTATTCTGTGGGTGATTCTGTGTTCTGTACTGATGTCCGTGTAATTGTGCGTTACCTCTTTGCCCTGCATTTCCTTGTTGTTGGTGCTGTCCCATGGGGGGGCTCCCTGGGTGTGGGTGACCGTACTGTTCTGCCTCCTGGAACCCGTTGTTTTGTCTGCTTCTGCACTCCCTCGAGTAATGTCCCCACCTCCCACAGTTCCAGCAGCTCCCCTGTGGCCCTCTGGGACCCTGCCATCCATTTCCTCCCATTCCTCCATACCCTTGTCCTCCTCTTCGGCCCCTGTACCCACCTCTTCCCCCTCGTGGGGCCCACTCTTGCCACGCTAGACCTCCGGTCTGCTCCTGCTCGTTCCACTGTCGCTGGCCTTGTCCGGCCCAATTAGCTGCTATTTTCCCTTGTATTGCTATCTGCCCCTCCTCCCCTTCGTCTCCCTCCCTCATGAGTGGGAGCCCTGCTACCGCTGCTGCAACCTTCACCAGTTTTGATTGTACCAACTTTGCCTCGTCTGCCAACCTTTTCTGTGCTACTTCCCTCTCTCTCTCTTTTATCCTTTTGCAATGGTGCACTATTATACTTTGGATCTCTGGCCACCCCTTTGCTTCAACGCCCGCTATTTTATCGAGTGCCTTCTGCACTTCTTTTGGGAGCCCTCTCTTAATGATAAAATAAAATAGAGATGTGGATTGGTGCCAGGGTGTGCCCGTTTCCGCTCTCCACATCTCCTGCACCCGGAGAATGTAATCCATAGCATCCTCCCCGTCATTCATTGTACACTGCATTACTGACTGTAAATCTGGAGTATCTGGGAACGTTTCCCGCAGCGCATCCCAAACCCGTGCCCGCACTGTATTAAAAGACGCTCCATCATGACGGTCACAATCTAATGTCACTGCCGGGAAACCAGCCTTAACCCATACCCTGTCTGCTTGATCTCCTACTGCTGATACTAGTAGGCTTTTCACATCGCCTACTGCCAGCGGTATGCCGGCAGTATGTTTCTCGAATGCATATATCCACTTGCTCGCCCCTCCGGACAACGGGGGCAATAACTTCATCAAATTAGCTTTATCCATCTGGGCCCAGGGTATATAGTTTGGCCTTCCTCCCCCTCTGTGTATTAGTGGAAGTTGTAATTTTCCTTTTAACGTGGCGCCCTCACCCACTTTGGTCGTCGCTGACCCCAATGGCGTCATCCTCCCCACTCTATTCCTTAGTCGTCCCATCCACTCGTCATCTATTGTTCCTAGTGAGCATGCACCGTCCAGCTCCTCGCCTTCCCCTCCTACTGCCATACTCAACCTATCACTCTCATCTATTTCGCCTCGGACATCACATAGCAGGTCCTCTCTGATCCCTGTCTGCCGTGATACATCACCGATGCTCCCCTCTGGTGTTTCCACCTGTATTATTCTTGTCGGTTCTTCCTCAATTCTGAATAATATTTCACCCTTTTTCCATCCTTCCTCAATTTGTCTACTGTCACTTGATGTTCTGGATACACGTCCTGGTCGAGTGGGAGTGCATGCTGTACGCTCACATATGTCTTTTATTCTTGAGAGTTCATCCTTTGCTATCGAGAGCCTCGATTCTAAATCGCTCGTTAGCTTTTCTATGTCCCCTCTCTGCGTGCTTGTCTGGGCACGCTCTCTAGTGCTTTCGTATGGTGGGGGGGCTGTTGGTCTTAGGGGTGTAGTAGTTGTAGGGGGAGGCACATAAGTAGGATCACTATACCCTGCTGCGGGGGCTGGTTTATGTAATATCGGGTACAAACTAATCACCTCCGCAGGTTGTTCTGTACTTAGCTGTTCCTTTTCCTCTCTTGGAATCATCAGTGGATTATCTGTGGTGGAAGGTAGATCAATATTTGGTGCCGGAGCTTTGGGTGGGGGTATTTCCTCAAATAGTCTCCAGAGATCTAATATCTCCTTCCTGTTTTGCCACTGTTTGCCCTTATACTTGAGGTGAATGCGCGTTCGTACCATATCTAGAACGCTTTTTTCAAAAGACCCCCCCTCAGGCCAAATCTGGGGCAATCCTTCCCCTTTTAATTCTGTTACCCATTGATCGTGGTATTTCTTTATTCGTTCAGCGTATCCCGGTAAGCTCGTACAAATATGTGACAAGGGAGTCTCTGCCCCCATATTCTAAATCACTAGCAACGACCGTGTCCACCTCCTTTACTTTTAGTTAGGTGTAGATATGTGTATGTATACCTTTATGGCACAGACAAGAGCGGACGTCTCAAAGATATCACCCAATTTTATTCACTGCGCAAATCCTTTCTCACTCACCATAGCTCATCTCCTTCCCATTCCCATACACTCTCATGTGATTTCACTTGCAACTAATCAACTACTAGTTATGGCCAACACTCTCTGGCACCACCTCGCGGTCAACCGTTCGTCTCCAATACTCACACGGTGCGCGCACCCCTCACAGTACTTTCCCACTCACACCTCGTCTTTTTCCTCCCTTTCCTCCCTGGCCAGCTATCCCTGTTTTTCTGCTACGGTTACTGTGTTCACGTCTGTACGTGCCACTACTTAATCCCCACTCCTACAAATGTGCTCCCTACTTTATAGTTCTTCTACAAGTATATTTATCTTATACCCTTTTCACTTTCACCCCTTACCCCGTGGAACGGAAACAAAAGAAATAGAAAGAGTAGCAATCACTAAAAGTATCCTAAGTGTCTCCCTTTGCCAGACACCAATAACTTATTTTTTACTTCTTCATATATTCCCAGTACTAGTTTAGATAGCACTATGCGGCGCCGCCTTCCACCCCCTTTCGGAGCTAGGTTCCCGTCACTTCTACTTCTTCACTTACTTCTTACTCCTAATGGCCATATGCAAAGAAAAGATAAAGAAAGTTTTAAGACCTGTCTTTAGTAGACCCCCATTATTCTTCTCCTCTACCTGTCCCCGTTCCTCTGTTCACAATTTCCCCTCCCTTCCCCTTTACGATCGCTCGCACTCGGTACTCACGTGCCCGTCTTGAGCCGATAGTCTCCGAAACTGGGTCCGTCCAGGCAGTGTCACCGGTAACTCAACGGTCAGCCCCTGGCTCCGGCGAGCGGCACTCAAAGGGGATTTTTTTCCAATCGGGATCCCGTACCCTTTCTCATTGAGTGCGCACTTCTTATTGTGCCGGTCGCCGTTGGCGGGCAGCCTCCCGGAGCCGGCTCACCGTGCGTATCCCTTCTCGACCGGAGATTCTCGTGCCACAAGGGGGTCGTTAAAAAGGAGTTAGGAAAAATAATTTGGAGATATCACGCTATCGGGGTCACCACTGAAAGGAAGCGCCCCCAAGTTCAGCACGATCCTCCCCGCAATGAGAGACAATAAGGGACTCTCCCGTAATGGGAATAAGGCCAAGACAGAGTGCGGGTGAGCGTAAGTGGGAGTTTATCCAAAGAATAGGGCATGCAAAGAACTCTGCAACCTCCGAGAGCGCTCTGTCTGACAATAGCAAAGACAGGCGTATTTCTAATACAAAAAACGTCATCAGAACCTACACACTATAGGGGGCACAAGTTAATTGGGATTGGGTGGCGTCGACTAACTATAGGTGTTGCTGCAGCGTGGTTGGTCTTGGCGTGAGGACGTCACTGGTCAGCCTCGTGGGTTGGGTTGGGCCTGACAGGCCAGCTTGAGGTCATCCGAGCGGTGTTGGTATGCTGGGGCAGCCTGTGACAAAGATGAATACCTTTCCTGACTCGTTTGCCCTAGGCCATGCACACTGCAGTTATTCAAGAAACGACATTTAAGTTCATCAATAAATCGCTCAGCAGTTTATCTTATAAAATAAATGCAACACATGAGGAATGCACCTCGTGAGAGGTCTGGTGGTTGTCGGTTGGGGTGAGATTTACCTGTGTCCTATTGACCGGTATTTTAGGTCGAGGGGCTGGGCTCTGGGGCCTGGGCCGAATGATACATGTCTGTCTGCTGCGTTAGAAGTTATTATATAAATGGGTCTCTGTGTCTTGTCCCAGCGTTGGGGGTCGTCTTTGCACGGGGTCATGATTCTTGGGGTGGTCTAGGGGGGGTTGTGGGATTTACGAGAGGGTGCTGGTAGATCTGTGGATTCAAACGTGGGTTTATGACTGTGCTGTAAATAACACAGGTGGCGGGCTGTGGCCTTGGGTGCGGTACCAGGGCCTCTGACTCTCTGAAGCGGCTCCAGCTTGGTTGGGGGAGGTGAGGGAGCGCAGCACATGCCTTAGCTTCTTTATCTGGCAGGCTTCGTAGGGTGGGAGGGAGAATGGCCTTGCATACATTCACAAAGGTTTTTTCCTCGTGCGTTGCTGACTTTTGAATGCAGAACTTTTATAATGTTTTGCCTTATTTTGATCTTATTTAAACACACATCTATATTTCAACTTCGTTACACATTTCTTTAATACAGTCGGTCCGAGTACCTTTTCATTACATGGTATTATATCTATTACAGTGTTTAAGTATTTATATACATTCGACGGTACATGAGGTAGAGCTATATTATGGACCACAGAGATTGACGGTTGCCACTATGGGTGACTTAAGGAGACATATAGGGGTTCATGTGTCTACATATGACTTAAAGACACTTTCTCTGTGATCTAGCAGCATTAGTACAATCACAATGTGAAGTCATATAAACATTTCACTTTTATGGCTAATTCATGGTTTGCAGATTCTGTTTAAGAAAAGTAGTTCACTAATACCACTACTTGAATTCATTTCTGCGTTGCCCTGGCCTCGCGGACCAGGTCACACGGGGTGCAGTGTTACATTGTGGATAACAGACTGTTACAATGTTAATATCTGGTGTTAGCTCGTACCCAACTTTCTCATGGGAACGCGCTCGCAGCGGAGCTGCCATGGTGCTGCGGCGGCAGAAATGCATGAAAGGCCCTCCAAAGGTGGGGGCCGCGCTACAGTGTGCTGAACTCACGCCATCTTTGCTAGACAAGATGGCTTCTAGGCCTAACTGAATTTTTGTATATGCAGGGAACGGATACGTGTGGGCAATGTCGTCGGCGGGTGAACCCTCCTCCACCTGGGCCCGGGTGGCATGAGGGGACGCCCACCGAGTCATGGTCCTCACCTGGGGAGAAGGCTGCAGGTGAGGAGGGCCTCGCGGCCGGTCCTCCCCTACACTTCCCAATCTAAAGCTTATAACAGGGTGTGTGGAAATCTCACAGGAGATCCCTTTCCCCTTAGGACGATGGCTTCCCGATCTAAAGCTTCTAACAGGGTGTTTGGCGTTCCCACAGGAGATACCTTCCCCTTAGGACGGTGGCTTCCCAATCTAAAGCTTATAAGAGGGTGTGCAGTGTTCCCACAGGAGATACATTTCCCCTTAGGACGGTGGCTTCCCAATCTAAAGCTTATAACAGAGTTTGTGGTGTTCCCACAGGATATACATTTCCCCTTAGGACGGTGTCTTCCCAATTTAAAGCTTATAACAGGGTGTGTGTAGATCCCACAGGAGATACCTTTCCCCTTTGGATGGTGGCTTCTCAACCTAAAGCTTATAACAGGGTATGTGGAGATCCCACGGGAGATATATTTCCCCTTAGGACGGTGGCTTCCCAACCCTAAAGCTTATAACAGGGTGTGTGGTGTTCCCACAGGAGATACATTTCCCCTTAGGACGGTGGCTTCCCGATCTAAAGCTTATAACATAGTTTGTGGTGTTCCCACAGGATATACATTTCCCCTTAGGACGGTGTCTTCCCAATCTAAAGCTTATAACAGGGTGTGTGGAGATCTCACAGGAGATACCTTTCCCCTTAGGACGATGTCTTCCCGATCTAAAGCTTCTAACAGGGTGTTTGGCATTCCCAGAGGAGATACCTTCCCCTTAGGACAGCGGCTTCCCAATCTAAAGCTTATAACAGGGTGTGTGGTGTTCCCACAGGAGATACATTTCCCCTTAGGACGATGGCTTTCCGATCTAAAGCTGATAACAGGGTGTGTGGTGTTCCCACAGGATATACATTTCCCATTAGGACGGTGTCTTCCCAATCTAAAGCTTATAACAGGGTGTGTGGAGATCTCACAGGAGATACCTTTCCCCTTAGGACGATGGCTTCCCAATCTAAAGCTTCTAACGGGGTGTGTGGTGTTCCCACGCGAGATACATTTAACCTTAGGACGTTGGCTTCCCAATCCAAAGCTTTCAACAGGGTGTGTGGTGTTCCACGGGAGATACATTTCCCCTTAGGACAGTTACTTCCCGATCTAAAGCTTATAACAGGGTGTGTGGTGTTCACACGGGAGATATATTTCCACTTAGGACGGTGGCTTCCCGATCTAAACTTATAACAGGGTGTGTGGTGTTCCCACAGGAGATACATTTCCCCTTAGGACGGTGGCTTCCCGATCTAAAGCTTATAACAGGGTGTGTGGTGTTCCCACAGGATATACATTTCCCCTTAGGACGGTGGCTTCCCAATCTAAAGCTTATAACAGGGTGTGTGGAGATCTCACAGGAGATCCCTTTCCCCTTAGGACGATGGCTTCCCGATCTAAAGCTTCTAACAGGGTGTTTGGCATTCCCAGAGGAGATACCTTCCCCTTAGGACAGTGGCTTCCCAATCTAAAGCTTATAACAGGGTGTGTGCTGTTCCCACAGGAGATACATTTCCCCTTAGGACGATGGCTTCCCGATCTAAAGCTTATAACAGGATGTGTGGTGTTCCCACAGGATATACATTTCCCCTTAGGACGGTGTCTTCCCTATCTAAAGCTTATAACAGGGTGTGTGGTGTTCCCACAGGAGCTGCCTTTCCCCTTAGGACGGTGGCTTCCCGATCTAAAGCTTATAACAGGGTGTGTGGTGTTCCCACAGGATATACATTTCCCCTTAGGACGGTGGCTTCCCAATCTAAAGCTTACAACAGGGTGTGTGGAGATCTCACAGGAGATCCCTTTCCTCTTAGGACGATGGCTTCCCGATCTAAAGCTTCTAACAGGGTGTGTGGTGTTCCCACAGGAGATACATTTCCCCTTAGGACGGTGGCTTCCCAATCTAAAGCTTATAACAGGGTGTGTGGAGATCTCACAGGAGATCCCTTTCCTCTTAGGACGATGGCTTCCCGATCTAAAGCTTCTAACAGGGTGTGTGGTGTTCCCACAGGAGATACATTTCCCCTTATGACGGTGGCTTCCCGATCTAAAGCTTATAACAGGGTGTGTGGTGTTCCCACAGGATATACATTTCCCCTTAGGACGGTGGCTTGCCAATCTAAAGCTTATAACAGGGTGTGTGGAGATCTCACAGGAGATCCCTTTCCCCTTAGGACGATGGCTTCCCGATCTAAAGCTTCTAACAGGGTGTGTGGTGTTCCCACAGGAGATACATTTCCCCTTAGGACGATGGCTTCCCAATCTAAAACCTACAACATTGTGTGTGGTGTTCCCACAGGAGATACCTTTCCCCTTAGGATGGTGGTTTCCCAATCTAAAGATATAACAGGGTGTGTGGTGTTCCCACAGGAGATACATTTCCCCTTAGGATGGTGGCTTCCCAATCTAAAGCTTATAACAGGGTGTGTGGTGTTCCCACAGGAGCTGCCTTTCCCCTTAGGACGGTGGCTTCCCAATCTAAAGCTTATAACAGGGTGTGTGGTGTTCCCACGGGAGATACATTTCACCTTAGGATGGTGGCTTCCCAATCTAAAGCTTATAACAGGGTGTGTGGTGTTCCCACAGGAGATACCTTTCCCCTTAGGATGGTGACTTCCCAATCTAAAGCTTATAACAGGGTGTGTGGTGTTCCTACAGGAGATACATTTCCCCTTAGTACGGTGGCTTCCCAATCTAAAGCTTATAACAGGGTGTGTGGTGTTCCCACAGGAGATACATTTCCCCTTAGGACAGTTACTTCCCGATCTAAAGCTTATAACAGGGTGTGTGGTGTTCACACGGGAGATGTATTTCCACTTAGGACGGTGGCTTTCCGATCTAAAGCTTATAACAGGGTGTGTGGTGTTCACACGGGAGATATATTTCCACTTAGGACGGTGGCTTTCCGATCTAAAGCTTATAACAGGGTGTGTGGTGTTCCCACAGGAGATACATTTCCCCTTAGGACGGTGGCTTCCCGATCTAAAGCTTATAACAGGGTGTGTGGTGTTCCCACAGGATATACATTTCCCCTTAGGACGGTGGCTTCCCAATCTAAAGCTTATAACAGGGTGTGTGGAGATCTCACAGGAGATCCCTTTCCCCTTAGGACGGTGGCTTCCCGATCTAAAGCTTATAACAGGGTGTGTGGTGTTCCCACAGGATATACATTTCCCCTTAGGACGGTGGCTTCCCAATCTAAATCTTATAACAGGGTGTGTGGAGATCTCACAGGAGATCCCTTTCCCCTTAGGACGATGGCTTCCCGATCTAAAGCTTCTAACAGGGTGCGTGGTGTTCCCACAGGAGATACATTTCCCGTTAGGACGATGGCTTCCCAATCTAAAACCTACAACATTGTGTGTGGTGTTCCCACAGGAGATACCTTTCCCCTTAGGATGGTGGTTTCCCAATCTCAAGTTATAACAGGGTGTGTGGTGTTCCCACAGGAGATACATTTCCCCTTAGGATGGTGGCTTCCCGATCTAAAGCTTATAACAGGGTGTGTGGTGTTCCCACAGGAGATCCATTTCCCCTAAGGACGGTGGCTTCCCGATCTAAAGCTTATAACAGGGTGTGTGGAGATCTCACAGGAGATCCCTTTCCCCTTAGGACGATGGCTTCCCGATCTAAAGCTTCTAACAGGGTGTGTGGTGTTCCCACAGGAGATACTTTTCCCCTTAGGACGATGGCTTCCCAATCTAAAACCTACAACATTGTGTGTGGTGTTCCCACAGGAGATACCTTTCCCCTTAGGATGGTGGTTTCCCAATCTAAAGATATAACAGGGTGTGTGGTGTTCCCACAGGAGATACATTTCCCCTTAGGATGGTGGCTTCCCAATCTAAAGCTTATAACAGGGTGTGTGGTGTTCCCACAGGAGCTGCCTTTCCCCTTAGGACGGTGGCTTCCCAATCTAAAGCTTATAACAGGGTGTGTGGTGTTCCCACGGGAGATACATTTCACCTTAGGATGGTGGCTTCCCAATCTAAAGCTTATAACAGGGTGTGTGGTGTTCCCACAGGAGATACCTTTCCCCTTAGGATGGTGACTTCCCAATCTAAAGCTTATAACAGGGTGTGTGGTGTTCCCACAGGAGATACATTTCCCCTTAGTACGGTGGCTTCCCAATCTAAAGCTTATAACAGGGTGTGTGGTGTTCCCACGGGAGATACATTTCCCCTTAGGACAGTTACTTCCCGATCTAAAGCTTATAACAGGCTGTGTGGTGTTCACACGGGAGATATATTTCCACTTAGGACGGTGGCTTTCCGATCTAAAGCTTATAACAGGGTGTGTGGTGTTCACACGGGAGATATATTTCCACTTAGGACGGTGGCTTTCCGATCTAAAGCTTATAACAGGGTGTGTGTGGTGTTCCCACAGGAGATACATTTCCCCTTAGGACGGTGGCTTCCCGATCTAAAGCTTATAACAGGGTGTGTGGTGTTCCCACAGGATATACATTTCCCCTTAGGGCGGTGGCTTCCCAATCTAAAGCTTATAACAGGGTGTGTGGAGATCTCACAGGAGATACATTTCCCCTTAGGACGGTGGCTTCCCGATCTAAAGCTTATAACAGGGTGTGTGGTGTTCCCACAGGATAAACATTTCCCCTTTGGACGGTGGCTTCCCAATCTAAATCTTATAACAGGGTGTGTGGAGATCTCACAGGAGATCCCTTTCCCCTTAGGACGATGGCTTCCCGATCTAAAGTTTCTAACAGGGTGTGTGGTGTTCCCACAGGAGATACATTTCCCGTTAGGACGATGGCTTCCCAATCTAAAACCTACAACATTGTGTGTGGTGTTCCCACAGGAGATACCTTTCCCCTTAGGATGGTGGTTTCCCAATCTCAAGTTATAACAGGGTGTGTGGTGTTCCCACAGGAGATACATTTCCCCTTAGGATGGTGGCTTCCCGATCTAAAGCTTATAACAGGGTGTGTGGTGTTCCCACAGGAGATCCATTTCCCCTTAGGACGGTGGCTTCCCGATCTAAAGCTTATAACAGGGTGTGTGGTGTTCCCACAGGATATACATTTCCCCTTAGGACGGTGGCTTCCCAATCTAAAGCTTATAACAGGGTGTGTGGAGATCTCACAGGAGATCCCTTTCCCCTTAGGATGATGGCTTCCAGATCTAAAGCTTCTAACAGGGTGTGTGGTGTTCCCACAGGGGATACATTTCCCCTTAGGACGGTGGCTTCCCGATCTGAAGCTTATAACAGGGTGTGTGGTGTTCCCACAGGATATACATTTCCCCTTAGGACGGTGGCTTCCCAATCTAAATCTTATAACAGGGTGTGTGGAGATCTCACAGGAGATCCCTTTCCCCTTAGGACGATGGCTTCCCGATCTAAAGCTTCTAACAGTGTTTGTGGTGTTCCCACAGGAGATACATTTCCCCTTAGGACGATGGCTTCCCAATCTAAAACCTACAACATTGTGTGTGGTGTTCCCACAGGAGATACCTTTCCCCTTAGGATGGTGGTTTCCCAATCTAAAGTTATAACAGGGTGTGTGGTGTTCCCACAGTAGATACATTTCCCCTTAGGATGGTGGCTTCCCAATCTAAAGCTTATAACAGGGTGTGTGGTGTTCCCACAGGAGCTGCCTTTCCCCTTAGGACGGTGGCTTCCCAATCTAAAGCTTATAACAGGGTGTGTGGTGTTCCCACGGGAGATACATTTCCCCTTAGTACGGTGGCTTCCCAATCTAAAGCTTATAACAGGGTGTGTGGAGATCTCACAGGAGATCCCTTTCCCCTTAGGACGATGGCTTCCCGATCTAAAGCTTCTAACAGGGTGTTTGGCGTTCCCAGAGGAGATACCTTCCCCTTAGGACAGTGGCTTCCCAATCTAAAGCTTATAACATGGTGTGTGCTGTTCCCACAGGCGATACATTTCCCCTTAGGACGATGGCTTCCCGATCTACAGCTTATAACAGGGTGTGTGGTGTTCCCAAAGGATATACATTTCCCCTTAGGACGGTGTCTTCCCAATCTAAAGCTTATAACAGGGTGTGTGGTGTTCCCACAGGAGCTGCCTTTCCCCTTAGGACGGTGGCTTCCCGATCTAAAGCTTATAACAGGGTGTGTGGTGTTCCCACAGGATATACATTTCCCCTTAGGACGGTGGCTTCCCAATCTAAAGCTTATAACAGGGTGTGTGGAGATCTCACAGGAGATCCCTTTCCCCTTAGGACGATGGCTTCCCGATCTAAAGCTTCTAACAGAGTGTGTGGTATTCCCACAGGAGATACATTTCCCGTTAGGACGGTGGCTTCCCGATCCCAAGCTTATAACAGGGTGTGTGGTGTTCCCACAGGATATACATTTCCCCTTAGGACGGTGGCTTCCCAATCTAAAGCTTATAACAGGGTGCGTGGAGATCTCACAGGAGATCCCTTTCCCCTTAGGACGATGGCTTCCCGATCTAAAGCTTCTAACAGGGTGTGTGGTGTTCCCACAGGAGATACATTTCCCCTTAGGACGGTGGCTTCCCGATCTAAAGCTTATAACAGGGTGTGTGGAGATCTCACAGGAGATCCCTTTCCCCTTAGGACGAGGGCTTCCCGATCTAAAGCTTCTAACAGGGTGTGTGGTGTTCCCACAGGAGATACATTTCCCCTTAGGATGATGACTTCCCAATCTAAAACCTACAACATTGTGTGTGGTGTTCCCACAGGAGATACCTTTCCCCTTAGGATGGTGGTTTCCCAATCTAAAGTTATAACAGGGTGTGTGGTGTTCCCACAGGAGATACATTTCCCCTTAGGATGGTGGCTTCCCAATCTAAAGCTTATAACAGGGTGTGTGGTGTTCCCACAGGAGCTGCCTTTCCCCTTAGGACGGTGGCTTCCCAATCTAAAGCTTATAACAGGGTGTGTGGTGTTCCCACGGGAGATACATTTCACCTTAGGATGGTGGCTTCCCAATCTAAAGCTTATAACAGGGTGTGTGGTGTTCCCACAGGAGATACCTTTCGCCTTAGGATGGTGACTTCCCAATCTAAAGCTTATAACAGGGTGTGTGGTGTTCCCCTAGGAGATACATTTCCCCTTAGTACGGTGGCTTCCCAATCTAAAGCTTATAACAGGGTGTGTGGTGTTCCCACGGGAGATACATTTCCCCTTAGGACGGTGACTTGCCAATCTAAAGCTTATAACAGGGTGTGTGTAGATCCCACAGGAGATACCTTTCCCCTTTGGATGGTGGCTTCCCAACCTAAAGCTTATAACAGGGTATGTGGAGATCCCACGGGAGATATATTTCACCTTAGGACGGTGGCTTCCCAACCCTAAAGCTTATAACAGGGTGTGTGGTGTTCCCACAGGAGATACATTTCCCCTTAGGACGGTGGCTTCCCGATCTAAAGCTTATAACAGGGTGTGTGGTGTTCCACGGGAGATACATTTCCCCTTGGGACAGTGGCTTCCCCATTCTAAAGCTTATAACAGGGTGTGTGGTGTTCCCACGGGAGATACATTTCACCTTAGGACAGTGGCTTCCCGATCTAAAGCTTATAACAGGGTGTGTGGTGTTCCCACGGGAGATACATTTCACCTTAGGACGGTGGCTTCCCAATCTAAAGCTTATAACAGAATTTGTGGTGTTCACACGGGAGATACATTTCCCCTTAGGACGGTGGCTTCCCGATCTAAAGCTTGTAACAGGGTGTGTGGTGGGCCCACAGGAGATACATTTCCCCTTAGGACGGTGACTTCCCGATTTAAAGCTCTGCTTCTCCATAGTGATTGTTGCACTCCGGATCATCTTCTTCTCAGTCCTTGAGACGCTGCAGCGCTCACTCTGCTTCTCCATAGTGATCCTTGTACTCCTGATCACCTTCTTCTCAGTCCTTGAGAAGCTGGAGTGCTCACTCTGCTTCTCCATAGTGATCCTTGGACACCTGATCATCTTCTTTTCAGTCCTTGAGAAGCTGGAGCGCTCACTCTGCTTCTCCATAGTGACCCTTGGACTCCTGATCATCTTCTTCTCAGTTGTTGAGAAGCTAGAGCGCTCACTCTGCTTCTACATAGTGATCCTTGGACTCCTGGTCATCTTCTTCTCAGTCCTTGAGACACTAGAGCGCTCACTCTGCTTCTCCATAGTGATCCTTGGACTCCTGATCATCTTCTTCTCAGTCCTTACGACGCTGGAGCGCTCACTCTGCTTCTCCATAGTGATCCTTGGACTCCTGAGCATCTTCTTCTCAGTCCTTGAGAAGCTGGAGCGCTCACTCTGCTTCACCATAGTGATCCTTGTACTCCTGATCATCTTCTTCTCAGTCGTTGAGAAGCTGGAGCGCTCAATCTGCTTCTCCATAGTGATTTTTGGACTCCTGATCATCTTCTCAGTCATTGAGAAGCTGGAGCGCTCACTCTGCTTCTCCATGGTGATCCTTGGACTCCTGATGATCTTCTTCTCAGTCCTTGAGAAGCTGAAGCGCTCACTCTGCTTCTCCATAGTGATCCATGGACACCTGATCATCTTCTTCTCAGTCCTTGAGAAGCTAGAGCGCTCGCTCTGCTTCTCCATTGTGATCCATGGACTCCCGATCATCTTCTTCTCAGTCGTTGAGAAGCTAGAGCGCTCACTCTGTTTCTCCATAGTGATCCTTGGACTCCTGATCATCTTTTTCACAGTCCTTGAGACGCTGGAGCGCTCACTCTGCTTCTCCATAGTGATCCTTGGACTCCTGATTATCTTCTTCTCAGTCCTTATCATCTTCTTCTCAGTACATGCCACAGTGTCAGATATAATAAACTAATAACAGATATTGGCTGTAACCAGAGAGTGAGTGGAGGGCTCAGTACTGGGGAAGGGTTTAGGTGTACGAACACGGGGGCATACTGCATTCTCTGAAAATGGTAACCCCTAATCCCATAAGGGGTTTCCACCCATGTGATCCTCCTCTGGTGCACCACCCTCATGAGGATTATTGTACTGTTGACCCACCGGCCTGGCCCCATGGGAAAGGTCTCCCCCTAGGGAAGAAGATTTGTCACTCTCGGTACACAAGACCTTTCCTACTGAAGCACTCCTGCCTTACCTGACAATCATCAAGAGCTCCATAGCTTAAGGCACCTTCCCCTTGACCCTCAAGACCTTTCCTACTGAAGCACTCCTGCATTACCTGACTGTCATCAACAGCTCCATAACTTAAGGCACCTTCCCCTTGACCCTCCAGACCTTTCCTACTGAAGCACTCCTGCCTTACCTGACAATCATCAACAGCTCCATAACTTAAGCCATGTTCCCCTTGACCCTCAAGACCTTTCCTACTGAAGCACTCCTACCTTACCTGACAATCATCAACAGCTCCATAACTTAAGGCACCATCCCGTTGACCCTCAATACATTTCCTACTGAAGCACTCTTCCCTTACCTGACAATCATCAACAGCTCCATAACCTAAGGCACCTTCCCCTTGACCCTCAAGCCCTTTCCTACTGAAGCACTCCTACCTTCCCTGACATTCATCAACAGCTCCATAGCTTAAGGCATGTTCCACTTGACCTTTATGACCTTTCCTATTGAAGCACTCCTGCCTTACCTGACATTCATCAACAGCTCCGTAACTTAAGGCATTGACCCTCAAGACCTTTCCTACTGAAGCACTCCTACCTTCCCTGACATTCATCAACAGCTCCTTAGCTTAAGGCATGTTCCACTTGACCTTTATGACCTTTCCTATTGAAGCACTCCTGCCTTACCTGACATTCATCAACAGCTCCGTAACTTAAGGCATTGACCCTCAAGACCTTTCCTACTGATGCACTCCTGCCTTACCTGACAAACATCAACAGCTCCATAACTTAAGGCACCTTCCACTTGACCCTCAAGACCTTTCCTACTGAAGCACTACTGCTTTACCTGACAAGCATCAACAGGTCCATGATTTAAGGCACCTTCCCTTGACCCTCAAGACCTTTCCTACTGAAGCACTCCTGCCTTACCTGACTATGATCAACAGCTCCATAACTTAAGCCACGTTCCCCTTGACCCTCAAGACCTTTCCTACTGAAGCACTCCTCCCTTACCTGACAATCATCAACAGCTCTGTAACTTAAGGCACCATCCCGTTGACCCTCAAGACATTTCCTACTGAGGCACTCTTCTCTTACCTGACAATCATCAACAGCTCCATAACTTAAGGCATTGACCCTCAAGACCTTTCCTACTGAAACACTCCTGCCTTACCTGACAATCATCAACAGCTCCATAACTTAAGGCACCATCCCGTTGACCCTCAGGACATTTCCTACTGAGGCACTCTTCCCTTACCTGACAATCATCAACAGCTCCTAACTTAAGGCACCATCCCG
This sequence comes from Ambystoma mexicanum, assembly GCF_040938575.1. Taxonomy (NCBI): domain Eukaryota; kingdom Metazoa; phylum Chordata; class Amphibia; order Caudata; family Ambystomatidae; genus Ambystoma; species Ambystoma mexicanum. The sequence continues at coordinate 1,169,837,120 of NC_090941.1, read as the reverse complement.
TTGACCCTCAGGACATTTCCTACTGAGGCACTCTTCCCTTACCTGACAATCATCAACAGCTCCATAACTTAAGGCACCATCCCGTTGACCCTCAAGACATTTCCTACTGATGCACTCTTCCCTTACCTGACATTCATCAACAGCTCCATAACTTAAGGCACCTTCCCATTGACCATCAAGACCTTTCCTACTTAAGCACTCCTCTCTTGCCTGACAAGCATCAACAGCTCATTAACTTAAGACATCTTCCCCTTGACCCTCACAACCTTTCCTACTAAAGATCTCCTGCCTTACCTGACAATCATCAACAGCTCCATAGGTTAAGGCACCTTCCCCTTGACCCTCAAGCCCTTTCCTACTGAAGCTCTCCTGCCTTACCTGACAATAATAAACAGCTCCGTAACTTAATTCACCTTCCCCTTGACCCTCAAGACCTTTCCTAATGAAGCATTCCTCCCTTACCTGACAATCATCAACAGCTCTGTAACTTAAGGCACCTTCCCCTTGACCCTCAAGACCTTTCCTACTGAAGCACCCCTGCCTTACCTGAAAATCATCAACAGCTCTGTAACTTAAGGCACCTTCCCCTTGACCCTCAAGACCTTTCCTACTGAAGTACTCCTGCCTTACCTGACAATCATCAACAGCTCTGTAACTTAAGGCACCTTCCCCTTGACCCCCCCAGACCTTTCCTACTGAAGCACTCCTGCCTTAACTGACAATCATCAACAGCTGCGTAACTTAAGGCACCTTCCCCTTGACCCTCAAGACCTTTCCTACTGAAGCACTCCTGCCTTACCTGACAATCATCAACAGCTCCATAATTTAAGGCGCCTTCCCCTTGACCCTCAAGACCTTTCCTACTGAAGCACTCCTGCCTTACCTGACATTCATCAACAGCTCCATAACTTAAGGCACCTTCCGCTTGACCCTCGAGACCTTTCCTACTGAAGCACTCCTGCATTACCTGACATTCATCAACAGCTCCATAACTTAAGGCACCTTCCGCTTGACCCTCGAGACCTTTCCTACTGAAGCACTCCTGCCTTACCTGACAATCATCAACAGCTCCATAACTTAAGGCACATTCCCATTGACCATCAAGACCTTTCCTACTGAAGCACTCCTGCCTTACCTGACAATCATCAACAGCTCAATAACTTAAGGCACCTTTCCCTTGACCCTCAAGACCTTTCCTACTGAAGCACTCCTGCCTTACCTGACATTCATCAACAGCTCCATAACATAAGGCACCTTCCGCTTGACCCTCGAGACCTTTCCTACTGAAGCACTCCTGCCTTACCTGACATTCATCAACAGCTCCATAACTTAAGGCACCTTCCGCTTGACCCTCGAGACCTTTCCTACTGAAGCACTCCTGCCTTACCTGACAATCATCAACAGCTCCATAACTTAAGGCACCTTCCCCTTGACCCCCATGACCTTTCCTACTGAAGCACTCCTCCCTTACCTGACAATCATCAACAGCTCCATAACTTAAGGCACCTTCCCCTTGACCCACAAGATAAAAATAAAAAATGAAATAAAAATATATTTTTATTTACAAAAATAACCTGCCAGTTGGACGCTGCCTACATGTATCTGAACACGTAACTGTTCCCCGCCGCCAAATTACACTTTGGATCAACATGACCTCATGTGCTCTGTTTTCAATTCTTAGAGGTAGCGGGATAAAGTATTGTGTTACTCAATTACAAGTCTGGCATTTTGGCAGTAAAGTGGCCGGAATTATATCCAGCATTTTGCTTGAGGTTTTTCCTCCACCTCACTGCCAAACCTATAATTCGGTGGTGCGGTAATGTGGCAGAAAAGGAGATACTACCACATTACTGCTGATTTTTCCCGCAACGACAAACACGTAATGGGGACACGATGCCATATTGGATGCCCATTTGTTTCATTGTTGGGTGCAGTTCCAGACATGTTTTCCTTCTTGCAGCTACAACGTGTGATAGGTCTTCAGAGATGAATGTTATGTACCATCCATTACATTTACTTTTATTTTTACTTATTTTTAATTTTTTATTTTACCTTGAGGACAACATTCTTTTTTAATTAATGCTCTTCTCAGTATAGGCCTGTTGTCTGGGACCAATACTGCCTTTCGGGGTAACACTGAGACGAGGGAGATCACTTCCAATGCTCTTCACAGTATAGGCCTGCTGTCTGGGACCAATCCTGCCTTTAGGGGTAACACTGAGACGAGGGAGATCACTTCCAATGCTCTTCTCAGTATAGGCCTGCTGTCTGGGACCAATCCTGCCTTTACGGGTAACACTGAGATGAGGGAGATCTCTTTCAATGCTCTTCACAGTATAGGCCTGCTGTCTGGGACCAATCCTGCCTTTAGGGGTAACACTGAGACGAGGGAGATCACTTTGGATGCTGCTCTGTATTGGCCCCACTCCTTCACCGGGTCTTCTCTGCTCCCCCTTACCTGTATTTGCAGCAGGGCATGTCACTGGCTTCTCCTGCAGTTGCGGACCATTGCAGCAGTGACCAGGAGCATCTTGTTGGGTTTCTCTGTAGTTCAATGGTGTTGGCGCAGTTGTTGGCCCACACAGAGCACCTAAATGAGCTCACGTGACCGTCTTCTCTTCTCCAGGCCTTCTCCAACTTCACCTGGTAAGGAGTCCTGTCCACCCCAGACACTCAGGTGCCAGAAGAGGGCTTCAGCATTGAAGCCCGCCAAAGGCCAACGAACAATGGGACCAAACATGGTTTTGCCCTCAGAGACAAACACAAGAAGGACCTTTCTAAAAAGAAATGGCGAAAAAAGTCGTCCGTAGTCTGTTTTTACAGATCGGTCTGGGGCACCATATTGGAAAACATGGCTGACCCAATTTTTAGCTATCGGTGTTCGTGGTCGGGAAAAATCATGGTAGTGTGTTTAAAACCACTGCCACCAGCAATTTCAAGTGGGAAAGGGTAACATTTGACTGTTACATGAGTGTTTAGACTCCGGGGAAGCTAGGCAACCCCTCCAGCACTCAATAGTAAGATAGTGTGTGCTGGGTCTGTACATTTGAAAAGACTAGTAAAGTCAATTTAACTTTACATGCTCTGGGAGACAGTAGTCAGTCCCAGAGAAGCTATTTAAACCTTGGGAAGTCTGAAAGACACCCCTTTTGCAACTGCACTGAGGGTGCTGTGTGACACACAGAAAAATATGATACCTATGGAGTTGTTTTAAAACTCCATAACCAAAGAACACAAAAGTAAAACACATTGAAAATGAAAAGTTCAAAGTCCCAAAATATAGCAAAAGAGCTGGAAGGCTCCAAGGTAGAGGGAATTTAGCACTTGGGTGAGAATTCTCCCTAACAGGGCCCAAGACCGCAAGTGCAAGGGGAAAGAGAGGGGAAGGGAGGATGAGTGCAGTGGACAAGGTGGACCAGGTTAGGGCAGTCTAGGGAAGGGTGCCCTAGGGCAAGTGCTAGCAAGGGATGATGGGAAGACTGGTAGGGGTCTGACTCCTGTATGACAGCGGCAGAGGGACGTTAGCACAGAAAAGTCTTGAAAATTTTCCAGAACTCAAGAAGATCCGGCTCAAGTCTGAGAGGGGCAGGGAGGCCGTTCCCGAGGGAGGAATCAGCCGAGGAAAGTGATTTACCTCCCAATCTCTGCTTGGAGAAGTTTGACCTGCAGAGAGTTGGAGCCAGAGGACCAAAGGACTCTAGCTGGGAGGAATTTCGGGAGGAAAACATGATGTAGAGAGGTCCCAGGCCCCAGACAGCCTTGTGGATGATCCTAAGGGTCTTGAATATGATCCCTGTGGTCACCAGGAGCCAGTGGAGAGATTTTAGGGTTGGAGAGATGCGGTCCCTGGGCGTTAGGCCAAGGATAAGTCTTGCAGTCCTATTCTGGATTAGTTGGAGGGGGTGAAGGGAGGAAAGAGGCAGATTGAGGAAGAGGCTGTTGTAGTAGTCCAGCCTAGAGAGAATCAGGTCTCTGGAGACGAGGAGCTTCTGGGGAAAGGTGAGGAAAGGTAGAATGCCTCTGAGTAGGTGAAGCTAAAAGATGGACTTCTTGGCAAGGCCTATGATGTGTGGAGAGAAAGAGAGAGAGGAGTCAAAGATGATCCCAAGGTTTTTTGCCTCACAGGTGGGTGAGGGGAGGGGACCCAAGGAGGGTGGCCAGAGAGTCGGGGGGTGGGGGAGAAACAAGGGGCAGGCATCCCAATTTGTCTTACTGGCATTAAGGCAGAGATCTTTGGCAGAGCACCATGACGAGCAGTCAGGCAGTCAGGTATGAGAGAGGAGAGAGAGGAGGTAGAGGGTGGCAGCTTAAAGGATAGCTTTGTGCAATCTGCATAACACTGGAAATGAGGGGCGAAGGTGGGGATCAAATGGGCCAGGGGGGCTAGGGAGATGTTGAAGAGCCATGGCGATAGGAAAGAGCCCTGAGGGATGCCACAGGTAGAGAGTGACGTGCTGGAGAAAAAAGGAGCCATTTGCACTTGGGATGGTCAGTCTGAAAGGAAGGAGGTCAGCCACGCCAGTGCCCTGTCCGTGATGCCTAGGGTATCATGGAAATAATTTATGAGGATGTAGTTGTTGACTGTGTCAAAGGCAGAAGAAAGATCGATGAGGATCAGAACAGAGGGAGTGTTTGAGTCTGGGTTTGAGAGCAGGTCAGTTGGGGGATAATCAGCTTCTCCATGAGTTTGCCCAAAAAAGGGGTGACTTAGGGCGATAGTTAGCTGGGCAAGAAGGGTCTACAGATGGCTTTTTTAGGAGAGGGTGCACAAGAGATGGCCACACCAGAGCTGTCTCATTCTGCACTGCTGTCCACACTGGATAATGGGTGAATTATTTTGAATGGTGATATTTCTTTACGTTTAATATGGATAAATACAATTAGTACCCGGCGAGAGTCAACCAGAATGTAAGAAACATTCTGATTGGCTCTCGCCGGGGCATTACCCAGCTGGGAATCCCTCAGAGGGGAGTCCACGCCATTGTCCCCGGCCGGGGGCATGGCATCCCCTCAGCCAATTAGGAGGCTCGAAGCAGGGCCATCCCCGCTCCGAGCCTACACACGGCTGGAGGCTGCCTTCGTCCCCCGCCGGGGATTCAGGTATGATTATTTATTTTTTCCTCATCCCTCCCTGCCCTCCCAACCCCACTTACCTTCAGATTTCTTCTTTTTCGGATCCCAAGGCACGTCTGCTCCTGATGGCCGCCATGGAAAGGGGAAACGGACTCCGTTTTCCCTTTCCCAGCGGCTATTTTCATTATCATTTGTTTTTTTCTGGTCCGAAACGCTGCAGCGTTTCAGGAAGAAAAAGATGCTTTTAGTATCCCGGTCTTGCGGACCGGGGTACTAATAGCAATATCCCCCTCGCAGTGGGGAAATTACCGAGTTTGGTAATGCCCCAGGGCCTTCGTTTATAACTATGGGCCCCGGGGAATTACCTGACTCGATAATGCCCCTGCGGCTCGGGGCATATTGCTTAAGTATTACATGGCATTGCAGATAAAGGGCCTGTTTTTGGCGATTCTCCTTTAGGGTGGCCAACCATCCCGTATTTTTTGGGACTGTGCCAATTTAGTGAGATGGGTCCTGCTTTTCGCACAGAGCCTGCCTGGGGCTGTAAAAGTTCCCCACTTACCTCTTCTGCAGAAGGATACATTCTCTTAATCCTTCCCAGCTGAACTTCACACTTGTTCTTGTCATAGTTCACCCCTGTGGGAAGCACAGCTGCTTCTTCTGAGGTTTGCTTTGTTTTATCAAAACATGACAAAAAGAGCTGGTAAAGGTCGCTGGCCCAGGCACCCAGTGCCCAGTGAAGGACTGTTGCCCCCTAGGATGTGCAAATGCTGGCTGATGATAGGAGGGCCACATAAGACTGCACGCTGTGTGGAATAATGCCCCCCCCCCACCCCCCATGACGCCCTCACACTGCAGTGCCTTTTATTTCACTCTGGATACAGGTTTAAAATCCCATGAGGTTGTTTATATTCACGTATGTGTCCAGGCTTCTACTGGAATTTGCCATTTAGGAGGAAGACAATCAAAGCTATAATTATATTATTTTGCTCGTACATGTTTTTATGACAACATTGCAATACAATTGATTATTATTTAAGATGTTCAACCCCAAAACTTAACAAATAATTATATCAACTAAAGGTGGGAACATATTTGATCAAATGCTGCTTACATCACGCACTGGGCCCAAATCCTGGTTTCACCACTTAACCAGTGTGTGACCCTGGGCAAATGTTTAATCTCACAGTTATCTGTCAAAGTCGGCAGAGCCTCGAAGTGATTCTGTTTGCATTTTTTTCTACATAAAATCTGCTCTCATATTGTTGCTAGACTTTAGAGTTGCTATGTGTACAATGGCAGTGGCCATGTATTTATTGCACACCAGAAAGCTGCTTGTCTCTTGGCTTACACAAGGAAACATGTCATAATGTCACTACCATCAATGTGCTTGTGTAGTAGTGAACCCCGTCCTGTCTGCGCGCTCCTCTCTGCGTCATTGAGCGCAAGCGGGGCGGAGTGCGGCACACAGACACGCTCCTCCCATGCCGGTCCCCTGATAAATAAACTAATTAAATACCCCATTGCCCCCCAGCCGGGTCTCTGCTATGGAGATACTTTATAGCAATGAATAAAGTACATAGCTCTCAACTCACCCGCTTTTGGCGGGTGTCACCCGCCTTGAAAGCTGATGAATCACCCGCCAAGCTCCTCATACGCCCATTCACTTCTATGGGCCTCTCACCCGCCAAAAAGAAAACCGGGTGTTTTCACCCGCCTTGGTGACAAAAAAGGTTGGGAGCTATGAAAGTAGAACAGACCCATGACTACTCTTTAGTGCATATTATGGGGTGCAATTGAATGAGTGCACTTTTCTAGAGCACGTTTATCAAAGTCTTATAATACACCATGTAATGGTATGTTTTGTAATTTCACTTTTGATGATGTAAATACAGATGCAGAATATGGGGGTGCAGGGCTCCTGCTGGACAGAGCCTCGATGCTTCCAATCTAACAGGTCTGGTCCATGTGTGCAGAACAGTCCTACAGGCTGGGAAGCTTAGATGCGTGTGGCAAGCATGCACGTGCGTGTGTGCAGAACAGTCCTGTAGGCTGGGACGTGTAGTTACTTGTGGCAAGCGTGCACGTGCGTGTGTGCGTGCGCGTGTATGTGTGCGTGCGGGTGTGTGTGTGTGCGTGCGGCTGTGTGTGTGTGTGCAGGTCCTGCAGGCTGGGAAGTTTAGATACGTGTGGCACACATGCACGTGTGTGTGCGGGCATGAGTGCGTGCGTGTGTTATCATAAACGTGGACATGTGTGGGAACTCACGTGCGCAAAGGACGCTGCGCGGAACCAGCCAAAGTGCTGAGGATGCGCGTCCACGTCCGAGACCTCCTGGGAACTAATGTGTAAAGTAAGTTGCCCCCCCCCCCCCCCGATTCGCATTGCTTTATTGAATGCGGGGAACCCCGCAGCATTTGCTCCCTCCTCCTGTGAAGGGGTTGAAACGTAAAGTGACGTCCATTAAAGTGATGGTATTAATGTGCGCATGCGTGCACCTCTGTGTATCACAAGTCCTGATTGATCATTACTGACGGAGGGACGCGCGAAGCAAAGCAGACACACAGGCTAGGAGCATGCGCAGAGACGATCTCTCAAAAGCTAGGAGCATGCGCAGAGTGGGGAGACGGCTCTCATAGGCGAGGAGCATGCGCAGAGTGGGGAGACGGCTCTCGTAGGCGAGGAGCATGCGCAGAGTGGGGAGACGGCTCTCGTAGGCGAGGAGCATGCGCAGAGTGGGGAGACGGCTCTCATAGGCGAGGAGCATGCGCAGAGTAAGGAGACGGCTCTCATAAGCGAGGAGCATGCGCAGAGTGGGGAGACGGCTCTCATAGGCGAGGAGCATGCGCAGAGTAAGGAGACGGCTCTCATAAGCGAGGAGCATGCGCAGAGTAAGGAGACGGCTCTCATAGGCGAGGAGCATGCGCAGAATGGGGAGACGGCTCTCATAAGCGAGGAGCATGCGCAGAGTGGGGAGACGGCTCTCATAGGCGAGGAGCATGCGCAGAGTCTGGAGACGGCTCTCATAGGCTAGGAGCATGCGCAGAATGGGGAGACGGCTCTCATAGGCGAGGAGCATGCGCAGAGTGGGGAGACGGCGTGGGGAGATGGCTCTCATAGGCGAGGAGCATGCGCAGAGGCATGCGCACAGGAGGTACTGCTTTCATAGGGTAGGCGCATGCGCAGGGCCCGGTGCGGGCCTCTGAGCATGGACTGTCTCGCCCTTGGCCTGCGGGGGGGGGGGTCAGAGGCCCGGATTCTCCTTCTCTGGGAGTCGGATATGAGAGGTTTATTATTCTCCATTCCAGCCTTTATTATTATTAGTTCTAGGCTAATATATCCCCTTCCCCGAGGTTTAAGACAGAGGGTGCCTGCCCCACAAGCCTCTGCCTCATATGTTCACACTCCTGCTCTCCCCCCTGGCCACCCCTGCTCTGCCCCCTGGCCACCCCTGCTCTGCCCTCTGGCTAATCCTGCCCCCCGCCACTCTTGCTCTGCCCCCCGCCACTCCTGCTCTCCCCTAGCTGCCCCTGCTCTCCCTTGCCACTCCTAAACCCCCCCCGCCACTCCTGCTCTCTGCAAGGCCGCTGCAGCCCCTCCCAACCCCGGCCACTCCTGTAATATATCCCCTTCCCGTTCCCCGAGGTTTAGGACAGAGGGTGTCTGCCCCACAAACCTCTTCCTCATATGTTCAAACCCCTGCTCTTCCCCCCTGGCCACTCCTGCTCTCCCTGGCCACCTCTGCTCTCCCCCTGGCCACCCCTGCTCTGCCCCCTGGATATTCCTGCCCCCCCCCGCCACCCCTTTACCTCCCTGCCACTCCTGCCCCCCTGGCCCTTCCTGCTCTCCCCTAGCTGCTCCTGCCCTCCCTTCCCGTTCCCCAAGGTTTAGGACATAGGGTGTCTGCCCCACAAGCTTCTTCCTCATATGTTCACACTCCTGCTCTACCCTGGATACTCCTGCCCCCCCCCCGGCCCCTCCTGCTCTCCTCTAGCTGGTCCTGTCCTCTCTTGCAACTCCTACACCCCCCGCCACTCCTGCTATCTGCCAGGCCACTGCAGCCCCCCACCCCCGCCCACTCCTGTAATATATCCCCTTCCTGTTCCCCGAGGTTTAGGACAGAGGTTGCCTGCCCCACAAGCTTCTTCCTCATATGTTCACACTCCTGCTCTACCCTGGATACTCCTGCCCCCCGCCACTCCTGCCCCCCGGCCCCTCCTGCTCTCCCCTAGCTGCTCCTGCCCTCCCTTGCAGCTCCTACACACCCCCACCACTCCTGCTCTCTGCCAGGCCACTGCAGCCCCCCCACCCCCGGCCACTCCTGTAATATATCCCTTCCCGTTCCCCAAGGTTTAGGACAGAGGGTGCCTGCCCCACATGTTCACACTCCTGCTCTGCCCCCTGGCCAACCCTGCTCTGCCCCCTGGATACACCCGCCCCCCTGCCACTCCTGTACCTCCCTGCCACCCCTGCCCCCCTGGCTCCTCCTCTCCCGTAGCTGCTCCTGCCCTCCCTTGCAGCTCCTACACCCCCCCCGCCACTCCTGCTCTCTGCCAGGCCACTGCAGCCCCCCCATCCCCAGCCACTCCTCTAATATATCCCCTTCCCGTTCCCCAAGGTTTAGGACATAGGGTGTCTGCCCCACAAGCTTCTTCCTCATATGTTCACACTCCTGCTCTACCCTGGATACTCCTGCACCCCCCTGCCATTCCTGCCGCCCTGGCCCTTCCTGCTCTCCCCTAGCTGCTCCTGCCCTTCCTTGCAACTCCTACACCCCCGCCACTCCTGCTCTCTGCCAGCCCACTGCAGCCCCCCCCACCCCAGGCCACTCATCTAATATATCCCATTCCCGTTCCCTGATGTTTAGGACAGAGGGTGTCTGCCCCACAAGCTTCTTCCTCATATGTTCACATTCCTGCTCTACCCTGGATACTCCTGCACCCCCCTGCCACTCCTGCCTCCCTGGCCCCTCCTTTTCTCCCCTAGCTGCTCCTGCCCTTCCTTGCAACTCCTACACCCCCCGCCACTCCTGCTCTCTGCCAGGCCACTGCAGCCCCCCACTCCCGCCTCTGCCCCCCTGGCCACTCCCGCTCCTGCCCACTGGCCACTCCCGCTCCTGCCCCCCTGGCTACTCCTCCTACCCCCCTGGCCACTCCTACCCCCTGGCCACTCCCACTCCTGCCCCCCTGGCCACTCCCACTCTCCCCCCTGGCCACTCATGCTCTTCCCCTCCCCCTGGCCACTCCCGCTCTTCCCCCCTGGCCACTCATGCTCTTCCCCCCTGGCCACTCATGCTCTTCCCCCCCTCCCCTGGCCACTCATGCTCTCCCCCCCCGGCCACTCATGCTCTCCCCCCTGGCCACTCATGCTCTCCCCCCCCCTGGCCACTCATGCTCTCCCCCCCAGCCCCTAGCTGCCCCTGCCCTCCCTTGCAACTCCTACACCCCCCGCCACTCCTGCTATCTGCCAGGCCACTGCAGCCCCCCCACCCCCACCCGCTCCTGTAATATATCCCCTTCCTGTTCCCCGAGGTTTAGGACAGAGGGTGTCTGCCCCACAAGCTTCTTTCTCATATGTTCACACTCCTGCTCTACCCTGGATACTCCTGCACCTCACCGCCACTCCTGCACCTCACCGCCACTCCCGCCCCGCCCCGGCTCCTCCTGCTCTCCCCTAGCTGCCCCAGCCCTCCCTTGCAACTCCTACACACCCCCACCACTCCTGCTCTCTGCCAGGCCACTGCAGCCCCCCCACCCCCGGCCACTCCTGTAATATATCCCCTTCCTGTTCCCCAAGGTTTAGGACAGAGGGTGTCTGCCCCACAAGCTTCTTCCTCATATGTTCACATTCCTGCTCTACCCTGGATACTCCTGCACCCCCCTGCCACTCCTATCCCCCTGGCCCTTCCTGCTCTCCCCTAGCTGCTCCTGCCCTTCCTTGCAACTCCTACACCCCCCGCCACTCCTGCTCTCTACCAGGCCACTGCAGCCCCCCACTCCCGCTCCTGCCCCCCTGGCCACTCCTGCCCCCATGGCCACTCCTGCCCCTGCCCCCCTGGCCACTCCTGCCCCTGCCCCTCTGGCCACTCCTGCTCCTGCCCCCCTGGCCACTCCTGCTCCTGCCCCTGCCCCCCTGGCCACTCCTGCTCCTGCCCTCTGGCCACTCCTGCTCCTGCCCCTGCCCCCCTGGCCACTCCTGCCCCCTGACCACTCCTGCCCCCATGGCCACTCCTGCTCCTGCCCCCCTGGCCACTCCTGCCCCTGCCCCCTGGCCACTCCTGCCCCTGCCCCTCTGGCCACTCCTGCTCCTGCCCCCCTGGCCACTCCTGCTCCTGCCCCTTCCCCCCTGGCCACTCCCGCTCCTGCCCCCCCTGGCCACTCCCACTCCTGCCCCCCCTGGCCACTCCTGCTCCTTCCCCCCTGGCCACTCCCACTCTTCCCTCCCTGGCCACTCCCGCTCTTCCCCCTGGCCACTCCCACTCTCCCCCCGGCCACTCCTGCTCTCCCCCCCTGGCCACTCCCGCTCTTCCCCCCCTGGCCACTCCCGCTCTTCCCCCCCCTTGGCCACTCCCGCTCTCCTCCCCTTGGCCACTCCGGCTCTTCCCCCCCCTGGCCACTCCCACTCCCGCGCCCCCTGGCCACTCCTGCTCTCCCCCCCTGGCCACTTCCGCTCTTCACCCCCTGGCCACTCCCACTCTTCCCCCCCTGGCCACTCCCACTCTCCCCCCCTGGCCACTCATGCTCTCCCCCCCCTGGCCACTCATGCTCTCCCCCCCTGGCCACTCATGCTCTCCCCCCCTGGCCACTCATGCTCTTCCCCCCTGGCCACTCCTGTAATATATCCCCTTCCCGTTCCCCAAGGTTTAGGACAGAGGGTGTCTGCCCCACAAGCTTCTTCCGCATATGTTCATACTCCTGCTCTACCCTGGATACTCCTGCCCCCCGCCACTCCTGCACCCCCCTGCCACTCCTATCCCCCTGGCCCTTCCTGCTCTCCCCTAGCTGCTCCTGCCCTTCCTTGCAACTCCTACACCCCCCGCCACTCCTGCTCTCTACCAGGCCACTGCAGCCCCCCACTCCCGCTCCTGCCCCCCTGGCCACTCCTGCTCCTGCCCCCTGACCACTCCTGCCCCCATGGCCACTCCTGCTCCTGCCCCCCTGGCCATTCCTCGTGCCCCCCTGGCCACTCCTGCCCCTGCCCCTCTGGCCACTCCTGCTCCTGCCCCCTGGCCACTCCCGCTCCTGCCCCCCTGGCCACTCCTGCCCCCCTGGCCACTCCTGCTCCTGCCCCTGCCCCCCTGGCCACTCCTGCTCCTGCCCCCCTGGCCACTCCCGCTCCTGCCCCTGCCCCCCTGGCCACTCCCGCTCCTGCCTCCCTGGCCACTCCCGCTCTTGCCCCTGCCCCCCTGGCCACTCCCGCTCTTGCTCCTGCCCCCCTGGCCACTCGCTCTTGCTCCTGCCCCCCTGGCCACTTCTGCCTCACCCCCGGCCACTCTTGCTCTCCCCCTCCTGGCCACTCCTGCTCACCCCTGGCAACTCCTGCTCTCCCCCTACCCACTCTGGCCATTAAATAACAGGAGGGCTAAGACACCCCCCCCCTGGTCACTCCTGCTTTCCCCCTCCTCCTTCTGGCCATTCCTGCTCTTCCTGGCTTCCAGTCCGCCAGGTAAATATAAAAAAAACAGGAGGGCTAAGACACTCTGGCTCTCCCCTGGCCACTCCTGCTCTCCCCTGGCTACTCCTGCTCTCCCCTGGCCACTCCTGCTCTCCCCCCCCCCCATGGCCACTCCTGCTCCCCCCTTGACACTCTTGCTCTCGCCCCCCCTCCGCTTCTGGCTGTTCCTCCTGGCACACCTCAACATGCACTGCATCCAATAAGTACGCATGGACACTTACCGCTCGACTCCGATGGCTCTGCCTCTTGAGGACCTGGAGGTGAAGCACTGGGTTTATACGTTCCAGGACCCTCATGTTGTCGATGGAAAGGTGGACTGCACGCGCTGCTTCCAAGAGTCGCCGGGCCTTCCTGAGGGTCCTGGACCTGAAGTCCTCCCAGCGCTTCCAGACGTGTCGTATGTCGCAGGCTGCCACCCCCTCCACGTTGAAGGCAGCTACGATGTCCTTCCATTTCCTCTCATGTCCATCCTTGTCAGCGCGTTTTCTTCCGTAGATGGCATCATAATGCACCAGGACTTGCTCCACCAGGATACCAACTTCTGCGGCACTGAAGCTGGTAGCCCTCTGCCTCTCTGGCTGGGGGTTGCCAGTGGTCTCTGATGATGTTTGCCCCAGCATGGCAACCCTTGAGGCAGGTGTGGGTGGGCAACTGGGTCCTGGTGCTGGGCTCTGGAGCGATGGAACTTCAGTCGGGAGTCTTCTGTTCCAGCAGGGGTGGTCACCGCAACTGGACCCCTGCAGATGGCTGACGTGCAGGCACCAAATTGCAGGGCACCTGGCCAGCAGGCAGGCAGGCAGCAGCAGATGGCTGGTGGGAGTCGGCTCGGGGCTCTGGGGGGCAGGAAAATGGCCTTCTGGGCAGGAGCGTGGTCTTCTGTGTGTTGTCGCGTGGCCAGCTTGATACAGAGTGATTTGGCACATGAAAAAACAGCACATCAGCGTGTAATTCGAGGAAATACCCTTAGCGCGTAAGCACGTCTGTGACGTAACACACGCGGTCATTTCCCTCGGCACGGGTTAAAGGTCCCACGTGGGTTTCCATCGCTATGTGCGTGCTTTTCGTGGAGTGCGGTGCGTGTGTTTTCCAGATGTTGGGGTTCACACGCGATTACTTCACAGCGGCTACAGTGCGTACTTTATCTTTTGGCAGGGGTGTTATCTATGCGTTCTTCATCTACATGCACGGCAGACGGTGAGTCACGCATGTTATTTTTCACACTGTGAGTGTTCCTGGTTGTCGCGTACCCCTTTTTCTCGGTCGTACTAGCCTGCGTGTTGGCCACGTATGCATTTTTTATGTTCCTGGCTGCTACAGCATGCTGCGTGTGTTTTTTTGTTTGTTTGTTTATTTGTTTTATTATTTGTAATGCGCCAGAATACCCAAGGGTAACAGGGCGCAGCAGTTACATGAATTTGCGAAGCTTAGTTACAACAACAACGATATATACAAGTGCATACACACAGTAATAGTAATGACAAGATTATATACATACATACAGGTAAACACATGTGGGTACAATATATACAGTTGGCAAGAATATGAAGAATATGGAGGACTTAGCAACTAGATGTGTTTGAGGGCTTACGTCTTCAACCATGAAACAATCTTAGATCTGAAGTTTTGATAAGGTAAGTCCATTCTGAGAGTTGCCGGTAGGGAGTTCCACAGTTTAGCCGCTTTCACTGGGAAGCTGTTGCCCCCTATAGTGGAGCATTTAAAGTTGGGGACAGAAAGGCAGTCTTTATAGGCTGTTCTTGTGGGTCTCAGGGAGGTCTGTCTATGAAATCTGTCGATCAAGTAAATCGGAGCAGCGTTATGAAGGGATTTGTGAGTAAGTGATGCAGTATTTAGGAGAATTTTGTCTTTGATAGAGAGCCAATTGTTCTGTAGGCTGTGTGCTGTGATATGATCTCTTCTAGAGATGCCCAATGCCGCTCTAAGAGCGTTATTCTGAAGAGTTTGTAGTTTGCTAGTGGTGGCTTTGGAAGACCCAAGTTAGAGAGCGTTTCAATAGTCCAGGCGGACCAGTATGAGGGCTCTGGCAAGGGTCAAGCAGCTGGTGTCGGACAGAAAGGGTTTGGCTGCATGGATCACTTTACACGTGTAAGCCATGGAAGAGGCTAGAGAGTTCACCTGTCTGTTGAAGGAGAAGTTAGAATCCAAGTAAAAGCCTAGCGTTTTAACCTCTTGTCCTACCTTGATACTATTGCCATCAATCGTGAAAGATGAATAGGCAGGGCCTAGTTTCTTTAAACTGGCAGTAGTATCCAGGATGATGATTTCAGTTTTATCATCATTCAGGCATAGTCCATGTGTGGCCATCCATGCCTGGATGATGATGTACACTCTATTCACCAAGGCCAAATCCTTTCCATAATCCCCAGAAAGCGGGAGGAGGATCTGGGTATCATCTGCGTAGTTGGTGTAGGTGATACCGAGATGATCCAGATCATCGAAAAGGGGCTTAGTAAACATATTGTACAGTGTGGGGGAGACACAGGAGCCCTGTGGCACACCACAGGTGATCGGTATAGGGTCTGCTGCAGGTATAGGTGAAAAGACCCTCATGGTTCTGCTGTTAAGTGATGATCTAATCCATGTGATGGAAGGTCATTACGACCCTGGCGCTAAGTGGTTAACGGTGCCGTAAAAGGCTGCAGCACCGTTAACCACTTAGCGCCTTACTACGAGGTCCCTTTGCGGGACCCGACCTGAACAGCTGGTGTAGACCAGCCGTTAAAGTAGGGTCCCGCAAAGGGACTCTACCGTACTTACCGGCTTCCCCATTCCCATTATGCCCTATGGGGCAAAAATGGGAATGGGGAAGGGCCAATGTTCAATGGGGAATGACCGCCCCGCCAACCTTGGAATGGGGTGGTAATTCCCCATTGAACATTGGCGGACACGTTACGATACCAGCACCAACCATGGTGCTAATAGCGGCATGGTTAAGCACCGATATCGTAATGAGGGCCATGGCCTCGACAGAGAAGTGTGGAGGTCTGTGCATAAGACTGGTCGACCATGTCGAATGCTGCAGAAAGGTCAAGGAGGAGGAGTAAGGTGGCTTGGCCATTGTCTCTGAGCTTATCGATCTGTGTTTTAAGGTCAATAAGAGCCGTCTCAGTCCTGTGTTGGGGACGGAAGCCTGATTGTCTAGCTCCTAATAGGTGATGTTCTTCCAAGTACTTCTGTATTTGTACGTATGCGACCTTATCCAAAATTTTTAGAAGGAATGGTACAGTCGTTATGGGTCTATAGTTTGTAGGCGTGGCTGGGTCAAGTGTGTTTTTTTTTTTTTAGTAGTGGCCCAGGACAATTGTTGCGTGCACCTCCCATTGGTACTAGTACATCTGTGCCATGGTTGGGAGGCCGCAAGAGATGAGGGGCACCTCAGTTGGGCGGCCTCCACATGCCCTTTCCCCGTGTTTGTTGTTTGCGTACACTTTTATACTGTGCAGGACGCTACCTCCTGCCTTCGTGTGGTGGATGTGTTTAGGCCTGTGTGTGTCTTTTGCAGTGCACAGGTTTTTCCTATTGGATTCCATGAATACATGTAGTTCGAGTGCGTGTGGGCGTTCCGTGTACTTCCCAGCAGTACTTCCCCAGTTACGCCCTTATTTTCACTTGTTGTTCCCCATTCCGTGCATTACGCCCCATGTTACGCCCACTTTTTAGTATGTGCGCTTTCACTGTGCGCGTCGTGCATGGCGTTCTGGATGTTGCAATGACGTGTGCGCCTGTGTGCGCCATGCACGGATTTGGCGCACATTCCGGGGAAAACACGCACAGGGGCTTCCATGTATCGTGCGCGTGCGCTTGCTTTTTCACGCTTGAGCCAGCTTGCTTCACGATTTTCAGCGCACATTTGTTCCATGAATCGGCCCCAAAATGTATTTGCTACTATTTTAACACAAATATATTGAGACATGCTACATATGTTACATGTTCTGTATACTTCAAAGGTATCATACACAGTTTATCTTTTTTATTAAGGATTCTTATGATTAGCCAAATAATTACAGACCCGTAGCATTGCTGTATAGATAAAGCAACATATGTTGCTCTATTCTGCTCTGAGAACTAATAACCGGCTTGGGCCATGCTATATGACCCCTCCCCCCCTGTATAAAATAGCATTTATTAAAGATTAGAATGCACTGAATAATGGGCTTTTATTATATGCATTAAAATAATTTTGCAAATGTAATAAATACACTGTTGTTCCCTGTGTAGGGCTTTTATAGACTTTCCTGCTGCCTTTGATAAGGTAGATCACCATAAATGATTGACAAAACCTTTTAAATGGGGCATCCTTCCTGATCTTTCAAATATATGAGGACACTTCAATTCATATCAGATTAGATTGATTGGGGCTGTTGTCTGAACCTACAAACACTACAGTTGAACCAAAGCAAGGATGTGTTTTATCTCCATTTCTTTTTTTACTTGTATATAGCAGACATAGAACTATATGCAAATGAGAGGTTATTATATTCAG
Source organism: Ambystoma mexicanum (assembly GCF_040938575.1). NCBI lineage: Eukaryota > Metazoa > Chordata > Amphibia > Caudata > Ambystomatidae > Ambystoma > Ambystoma mexicanum. The sequence continues at coordinate 1,169,819,869 of NC_090941.1, read as the reverse complement.
GTTAAATAGGCCACCATGTATGTAAAGGCTGGCTTATGAGGATGATGTGGTGCTTAGTAGATCAAACACGTACATTATTACAACATGATTACAACATGATTGGATGCCATTTGCTGTAAATAACAATTTAGAAATTAACACATCCAAATAATTTGTTATGGATTTTTTTATTTTTTTTATTTTTTGTGTTTGTTCCAAAATGGGACTTTACAAAATTGTCTTCCTTTATTTCCGCAAGTCCTCAGGGGCCTATGCCCAGGGTGTTCAGTGTTTCTTGGATGAACTTTACCAAGGCGATTTGCCACGTTGTTCGATCGCCTCTAATCAGTCTTAGCCACCATCGGTCCGCGTCAAAGTGTTAATTTGCGAGTAGGTGGTCAAGGTAAGCTGATCTTATCGCTTGGTTTTTTGGGCAGACCATTAGTAGATGGTAAATTGTTTCCTTTTCGGCCCCACCGAATCGGCATTCGCTTGTTTCTGAGATACCTCGAATATGGCGAATCTCGTTTGTTTCGATTAAGTTCAGTCTTGTCCTGAGTAGGTAGTTTCTGGAAGCCCTGTTAGGGAATTTTTTGATGTACCTCTGGAGTTCATTTACTTTGCACTGGGTATGAGGAACATGATTTAGAAGTTTGTTTGCTGTGGCATCTGCTATGGTGATTGACCAGTCCAGATTTTTAAGTTTTTCGGTCACTCTGACCGGGTTTGAAGACAGGTCAGCTTCTGTACAAGCTACTGAATCCAGTAAAACTAGATTTTCGGTTTTCCATTTTGTCAGCATTTTCACTATGTCCATTTTCATCTCCTCGTCAATCATTGTGTAGATGTTTTGTTTATCTTGGGCGATGCACTTGCGCTAAAGCAGGACCGAGTTGATATTTACCGTGCCTGCTAAAGAGAGGAGGCTCAATTCTCGTCGAATCGCTGGCATTGAGGTTGAATTTGGCAAGCACAACACTTTTCTCCAAAAATGCCCTTCCAGCTTTGTCCAGAGTTTTTTTGGAATTTGAGGCATTGCTTCGGCTCCGTATGTAATTGATGGTACTACATTTTTCTTATAGAATTCAATTACCGGGATTGTTGAGAGTTTTCTGAATTTGAGGTCTATGGCTTTGTCTTGTGCTGCTAGTTTTCTGATTTTTATTTTCAGGCTTCCTTGCATTGCACTTACTGTGCGGGAACTGTCGAGGGTCACGCCCAGGTACTTGAACTCTTTTGTTCTTTCGATCTCTGTATCTTCTAGATACCATTTGAATTTGTCCGATCTTTTCGATGCCGATTCTAGAACTAGTATTTATGTTTTTTCTTTGTTGATTTGCAGATTGTTTTTCACTGTATAGTGTAACAGATTTGTCAGTTGTCTCTGTAGGCCTATTTGGGTCTGGTCGAACAGAGCAAGGTCGTCGGCGTACATAAGGCGGCTAATTTGTACCTTGGCCAGTTATGGCGGAAAGGTTTTTGTAAGATCTTCTGTTGCACTGTAGTCGCCCATATATGCGAGAAATAACTCCAGAGCGAGAGGACAACCTTGTTTGACCCCCCCTACTTGTGGGGATTTCTGCTCAGACTTGACCTTGCAGGGTTAATCGTACTCTGAGAGTGGTGTTTGTATGCAGGGCCTTCAGTGGTAGAAGGATCTCCTTTGGACATTTCCATCCTTCAAGTTTTGACCAAAGTCGTGACCTGTCTACCAGGTCAAAGGCCTGGGAAAGGTCAAAGAAGGCTACAAAAGATCTTGGTTTTCCTTCAAGGACCTTGCTTTTTAATATGCTGATGACCAGGATGTTCGCTGCTGTGCCAACATTTCTTTTGAAGCCAGTTTTGAATTGGTCGTGGCATGGTGCAAGTTTGGTCCAAGTTTTCAGCCTTTTCAGCAGTAAGGCTCCGAAGACCTTTCCAATGCAGTCTAGGAGGGCGATTGGCCGAAAATTTGTGGAGTCACACACATCCCCCTTTTTGTAAATCGGAACGATGGTTGCCTTGGTCCAGGATGGAGGAATGGATTTAGATTTTGCACATCTCATGAAGATCTTTTTTAGTAGTTTTGACCACTCAGCCGGATTTTTTTTAAGGTCCATATTGGAAATCCTATCCGGGCCAACCGCTCGTGAGTTTTTTAGTTTTTTTAGAGTTTTGAAGATTTCTTCTTGGTCATCGAAACATAACCAGCTCGAGGGGTCATTTTCTCTAGGCTCAACATCCTCCTTTGTTGCAGATTCAAAGAGCTTTGAAAAGTGGTCGATCCATTTCTGCTCCCCCATTGAACTGATGATGGAGTTTTTTTTTGATAATGTTGTGGTTTTTATGAGGGACCAAAATTCTCTTGCTTTGTTGCCGCAAATCGCCTTCAGTACTTTTTCTGAATCTTGTTGGTAGAGATTTGAGCGGTGGTTCCTGACCCAATTTCTGTAGTTTCTTGAGGCTTCTGCTAGTTTTGACGCCTAGTCGCCCGACTGTGTTTGCTTCAGTTGCCTCTTGATTTTTCGAAATTCACGTCTTTTTGGGCTAACTGGGCACCATAGGTATGTTTAGGTGTATGTCTGGTGTCGGTAGTTTGGGCTGACTTTTTTGTAGAGAATGCCACGAGCAGAGGCACATAGTCAGGATCTGGGTTTTCTTCCGACGTACCCCCTTCGGAGTATCTTTGTGTGAGCTTCCTTACTGCCGATGTTGAGAGTTTTAGCCGATTTCCCTGGTTATTTACTTCAATGCCAAGTGGTTCGTCGCTGGTTCTGCTGAAGTTGGTTGACCACGTTGTTATTAATTGGTTGTGGTCACTGTTTGTTGTCTTGTGCACCTTGAAGGTTGTTACGGTGTCCAAAAAGGGACAGGAGAAGTAGGTGTAGTCAATTGTTGCTCGCGACACTCCCTGTTCCCAGGTCGGCAAATGGTCTTTCTCTGAAAAGACAGTGTCGAGGTTTAACATATGCCGTGAGGTCATCAGTTTGCACCAAAGTTTTCCTCTTTGAGTTGCTTTAGTCGAATCAGAGTTTTTTTCCCTCTTTTAAGCCTGGGCTTTTGAGGGAGATGTTGAGGTCTCCACAGATTATGAAGGACGAGACTTGGCGATTTGACTGAATTTCGTTGATTATTTCTTCCATGTGGGTGAAGTTTTGTGCGTCTAAAGCTGCCGGATTCCAGTAGGTATTCAAAATCGCTATTTCTGAACTTGGCGTCCTTTTGCAGCCTTCAAGATCGATGAGTACTGCCAGTATGGATTGGTTTGACAGCAAGGTTTCTTTGATTTTTAAACCTATGCCGTTTTTGCATGCCATGAGTAATCCGGATGATGGACGGCCTAAAAGGCCTTTTTTTGCAGGTGCCAGGACTACGTCGTAGCCGTCCAGGATCGGTTTGTCGACGAGCCATGTTTCTTGAAGACAAATTACGTCGAATGATGCCAAATCGGCGGTGTTTCGAGTCAAGTGGGTATGTCCACGAGTGTTCCAGGAGCAAAGTGTTAGATCTGTGGGGAATTTGTCGGCTGGCAAGGTGTCGTTCTCGGCGCTCTGCCAACCTTCAAGTTGCTATTTATTCAAGTTTTTTGCGAGTACTTTTGGCAGCCAGGACCAGATTCCCTGCGGGTTATCATTTAGTTATTGGGTTACTGGTTGTTTTGTAGGGGGTAAGTTGCTTGTTTGCGGTGCCTTAGGCGTACCTTTTTTTGACGGTTCATTATTCGCTGAATTCCATTGGTTATTTTGAGAGTTTAGGTCCCTGTTTGTCCCGCTTCTTGGGTTCCTTTCGGTTCTTCTTCCAAGGTCCGCCTGCTCCTGGGACGGTTTCTCAGTGACCGGGTGGTCCTTTATCCTGTTACTCGCAGTGGCTTTGCTTTTTGACGTCCTTAGGTCATTTTCCTGGAATTCTCTCTGTTCTTTAGGTTTCGTCAGGTTTCCGAGCACCTTAAAGCCAAGTTTAGATAAGTCCTCTGCTTCGTTGGTTATTAGCATCTGTATTTTCTTTGAAGGGATGTGCAAGATTGTTTTTGCTCTATGGTTAGAATGATAAGGATACACTAGTTTCAGGTCCTCTGATTTAATCTGGCGAAGTGCTGGGATGAAGCCAAAGAGGTTTAGCACACCTTTTCTGTTAAGAATTATTTCATCACGATTTTCTGACCGTTGCTCTATTTTTAGAGTCCAAAGAATCGTCTCTGCTTGATTTTCTGTCTCTTTCTCTGTGTTTCTGTCGGTTCTCCAGTTTTGGGGTTTCTTGATGCAGAGATGGGGGCTCAGATTTTGAGGTGAATGATACTTTTCTTTGGCTACTTTTGTTTTGGTTTGGTCTTGAAGTGTGGTGAAGATTGTTTCTTTGTTCTTCCATTGTATAGAATGGAGGGCTCTTTTGCTGGTACAGTGGACTACTCCTATTTTCCCTTTTCTCATCTTGGTCATTTTCAGTTTGCGAACTACTTGTCAGGTCCTTTTCTAGATGTTCGCTGATGTTCATTAGTTGGTCGTCGTCCAGGAAGTCTTCTACAGTTCTTGGCGAGCATTTAGTTTCTGAGTCATTTGTGATCTTAAAAACGAGAGGAGGGTCCTGAGGAATGAAGGGGCTTCCCTTTAAGGGATGGATCTTCTTTGCCTTCTGGAGTGTGGGCCCAGGTTCCGATGTGTCCGTTTTCCCTGTCGATGTTCCATGTTGTAGGCAGAAGATCAGTAAGCCTGATCTTTGTCGTTTGGTTCGATTTGATTTCTGTTTTGACTTGGAGATATTTCTTTTTCGATGTGTTCGATTCGCTGTTTGGGTGGTCTGGATGATGTTTCTTCACTAATATATGATTTCACTTTGATCGTAGTTGACCGCGCCATTTTTAGTTGTAGTACCCGAAAATACAAATTGAGAGGGTCCTTGTATGGCATCAGTTTGTGTGTGCACACAAGACCTCTTAGGCTTGGGTTCCATTACTGACATTTTGTTCGCTTCCGAGCTTGTATAGGCAAGGTTAGAGGAGTCTTTGCTTGCTTTTATAGAGTTTTCTTTCGCGGTAATGAAGCCTTTGATGAAGATTAGCTTTGTGTGGAGCATAGCGATTAGCATGGTGTGATCTTTTAGTGTCTCGTTTAGGGACTCGTAGAGTTTCCCGAATGGCGATAGGCCTATCGTTATGGCCAACATTATTGTCGTTAAGTCTGGTTTATTTTTGGTAGGGTTTTCTTTCTGCACTCCCAATAGGCCTGATTGGTTTCTGTTGGGAGCCTCACAGTCGCAGTCTTGGGTAACCCTCGGCTCCTGGTGATGGTTCGATGTTCGGAGTTCGCGTGTGAAGTGAGGGAGAGAAGATCTTCTCGCCAAACTTTGTCCGCATTAGAGCAGCCATTCTGCATCTGCGGATATTCTCGGGTTTTGGGATCTTGAGGGTTTAGGTTTCAGGAAGACTTCCGGGTAGTCCGGCGCGGATGTTGTTTGGCTTCCTCGCCTGCCTGTCTCCAGGCTTTCGTCCGCTTTCTTGGGTTCGCGGATGCATGGCAGGACTGCCTCTACGTCTCCTAAGTCTTTAGTTGGTGAAGATTCGGAGGGTTGATTTGTGGTTGGAGGCCCCGATGTTAGGGGCAGTTCGTCCGCCCCCGTTGCTGTATTCAATTCGGCTTGTGCGGCCTCAGCTGCCAAGGTTATAGGAGAATTGTCTTTTGTAGTGTTTAGAGCCCTGCTGGCTGTGAATATTGGGGCAGTCTTTCTTGTCTTCACTGCTGGTTGCAGGTCCGTCAGGGCCTCAAGTATTTCATCTGTTAGTTCCGTGAGGACCTCGTGTTTTCTTTTGCCCTGTCTGGTAAACAGTTCCTTTAAGGAGTTGTATATCATAGTTTTAGGGATGGATTCCACTGTTACTTTTTGCTGTGTCTTCTTAGTTTGGACAAGTCTTTTTGGGTCTTTTTGTCCTGTTTTTTTTTGCGATTTTTTTTTTGTGTTGGTCAGTTCACCCTTTGAAATTTGGCTGCTGGTTTTTTTCTTTGTCTGAGGTCTTGATTTGGGATCATAGATGTATTCCCATTCTTCAGCGTTCTCAGGGGAAACAGTTATTTCTCCGGCTGTCGTTTCATTTTCTTCGGGATGTTCTGCAGTTCCACTAGTCTCCTCTGGGGGAGCCAGCAGATCTGCGCTGGATTCAGATTCACTCAAGTGCGAGCCGCCCGCTGGTTCCATGGATGGGTGGAGTAGTGAGCAAGAGGCTCTGGCAGACTTGAGGCCGCCCGCGTGTATCAGGGCGCGTGTCTCTGTGGCCAAGTCCGCTAAAGCTGCCACGCCATTTCGCCCTTGCGGGTCTTCCACCCTTGGAGTCAGGGACTGCTTCCCAGCCTGGGTCGCGGCATGGGACGGCGATCCTGCTCGTCCGCTTGGAATCCTCTGTTCCAGGCAGACATCCACGGTAAGAGCCAGTTCTTGTAGAGCGCAGCCGTTTGTTTGTTTTGTGGCTTTTGCCTGCCTCGCTGCCGCCGCTTCCTGACCAAGCCTGTGCTCCCATGGAGGCAAAACCATTGTGGTCGGTCCTCCGGCCGGCCAGTCGGGGCAGCCTGTGTCACAGGGCACGGGCTGGTAGGTCGAGGCGAGTTCCTCGTGTACGTCGTTTGCGGCGGCATTTTCCTTGTTTTCAGAATTAAATTTTGCTGTAGCTTCCGTCTCATTGGTCTTTCTTTTACTTGAAGCTTTTTGTATTTTTGGAGATTCAGACAGTGGGGAATGAGAGTTTGCCCCAGGTTGATCGCTCCTCTTTGGGGATTTCTGGCTGGTTGTTGCCGCTTTTTTGGGGCGCTGTGATCCCGTTGGTGTAAGATTTAGGTCTCTTCCCGTCAAGATGGTGTTTATGGGTAGCAGAGCTTGTGGTCTCAGTTTGACCAGGTGTTTGGTGGAAAACAGTAAGGTAGCGGGCGGTTGAAGTTGCCGTGAACTTGAGGCGCATTGTTTCTTCATCCAATGTGTTGCTGGTGATGTTGGGGCTTTTCTGGTGCCGGAGGTCAGGGGCGGTTTCCATGCCTCTGCCGGTCCGACTCTGCTCAGACTCAGCGACCGCTCCGCGGTGTAGCTGGGTAATTGTATCCACCCAGGTAGTAGAGAGCAAGAACAGACTCGGAGAGCAGGAGAAAGGGTCCGACCTTCAGAGACTGCAACTGACTCTGCTCAGACTCCGTTATGGAATTGTCTGGTCCATACATAGAGAAAGTTATACGCTAATATTGGAAATTAATTATTTGGTTTATAATATAGCAAATAAATGTAGAACAAAATCCATGATATTAAATATATTTACAATTATATACCCTACGTTGATTTTGATGAGAAAGTTTCAACTCATATATGGTGGGTTTTTGTATGTGCTCTGTAAAACATTTTATGTGCAGAAAATGACTCATTTAATTTTATGTGGATCAGAATTGCAAATAAATATTAAAAGATGATGTGGATTTGTTGGAAGGTAAGATGTGGAGAGCTTTATTGAATCTACCCAACTGAGTTCCCATTCAGGCAATGCAATTAGAGTTTGATTTGCCTAGTCTAGCCACGAGATTACAAAGGTTATGTTTTATCAGGAAATTATATAACGAGAGATGCTTTGATGATGCAGTTACATGATATGGTGCAAAATGCTAAACATTCACACTTAAGGAAATTGCATTTAAGGTGAACATTTTTATAGATAGAATTGGACATCTATTAGATAAATTAGAAGATGTGCATTCCTTGAAACTAAAAATAAATAAATTGATAAAGAATGATTGGGCAAATAGTTTTATATATTAGAAGAAATATATCCACATCGGAGAATGCCCTTTTAATAGGATAGTTCAACCTTATATTACATATTTTCCATGTAGAATTATTGCAAGAGAGTACATGTATTTTAAATTGAATTCATTACAAACACATGTGATTGCTGGAGCACACACAGAGTTAAGAAGGGAAGAGAGATTTTTATTTCAGTAGAATTGAAAACTGAGTTGAGACTTTGTGTATATATATATATATATATATATATATATATATATATATATATATATATATATTGCCTTGTACTTTATAAAGTTAGAATTATTTATATTGGTAGAAATGTACATAATATTCATATTTTAAATGCATATAAATGTTGGGATCAACATTTAGCAGGCAGGAATCGATGATAGCCTTGACGGTACTTTTTTTAAAAGAAATACTGAAATAATTCATTTGTTTTGATATTCTAAAAGTATGAATGTGAATGGTGAGGCACATTTGCGTATAAATGTAACATAGTTTTCTTTTTGTCTTTTAAAGTTGTGTAAGGCTTACATTATAACCAAAAGCACAATAGTATCACACACTTGCATTTTAAAGCTCCCTACCCATAGTTGGGAGAAACAATATAAAAGGGCACTCTTAAATCCAGCGAAAAAGAACGCACAAGGACGGCCGTTCTCAGGACTACTAACTCTTATAAAAAAATCCACAAGCTGGAAAGTCCTCAAAACTGAGAACCCAAATATCTTTGTACAAAGCACGCTACTACAACATCTCAGAGATTCAAATATCTGCTTTTGATCAACGTGTATTGGAATCCAGCTAAAATATCAGCAGGAAGATTTATATCCTCAGTAACGGCCCAAATTGACGAGAATCAAAAAAGATACCTTGATTTATCGATCACAATATGTGGAGACATGAAATTGGCCTGGTTTAAGCTAGAGAACGGTGATAGACTGATACATCAGCAGCAAAACCTGAAAATAAATTCAAGAAGAACGCGATGGGATAACGAAACGGAAGCACGGGACTGTGTAATGGTAAATGGGCAAGTCAAAGGCGATATGCCCACAAAACCGACGTGGCATAACTTGGGTCTCGTGAAGACCTTAGACTATATTTGGACCTCGAGAAATCAATGGTACAGAATTGACAAAATGACAATAATTCCGACTGTTAATAGTGACCACAATCCCTTGGTGATGTTCTGGCAAATAGATTGGAGAACGGAGACACACAACACAGGCCAAGACATGGAGATACATTTTGGAAGGAATAGACTTAGGATATCCGCAAAACAAATTACTAATATATCTGTAACCTACCAATCAATGAAAAGACCTCAAGCGGAATCAATATAAAACGTCCCACTTCTACCACATCAAAAAATAGGATCATCGGTGATGAAAAAAGACCACACATAATAACAAGTGGAGTATTAAGGTCAATAAAGAAAGAAAACAACTTCATGAAGACATCCGAGATTTAAAAAAACAAACTGGGTGAATCAGCATCATGTGCCATTAAAAAACGAAAACAAAAATATCGTAATTAACTAAAATGATATGCATACCAACGTGATCAAGAAAATGGGGAGCTGATGTTGTCCTGAATACGAATCCACAACTCAAAAGACATTTGGCAAATTCTAAACAAAGGGTATGGTAACCAAAACGAAATTTTGGCCAACGGTGTCTCAGAGGGTGCGTGGATCAAACACTTCACAGAAGTATTCTTTGTAAAATCTGAGTCAAGCACATGCCCAACTTGGAATGATGCAACGATATGGGATACACAAATTAGTGTGGAAGAAATGATCACTGCAATAGCCAAACTAAAAAAATTCACGGGCTGTAGGTCCAGACGGCACCACAAACGTGATGCTGAAAGCAAACAACCAGGAATGGGCAGAATTCATAGCAATACTCTTTAGAAGAATTGCGGACATAAAATGTACCCCTCAGTCCTGGGTCTCGGCGATAATCGTGCCAATCTTTAAGAAGGGCAATCGGGACGCTCCTGCCAACTATCGCCCGATTGCCCTTCTAGACACCATCAGCAAGATATTTGCATCTTTCTTGCAAATAGAATTAACAGGCTGGGCAAAAAGAACTGGAGTAACTGACTGTCGCCAGATAGGTTTTACAAAGGGAGTGGCCACAGAGAATAATCTAACAATTATAAACCTGCTAAAACTTGAGGCGATGAAAAGTAAGTCTAAGCTCTTCATGGCATTTGTAGACATGCAACAGGCATTCAACACAATTAACCATGGAATGCTGTGGCAAACACTACACAAATGGGGCTGTCCTGATAATATACTACAGCCGATAACAGCGCTACACCAAAACACTTCAATCAGGATCCGAATAAACGCAAAGGGGAACCTATCCGAGGCAATCGCCATGAATAAAGGAGTTAAACAGGGATGTCCGCTTGCTGCCTTTTTGTTCAAATTGTTCATTGCTGACATCCCTAATGCCCTAGCAAATGTGAACTGCTTTCCACCCAAAATAAATGGACATCACATAAGCTATGCAATTGATGCTGATGATATAGTATTATTTGATACCACCCAAATTGGTCTTCAAAGGCCTTTGACAAAATTGCAATATTACATGCAAGAAAACAACCTAACCATAAACGTCAAAAAAACAAAAATCATGAGGATGATTGTTTCAAAAGCGCGAAAAAAAACCCAGAACTTTTAAGTGGCAAATTGCAAATGAACAAATTTAGATAATCGAAGAGATTCGATACCTTGGAGTGATGATAAACACATCAATATGTGAATGGAGCTGGGTGCAAGATCTAAAACACAGAATGAGAATATTTGCCTTACAAGGTGCAAGAATTCACTTACAATATGGGAAGTTCACCTTAAAGCTGACCCGAACCTTCTATCTACAAAAAGTAATTCCTGCGATAACATTCGGTGCTGATGCCGGCTGGAATATAGATCATAAGATATTGTCATATTTAGAAGGGATGTATTGGAAAAGAGTGCTGAGGCTACCAAAAAACATGTCCATGACAATCATTCGCCATGAATTAGCCTTAGACGCCTTATATGGAACGGTGCAGTGGACATCACTGCCACTATTAAGGAAGCTGACCATAACAAATCCAGAACCAGTTTACGAGATACTAGCACTATCAAAATCTCAGGTACACGAGAACATGATAACAGCCTGGAAAGACATGATAAACGATCTTCTGTGAACGGCTGATATAACGATGTACACACTTCTGGCTCAGCCACAAATTGCAAAAAAGAAATTAAAACAATGGTCCTGGATACAAAATCTGCAGAAGTACAATAATTTAGCAACAGCTCTCAATCTAGGTCCAACAATGAATGCATTAGAAAGAATGCCCAGATTTCCATCTGGATATCGTTGCGATGATTTCTTGAGATTGCGGCTAAATGCATATAAAACAAAGGAAATCATGTTCATGAAACAAGATCGTGACACCAAAGACATCCTATGTAGATATTGCTGTATAAAGATAGAATCCAGAAAGCACCTGGTAACGGACTGTCATGATTAAAAGATCAAAGGACTTTATACCATGGGAAATGTGCACCTGCCAACGATAACTTAGACGATTGGTGGTATAGAATCCTAAGTGGCATGACGGTGCAACTCACATGTGCAACTATAAACTATCTCGATAAAATTTTAGGTTGAGTGAAAGGAGCGGAGAGGCGACGGAATAAAGAATTGTCGCATGTATTGAGATAAATGCTCAAACAAAATGGTCAGGATTGACAGTTTAAAGCCAATCACTGGAGCTGACTGACTGTGGGGTCGGGAAGAATGAAAAACATTTTCTTGTTAAGACATTGAGTATAAATTGAGGAAAATTGACAATGACACTAATAAAAGTTTGTAATAAACTAAATGTTACAATAACAAAAATAATATATATATATATATATATATATATATATATATATATATATATATATAAAAGGGCAGTGATAGTAGAGAGTGGCATGATATTAGAGAGTGGCGTGATAGTAGAGAGTGGCGTGATAGTAGAGAGGGGGTGATAGTAGAGAGTGGTATGATAGAGAGTGGAGTGATAGTAGAGAGGACAGTGATAGAGAGTGGAGTGATAGAGAGTGGAGTGATAGTAGAGAGTGGTGTGATAATAGAGAGGGGAGTGTTAGCAGAGAGTGGAGTGTTAGCAGAGAGTGGTGTGATAGTAGAGAGGGGGTGATAGTTGAGAGTGGTATGATAGTAGATAGGGGAGTGATAGTAGAGAGGGGAGTGATAGTAGAGAGGGCAGTGATAGTAGAGAGTGGAGTGACAGTAGAGAGTGGAGTAACACTAGAGAGTGGCGTGATAGTAGAGAGTGGCGTGACAGTAGAGAGTGGAGTAATAGAGAGTGCATGATAGTAGAGAGTGGAGTGATAGTAGAAAGTGGCGTAATAGAGAGTGGCAGGATAGTAGAGAGGGGAGTGATAGTAGAGAGGGGAGTGATAGTAGAGAGTGCTGTGTTAGTAGAGAGTGGCGTGATAGTAGAGAGTGACATGATAGTAGGGAGTGGAATGACAGTAGAGAGTGGCGTGACAGTAGAGAGTGGCGTGACAATAGAGAGTGGAGTAATAGTAGAGAGTGCAGTGATAGTAGAGAGTGGAGTGATAGTAGAGAGTGGCGTGACAGTAGAGAGTGGAGTAATAGAGAGTGGCATCATAGTAGAGAGTGGAGTGATAGTAGAGAGGGGAGTAACGAGAGGAATCTTAGGGTTGGATTTGACATATTGGGAATGCAATGCATACATGAATGCACGAGTAAGTGACCTAATAACATCTAATGCTGTGATGCTCTGAACAATTCCTTCAAATACAATTTTCAAGTTATTTTAATTCTCTAAAGTCTGTTTTAAGAGGCAGGGAGAAAAACAGATTCATGCAGTTTCAGCCCGTGTGCAAGTGGGGTATGGGGACTTGAATTGACATCTCTGCACTAGGCCTATCATCCTACAGACTGTGCGATGACATAACATCTGAAACCTTTGCTTCTTTCAACAGTGTGTAACCACCGACACGAAGAGTCAAGAAATGAAGACGAGAAGACGGGGCATGAAGAGGAATAAAGCACCCACTACAGAAGCTGGGCAGCATCATTCCAGTGAACCTGTACAGATATCAACATCTTCTCAGGAGAGCCAAATTCCCAGCACATCTATGAGGATCCAGACAAAGGAGCAGGCCTTTGCCTGCAGTGTTTGTGGGATGTGCTTCACACACAGGACTAACCTGATATTACACATTGAATCACATACAGGTCTGTGGGGACAAACAACCCCTACTGTTGAGAAGCTGTAAAAGTGCACAGAGTGCAAAAGAAGATTCAGTCAATCCTCACATCTGATAAGCCATCAGAGTGTCCATACTGCAGTGACGCCCTACAAGTGCACAGAGTGCAAGAAAAGCTTCAGCTATTTATCAACTCTGATAATCCATCAGAGGATCCATACTGGGATGAAGCCTTACAGGTGCACAGAGTGCATGAAAAGCTTCAGTCAATCCCCAGCTCTGGAAATCCATCAGAGGATTCATACTGGATGAGACCCTATACATGTACAGAGTGCAACAAAAGATTCAATCAACTCCCACATCTGATAAGAAATCAGAGGATCCATACTGGAGGGAAGCCCTACAAGTGAATAGAGTGCCGGCAAAGCTTCAGCCGTTCCTCACATCTGATAAGACACCAGAGGATCCATACTGCGGGGAAGCCCTACAAGTGCACAGAGTGCAAGAAAAGCTTTAGTTATTTCTCAACTCTGAAAATCCATCAGAGGATCCATACTGGGGGGAAGCCCTACAAGTGCACAGAGTGCAAGAACAGCTTCAGTCATTCCACTAATCTAATAAGCCATGAAAGGATTCATACTAGGGAAAAGCCCTACAAGTGCACAGAGTGCAAAACAAGATTCAATCAACTTTCACATCTGATAAGACATCAGCGGGTCCATACTGGAGGGAAGCCCTACAAGTGTACAGAGTGCAAGAAAAGCTTCAGTAATTTCTCAGCTCTGAAAATCCATCAAAGGATCCATACTGGGGGAAGCCCTATAAGTGTACAGAGTGTATGAAAATATTTAGGGACGCCTCTGTGCTGCGACACCATCAGAGAATCCATACTGGGGCGGAGCCCTACAAGTGTACTGTGTGCAATAAAAACTTCAGTCGTTCCTCAGTTCTGAGATGCCATCAGAGGATCCATACTGGGGGGAAGCCCTACACATGCACAGAGTGCACGAAAAGCTTCAGTCATTTCTCAACTCTGAAAACCCATCAGAGGATCCATACTGGGGTGAAGACCCATAAGTGTACAGTGTGCAAAAAAAGATTCAATCAACCCTCACATCTGAGAACCCATAAGAGGATCCATACTGGAGAGAAGCCCTACAAGTGCAGAGAGTGCAAGAAAAGCTTCAGTAAAAACTCTGCTCTGAAAAGACATCAGATGATCCATACTGGAGAGAAGCCCGACAAGTGAATTGAGTGCAATAAATGCGTCAGTCAATATCCACATTTGATAACGCATCAGAGGGTCCATACTCAGGAGAAGCCCTATACATGCATAGTATGTAAGTGATTTTATAGTAGGTAATCTGATCTGAAAATCCATCAGAGTACCCATACTGTGTGTGCTTTTGAGAAAGCATCAGATAATCCATTAATTAAAAAAGCCTGGAGAAACATCTAGTCTTCAGGAGATATTTGAAGATTGCATTCTTCCCATGGTTTTTATGTGGCGAGATCGTGTGGCTGTAATGTCAGTGGTTAGCACTGAGAAGCCTTTAGACAGCCGCCTGCACTTTACAAGTGACTGATATAACTTGCGCACTTGAGGCCATATTCTGGGTGCCGCCATCTTGATTGTGGGTATGCAATAGGGAGCCCTTCCCTGTTGCCTCCCGACGACCCCCCACAACATCTGACACCTTCCCCCATACCCCCTCCCTCCCTACTACACCCTACCCACATACCTGCAGGACTGGAGGTTTTTTGCTCAGGTTGTGGTGCTCCCTCCCATCCTTGGCCGATGCCATAGAAATAGAAATGAGACTCTGCCCCTTTTATATTTACTATAGCAGTGAGCATCTTGTTTCTCTCATCTTGTTTTTTTGGTTGCTTTGCTGGAGTTTGGGCTTGTGCTATATATGCAGAGCCATAATACTAAAACTATTTGATCCCCAAACAAACGGTGGAGTGCAAATAGCTATCACCCCCTTCTCTGAGGGCCTACAGGGCGAGTAACAGCCCTGAGCCCTCGCCGAGGCCCTTGCTTTGCTCGGCCTGCCTAGGCACAGCTGGCGGGCCTCATACCCCTGACACGGGCATAATGGATACATAATATCCTGGAGAGAATGGACAAGTCCTGTACACTGAGCGCCAAAAGAGAAATAGAATTCGAGAGATAACATCACAGCAGCAAGTAGGACTGAACATCACAAGAGGAATCAGGTGATTAAACTCATTAGTGGACATTTAAATGACAGAAATAAATAGGCACAAACATTGCACAGCAAAAGCAGTTATTCATAAGGAAATTACACATGAAATGCAACCTCCCCTGCTTGGCAACACACAACAGAAATGCAACCTCCCCTGCCTGGCAACACACAACAGAAATGCAACATTCCCCTGCTTGGCAATACACACTTGAAATGTAATCTCCCCTGCTTGGCAACACACACATGAAATGCAACCTCCTCTGCTTGGCAACACACAACAGAAATGCAACCTCCCCAGCCTGGCAACACACAACAGAAATGCAACCTTCCTCTGCTTGGCAACACACAACAGAACTGCAACCTCCCCTGCCTGGCAACACACAACAGAAATGCAACATTACCCTGCTTGGCAATACACACTTGAAATGCAACCTCCCCTGCTTGGCAATACACACTTGAAATGCAACCTCCCCTGCTTTGCAACACACAATAGAAATGCAACCTCCCCTGCTCGACCACACACAGCAGAAATGCAATCTCCTCTGCTTGGCAACACACAACAGAAATGCAACCTCCCCTGCCTGTCAACACACAACAGAAATTCAACTGTCCCTGCCTGGCAACACACAAGAGAAATGCAACCTCCTCTGCTTGGCAACACACAACAGAAATGCAACCTCCCCTGCCTTTCAACACACAAGAGAAATGAAACCTTCCCAAGCTTGGCAACAGAAATGCAACCTTCCCCTGCTTGGCAATAGAAATGCAACCTCCTCTGCTTGGCAACACACAACAGAAATGCAACCTCCCCTGCCTGTCAACACACAAGAGAAATGAAACCTTCCCAAGCTTGGCAACAGAAATGCAACCTTCCCCTGCTTGGCAATAGAAATGCAACCTCCCTTGCTTGGCAACACACAGTAGAAATGCAACCTCCCCTGCTTGGCAACACACACGAAAAATGCAACCTTCCCCTGTTTGGCAACACACAAGAGAAATGTTGTGTCATCACAGGAAGAGCAGATGTGGCTCTGGAAGGAGTGATGACAACCAAGGTCCGCAGATATATAAACAAAACCGGGACATTTTGCCTTGAAATCCATTGAATTTCAAAATAACGTTGAGATTGTTCAAGAGGCAGAAACAGTTAGAAGGTTTTATGGAATTTTGAGAAAAAACACAAAAGCCATACTAATACCACCAGACACAACCGTGAGAATGTAACTGTCTACATTAAATTAACTGAGTCATAAATGAAATAGAACTAAGACAGCAACCAATGGTAAAAACATTCACAGAAAAGATGAAAATGCCGTAGATGATACCCCGCCAGGGCCTGCGTCTGGCTGAAATGATAGTTATTGCTGCATGCACGCCTTGCAGTAGCCATAACATGCCTGCACCTGTGCTGTGAATTAACACCAACTTGGCCATCAACGGGAAGAAGATTTGTAATCCTGAAATCCTTCTTCATCTTTTGCATACTGCTGCTCAATACTTTGTCTACCTATATACTATATGATGTACCCTGTGATAGATGTTGACAGTCTATATACACATATAGAATCCACACCCGTCTCTCTACATGCTATACACTCTAGCCTGGGATACAAGTTGACAAGCTACATAAACATATAGAATCCAGCCCTGTCTACCTGAAGCCTGTACAACGTACCCTGTGGTAGATGTTTACATGCTATATACACATATAGAATCCACACCCGTCTACCTACATCCTATACTCTCTAGCCTGGGATACAGGTTGACAGGCTGCATACACATATAGAATCTAGCCCTGTCTACCTGAAGCCCGTACACTGTACCTTGCAATAGATATTGACAGTCTACATACACATATAGAATTCAAACCTGTCTACCTGAAGCCTGTACACTGACCCTGGGATAGATGTTGACAGGCTACATATGGAATCCACACCTGTCTACCTGAAGCCTGCCTGTACACTATACCCTGGGTCACAAGGTAAATGATGAAAGTACACACATGCACAGAATCCAAAAACATCCTGGCAATGGACACCATGTCAAGAAAAGCACATCTCGCACTGCTAAACACTAGGCAATGAAATGATGAATGAGGGCATTTTGGGCAACTTGAGGAAAAGCTGAAGTCTCAGTGTGGTGAGTACCTGCACATTTATCTATCGGACGAGAGTATTAGGGGCCCAGGAAAAAGACTGAGGCAGACTCAGGGGTCAGTGCCCATCAAAGAGTAAACCGATGCAGCAGCTTAGATGTGACCACAGAAACCTTCTATAACCTGTACCAGGCCAAGAAAGACCTTAACAGGAAGAGCCATGTAAAGAGGTAAGCAGTCTGGAACTGCATGAATGAGAGCCGGGAAACTGCCACACTGCAGGAGGGTAGGCAATCCAAAATGGCTGACCTGGTTTACATCGGCTGACCTTCTCATATGAGAATAGCCAGAGCATGAACAAAAGTGGGTGCGTTTGATGTCAGGGCACTTGGGCCGATGTGGAGGCTACAACAAACAAAAGAGAACTCCATTCTCATCAGAAAAGAGAATGGGGGTGTACAATAGTGGAGAATTTCAAAGCAAGAGCATGCAATTGTCCCTGGTTGGAACAGGACCTATATAGATACTGTGCGGAGACGCTGCAAACCTATAGATCCTCCTGGACACAGTAGAAGTCTGATGCTTATCGAAGCTGATGAAGACCTTAAATGCACATAGAATAAGTAAGATGTTGAGAACCCTGAAAGTGCCTAGAACTCTGAAACTTTGTTACTCAAGGGAGAACAAAACAGGAGGAAAAGAGACTGATTCCTGGTAAGGAATGGAGGCCGGCCATCAACCTCTGATTGGGTGAATCATCCTGACCCAGAAATTAACCTCATATGCTAAACATAAAAGAAAAAAACAAAGACCCTTGTTGTCAGCCTTGTTTTTGACACCATTGCTTTTTAGACTATAGAACATCATCTGATCTTGCAACACATGTATATGCATATATAGGGGTTTCTATATCACCTACACAGTTCCAAAGCAGCAAAGTCTTCTACAGTATTGATTCCTCTTGACTCTACTTCATAAAATTGCTGTACGACGACACAAGTGTTAGAATTGGGATGTCGTAGGACAGCATTTTATCCCAGTCCTTACCCACCAGCACTGGTCTGAAGCAGAGTTGCTTGTTAGCCCACTGCTTTTTAATCTGCATTGGTCTGAAGCAGGGTTGCGTGTTAGCCCCCCCGCTTTTTAATCTGCATTGGTCTGAAGCAGTGTTGCGTGTTAGCCCCCCTGCTTTTTAATCTGCATTGGTCTGAAGCAGAGTTGCGTGTTAGCCCCCCTGTTTTTTAATCTGTATGCTGCTGATTTTGTCCGAACCTTAAAGCTTGCACACAACTAACCTCTCCATTTTGGCACGGAAGAAATAATGTGCCAAACATATGCAGATGTTAGGGTTATTTTAGATGGGACAGCAGTAGGTTTACAGCGTACCCTAAATGTATTTCACTCGTATGCGAAAACCAATGGTTTACGTGTCAATACTTCCAACACTAAGATTATGACTATAGGGCAAAAAGACCTACGGCGGATCAACCTATAGTTGGTACTTGGCGATACCCGCCTGGAACAAATTAACACTTACAAGTATTTGGGCATTTAAATTAAGGCCACTCCTTCACTAACATATTTTATGGATGTTATTCCTCCCAAAGCATGGAAGAAGTGGCTTGCTCTTAAGAAAGTTATTAACAACTGTGGCAGGCGCTCCTTAGAGGCTAAGATCATGGCCTATAGATTATCTATCATCCCCGGCATCACGTATGCCTTAGAAATATTAGCTGAGAAGGCGGGGACTCGGTTGCCTAGACTAGGGGCTAACATCTTGCATTCCCTGCCTGGTCTTCATGAGTCTGTCCCAGTGGAAGCCGTTAGACTGGAGCTGGGTCTCCAGTCACTGCTTTCATTATGGAAAGAGGCTGTGTGTAAACTCGGGGTCAAAATAAAATTTGAGGGGAGATCTGTGGACACACTTTTGAGCCAAACTATGGGCCATGAGAAGCGTTCTTCACGTAGTGTATGGTAGTGTCTGGTATAGGGACATGAAGAATACGGTTATTTCCTATTGCCTGGATATTGGCCTGTCTTGCTCCTCTAGGGGAGATGTGGCTTTGTTTATACAGAAATGGGCACAACATTCAGGAGTTGCTAACGTACACATTGATGTGATAGATGAGATCCCTTTTATTGAAGGTCCCCCTCGCAATTAAAAAATTTGGACTCCAGTGGACTCCCAAAATTCTAAAGGGAGAAAAAGGCAAAAACGGAAAAGAGGGCGCAGCTCTAAATCTACATCCTCTTTCCCACAGCTGAAAAAAGCTCAGGAAAAATCCCAAAAATCCAAAAAATCCAGCTTTAAAAAATGCAGGAACAAACTCTTTCCTGAAGCACTTGGCTCTCCCAACTGATGAGAAAATGTCAGAAACTATTGTACTTGCTTCGTCAGCCTCTGAAGTGCTACAGAGTTCTAGTCTTAATCAAACAAATCATGCCAAACCAGTCTTTGGAAAAAAAGGAAAAAAGAAGGGTCTCTTGGATCAAAACACAGTCATTCAGTGCCTTAAAGCACAAACCATAAGCATTGGTCTGCAAACAGACCCTGTAACCTTTCCGAAAAATGCTTTGAAAACCCAATGTCAAAAAATGGGGCTTAGAAACATCAAGATTGCTCCGATTTTTTTAAAATGCAACGCACGAAAGTCCCAACAAGAAAATTCTATTTTGGAGACTACAAAAATAGTGACAAAGACTGCTGTGAAATTGGCTCCTATTTTTCTGAAACCCATAGTAAAACCAGTATCATCCATAGCCCAGATTGTTCCTCATCACTCGATTCTCACCCAAGAGGAAGGGTCTTCAAGGCCCTTAATAAACGAGAACGACAGCCGGAATGGCTTGGGGAATTCTAGAAATCTTGTATCTCTTCGCCAGGGGAATGAGGGTCCCCTGCTCAGTATACCTGCAAAGGAAAATGATGATCTGGAGGTGGTCGATTTCAAAATTCCAAAGGCGTGGCTAAGGCTGGTCAAACAAAACAAGAACAATTCACTCTGCAGATCTGTGATATTGTCTGAGATAAAAAAAATCACAATCTGTTTCTCTTCTCCATCAAAGGATATCGAGTATGTAAAATTTCCAATAATGGAGGATACGTTCTTTGTGGAAATTTGTCTGAACTCGAGTAGAGCCCAACAAGCCCTCTTCAATAATAAAAATGAACTTTCTAGAGACGGTTTGTTGGTGTATAAGTCAAGCGAGGAGGGATTTCTCGAGAATGACCCCAGTTAAAAAAAAAATGGGGACAGAGGAAACCGCAAACAATGCTGAACCAGCTGGAAAATCAAGAAAGTCCGATAGGCCCACGACAGCAGGAGCAAGCATAAATGAGAATCTCATAGCTAAACTCCCAGAGATTATCTCCCAAATAATCCTGAAATTAGGAGTTGAGGAAAATAGTCTTTAGACAAAGGGGCCTAAGAGTAATTTCCTGGAACACGAGAGGCCCAAGTTTCCTGAAAAGCAAAAAAGTGAAAGAGGAACGTCTTGGGCTAAGTGACATTCTGTTATTCCAGGAAACGTGGCTTGTCAATCCCCTTGAGATAGAGGGCTTCACAATGTTAAATCTACGGGCCTCACAAAAATTAAAAGGGAGACCAGCGGGAGGGATGATGATTGCATTTAAAAACTCCAGTATAAAAGACATTTTACCAATATATGACAATGAAGTGGGGATTCAAGCCTGTAAAATAAAACTGGAAATGGATGTTCTTCATTGTATTGTGGTAGTCATCAACATTTACTGGAATCCCTCCATCTTCAAACTCCAGTCCTTTTTAGAAACCCTGGACTCCGTACTAACATTAGTGAAAACCGACCCTGAGGGAGCACACATTCTCTTAGCAGGGGATCTAAACGCAGACTATATTCACCCCAGGAGTAGAACATCTGCAAACCCGAAGTTGAGTAAACTGCGAAAAGGAAAATTGTGGAGGGATTTTCTAACCTCTTGGGATCTTGAAATGACTCAAGTAAAATCTAAGGGAGATGAAAAAGTGGAAGTAACCTGGCGACAAGCAATTCACGAGTCCACTGTAGACTACGGGCCTCATTACGACCATGGCGGAGGACCATGGTGCTATTAGCACCATGGTCCATGGCGCTAAGCTGCCAACTCCGCCATGGTGGTTGGCGGATTTACCGCCCCATTCCGACCCAGGCGGGGCGGTAAATCCCCAATCCCCATTTTACCCTTCCCCATTCCCATTCTTGCCCCATAGGGCATAATGGGAGTGGGGAAGGCGTTAATTACGCCACCGTAAATTACGGTGGCGTAATTAACAACAAGGTCCCTTAGCGCCATGGATTTTAACGCCCGCAAAAAGCAGGCGTTAAAATCACCTTGGCGCTAAGGGAACTCGTAGTATGGCGGAAGGGGTCGGCGTTTCCAACGCCGGCGTAAACCCCCTTCCGCCAGGGTCCTAATGAGGCCCTACATCTTTATATCTCCTGGTCTTTGAATCCTTTGCCCAAACTTTTCCTTAAACTGGACGGGGCGAAAGTGATCATGCCAGTTTAGAACTCCTGTTCTCTGATATATATAAGCCGCAGTATCCCAACAACATGCAGGAACTGGAAGGCTCAAAAAGAAAATTGAGAGTAGTAAAGTAAAAACATGGCGGGAAAATGCTGAATAAACTACTCGAAGCAGTTCCATCTTCAATATGGTGTGAGGAATTCCAGCCGGAGAAATTCAGAAATTTTGTTTGGTCCATTTTTCCGCCAATTGAAACAAAGGGTGCAGGTAAACAGGAGCATCTTTATCTCTTTGATGAAGAAACCCAAAAGAGAAAGAGAACCCTGCGACAAACACTGCATCGTATAAAAAACAACCAGTTCGATCCCACTACACGCAAAGGAGATCTAAGATTGGCAAAACAGACCTATAGAAACTGGTCAAAAAACCATAAACATCAGAAATAATAGGAAGATGGAGAGAGAATGCTCTATTTACTAAACACAACCAACTGCAGACATTTCTGGGCGGTGTTGAGCCAATCAGAGACCGGCTATAACAGCTCTTTGTAACCTGGTTCCAGAGCAAGAATGGGTGGCATATTTGCCAGACAATTTTAAATCAACTGACTCCATAGATTTCATCCTGCCGTCAGGACCCTTTCATTTGATGAACAGGATATTGTGGAACTCATACTGTCTTCTTCCACATCAAAAGTGGCAGGTCCTAATGGACTTACCTATCAGGTCCTTAAAAATAATCCGACCATGTGGGCAAAGCTGCCTCTTTAAGGAAATCCTGCAAAATAGGATCTTTCTTCCATCATGGAAGAGTGCATTCGTTTTTCAAGGGGGGCGATCGGTTAAGACCGGCAAATTACTGCCCCCATCGCCCTCCTTGACATTGAGAGCAAACTATTTATGCGGTTGCTGTTAAAAGACTTCACACTCTGGGTGGATTCCAGGCAGATACTCTCACAGCACCAAACAGGTTTCAGAAAGGCGCTTTCTACCAGCCTTAACGGGCTCATTCTGAACCTGCTTAGTGAAAAAACAAATGAGAAAGAGGGTGTCCCCCTCTATGGTGCTTGGGTCGACTTGTCCAGAGCATTTGATCTAGTGAATAGATCCCTTCTGTGGCGGAAACTTCATAGTTGGGGCATTCCAGCTTCTCTTCTGGCAATGCTCATGGACCTTCATAGGAACACCACCATAAGATTAAGGTTGGATGACTTGGGTCACCTGTCAGAAAAAATACAGGTCTTCAAAGGGGTTCGGCAAGGCTGTCTGGGAGCGCCTCTGTTCTTCAACCTTTATTGGTCAGACATAAAGGTTGAAGAACAACCTTTTGATGAATCCTGGATTCATCATCACTTGCCAGCCCTAGGATAAATGGAAGGAGCATCCATTGGCTGGCTTACGCGGACGATCTTGTTTTGTTGGACCGCTCGGCGATTGGTCTGCAGCGGCTTTTGTCCAAATTAGGGGAGTATGCTTCACAAAACAGGCTACTGATTAATCCTTTGAAATCCAAGATCCTCATTTTCAAACATCCCAAAAAGAACCTAGGTTCTACAAAGTGGGTTTTGGATGGAAAAGTAGTCCCCCGGGTAGAAGAGCTTACTTATCTCGGCTATGAAATGTTAGCCTCACCTGCTCAGAATAAAGTATTTTCGGCTATTCTGGACAAAGCCTTCAAAATCATTTTGCAAATGAAGAAATTGAATGGAACATTCTGTAAATTTTCACTCCTCCCTCTTGTCAAATATTATTTGGCCGAAGCAGTCCCAGTTCTCTTGTATGGACTAGAAGCAAAGCCCCTGCTCTGGCATTACAACTGGGATAAAATAGAAGGTCTTCTGTGGATAAAATCCCTAAATCTCCCAATGTGCACTCCACTAGTGAGTCTTAGGTTTGAGTTGGGTCTGACCTCTTTGGGTTGTCGAGTGGACTGGAAACTCCTTTCTCTTTACCGTGAAATAACAACAGCTGGCCAGTCCACTCTGTTCTTCGATGTAAATGAACATTTTAAAAAGCTAAATCTAAGCAACTCAATGGTCTGAAGAAGAAAGTGGGAGACATTTTGTCGAGGCTTGAATTAACATCAGAAACCCTCACCTATAATCCCATGAAAGTAAAAAAGCTCTTGGAAACAAGAGACTGGATTACTACTATTGATGGAGTAAGAAATCTTAATCCTTCAAATATTTTTCTTAAGGTGGATCAAAAGCTTGGTGCAGGGGAAACAGACACACCTGCAACCACTACTTCCATTGTTCGGTATTATGGGCTGTGATGGAGTATGTATAAAAATACAGTCATTTATTTATGGCCAAATATCACTATGGAGAATGACTACTAACAGGTAGAGGTATCACACAACACTAAGGGCCTCATCACGAGTTGGGCAGTAACGCCGGCGCTATTACCGCCGGCACTATTATCCCTACCGCCAAACCCCCGGTTCTATTAGTGCCGGATCACGGGTTTGGCGGAACGATTAGTGCCCATTCCCCATTGGGCCCATTCGGGAATTCCTCATTCACACTATTACTGCCGGCGGAAAGAATCAGCAAATTTACAGCGGATTTCCCCCCAGCTCCGAGCTGGGGGAAATCCGGCAAGGCCATGACCTGGTGGAACCTTAAATGCGGCGGTAATAGTGGTACCGCTGCATTCAAGGGTTACCGCCAGACTCGTGATGAGGCCCAAACAATAGATTACATATATACAGGGCCTCATTACACGTAGTGCGGTAAACCCTGGTGCTATTAGCACCATGGTTCAAGCCGGTAATTTACCGGTACCGACATGAAGGAAAGGAGAATTACCGCCCTATTCCAGGGTTGGGAAGGCGGTAATTCCGCCTTCCTCCATTGCCCTTCCCCATTCCCATTTTTGCCCCATAGGGCTCTATGGGAATGGGGAAGGCGGTAATTACGGTACCGCAAATTGCGGTACCGTAATTAGCACCATGGTCCCTTTGCGGGTCCCAACTTTAACGGCTGGTCTAGACCAGCCGTTAATGTCGGGTCCCGCAAAGGGACCTCGTAGTAAGGCGGTAAAGGTTAACGGTCACCAGTACCCTTAACGGTGACCGTTAACCCTTACCGCCTTCCGTGTAATGAGGCCCACAGTCACTAGAGTAGGGCACAATACAAATCAAACTCCTGCAAAAGAAAGTGCAGATTAAGTTGTATGTAAAATAGGTCCATAGAGAATTCTCCCTAACTTCAAAAGTCCTTCCCTAAATTGTCTGGGGCCTTATTCTTAAAAGTTCATGCAAAGTTCCAACACAGTTTGTGATGCAGGATAAAATTAAGGTATTGTCTCTGTGCCATGGCCAGAGGCCCCAGAACACAAAAACCACACCATCTAGTGATGGGGGCAATGGGTCACTTGACTCCCTTATGTCCCTTTGGGACCCATAAACACAGTGGCCCTGGCTGGACTCAGTAAACATATCTCGTATCTTCCAGCACTCGGCTGATTTCCATTTGGAGAAAGCCTGTGGGTTGCTCCCCGGACCAAAAGTAGCGTTAAAAAAAATAGGGGTGAACGGTGAGGGAAAAGTTGTAAGACTATTATTTTTTTTTGTTTCTTTTTTGTGGCCAAGTCCCAAACTACTTCTACTAAATTTTATTCCTTTGGATATTATGGGAGGGAGATCTTTTTTAGGAAGCCACAAAGTCTCACGCAGTTGTGGTCCTCCCACTGCCCGTTCCATCTGTAACTAACATTTCCCTCCATTACTCCCCCATCAATCTTTTATTATATGAAGCTGTGCAGCATGATAAAACTTTTTCAAATTAGGCAGTACGATTTCCCCTTTCCCCGTGGGTGTAGTTAGTAGATCATATGCAACTTTTGGAGGTTTGTTATTCCATTCGGCAATCTTTTTGCTTTGAGTTTAAAAAAAAAAAGGTGGAGGGGATACTTATTGGAAGTGCCTGGAAGAAGTACAAGATCTTGAGTATAGTCATTTTTATGACGTTTATCCGACCCAGCCAAGAGATCGTTAAAGGATCCCATTGTCCAAGTTGGTTAGTAATTAGTTTCAGTAGAGGAGGGAAATGAGCTTCATGTAGAGCAGCTAAAGGCGTTGTTATTATTACTCCCTGAAGTTTAATCTGACCCTGCGCCCCAAACTAACTGTTTGAGTTTGAAGAGAAGATGCACTGGTAGGAGGTAGAGATTTAAAATGTCTGATTTCGCTAGATTAATATTCAGACCCGCGCCATACACGTTGCCAGTTCACGCTCAATTATGGGTAGCGTAGTGGTCGGCTCTGTAATAGCTAGCAACATATCAGCAGCGTACAACATGATTTTATGTTCGGTCCCTCCGAACTATTCCATGTATATCCTTGTTTTGTCGTACCTGTGCTAAAAGTGACTCAAGGCCTAAAGCATACTATAAAGGCGACATAGGATAGTCTTGTTTTGTCCCTCTGAAGAGGGATGGAAGGGCATGATTGTCCATTTATTAATACACGTGCCACTGCAAATGTATAATTTACTTTAATTCTCTCTATAAACCATTGGCTGAACCCCATCTTTGCCATAATGTGGAAAAGAAATGACCCCTCGACACTATCAAAAATCCTTTTCAGTGTCTAATGATAGGAGTATCGCCGGGATCTGTTTCTTTTCCACTATTTCCAAAACATGACCCGTACGGCATTTGTTGTTGTGAGATTGTCTCCAACCTATTTGCAAGTATCTTAGAATATATTTTTGGAAGGAGACTCAGATATCTGGAACCCTACGCTATCAAGGCTGTGATCAACCCTGCGGCCATGAAATTAGAATTACCGGCACACATGTGGATCCACCCGGTGTTGCATGTCTCCCTCCTAAAACCATTGAGACCAGGTACACGGATCGATACTCCACCGGATCCCGAAATAGTTGAAGGAGAACCAGAATACGAAGTTAAAAGGATCCTAGACTCTAAGATGGTCCGGTCCAAGTTATACTACCTTATAGACTGGAAAGGTTATTGTCCCCAAGATCGGACCTGGGAACCCAGTGAGCATGTCCACGCTCCACGATTAATCAGGAAGTTCCACCGCAATAACCCCACTAAACCATACTCACTATACTTCAGTTATCCAATCAGTACCACTGGCGGTAGCACTCATGCATAGCACTCAGACACACTGAAACCAGTTTGTGGATTGGGACCAGAGAGCACTAGCCCACATCCTGCCAGCAAACAGACATAGCCCTCCAGTAGCCTGTCATAAGCTTCTGCTTTCCTGAGCACTGGAAGTCCATATAAGGATTTTTCTGGCCTCACAGGCCAGGAAGAAGGCTAATGAACAAGATGTCCAAAGGACAAGCGAAAAACCATGTGGCACAGCCATGTTTGGACACTAGCCACAGTTAGTAGCCAAACACGGGAAATACAGTAAGGCTAAAATAAAAAGCTTAAAAAAATTGTAAAAAGTCACTGCTGTAACCAGCGTGTTCATTTAGCACACCTAGGGTAACCAAAAATCCTTTCCGTATTAGTGTAGGGGAAAAACAAATGTGTACCCCATTGTACTGCATTGTAAAATGCATTGTACAATGATAGACATTACTGCAAGCGATAACAAGTTACTAAAAGTAATAACAATGTAACTAGACTAAGGGAAACAATGTTTCCCAGTACTGACAGCCCGAAGAACATGTCAGTTTACCCATGGCAGTGTAGCGAAGCTTAAGGCTTCACTGTACTTTAAAAAGTACAGGTCAGGATCAAAAATAAAAGCAACAAGTTTGGGTGTCCATAAAAATGGAAGGAAAGGTGCAGTAAAGATAAATATTTCCTAACACATGCCCCCCCTCTCAGACTAAGGGACAGGGTGAACTAATCCACCCCTGGATGGGTACTCGGTTCCAGTCGTCATCCCAGTTGGACAGCCAATCAGAATTGCTAAATTTGGGATCTGGCCTATGCCCAATAGTGAAGTTCAAGACCTGCAGACTCATGAACCACCTGGGCCACTTTGAATTCTCTCCCTTAACATCCATCAACCACTTCAAAGGTTTAGGGGGAGCATACACAGTGACGCGAGTCCCATAGAGGTAGGACCTCAACTTCCTAAGGCACCATACAATGGAAAAACAACTCTTCTCCACCTGGAGCCAACTGAGTTCTCCACTCCTAAACTGGTAGCTGAGTAGACATATAGGGTGTTCCTCCCCTTTGTCATTTAGCTGTGAAAGTCTTCCATATATCCGAGTGTCATAGGCATCTGTCTGCAGTAAGAAAGGTATCTTGCAATCAGGTGCAGTTAAACCAGGGGCCTGCCCTAGGGATGCTTTCAGGCCAGTGAAGGCCTTCTCACACCCAAGAGTCCATAAGAACTCTTTAGGTCGCCTATGAGTAGTGAGGGCAGTCAGAGGGACAGCTATATTTCTATAGGCTGCCACTTTACTCCTCTATTTCCCAGTGAGGCCCAGGAAAGTCTTCACTTGGGCTTGGGTAGTGGGGGTTGCCCAGTTCTGTACATGAAGTATTTCACTGACAAGAGGTTGCATCTTGTCCCCACATAAACCAACTCTATGGTCAAGGAAGGCCAAAGGCTCCTGTTCAGTTTGACACTCGTTGTCTCCCTGAAAAAGTTGGCCTGATGAAGGTCCAGACACCCAGTCTCTTGAGTTATTCCCAGTTCCTTTCAAGTGGGGGTTGAATCTGCTATGTCATCCGGACAGTTATTCCTGAGACCTATTTTCCCATTCAGAACCGGGGCTAAGCTCAGTTGACAGGTGTCAGTGGCAGCCACCAATCCAGAAGCCCACACACTGAAGTAAGGATCTGAAAAGGCCGAAACCTCGATCTCCTCCTCAGCATAGACTGACAGGGATATGTTGCCATACCCTGCAGAGAGATCATAAAGGCAGCTGCACTTTTTAGTACAGAGCTGATCCACTAAGTTGTTACCTCTTAGTGGAGAGTGTGTATTGGTTTTGGGAAAGAATACAGAGCTCCAGTGTCCATACAGAATCCAAACTGGCTTTACCTGTATACCCCTCCAGATCCTCAGAACAGATCTTTCGACGGCTAGAATGTTCATGCACTCCTTGTTCCAACACAGGGTGGATCTCACACCAACTGTCAGAACTTACTGTTTCATCTGACCCACCACAACACCCAAATATGGTGGGTTCATTAACTCCCAGAAAACAGTCTGGTTTAGACCAATCTCTTATTAGAGGGATTTAGTGATAAGAAAGGGGGAGACTGCCTCAACAAAATCTCCAGCTCACCTTGATGATGTGGGGTCAGTTGAGGAGACACTAGTGTAATGCTCACCTGATTCCCACGGAGGCGCAGGTCGTGGCAGGAAGGTGTCTGTGACTCGAAAGGTGATGTGCAGGACTCAATGGGCTTCTGGGGTTGAACCTCTTCGCACTGTGTGACGGACTCGTAGGGTGAGGTTTCTGCAGATGAAAGAATATAGGGGTTAATGGTCTGGGTTGTTTAATGTCTCTCTTCCTCTCTCTCCCAAGCTTCTCCGTAGGGCCCCCCGGTCAACGTGCTCACCTTAGATAGGTGAATGCTGGACTCTCCATCTGCGTCTGATGCAGGGCGCTGTTGCCAGTTCCTTCACTGGTGAAACATAGGCCTCTTGGACTCAGAGGACCTTTACCGTCGTTAATCGCACGAGCAGTGAGTTTCCAGACACCTTTTTAGTCTTTATAGTCTTTAGAGTCTTTAGGTGCAAGGCACGTTAACATTGAACAGGACTTTGTATGATGCTTTTCTCCCCTTTCGCTTGCAGGACTCGTGAGGAAGATGAAATAAAGCGCCTGGAAATGCGTGAGTAAATGCAAGCACTCTAGCTGTTCTTTCCCTTGCAGCATAGTTCGTGCTGAAGAGGCACCGGAGTATTTGCAGGCGTTCTTATTGTGAAGAGCGCGAGGGGCGTAAGTAAATACCTGTCTAATGTCTCTTCTTTTGTCTTTCAGAAGCTTGTTTGCAGCGCCGGAGTCCGCGGAAGGCCCGTAAGTAAATACAATACTTTTATCTCCGCAGGTGGCGATGCAGCGTGAAGAATTCCAGAGTTCACGGAGTGCCGGTAAGTAATGACAATGCTTTTGTCTTCACAGGCGAAAATACAGCGTGCCGAAATGACCGCAGCCGAAGGATCAGGTGAGTAAGCACTGCGAGTTAAGACTGCCTTGCTAACCTGCTGTTTCTTGTCTCTGCAGATGCTGCTGTCGACTGGATACTGGAATGGTGAGTATGATTCTTGCAGATTGAAGAAGAAAGGCTGGACCAGACTCGGTGAGCGTTCTGCTGCAGATGCAGAATAACGCGAAGCAAGTTTCATCCATCGGGTGTGGTTTAAATAGCCTTGGAGTGATGAGGCGTCTTCCTCCACGGCCCCGCCTAGGTAAGAAAAGAGTTCCAGTTCCAGAAGCTTTCCCCATGCTGAATCCAGGGAATGGAGCTGCCCCACCCAGGTAAGAAAGTAGTTCCTGTTTACAGTGGACTTCTAAGTGGCTGGTAAGTAAG
This sequence comes from Ambystoma mexicanum, assembly GCF_040938575.1. Lineage (NCBI taxonomy): Eukaryota > Metazoa > Chordata > Amphibia > Caudata > Ambystomatidae > Ambystoma > Ambystoma mexicanum. The sequence continues at coordinate 1,169,789,607 of NC_090941.1, read as the reverse complement.
CAGCATGGTCTGCTGCAGGTAAGTCCACCCAAGCATCTGCACACATATTATGAGCCCGGCGCTTCCAGTGCCGGGACCGATGATTCTGATGAGCCTGGTGCCACCGGCGCCAGGACAAGGTCCAAAAGGTCCCCGTGGGGACTGGCTGGTGCCGAGGATTAGGGTTAGGGGCCTGCTTCCAAGGACGTTGGGCTGGTCCTGGCTCCTTGGAAGCAGTGATCATGACAGTACCCCCCCCCCTCAAGGCCGTTCCTAAGCGTGTCTTCTCCGGGGGTTTTGGCTTGTCGGGGTGATTCAGATGGAATCTCTGGACCAGACGAGGTGCGTGGACATATTCTGAGGGTTCCCAAGACCTTTCCTGGGGACCGTATCTTTTCCAATCAACCAGATAGTATAATTTAGATTTGGAGATTTTGGAGTCTAGGATGTTCTTTACTTCGAATTCGAGTTCTCCGTCTACCAAAACAGGTTCTGGGAGTTCAGTCAATCGAGTTTCTGGTTGTACTGGTTTTAATAAGGAGACATGGAATACTGGATGTATTTTCATATGTGTAGGTAATTCCAATTTGACCGCCACCGGATTAATTATGGTAGAGATGGTGTAGGGTCCAAGGTATCTCGGGTTGAAGGTGCGGGATCCTTTTAGAGGCAGGTGCTTAGTGGATAACCAGACCTGGTCTCCTACTGCGTAGTGAGGGGCCTCTTTACGGTGTCGATCTGCTCCCTTTTTGACTTGAGCTTTAGCTCTTTGCAGATGGGCAGTGGCTTCCTTAAAAGCACGGGTAATCTCAGAGTGTAAATGATCCACAGCTGGTGTTTCGAATTCTTGGGGAGGATCCAAATTAGAGGTTCTAGGATGATGTCCGTATAATAGGAAGAAGGGAGTCTTCCCGGTTCCAGAATGAGTCGAATTGTTGTAAGCGTATTCAGCGATCCATAGAATATCCTTCCAAGGGTTTTCAGTTTGTTGGAGCATGCAACGTAGATATTGCTCTAGAGTCTGATTTGTCCTCTCGGTTTGTCCGTCAGTTTGGGGATGGTGACTGGTTGAAAGTCTTACATCAATTTGGGCTAGACGACAGCAACTTCGCCAAAAATGGGAGATGAATTGACTTCCCCTATCGGAGATTAAAACCGAGGGAAAACCGTGTAACCGAATGATGTTTTCTAAGAATTCTCGGGCCAATACCGAAGCCGAAGGTAGGCCCTTCAGGGGAATGAAATGAGCCATCTTGGAGAATAGATCCACGACTACTAAAATGGTATTATACCCTGAGCATGGAGGTAAGTCCGTGATGAAATCCATGGACAGGGTATGCCATGGACAGGGAGGAATATCCAGAGGGTGTAAAAGGCCGGCTGGTTTCTCCTTCTGGCTTTTATTCTGGGCACACACACTGCAGGAGATTACAAAGTCTCTAATATCCTTCTTCCATGATGGCCACCAGAAATGTCTCTTGATCTTTTCCATGGTTTTGGTAATGCCAGGGTGACCCTCCATCAAAGAATCGTGATAACCGGAGATTACTTGTTTTTGTATTTTCTCACATGGCAAGTACAATCGTCCTTGGAAATATGGCAGGTCTTGATCCACTGAGAATTCTTTTCCCTTTAATTGCCAGTCCTGCAAATCGGCCGGAGTTAGGAGTGACTTGGCTACAGTCTTGATGTCTTCAAAGGATTGAGTGTGGACTAACCCCAAAATCCTTTGTTCTGGGATTATGGGTATTGGTTCTGGATTGGTCAAATATTCATCTACTCCCATCCGAGAGAGGGCATCTGCTTTTCCGTTTTTACTGCCGGGTCGATAAGTAATTATAAAGTCAAACTCAGCCAGAAACAGAGCCCAGCGAAGCTGTCTGGAAGACTGAGCTTTGGCCGTCTTTAGATATTGTAGATTGCGGTGATCAGTCATTACGGTGACTGTGTGTCTGGCTCCCAAAAGATAGTGTCGCCAGGCTTTAAAGGCCGATCTGATAGCTAAAAGTTCCTTGTCTGTATTGGAATAGTTGATCTCGGGAGCCGAGAATTTGCGGGACCAAAAGGCTACAGGGTGTAATTGGTGTGTGACCGGATCTCTTTGTGACAAAACTGCCCCCATAGCAAGACTAGAAGCATCTGTTTCCACAATGTAGGGGAGTTCTGGGCGAGGATGTTTCAGAACAGGTGCAGAAATGAATTTAGCTTTTAAGTCCTGAAAAGCTTGTTCTGCTTCAGTAGACCATTCAAAATGTTTGTTCTTTTTTAACAGAGCGGTGATGGGCTGGACTATCCGGGAAAACTCAGGAATGAATCTGCGGTAAAAGTTAGCGAATCCCAACATGCTTTGAACTCCTTTTACCGAGGTTGGTGATGGCCACTTGATGATTGCATCGACCTTCTTCGAATCCATATGAACCCCATTAGGTGATAATATGACTCCCAGGAACTCAACTTCAGTTACGTTGAAAACGCATTTTTCAAGCTTGGCAAAAAGGTTATGTTGACGCAGTCTCCCGAGAACCTTTTTAACGTGTCTCTGATGTTCCTTTTCAGATGATGAATAGACAAGGATGTCATCAATATAGACAACAACACACACATCTATGAGTTCTCTAAGGACATCGTTCATAAAATACTGGAAAGCGGCAGGAGCGTTACAAAGTCCAAAGGGCATCACTTGATATTCAAATAGCCCATACTTGGTGCCGAAGGCCGTCTTCCATTCATCGCCTTCTTTTATTCGTACCAAGTGGTAGGCTCCTCTGAGGTCCAATTTTGTATATATACATGCTTCTTTGACTTGGTCCAGGAGTTCAGGGATCAAAGGTAACGGGTATCTGTTTTTTAACGGTGATTTGATTCAGGGCGCGGTAATCTATACAAGTCCTAAGGTCTCCTTCCTTTTTCGGAACGAAGAACAAAGCCGAGGAAGCTGGCGACTTAGAAGGACGGATAAACCCGTTAGCTAGGTATTGGTCCAGATATTGTCTGAGGTGAAGATTCTCTGGCTCGGTGAGGGCATAAATCCTACTGCAAGGAGGAGTTGTTCCGGGTATTAAGTCCATTTGACAGTCGTAAGACCTATGAGGAGGCAGGGTGTTAGCTTGATCCTTCCGAAAGACATCTTGGAATTCCTGGTAGTCGGGAGGTAATGTAGGAACCTCAGAAGAAATTGCCGCCACTGAAACTTCAGGCCGAGGATAACAAGTGGTAAAACATTCTGGAAACTGAACCGTCTTTGCTCGCCAGTCGATCTGAGGATTGTGCTTCTCTAACCAAGGGATTCCCAGAATGATCTGGAACTGAGGGGCCTTGATCACATCGAACACAATTTTCTCCCGGTGTCCATCTTGGCTCACTAGCGTCACTTCTTGGGTGGCGTGCGTTACTGGTCCGGAGGCTATCTCCGTGCCATCCACTGTAGTAATGACGTCCTTTACTGCCTTAGGGACAAGGGGTAGATTCATCCTTGATGCCATTTCACGGTCCACATAATTGCCGATTGCTCCGCTGTCGATGTAAGCTTCAATTGCATGCAAACAATCCGGACGTGCTGGACTAATGAGGACCATGGGCACCACGAAATGCGAGGTCACGGGACAGATCTTTACGCTCGGCAAGAGGACCTCTACACTTGCCGGGCTAGGTCGTTTCCCTGCTTAGGACTTGTGGCACTGGTGTCTGCGGCTCCTACAGCCTTCTTAGCTGGTTTCACTGGACAGTCTCGAAGAAAGTGCCCTGAGTTCCCGCAATAGAGGCATAATTGCAGCTGTCTTCTTCTTTCCCGCTCCTTTTGGCTTAAAGGACCTTTCATCCCCCCTATTTGCATGGGTTCCACAGTGTCAGCTCCCTTAGCAGAAGTTTGTGGTTTAGAAAACACTCGGGTATCAAATTTGGAACGATCAGCCTTCCTGTTCTGTAATCTGTGGTCCAATTGGACGACTAAGTCAATATAGTCTGAACATTCTTGTGGAGGGTTCACAACTTGAGCTAACACATCCTTGAGCTCTCCACGCAGGCCTCTGTAGAAAAGCGTTATTCTCTTGTCCTTGGGCCATTGAGTCTCCACTATGAGTCTGTTGAATGAGGCTATATAGATCAAGAGGTCTTGATTTCCCTGTCGTAATGAAAGAAGTTCATGGTCCAAGGCCTGTCCTTGTGCATGTCTTGCAAACAGTTTCTCCATTCTGGACTGGAAGGCCTGGAAATCATGCAGAACCGGATCATCCTGGGTGACTAAAGGAATCGACCAATCTGCGGCGCTGCCACTGAGATAAGAAAGCACGAAAGCCACTTTGGTCTGATCTGTTGGGAATGCAGCTGGTCGACATAAGAAATGTAAGCGGCACTGGTTGATGAACACTGCATATTTCTTTGGGTCACCAGAAAAACGTTCGGGCGGAGCCAAGGGCACATTACCAGGTAGATTGATTTGCACTGGATTTACAGATGGTGTAGAAGGATAGCTTCCTCCTGGAGCGGGCAGAGGTGTCTGTCCGGCCTGCGTTTGTAGCAATTGCCTAGCGAGGTCCTCTGTTCGCTCCTTGGAAAGTATTAGTTCTCTTCTTAGAGAGCTTGTTTCCTGACGAGCTGCATGTACTTCAGCTCTTAAGTCTCCGAGCAACTGGGCTAAGTGATCAGTGTCTGAGGTTTCCATTGCGCCTGGGTAGGAGTTTTGCGGTGGGCTTCGCGTTCTGTAACGCTCACCTGATTCCCACGGAGGCGCAGGTCGTGGCAGGAAGGTGTCTGTGACTCGAAAGGTGATGTGCAGGACTCGATGGGCTTCTGGGGTTGAACCTCTTCGCACTGTGTGACGGACTCGTAGGGTGAGGTTTCTGCAGATGAAAGAATATAGGGGTTAATGGTCTGGGTTGTTTAATGTCTCTCTTCCTCTCTCTCCCAAGCTTCTCCGTAGGGCCCCCCGGTCAACGTGCTCACCTTAGATAGGTGAATGCTGGACTCTCCATCTGCGTCTGATGCAGGGCGCTGTTGCCAGTTCCTTCACTGGTGAAACATAGGCCTCTTGGACTCAGAGGACCTTTACCGTCGTTAATCGCACGAGCGGTGAGTTTCCAGACACCTTTTTAGTCTTTATAGTCTTTAGAGTCTTTAGGTGCAAGGCACGTTAACATTGAACAGGTCTTTGTATGATGCTTTTCTCCCCTTTCGCTTGCAGGACTCGTGAGGAAGATGAAATAAAGCGCCTGGAAATGCGTGAGTAAATGCAAGCACTCTAGCTGTTCTTTCCCTTGCAGCATAGTTCGTGCTGAAGAGGCACCGGAGTATTTGCAGGCGTTCTTATTGTGAAGAGCGCGAGGGGCGTAAGTAAATACCTGTCTAATGTCTCTTCTTTTGTCTTTCAGAAGCTTGTTTGCAGCGCCGGAGTCCGCGGAAGGCCCGTAAGTAAATACAATACTTTTATCTCCGCAGGTGGCGATGCAGCGTGAAGAATTCCAGAGTTCACGGAGTGCCGGTAAGTAATGACAATGCTTTTGTCTTCACAGGCGAAAATACAGCGTGCCGAAATGACCGCAGCCGAAGGATCAGGTGAGTAAGCACTGCGAGTTAAGACTGCCTTGCTAACCTGCTGTTTCTTGTCTCTGCAGATGCTGCTGTCGACTGGATACTGGAATGGTGAGTATGATTCTTGCAGATTGAAGAAGAAAGGCTGGACCAGACTCGTGAGCGTTCTGCTGCAGATGCAGAATAACGCGAAGCAAGTTTCATCCATCGGGTGTGGTTTAAATAGCCTTGGAGTGATGAGGCGTCTTCCTCCACGGCCCCGCCTAGGTAAGAAAAGAGTTCCAGTTCCAGAAGCTTTCCCCATGCTGAATCCAGGGAATGGAGCTGCCCCACCCAGGTAAGAAAGTAGTTCCTGTTTACAGTGGACTTCTAAGTGGCTGGTAAGTAAGCAGCATGGTCTGCTGCAGGTAAGTCCACCCAAGCATCTGCACACATATTATGAGCCCGGCGCTTCCAGTGCCGGGACCGATGATTCTGATGAGCCTGGTGCCACCGGCGCCAGGACAAGGTCCAAAAGGTCCCCGTGGGGACTGGCTGGTGCCGAGGATTAGGGTTAGGGGCCTGCTTCCAAGGACGTTGGGCTGGTCCTGGCTCCTTGGAAGCAGTGATCATGACAACTAGGCAATCCTCACTGAAGCCATTATAAGGGCTGCTTTGGCACAGGGCAGGGAGACACACAGATGTCTCTGGCCCCCTCTCTGCAACCATAAGCAGGACTTCAATTCTATCTGTCACACTATCCATAGGAAACTTTATGGCATCCTGTCCAGGTCCACTGATGCCTACTGAATATTTTACCTTGCCAAGCTGTGAAACATGGCAAGGCCCAGAACACTCACATGTGTTCAGCGATTTATCAAATAGGTTTGACAGGAGAAGGTCCCACCTCCTTCTCTGGGGCTCACTGAGGGCTCCAATCAAACGTAATGGAGATCTGAGAGATCTCTCAGACCATCCTGTGGATGACAGCTCAGTGACACTTGACAGGCCTCTTCACTCTCCCTCCTTTTGGTCTGAACACTGCTGAGTACAGCAGAGAAGGTACCTCTGGAATTGTCATTCAGTATGGCATTGATGACTGACTCAGCAGTCATTCTCTGTGGGGTGGCATTAAGGCATATGCTGTTATGATCAGCAACCACCAATTTCAACTTACTGCCTGAGGTGTCAAAGGGCTATTCAAAGTAGGCCTTGTCTCTGGAACAAATGAGTCCACTTCTCCAAGTGAACTCTGGAGTATGTGAATACTGGTCTCGCTTCTGTCAACCTGTTGACAGAGAGGGAGACTTCTGGAGTGGGTTTCTTCTGGGACCCTCATTATGGGCCTGCAAGAAAGAGTGTTAGACGACTGTACTGGTATGCTAACACTAGGATGAACCACAAGGGGAATGCCACACCCCAACTGTAGGAGGAAGGGCCTTGTCTCTTGAGAAACCTCTAATCTCTCAAGGTTTTCGCTGGTGGACTCTGTTGGCTTACTATCCAGTAGCCTACCTTCCTGTCGTATCCTTTGCTTCACTGGAGAGGGACCCTCCCACTGGAAGCAGGCCTACTCCTACATCCTGTCCCCGTTCCTCCATACTTATGGGACATCTCTCCGTCCTGTGGGACGGGACCGGAGCACTTTGTAAAAAGCATCCCAAAAAATGTTACCAAAAATGTGTCCTTCCTCTCTTTCTGCGCGGGGCCCGGCATGCGGCCGTAACCCGGCCCACCTTGGCTCCACCCCACGCATCGCCCATCAGTCCTTTTCTACGCTCGTTCGGGACTGGACGCACTTGCATCCTCGGAAGATTTTCTTCCCTTTTTTTCATCTCTGGCTCTCGCTAGCGATCGGGTGCTAGTCTGTCTATGTCGGTCAAACAAGACTTTCCAGATTGTTCATCGTGTCACTGTCATTTCGTGAGGGCGGATACCCATCCTCTTTGTTTAGAGTGCTTGGGTCCGGCTCACCATTGGGACTCCTGTTTTTACTGCGATTCCTTTTCGGTATGGGCGCTTCAGCGTCGGGTGGAGCGGTGGGAGGAGGTGTTCTGACAAACTCCTCCTTTGCATTTTCAGGCTTTCATCGACGAAAAGAAAAAACGCCTGTAAGTTCTTTTCTTTTCAGAGCACCATGGCCGGGGGTTACCTTCCCAGGTTCCTCTCGGGCCGGGAGGAGCGTTGATCGCTCTGTCACTGGGGTTCACCCTGAGGTGCCCGTTGGGCCTAATAATTGTACCAGAGTTTTCTCAGAGAGTCTCCGTAAGGGGCCTGTGGATACCGGAGCATGCTCCGAGGCCCCTCCTGTGGGGGCTGTTTGTAGACCCTGTTCTACAGAATCGTGGGATACTGGAGCTCGCTCTGAGGCCTCTCTGTTGGCTTCCCTCAAAAATAAGACCGGGGTGCACCCCGAGGCCTTGGTGGGGCTTGCTGTTACCGAACAGATGTTCGAGGCCTGTGCGGATAAGGCTGTTACCGGACGTGGGTCCGAGGTCCCTCTTTCAGAGGCTAAAGTTACCAGCATTTCTGAGAGGCCTGTCGAGGCCTTACCGGTGAAGGCTGTTTCTCACCATTCCCGCTCTTGCGGCGACACCAGATCTGTTGAGGGGCAAAGAAGGAAAGTTCTTCTTTTACCGGCAATGCCAAGGTCCTTCATGGGAAGGCTAATTTGGCCATCGGTATGTCGCAAAAACATTCCAGGCCTCATAGTACCGGCTCTGCCGAGGTTTCTGATGTTAAGGCTAAAGTTAAAACCCCTAATCCATCGACGGGGACCCCTGCCTCACTTCCTCACGTGCCGAAGTTCCCCTCAGGCGATGACAAAATGGCGCCCGTTCCCGCCACGACCGCAGTGGCCATTTTGGGTACTACCCCTACAACTACGCCATCGGCCTCAGGTGTAGGGCTTGGTTCCTTGGGTGAACATAGAGTTCCTTGTGCGCATCCTTATCGGCCAGTTTACGACTGGAACGCCCAGATGCCTCTTCCGCACAATGTTTTGTTGCCTGTGGGGTCGGCACCCTTGATTTACGTGGATATGTTGGTGGAGGGGCCAATGTGGCACCCTTCCCTACGCACCTGGAATTGTCCACCTCATGAGAGGCCTCCTCAGGTTCCAAAACAGTCCCCGGAGGAAGCTTTTTTCGGTAAATTTCAAACGCTCATGTGTACCGACCCCATGAGGGAGTATTTCAAAGGGCTTTTTAGGGAGATATGTCCACCCGCGCCTCCGGCTCCACCCGTCCGGCGGTGGTTCCGCCGGTGCCTCCCTTGCCTACGGTGCCACCACCGACTCTTCTGCCTTTGCCCCGTTGTCTCCTGTGGACAAGGCAGCGCCCGATACGGTTCAGCAGGATCCTGACCAGTCGGATGACGCACAAGGTAATCAGGACAACAAGGACCTGCCCCGCTCCATTAGAGCTTTTCATGACCGGGTACTGGACATGATGTGCTTCTTAGATGTTCCGGTGACCGAGGCACCTGCTCCGCAGGAGGGAGTGCTTTCTGGGGCGTTCACCCGGTCTCCTTTGGAGCGTACCAGCCTGTTCTTGCAAAAGGACGTTCTGGCCGAGGTCCGCAGGGTCTGGGAAAAGCCATACTCTGGACATTTGGTCAATAAGAAAATTGACGCGAGATACAGGCTGCATTCTTCGGAAGAGGTGGCCCTGTCGTCTTGCCTGCCCCCCTCCTCCACAGTGGTGGCTGGGGCCACCTTGCAGTCCAGACCTGCAGCATCCTCTTCCTCGACGGCTACTCAGGTTCTGGGAAAGGAGGACAAGCTCCTTGACTCCCTTGGGAGAAAAATCTTCGCCAACTCGGCCTTGCAGCTCAGGCAGGCCAACGCCGGACTGGTGTTAGCGGGGGATAATATGCGGATGTGGAAAGGTCTGTCGGAGTTTGATGAGTTCATCCCGGTCGAGAAACTGGGAGACTTTAAAGGGGGATTGTCCGATGCCAGGGTCTTGGCCCAGGATCTCCTGGAGGCTGCGGCTCACCACGTAGACACCTCGGCTCGGGGCCTTATGCTGGGGGTTGATACCTCACAGCAGGCGCGGCTGCATGCCACTAAATTCTCAAAAGAAGTGCAGGACAAGGTGCTGGACCTTCCGTTCGATGGTAAGGAGCTCTTTCATTCTACAACAAATGTAGAGCTCACCAAGACGAAGGATAGCACCCAGACGGCTAAGTCCTTGTCGGTCCTGGTTAAGACCCCTTTCAAAACCCAGAGACCGCTGTCCCAAAGCCGACCCTCGTCTGGCTTTAAGGGTTTTAAGGGCTTCCTCGACCAAAAATCTCGCAGAGTGGTTACCCCTGCGGGGAATAACCGCCGTAGACAACAACGGACTCGGTTTTTCTCCCGCTCCTCAGCCTCCTCCTCAGGTTCAGGTGGCAACACCACAGATAAACCTGCTAAATGAGGGTTCTCCGTGCTCGCACGAGACCCCGGTGGGAGGACGCATTGTGTCTCATTGGGAGGCATGGCAGACCATCACAGAGGACAGATGGGTCTTGTCAGATGCTCGGGCGGGCTTCCGCTTACCACTACCCCCTACCCCACCCATCCACCCTCCTTTTCAGCTATCGGGCTCGCCCTCCCTCAAAGCCGAGGTTCAGAAACTTCTGGACCTCAGAGCTGTGGGACCCGTTCCTCTCAGGGAATGAGGGGAGAGCTTCTACTCCTGGCTGTTTACGGTGCCCAAACCCAACCAAGCTGGCCTGCGCACCATCCTAGACCTTTCCCAGTTCAATCTTTCCCTACCCCAAGAGAAATTCAAGATGATCACACCCAGCCAGATTCGGTCCCAGATGGGCGATTGGCTCAGCGTGGTGGACCTTCAGGATGCGTACATGCATATTCTGATTTGGAGCCCACACAGGAGATATCTCCGTTTCTCTCTGGGAGAGGAGCACTTCCAGTTTCAAGTGCTTCCTTTTGGCCTCAGCTCAGCGCTGCAGGTCTTTACGAAGATGATGTCGGTGATTGCGACCTATCTTCGTCTACAGGGTGTCCATGTGTATCCATATTTGGATGACTGGCTCTTACGCAGCCCTTGTCCGCTGGTGGCAGCGGGCAATGTCCAGTCTCTCCTTCAGCTCCTGTTCCATCTTGGGCTGTCGGTGAACTGGCGGAAATCTTCCATGACGGTCTCGCAGGACCTGATTTTCCTGGGTTTTCGCTGGAACACGATCGACTGCAGAGTGTACCTGACCGGGGACAGGTAGGACTGGGCCCAGTGTTGCTAACAGTAGCTACATGAACACTATCCTAAGAGGACACATGACTAAGGGGCAGGTCTGGGATGGGAGCTGAAGCTCCAGTACTACTATTTACTAATGAATCTAGTCTACTTTCATACTCTCCTGCTTTCCTAGGCACACAAAGTCCTTATAAGGAATTTCCTGGCCTCACAGGCCATGAAGAAGGCTAAAGAGCAAGATAGCCAAAGGAAAAGCGAAAAACCATGTGGCACGGCCATGTTTGGACACTAACCATAGTTAGTAGCCAAATGCGGAAAGGCTAAAATGAAAAGCACCAAACAAATTGTAAAACGTCACTACTGCCACCAGCTTGTCCATTGAGCACACCTAGAGTGATAGAAAGTCCTCTGAGTGTTAGTCTAGATCAAAACAAAAAGTGTAACCCATTGTAATGCATGGTACAATCCTTTGTAAAATGATAAAAAAGTTACCACAAGTGAAAACAAGTTACTAAAAGTAGAAACAATATAAATAGACTAAGGGAAACAATGTTTCCCAGTACTGATAGCCTGAAGGACATGTCAGTTTCCCAATAACATATGAGCAAAGGCAGTGTAGTGAAGCTTAAGGCTTCACTGCACCGTAAAAAGTACATTTCAGGATCAAAAATAAGAGCAAAAAGTTTGAGGGTCCAGTAAAATGGAAGGAAATGTGCAGTAAAGAGAAATATTTCCTAAAAGTGCAGCCATTGTGTCAAATACAATGCCTTTGTACTGGTCGCACTCTTTTTCTTCCTCCACTCCTCACTTAACTCAAGGCTTCCATTGCCAGTTGACTGTATCAACTACCCGCGCGTTTTTGATATTCATTTCATCATGTTGAAGAACCTCATTGCAGACAGATCCATACTCCAAAAAGTTATTCTTTATACACCCACCTATACTACACCCCCCCCTAATATACGCCAAGCACATAAAGTGGCTGAGTATATACACAGGCCCTCATTACAACTATGCCAGTCCGGAACCAACAGTGGCGGTAAGTTTACCGCCACCGTTGTTCCGGACTAGCAAAGTACAAATCTGCGGCCTGGTGCCGTGCCGCCCGCCAGGTCTGCCCTGGCAGGCGGAACGGCACCCGGACGCAGACTTTCATCGAGCACTGCCACCGTTATTAACGGTGCCGGTGCTTCCATGGTCCCCATTCCCATTGAGTCCTATGGGAATGGGGATTAACAATTGCTGCCGCCTGACTTACCGCACCGCTGGGGCTGTAATGCGCTGGTTATTCCGGCAAGGCAGGGTGTGGTAATTCATTACAGGTCCGGCGGCTACCTGCTGGTTTTTCCGGAACGGTTTCCGCCGGACTCGAAATGAGGGCTACAGTCCTGAAACAAAACCTACACATATATACAGCATCAACATTATTACACAGTGCTTGTGATGAGAAGTCTGCGGAGGACGAATAGAATGGGGTACCCATGGTATGGTATGGTATTGTTTATTTATATACATCCCCTACACACAGGCAAATGTTTCAAAGCGCTCAAGGAGGGTGGAAACAAGGGGAAAAACAAATAGTCACTCAAAGCCCTTGAAATTCTGAGACGATAATAGTCAGCACAGGCAGAGTAAGTGCATAAAAAATACATTTAACAGTTTGGGAGACAGCAAATAGGCCTGACTGCGATTATGCAGTTTTAACAGTGCAATTAAGGAGTGAAGGGAGTCAGACAGATGATCTTTGGCGTTTTGCGTATGGATAGCGCAATTTCCAGAGGGTATTTCTATTTTGTATTTATTTTATTTGTATAGCGCAGACCAGGCCCGGAGGCTACCGGGCGCATTTCTTAAGGCAATGGTTACATAAGTTGCATACAGTGATAATATATCAAACAATACATATGGCATAGAAATAGACATAGGTAGGTAGTACAACGATACATGGTTTGTCAAGTAGTACATCCTTACATAGGTTATTGCAACACGTTTTGCGAATGTAGCTTAGGCATTGGAGGAGGCGAGCCAACATTTGGCTCTATGTTTGAAAAGGTTGAGGGAGGGGAGGTTTCTGATAGTCAAGGGGACAGCATTCCACAGTTTGGCTGCCAAGACTGGGAAGCTAGAACCACCAGCTGTTTGGAGCTTATATCTAGGTATCAGTAGGCTCTGGTTCAGGGTAGATCTAAGTGAGCGAACTGGAGTGTACAGCGTGAATCATGAGGAGAGATAAATGGGGGCCAGATTGTTCATGCATTTGTAGGTAAGGGCAAGCGATTTTAGTGAGATCCTTTGGGTGACTGACAACCAATGAAGGTTCTTCCTGGTATCCAAAATGTGTGCAGATCTGGGGATATTGAGGGCTGCCCTGATGGCGTTATTTTGTATGATTTGGAGCTTGTCTAGGTTACCATGATTAGTGCCCGGGTACAATGCATTGCAATAGTCAAGTTTAGACATGACCAGGGTCCTAGCAAGGGTAGTACAGTTGTACGAGGAGAGGAAAGGGCGACATGCTGTGATCAGCTTGCAGGTATAGGCGGTGGCGGCCGCAACTGCATTAGTTTGTCTGTGAAGGGAGAGGGTGGAGTCGAGGTAGATTCCAAGCGTTTTTGTGTCTTTGGAGACTTTTTATTATATTTCCATCGATGTTAAAGGAACTGTACATAGGGTTCAGCTTGTTTAGTCTTTGCTGAGTACCTAAGATGAGGAGCTCTGTCTTGTCGTCATTGAGACAGAGCTCATGTTGGGCCATCCATGTTTGAATGACATGGTAAACGTCATTCAAGGCTTTTGAGTCTAATGTGTAATCACCTGTGATGGGGATGAGTATCTGGGTGTCATCAGCATAATTTGTGTAGGTGACACCCAGATAGTCAAGCACATCAAATAAGGGTTTAGTAAATACATTGTAAAGGGTAGGGGATACACAAAATCCTTGGGGGACTCCGCAGGGGACTGGTGCAGGGTCAGCCGCGGAGGTGGGCGAGAATACCCTCATCTGTCTGTTATCCAGGAAGGATTGAATCCAGTTTGTGGCCATGTCGGAGAAGTGGGCTGCAGTTTTCAAGTGGTGACAGAGGATTTGGTGATTAACCAGATCAAAGGCAGCAGATAAGTCTAATAGTAGTAACAGGGCTAGTTTACCTTTGTCTTTGAGATCCTCAATTTGGGTCTTGAGATCGAGGAGGGCTGTCTCCATACCGTGCTTCGGTCTTAAGCCAGGTCTCGTGCCTAGTAGGTTGTTTGATTCCAGATAGTTCTGTATCTGAAGATAGGCTGCTCTATCTAAGATCTTTAGCAGAAATGGGACCGTTGTGATAGGTCTATAATTGGTTGGAACCTCCGGGTCTAAGGTGGGTTTTTTTAGGAGAGGGATAACCCAAGCATCCTTTAGGTTATTGGGGACCACTCCCGATTGAAAGGAGGCGTTGATGAAAGAGGTGATAAAAAGAGCGAGGTCGTGTGCCGACTCCTTAATGATCGGGGCTGGACAGGTGTCCCCTTGGCAGTTTGAGGGTTTTAAATTGCAGATGATTTTTTCAACCTCCAGAACGGTGAGTGGTGTGAAGCTGAATGGCACCGGGGAGTCAGGGGTTGTGATTTTAGGTGGCCTGGTATTGCTAAATGTAGGGGTGTGGAGGGTATTTTGTTTGGCGTTGATTTTGGATTGCAAGGTGGATATTTTGTTGAGAAGGGCATTTTGTATATTATTGCACCAGGTGCTGTCCTTGGTGCACGTGTCCGGGGCAAGTGAGGGAGATTCTAGCTCTTTGAGGATTTTGAATAATTCTCTAGTGTTCGATTCTGCCTGGGATATTCGTGTATTGTATGTCTCCTTTTTGGCTTGTAATATGGCCTCCTTGTAATTAAGAGAGGTGATTAGAAGGGAGGCTTTATTGGCAGCACTGGGTGGCTTTTCCAAAGGGCTTCAGCCTTGCGCTTTTCTTTGCGCAGCGCGTTGAGCTGCGGTGTGAACCAGGTGTTCAGGTGGGACTGTTGTTTGGCTTTACGGATTTTTAGTGGAGCTAGGCTCTCAATGGCGTTGGTCATTAGGCTGTTATAGGTGTCTACTAGGACAATGGGGTCCTTATCCTTCTGCTGTGCAGCAAGAGTGTTCAAGCAAGGGAGGATAAGAGGAAGCAGTTTCTCCCTGGTGATATCTTTTTTATTTCTGGTAGGTATAGCGGGGGCTATGGTAGGTATGGGCTGGGGGTTAGTGGCTGGCAGGAGGAAGGTTATAGCATGATGGTCAGACCAGGCGCATGCATCGTTAGAAGTGACATTGGTGTTACAGTTAAGGTCGGCTAGCCAGTCGAGCGTTCTTCCTTTGATGTGTGTAGGATCACGAATACACTGCTGGAAGCCTAGGTTGGAGAGGGTGGTGTCTACTTCACTGGCCATGTGGTCCTTGGGATCTGAGAGACCTAGGTTGAGGTCTCCTAGTAGCAGTATCTGAGAGTTGGGCTTGGTGTTTGTCGACAAGGTGGATGCAACCTCATCTGTGAATGAACCCAATGGGCCTGGAGGTCTGTATATAAGGTGGAGTGTTGCTGTATTGGTAGGGGAGAGCGATAGTTTCACTGAGAGAGATTCTGCAGAACTAAGTTGTATGTGGGGGTCACAGAGGGTCACAGAGAGGGGGAAGATCAAGTGCACCCGGTTGGTTGAGACTGGGATAAGTGCAGAGAGAGCCACTCTCTTGGGTTAATTTCCCAAGTGCATTGAGTGTGGGTAAGGTGTAGGGTCCTGAGGCAAGTGCAATAGAGGATTGGCAGGGGTGCCGAGGACTAGTGAGACTCTGAGGTACACGTGGCGGCCAGTCAGCATGCTGTAAGGAAAGAGGAGGGAGGGAGGGAAAAACAGTGAACTGGCTTAGCAGGGTAGAGGGAGAGAGAAGGAAGAGGAGAAGAAGAAAGTCTTGAGGAGTTTCCAGAATTTAAGGAGAGCTTGCTCAAGACGGAGGGCGGCAGGGAGGCTAGCTGAAACAGTCAAAGAATTTCTCACATTGTTAAATGCCGCTATAAAACGAGTATAGCAATGGATGAATATGATTGTGAAAGAATTGCACATTCTTCAACGTTATTGGTATTCATTCCGAATGAAATGAGGTAGAGAATATATTGAGGTAGGGATGCTACTGCTAATAACAAAATGCTATTACATTGTTCAGGCTGACACACAATCTGGTGAGGGAGCCTTTCAGAGATCAGGTGTACCCAATACCGCAATTCCTTCACCTTTACCACAACTGGAATGGCTTATTAACACAGTGTAGGGACCATTGTACCACGGCTCACTCCATCAGTGGGCAACATTTCTTATGAAAACAGTGTCCCCTGGTTTCAGCTGTAGAGGTGGCGAGCTCTCAGTATCTGGTGCAGAGCTGTAGAGGTGGCGAGCTCTCAATATCTGGTGCAGAGCTGTAGAGGTGGCGAGCTCTCAGTATCTAGCTCTCAGTATCTAGTGCAGAGCTGTAGAGGTGGTGAGCTCTCAGTATCTGGTGCAGAGCTGTTCTCTTCTTCAGCTCTTCATGGCACTATCTGTTGAGAGGGGAGCTTTATGCATTTTGTTAACTGACGCAAGTATGCTGTAAATTCATCTCCTATTATGGACGCAGTCCTGTGAGCATCAGACGCACTACACGTAGCTGAAAGTGGCATGTGCATGCGCCATTCCGTGGCTGTTTCTTGAGGGGAGAGGTGATGGTCCTTGCAGGGCTGTGTCCGGAAACTGGATAGGTCCAAGGGAGAGGCCTTTGATACATTTGGCAATGCTGTTGGCTTGAGGATGGTAGATGGAGCACATCTTATTTTTGTTTTCTAACAAAGCTGTTATTTCTTTAAATAGCTTGTTGAATACGTGGATGCCATTATCTGAATTAAGTGTGTGGCACACTCCCCAGCGGGAAAACTCTTCTGCTACTGAGAATGTGGCCACTGAGTTAGCATCTTGATGTGTACATGATCTAGCCTCATCACAATGGGAGAAGGGGCAAACAACAAAAATTAAATACCGTTATGTGTTGCACCATTCCCCCATGTCAGCAATGTTGATGTGTAAATCTCTGAATGGCCCGCTGGGGTATGGTAATGCATCTTGCAGCATCCTTAATGTTTGTCCAGGTTTGTACCTCTGACAAATGATACAGGGTAAATATGAAGATATGAGTAATGACCACAAGGACCTCAATTGCTGTACAATTCCTTGAAATCCTTCGATTTTCATTCATGCTGTTTTAAGTTATTTTGACATTCTTCAAAGTCCTATATTTATTTTGGCAAGGCAGTCACACATTCACATAGCTCTGCACTGGGTCAATTATCATACAATCTGTACAGTGACATAATATAATCTATGAATCCTTTGCTTTCTTCAACAGAGAGCAGAGCCAGCACTGAAAGCAGGAGTCTGAAAATGAGCATGAGAAGATGAGATAGACACGGGCAGCGGCATTCCACTGAGCCTACACAGCAATCTACTTCCTGATGGGAGAGTAAAACACCCTGCACTTCTTTGAGGACCCATACAATGGAGGAAACGTTTCCCTGCACAGTTTGTGGAACGGGCTTCATTGACAGTGCCACACTATTTGCACACTTAAGATCTCACACAGGTGAGAGACCATACAAGTGTACAGAGTGTGAGAAAAGTTTCAGGGTTTCCTCAATTTTAATACGCCACCAGAGAGTCCATACTGGGGAGAAGCCCTACGAATGCACAGAGTGCAATAAAAGCTTCAGTCATTCCACAGCGTTGGCCAACCATCAGTGGATACATACTGGGGGAGAGCCCTACAGATGCACAGAGTGCAATAAAAGCTTCAGTCACTCCACAGCGTTGGCCAACCATCAGCGGATACATACTGGGGAAGCCCTACAGATGCAAAGAGTGCAATAAAAGCTTCAGTCACTCCACAGCGTTGGCCAACCATCAGCGGATACATACTGGGATGAAGCCCTACGAATGCACAGAGCGCAATAAAAGCTTCAGTCACTCCACAGCAGTGGCCAACCATCAGCGGATACATACTGGAGAGAGGCCCTACACGTGCGTGGAATGCAACAAAAGCTTCAAGCAATTCTCACATTTGGTAAGCCATCAGAGGGTCCATACTGAGGTGAAGCCCTATATGTGCACCGAGTGCAAGAGAGGTTTCAGACGTGCCTCACAATTGGAAAGCCATCAGAGGACCCATACTGGAGAAAAGCCCTTCAAGTGCAAAGAGTGCAAGAAAGCCTTCAGTCAGTCCTCAACACTGATAAGCCATCATAGGATCCATACTAGGGAGAAGCCCTTTAAGTGCACAGAGTGCAAGAAAACCTTCAGTCAGTCTTCAAATCTGATAAGTCATGAGAGGGTCCACACTGGGGTAAAGCCCTTCAAATGCACAGAGTGCAAGAAAAGCTTCAGTCAAACTCCATCTCTGAGACGGCATCTCAGAATTCATACCGGGGAGAAGCCCTACCAGTGCACAGAGTGCAAGGAAAGCTTCAGTGACTTCTCAGCTCTGACAATCCATCAAAGGATCCATACTGGGGAAAAGCCCTATAAGTGCACAGAGTGCAAGAAAGGTTTCATTCGCTTCTTACATCTGATAAGCCATCAGAGGATCCATGTATGAGAGAAGCCTTTTGAGTGCACAGAGTGCAAGAAGAGCTTCAGTCATTCCTCAGATCTGGTAAAGCATCAAAGGATCCATAGTGGGGTGAAGCCCTACAAGTGCTCAGAGTGCAAGAAAAGCTTCAGTGCCCTCTCAAATCTGAAGGCACATCAGAAGATTCATTTTTCTAAAAACACAGGAGGACATCCTAGCATGTAGGGAACTGGAGGGCCATAATCTACTGATACTGATGAAGCGGGGAGATGATGTAGGTGCGTTCTTTAACTCCAACAGGGGGATCAAGAATTCAAATGCACTCCTTACCTTGAGCATAACATTATATCACAAACACACAAAACAGGAGTACAGCTTGAACATCCATTTTACAATTGTGACACCTTTCTTCAAGCTCAAATGTTACTGAAAAGTCATGGTTTAGCCTGGTCTTTGGAATAAAAATAAAGAATCGCAACATATCCTCTGTTGTTATACCTCCTGCAATCTGGTCGAGTATTATCTTCTTCTATTTTGATTATTTCTTGTATTTCATATTGTTTTCTTCATAGTACATATACACAGTTAACCCCTTAACTGCTGAGGGATTTCACTCCCAGTACTGAACCCTTTTTTGGCGGTTTCGGTATGTTGCCATTCAATCCCTTGTATCTTTTTTGTTACATGAGATATCTCAGCCAAATGTGGCTCCTTTTCCTGGCCGGCCTGCATTACAGCGTTTTCCTCCTGGAAAGGATGGGGCCCCTGCTGGGGCAACCTGGAACTGCTGTTGGGCTTGGGGACGGTCAACCCAAATGGGAGACAGCCGTCCAAGCCCAGCGACATCACCCCCGACCATCCTGGAGTGCTGGTGGGCCTGTTTTACAGAATTTCCACCAGGGAAGGGAAAGGGACGCTGCCAGGGCTCCCTGGGACAGCCGCTGCACTTGGGGATGGCCGCCCCATATGGGAGACAGCCGCCCAAGGCCAGGTTCATAAACCCAGACTGAAGATCTGGCTGGCCTGCATTACAGCTTATCCCTCCGGAAAAAGTATACATATTTTTCATATACATTGAGTAGTTTGTGGTTTGTTGCTTTGTGTACTCATTGTGGGCTTCCAATCACTCTCACCCCTCTGCGACGTAGACTTGACTACCTGCCAAGCTACCTAGATTGGTCTGGCTTGTCCAGAAGGCTCCCCTGTTTCACTAAACCGAGGGTGGCCTCCTAAACTTCTGACCACCAGGTCAGAGTTTAGAAATCCATTTTAACGGTCCTCCATCCCCAAGTGCAGCAGCTTTTGCAGGGAGCACCGGCACGGTCCCCATCCCTTCACAGAGGGAATGTCTGTAATGCAGCCCAGCCAGACCTCCAGGATGGTCGGAGTGATGTCCCTGACCTTGGGCGGCTGTCCCTCATGTGGGTTGACCGTCCCCAAGCCCAGCGGTTGTTCCAGGGAGCCTTGGCAGGGTTCCTGTCCTTTTCCAAAGGGAGAGGCTGTAATGCAACCCAGCCAGAGCTCCAAGGTGGTAGGGAGTCATGTCCGTGGCCTTGGGTGGCTGTCTCCCATGTGGGTTGAACATCCCCAAGCCCAGCGTTGGTTCCAGGGAGGCCCGGCAGGGTCCAAATCCCTTCCCATTGGGAAATTCTGCAACAAAACCCAGCCAGAGCTCCAGGATGGTTGAGGGTCATGGGCCTGGCGTTGGGTGGCTGTCTCCCATGTAGGTTGAATGTCCCAAAGCCCAGCAGAGTTCTCAGGGAGGCCGGCAGGGTTCCCATCGCTTCCCAGAGGGAAATTCTGCAACAAAACCCAGCCAGGGCTCCAGGATGTTTGGGGGTCATGTGCCTGGCGCTGGGGGGCTGTCTCCCATGTGGATTGAATGTTCCCAAGCCCAGCGTAGGTTCCAGGGGATCCCGGCAGGGTCCCTATCCTTTCCTGGAGTGAGAAGCTGAAATACTGGCCAACCAAATCTCTGAGACGGTCACAGTGATATCCCCGGCCTTTGGCGCCTGTCTTCATGCGTATCGATCATCCCAAAGCCCCGCCTGGAGCTCTGTCTGAGATGCTTTTCATCTTTTCCCTCTGGGGAGGGATGGGGACCCTGCCGGGGCTCCCTGGGACTGCCGCTGCACTTGGGGATGGTCGATCCACATGGATGACAATGGCAAAACACAAGAGGTGATGACTGGAAGGTTTAGAGTTCATCTTAACCTCTGGCATTGCTCTGGGCAACCCTCCAGATGATCGTTCTTCACCTGCCAAGCCAAAAGTGAGTAGCTGAAGCCGGGATCATGGTTAATATTGTCGTCACATCAGCCACAATTGGAAATTGTGGAGCAACAATCTTATTGATAGCACGTAAGTCAATTATGAAACAAAAAGGAATTGCATTATCGCCTTTTTTGTACACGGGCAAAATCGGACTATTGCACAAACTACCTGCAATTTCCTCAATCACCCCTCGGTGCACAAAATCGGAGAGTATGCATTTCAAAGCTTGATCACCATCGACCGAGATCTTATACTGAGGAATACGTGGCAGCTTCACTCCATGTTTCAAGATAATCTTAACAGGCTCAATTTGCAAAACACCGACGTCATTATCGTCAATTGCCCAAAAACACTCCGGAACATCATTAAATTCTGGTGGCAAAGGTCTGGTAAAGAACTGAGAGACAGAAAGTTGCTGTGGTGAAATCGTCAAATGCACTCCATCAGGGGAACAATTAATTACCGCATTTAATTCCTTCAACAGATTCAACCCCAACAAATTCTCTCCACAATTCGAAGTCAAAAGGAATGGACAATGGTACGTAAATGGACCCAAAGAAATAGGTACCAGCGAAGAAACCGAACAGACAACTGGTGTGCCAGAAAACCCTACAGAAACATTAGTTTGCCCTGACAGTGGAATGTTTGGAACCCGTGAATGATCAATGGAACACGTCTGTGCCCCTGTATCTATCAAGAATAGATGTTTCCTAATTCCCACTATCATTTTAACGTAGGGACCTTTCTGATTAACGGGAATAGGCTTTGGTTCCAAACCCTGCTTCCGGCAATCCCAACAAAACAGAATATCATCAAAAGGAAGTTCTTCAGAGAGTTAAGCAGCAGAAGGATGATCAGAAATGTTTCTATTTTCCACACTTGGTGCCTGATTGTCCTGTGAAAAAGGTTGTTGTGAATCCTGTGAAAACTAACCTCTACCAGGACCCCCTACACCTGGGCGGCCTCTGGATCATCTACCCATATTCCCAAGTGCGTTATTCGACCTCTGTTGGAGTATCGGGCATTGTGCACCGCAATTACCCTCTTGTCTGCAATAAGCACACTGGTTTATGTTTACAGGACCCAATGGCGCATTTCCCTGCGGAACAAACTGACTCTTGAATTGCGAGTTACCCCCTCTCGGGCCTTGGCTGCAACAATACTTTTGTCTTCAAGTCTCCTTTTCTCTTTGCAACTCTTTCTTTTTCGTTGTTGACACGATTCTCATAGTACTGCGCCATGTGCAATGCTTCTGACTGAGACTTCGCTTGCCAAGCGCTCTCAGAGGACATAATATGCGACTGGATGTCAGGCAGCAATCCACGCACAAACTTGTCCCTGAATAATCTTTTCCCAGACTCTGTGCCTAAGTTTTGTCCACTGAAATCTGAAAATACCTGTTCAAACCGGTTAAAAAACTCGGTAGCACCCTCAGACTTCCCTTGGACACAGGCGGTAAGCTTGTCCCAAATAATTCTCTTTTCAGGAATTATAGTTTTCAATTTCGTAACTACTCTGACAGGCAAAGTTAGTATCACCTGAGGCGGTCTTTGGCCAGCTGGCCTTTTTTCTCCATCGAGTCTAACCATATTATTCCATGTATCTCCTAACCCTGGTACATCGTCTACAGTTCTAATCTATTTCCACAAATCAACAGGCAGGAGTACGGAAAATAGCAAATCAATGGGCCTCATTCCGAGTATGGCGGTAAGGGATAGCGGCCACCGCTAACGAGAGCGGTGGCGGTAATCCCTTACCGCCATACTCCGAGTTCCCTTAGCGCCATGGTGCTTTTAACACCTGCTTTTAGCAGGCGTTAAATACCATGGCGCTAAGGGACCTTGATGTTAATTACGCCACCGTAATTTACGGTGGCGTAATTGACGCCTTCCCCACTCCCATTATGCCCTATGGGGCAAGAATGGGAATGGGGAAGGGTAAATGGGGATTGGGGAATTACCGCCCCGCCAACCTTGGAATGGGGCGGTAATTCCGCCAACCACCAAGGCGCTGCCGGTCCGGGTACGGCGTCAACCAAGGCGTTAATAGCGCCATTGGTTAGCGCCGTACTCGGAATGAGGCCCAATATCACTTAAAGTGAATACCGATGATAGCAAGACAGACTCTATGGGCCTCATTACAACTCAGACGTTAAGGGTTAACGCCGTTGTTAACCCTTAACGCCTGATTCCGATTTTAACGGCTGCTTTTAGCAGCCGTTAAAATCCATGGCGCTAAACCGCTTTGGTGCTAATTACGCCACCGTAATTTACGGTGGCGTAATTAGCGCCTTCCCCACTCCCATTATGCCCTATGGGGCAAAAATGGGAATGGGGAAGGGTAAAATGGGAAATGGGGATTTACCGCCCCACTCACCTTGGAATGGGGCGGTAAATCTGCCATCCACCATGGTGTAAACGTAGTTTACACCATGGTGGTAAAGTTGGCGTACTTACCGCCTGGGTCGTAATGACCCCCTATCTCTTTGTAGAACCCTGTCGGATTCTTCCTAATATCGGGAATAGATTGTTTTATGGTGTTCACTTCCTGTCTCGAGAACAGGACATGAACAAACTGTGACACATAATGTGTAGGAATATCTTGTGCTGGTGCACCCGTTGCAGCATTAGCAGGAATCTCTACTTTTTACAAATGTCAGAGGAACCTCTCTCATAAGCAACTGAGAAGTGGGCAACTCGGAATGCTTACTAAGCAACAGAGCTAAATCGAGCGCTAAAGCAGCCGAAGAAGTGCCAGATGAAAAAGCCAGCTTATAAATACCCAATAACTCTGCGGGACAACAAATCTTTCTTTTTACACACTTATCCTGTAGGTACTCTACCATTACCTGTATCACTATATTTAACATATACTTCTACGGGAGTTATCGACATGTCTGAAATTCACCTAATCGCATCTTTCATGCAAATCCGCGTTTCCTCATTTAACGATTCACAACACGGAAGAAACCGTTTCTGTACGAACATAACGTCCAAACTATCCCCATCTATATCTTCACTCCGTAACCTTTCCAGCGCCCTTCTAAACACAAAAACCCTCCCAACATGCTCTTGTACTTTCTCCGCAGTATCAGTAATGTTCAAATCCCTCAACTCTTGTGGGAGATCTATATCATTTAGTCTGTACCACATTACACATAAATGAATTCCTAATCTTTCAATTAAAACGTTTTTCCCAGGAAAATCGTCTATATTAGAGAGTGTGGCAAAAACATCAGCTTGTTCACCCTTCTCCATGCAATGCTTAGCCCATGCAGTCAATTCATGCTTTCTCTCTGAAGACACAGTATTACGAGTCACAACCCTCGATCCCACTCCCCGATCTACTACAAGTGGTGTAGAACCACTTGGAAGAGGGATGGTAGGCACATTTTGTTCATCAAAAAACAGAGGTGCTATTACTGGTACAGCAGGCGAACCCACTGGACCCGCAACAGGAGGCAAAGGTGGAGGAACAGGTGGAAGAGCGAAGACAAGAGGAGGAAGAATAGCCGGAGGAAGAGGAATAGCAGGAGGAACAATAGGAGGAGCAGGAGGAACTACGGGAGGAGGAATAACAGCAGGAAGAGGGAAAACAACAGGAAGAGGAACATACGGAGGTGGCGCAGTGGCACCAGGCCTTCGCTCATTTAAATGTTTGTCGATAAGCTCATCAGATACATGAAAGTCTTTGGAATGATACATTTTCTGGATACCTAGTGAAAAAGCCCTATCCATATCCCTAGCTGACTCAGACTGTTTATTCTGGTCATATAACAATGCTTTTTCGGCGTTCGTCATATGACGGAGCACATGCTTTCCTCTACTCTTAAGCTGCTGCAAAGCTTTTTTCTTCCAATTCTGTAATACATCAAATGCTGCAGGTCTAGCCTTTTTCTTTAACAATATGGATTCTAAATATTCAATACGAGGAATTTCAAAACTACCATTGATTGGCCATTGAAGTTCGGAAGCATGTCTAGTTTGTCTGTGCCTAATATCATTAAACACTATACTACCAATGCCGTGCTTACAGTACATAGTACACGTTGGCGACCCCTTCATTGGTGCCGGTCGGGCAAATTCCAAAGATTGTCTGTCCTTGTGGAATAATGCCCTGAAACAGGGAGACAATTTCTCAGGCATATCAGAATACTGGTGTTACCTGGTAATAATTGTACTCGCGAGTGCAGTACCCCAAAACAAATTATCATGATACTTAAGAATCGGGTCACGACTCACCTGATCAAATCCTAAGGAGGTCCGATCGGATTACAAAGTTTCTAACTGAGATTTCCTCGTGGTTGGTGATTTCGGCAAATCTGCCTGCCTCGATATATGGACCCTCGTCAAGATGCCGACTCGGACCGTGGGCTCACCATCCAGGGATCGGGCTGTGTAGCGCTGCTGAGGTGTTGTCTCATCCAAGAAAGGGGCACCCTTTACACCATCCGATCCCGGTCCGATAGCCGCGTCAACCTTCAACGAGCTGGCATCATACTTGAGGGCCCCTATTTGGGCCCCATCTGTAAAAGCAAACGGAAATATCGAGGCTGAGTACCCCAAAAGGAAATTCACCAAACACGGGTTTACAAAGATACACAGATCTTTATTCTATAACTGAACAGTTTTCAAAGGAACGAAGTATCAGATAGCTATCTGGCCCTCCGTACATCACAGCGAATACCAGCCCTTTCGGTGTGAGAAGTGAGTGGGGCAGTACATTTGTACATTTGCTCTTTTATACCATTTCTAACATAACGTCCAGCCCCCTGTACGTTAATAATTCCCAATCTAGGATTCGTGCCGAGTTCACCTCTTGCTCGTCCAACTATATGCATATGGATCACCTTCAGTTTACATGTTCAACAAGTCACAATGGCAACAGTATATTCTCGGATTTAACATTAAGCCTTAGTACATGTTTTAATACAATGTAGTTCAACAAGTGTTCACGTTCAGTATTTAAACAACATTGTAGTTAATATATGCTTGCAGATCAGCTTCGTTGACACAGGTAATCCTCGATCTACAGGTCAACGAAGGACAAGGTCTCATTACATGACCCTAACATTTGACCTACGGGCAGTTTAGACATTAACTTACATGTAGAGGTCTGGACGGCCAAGTTACAAACAGAAAAACACTGTCCACCATTTTGGAACACAGGGTGACTTTGGAGTGAGAATCAAAATGGCGGATGAACCTAAAATGGCGGCTATGTCGATCTGCGATCGGAACTTTGAAACGCGGATTTCTTCGCAGAGTGACTGGGTTTAGGCCAATATATACAATAAAGGAGGCACAATATGATATCCTGTTTAACAGACACTGTCCTTCTGTCAGTAGATGCAGAAAAAGCCTTTGAGAGGGTTGAATGGGGCTTCCTTAAGGAGGTACTGGACAATGTGGGTCTAGGCCCACAGTTCCTGTGATGTATTCTAGCAGTATATGGATCCCCCCAAGCGATTTGTGATGGTCAACTGAGACTTTTCCCGATGGTTTCCCTTGAGTAGGGGTACGAGGCTGGGCTTCCCCTCTCCACGATTTTGTTTGTGCTCTCTTTAGAACCGTTTGCACAGCAAATTAGGGATGACCCAGGGGTAGTGGGGCTCAGGGGAATACGGTGATCTCTCAGGGTTCAAGATCAACAGATCGAAATCGGTCCTGTTCCCACTGAATAGGCAGGGTGATGGAGATATAGGAAGGTTCTCTCCTCTCGTGCTGCGGGTAAGCCTGGGTGAATTAAAGTACTTGGGGGTCAATCTCACGAGGGAGTTGGCAGGTCTATTTCAGACGAACTACCCCATGTTGCTCTCGGAGTTTCGGACATACCTTGACAAATGGGGGAAACTGACCACCTTGTGCATAGGATGCTTCAACGCCCTCAAGATGGTGAGCTTACCAAAGTTCCTCTATTCAATCCAAATGCTCCCCATCATTGTCCCTGCAGCATTTTTCTGCCAAGTGAAAGACTTGAACCCGAAAGTTTTATGGCAACAGAAGAAGCCGAGAGTATCCTATGTGGTCCTCACCTTACCAAAAGATAAAGCAGGATGGGGCTCCCCAATGTCGAAGTGCACTACAATGCCCTCCATGAGAAATAACTCCAATGGGTGGGTCTAGATAATTGCCACATGTCCCCCGCCATGGTTGGGGAATGGCTGTGGGCTCCTAGAGGCCGGCTCCCCCGTAGAATCCGTGATCACCCCCTCCTGGGCACGATATGGGCCATATGGAGACAGGGCACTGGAATGCATGGGGTGATGACTTGGCCCTCTCCTGTAAGCCATCTGTGGGCACCTGAAATCCGAGACACAATCCCCAACCCAGAGAGGTTTTAAACATGGTTTGAGGCAGGACTCGAAAGAGCGGGTCAAATGTGGAGGAACGGCACCTTAATTATAATAGCGGAGCTAGAGGAGATGCAGGGCTTGGGTACACTCTCAATCTTCTCATATCTGCAATTGAAAGGGGCCCTCACCTCGGGGATAGTATTGGATATAAAAAATACAGAGGGATCTCACTCCCTTTGAACAGCTCTTAGATAGGAGACTGGAAATTAAAGGTCTGATCTCCTTGATGTGTCTACCCAGAGCTGTTGCAGAAATTGTGTAGAGGGGCCTTCCAGACTTCAATTGCCTGCCAGTACAAGCTTCATGCCATCAAGCTCCTACACAGGTGGCAATATGACCCTGTCAGGCTCTCAAAAATATTTCAGACGCAGAGCCCTGTGTGCTGGCGCCAATGTGGTGAGAGGCCCGATTACTGGCATATGTGGTGGGGGTGCCCACAGGTCCAGATGTACTGGGATGAAGTGTTGGGTTGGATAAAGGAGATTGATGGGGTTCAGCGACTTAAAACCCTGCTTCTGATCCTTTTCGGGATCGAGGAAATTGATGGAGACACGGGCAAGATCGGGGGGCTGGCAGCACCCCTGCTCCTCGTGGCACATGCCTGCCTGGTTGTGAAATGGAAAAAATGCACGTTTCCTGGGTAAGAGGGAATGGGTCAATGTGGCATTGAATATATGTACCATGGAAAGGATCACTGCAGCGCTTCATGGGACAGCAGTAGCCCATGAGCCCATGTGGGGCGACTTTATGACCAAATACGTTGTATGCTGAAATAAACTGATATCCAACATGTGGACAATGATGGTGGGAGCTGTGGGGTGCTCATGGGTGGAAAGAGACTACCCCTCAGGTGGCCCACCCACAAACTGGACTAAGACCTTAGAGAGAGGTAAGGCGTGATGAGCGGCCATGGACATGGACAAGAACTCTATTCATTACTGCACTGCCACCCTAAATTCATCAACCAAAGGTTTTCTTGGTTACATAAACAAAGAGTTAGAGAAGACTCTGTCAATAGGGGGGAGTGTGGGGGAGGAAAGGTTGGGGTTCACATGCTGACATTTTTATTTTGCAAAGTACTCTGTTCTTGTATCAAAACCCGAAATAAAATACAATTTCAACAACAAAAAAAGAGAGGATCCAGAGCGATGCAAAGGGGCAAAGGGAGTTGGAAAGGACAGCACCACGTGATCTGAGGAATATACAGGGTATGAGGAAACCAAGACATTACAAGGAACAGAGGAACATATAAGATCAAGGGAGGATCCAGAGCAATGCGAAGGGGGAGGGTGAATGGAAAGGACAGCACTACGTGATCTGAGGAATATACAGGGCACGAGGAAACCAAGATATTACAAGAAACAAAGGAAAATACAAGAACAAGAGAGGATCAAGAGAAATGCGACGGGGGAGGGTGAATGGAAAGGCCAGCACAACGTGATCTGAGGAATATACAGGGTACGAGGAAACCAAGATATTACAAGGAACAGAGGAACGTGAAGACCTGCTCTCCAACCTTGAGTCCAACACTCCATGTGTCCTCATCTTACTTGATCTTTTTTCTGCCTTTAAAACGGTCAACCATGCCATTCTGCTCAATCGGCTCCGTGATAACCTGGGTATCACTGATCGGGCCCTGGCTTGGCTGACTTCTTTCCTCTCTGATCGAACCTCCTCGGTCCAACTTGGGTCCTTCCTCTCCTCTATCTCTATCTCTACCTTTGGTGTTCCCCAGGGGTCTAACCTCTCTCCCTGGCTGTTCAACCAATACCTGGCACTTCTTGCCCACCGCATTGCCACTCTCTGCCCCAACTTTTAATGCTATGCAGATGGCACTCATTTTCAGGCTCCCTTCAGCCACCTCTTCTCCTTCTCTCATCTCTGACTGTCTGTCTACTATCCAGGAGTGGTGTGCCGCCAATGATCTCTACCTTAATGCCAGTTATACTGAGATTCTCTTCATCGGCACACCCGCTCCTTCCTTTCCTGTCTCTCTCTGGCCGGCCTCCCTTGGCCCTCTTCCTGCTCCCACCTATGAGGCTAAAAACCTCGGGGTCATCTTCGACTCCACACTTTCCTTCTCTCCTCACATATCCGACATCTCTAAGAAGTCACACTACCAGCTGCACCTCCTCAGAGGTATTCTTCCTTTACTCTCCTTCCCCCAGAAGCTCACTGTCTTCAGAGCTCTGGTTCTCGCTAAGCTGGACTATGGTCACCTATTACTGAACCTACTGCAGCACAGGAAACATGTGATGCATTATTATTGCTGTCTGCCACTGTTACCTGCTGGCCCCCTGGCTTTATACTCAACTCTGCTGATACTGTGTACACAGAGTTTGCTAACTTAGAGCCTT
Organism: Ambystoma mexicanum; assembly: GCF_040938575.1. Lineage (NCBI taxonomy): Eukaryota > Metazoa > Chordata > Amphibia > Caudata > Ambystomatidae > Ambystoma > Ambystoma mexicanum. Next base: position 1,169,760,339 of record NC_090941.1, on the reverse strand, counting down.
TAAACTGCCTACTGTGTAATGCAAGATCTTTAGTCGCCCACGCGGCAGACTGCTTTGATTTACTGTCGGATCTCAAACCTGACTGCTTGTTGGTCAGTGAGACTTGGCTTTCTCCGGCTTCTGGGCTGGCCGTAGTTGCTATGCTTCCGGCTGGTTACGATATCCTGAGGGCAGATCAGGTATCTTGCCATCCTGGTGGAGGCACTGCGTTTATATATAAATCCTAATATGTCTCTACTGTTTTACCACTCCCTCTCCTTTGCAGGTTGGAGGCACTTTTAGTGCGCATGATTTTATCGGCCTCTAAGACTATCTATTTTCTTATAGTCTATCGCCCTCCTGGATATGATGCCAGTTTCATTGATTCTTTTACAAACCTTATGGCATCTCTCCAGCTCCAGTCTGAAGATTTGGTTATTGCTGGAGATTTCAATTTTAAGTGTAATGATGCCTCTGATAAAATTGGCGCTAATGTTATCATCGCCATGGATGGTCTTCTCCTTCGGCAGTCGGTTGCTCAACCTACCCATATTATGGGGAACCTGCTTGACCTAGTTTTTAGTAAATTGGGTTTTTTAACTGTTCTCCCCTCATTACAATTCACCTGGTTTTATCATTGTATCATCCCTTTTAAGGTGAATTATATTGCTCACCCCCATATCGCTGACAAACCCAGAGTTAAAATGCATAACTGGCGAGTGGTCGATGTTCCTACGTTTGCTGCAGTGCTCTATCCTCTGTGGATGTTGATGCTCTTACCCAGGTCTTCAGTACTATGGCTGATGCATTTGCCCCCTTACTGGAGGTCCAAGCTCGAGGGCGGCCCTGTCAACCATGGTTTAACGAAGATCTTAAAGCTCTCTGCCTCGAACGCAGGCAAGCAGACCGCAGATGGAGCACTTCTTACTCAGTTGGTTACCGGACTGCCTTTCGCTCTACCACTGCATTATATCATGCAGCTATTAGGCAAGCTAAATTAGAGTACTTCACTTTTCAAATTGAAAATGCAATTGCTCAGCCTAAAGAGATTTTTTACAGTAGTCTGCACTCTGTCAGCTAAAGAACCTGCTGGCGTCACTCCTGCTTCCCAAGACTGATGTGACTCTCTGGCTAACTTTTTTACTTGTAAAATTGATAAGCTTAGGGATCTTATTTTGACTGACTGCAACCTTTTGCCTGGTCGGTCTGTCTCCCTGGCGTATGCCGTCTCAGGCACCCCGTTACCCCCTGTCGCCCTGTGGGATTCCTTTCCGCTCTTTACAGACATTGATGTCAGTATGGCGGTTACTAGTTTGAAATCCACCTGCTCTGCAGACGCTCTTCCTTTGTCCGTAGTGAAGGATATTCTTCCCAAGATTCTGCTCATCTGACATCTGCAGTGATTCTGTCTTGTGTCTCGGGGACCATTCCATCTGTGTTTAAATGCGCGACGGTGATCCCTTTCATGAAGAAGCCGGCTCTTGACCCTCTAGTCCTGGCTAATTTTCATCCTATCTCCCTCCTCCCTTTTGGGATAAAGTTACTCGAATCCTTGGTGTCCCCTCTTCTGATCAAGTTCTGCGAGTCTGCCTCTTTGCTTGACGACTTTCAATCAGACTTTAGACCTTGCCAGGGCACCGAGACCGTTTTAGTCTTGGTGCTTGACGATCTGACGCTGATTACTGATCAGGGTGGAGTAGCAGCGCTGATTTTGTTAGGCCTATCAGCCACCTTTGATACTATCGATCACTCCATCCTGATCAGTCATCTAGCTGCCATAGGCATGGCAGGCCCAGTCCTTGCCTGGCTTCACTCCTTTTTGTCTGATGGATCACAACGTCTTTTGCTTCAGCCTTTCCTTTCTGCTATCTCGGCTTTGCTGTGTGGGGTCCCACAGGGCTTCGCTCTGTCCCTCAGCCTCTTCAACATCTATATTCAGCCCCTAATTGCTCTCATCCGCGCCCACGGCTTTAGATGTTACTCATATGAGGATGACAGATCTTGGTCAGGCTGGATCTTCTTCATCCGGCCTACGCCTCTCAGCTATGAGACTGCCTAACGGCCGTGGGTTGCTGGATTGCCAATAATAGGCTCAAATTAAATGGTGACAAAACCAAGGTCTTAGTGGTTGGTTCCTATTCTCCTTCCTCTTCTTGGACCTCTGCCTTTTGGCCTCCCTCTTTTGGCTCTTTTCCTGCCACTGCTTCTGTGGTCAAGAACCTGGATGTTAAGCTTTCCGCCTCTTTGTCTATGGCCCCTCAGGTTGCTGCAGTTTACCAAGATGGCCACTTCCAGCTGAAAATCCTCAGGAAGGTTTTTCAATGTATTCCTCTTCATCTGCGTGCACCAGTGGTCTCGGCTCTAGTTCTGAGCAAGATCGATTATTGCAACTCTCTTTAACTGGCTCAGCCTGATTACCTGTTACGCCGTTTGCAGGTTCTCCAGAATTTGGCTGCTGGCCTCGCCACCAGCACACATTTCCGGGAACATATTTCCCCTGTTCTGAGACTCCTTCATTGGCTGCCGGTGTCCAGATGCATTCATTTTAAGTCCATGTTCCTGATGAATAGGGCATTTAAAATGTCTGCGGTATGTTCCTTGCCACGTACTTCGATCTGCAAACTGTTTTCTTCTGGTTGTACCCAAGTTTCATCGTGCCAGAATTGGTGGCTGCTCCTTTTACTGTTTTAGCTCGTTCGTCATGGTTTCTGATCATGGGTTTCCGCTTTAGCGCCATGTTGCCTTTTGGTGTTGGTTGCACTGCACCCCCCTCTTGGTGGGTGTAAACAAATGTAACATAATATTGACATAACTGCAGCATCCTCTTTCTAAATCTGCCTGCCTCTACACTCCGCCCTCTGCAACTCACCCAGAACAGGACTGCAAGACTTGTCCTTGGCCTCAAGCCCAGGGATCGTATCTCTCCAGGACTGAAATCTCTGCACTCATTCCCAGTGGCTGTGAGGATTAAATTCAAAATCCTCTGCATTGTCCACAAGGCCTTCTGGTGCCTGGGACTTCAACACCTTCAACTCTCTTCCTAAATATCTTCCTTTCCAAGCTCTTCGCTCATCTGCCTCCAACTCCCCCAGGGTCAGTCGCTTCTCCAAGCAACGAGTTGGTGGTAGATCTCTTTCTTCCGCTGGGGCGTCCCTCTGGAACAGCCTCCTTGCCTCTCTGAAACTTGAGGAGAACCATCTCCAGTTCCGGAAGCACCTCAAAACCTTCCTCTTTGCTTCTGTTTTTTCTCCTCTCCCCCGCTGAACTCCTGGCTGAAACTGCACTGACCACCTGGCTCCCCTCTGTTCCCAGGCCCAGGTCCCCTTCCAGCCAGTTGCCCATGTGCACTGCCCCCCTGGCAACCCTTGAACCCTGGGGCTGTTTCTGTATCCCTACAGCTCCCTACCGGCACTTGACACCTGATATCTGCACTTAGCCTTGCATCTGCCACCAGCTGGCCGCACTTCTTATGTATTGTTCCTATTTATTGTTTTGATTTATTTACTGTCTGTCCTATGTACTGCACTTCCCCTCCCCTTACCTTTTCCCCACCCCTCCCCTGCACTTGAGTGATCTGAATGACACCTGGCCTAGTAGGATCGTTGTCTGTCCTCTCTCTGTTCCCCCTCCCTTGCCTCGTCGCGCCTTGAAACACATGTGTATAGGCGCGTTATAAATGCCATATCATATCATTAAAAGGGGCTGTGATCAGGCTTGTCTGAGTCTAGAGCCACTCATCCATTCTGCCTCTCAATGCCGTCTATGGCACTTGCTACAAAATAACAGGTCATTCATTATCTGGCACTTGCTACAAACAGCCTCATTACGAGTCAGTGGTATCTGGGTGGTAAATCTGCCCAGATAGCACCAAACGGTATGACCGTTACCACCACTAGGTCTGGTGGTATTACCACCGGATTACAAGTGGCGGTAGGCAGTGTTAGTACTCATTAATCAGAGTCCATTTGACTCCATGAAGATTTCGGCATTATTACCACTTGTGGTAATAGCACTTATTTGGCCGCCATTGGGCAATAAGGCAGAGGAACAACCTCCAGCATCCTGCTGGAGGTCTTTCTTCTGCCTTACCTCCAAACCTGTCATTTTCTTTATTTTTTTACTTTGCTTTTTATTGGCATTTTAACAAAGAAAACAAGGGCCGTGTATTACATGTCACATTGAAGCATCATCACACCTCATCAAACAACCCTAGCTCCCCCCCTCTTTCCTCCCACTTCAAACAAACAATGCTAGATTCTTGCACAGTTTTAGTGGTCCGCTCGGTGCCATACTTCAATGAAATTGTCTCTCCTTTTTCGGGGCATTGCTCCCCTCCACTTGATCATACTAGGCGCAATTGGTGTATCGACCCTCTGGATATTAGCGTTGAGGTTGGTTTCCCGTGCATAGTGCATTAGGTCAATCGTCTTCCGGATATTATCCAAGCCCTGACACCCTCTAATGAAGCCTACCTGGTCAGCATGGATCAGGGTCGACATTATACCCTCCATCCTTCTACCGATCACCTTCGTCAGGATCTTGACATCCGTGTTCAGTAGAGAGATTGGCCGATATAAATAACACTCTGTCAGGTCTTTACCCTCCTTTGGCAGTATCACTATAATCGCTCCCATCATTGTCTCGGGCAGGTTGTCTCCCTCGAGGGCTGCATTGAAACCCCTTGCCATGTGTGGGGCCAGGGTGGACTGATAAAGCTTATAGAATTTTACTGAGAAGCCGTCTTCCCCCGGTGACGTACCTCCCTTCATTGCCTTTATCGCTTGGACAATCTCTTCTTACGTTATCGGGTCTTCTAATCTACCTGCCGCGTCGCGAGTTAGTCCTTGTATGGGTATCTTGTCTAGATAGTTTTCAATAAGAGCATCCTCTCCATTAAATTCTGACTTATAGTAGCGCTTAAAGGCTCCCCCTATGCTCGGGGTGTCATGACATAGTGTCCCCTCCTCGAATTTCATGGCGTGAACCATCTTGCTTTTCTGTACTTCCCTCAGTTTCCATGCCTGTATTCTATCCACCCTTTCCCCCTTTTCGTAATTCTTTTGTTTAAGGAACTGGAAACTCCTCTCGGTTTTGCTGAACAATAACTCCCTGAGCTGGGTTTTGTATTGGTTCAGAGCTGCAGCTTGTTCTGGGGCAATGGATCCACCCGGTACTCGCCCGTGTTGAACTTGCGCTATTTCTCTCATAGGGCCTTTTCCTGGCTGTCCTTCTCACTTTTTTTTCTCCACCCCTATTTTTATTAGGACGCCGTGGATGGTGGCTTTAAAGGAATCCCACAGGATACACGGGCTGACCTCCCCATTATCGTTCAACTCAAAATATTCCACTTTACTTCCCAAGAGGGCTGTGATTGTGTCTCTAAAAAGCGTACCGTTGCATTTCAAACTCACTCTTCACCGACGTCCCCAAGCCTCCATCAGGGTGATCCGCACCAAATCGTGATCCGACCATGGGACCGGGTCTACACGCAGGTTTTACTGTATGTGCTAGCAGAAGGTCCTCCACCAGGATGTGGTCGATTTGAGAGAATGTTTCATGGGTTTTAGAGTACTATGTAAAGGGGGGATCTTCCACTGATGGAGTAGGGAGTGTATCCATTAAGCCCAAGACGCGGTTGATTCTGCAAAAATCCCAGGATGTGGAATCTTCTGACAGTAAGGGTTTTTGTAATGACATTCTTTTTCTATCTCTACTAGGGTCTAATGGCATATTGAAGTCGCCTGACACACTAAGGGCACCCCCCCACAAATAATCTCAGTTTGTCTCTGACCTCTTCCCAGAAAGGCACTTGTGCCTCATTGGGGCCGTAAACCACTCCCAGTGTGAGGGGGGCCCCCTGTAATTCTCCTTTGATGAACAGGTATCGGCCAACCCGGTCCCTGATCGCCCCCTTCATCCTGAAGCCTAAGTTAGAATCCATGACAATCGCCACTCCCCTCTTTTTAGTCTTATAAGAGGCATGATACACTTCCCCTATCCCTCCACCTCGAATGACCGGTTCTTTACCCCTCGCCCAGTGAGTTTCCTGGAAAAAGAGAAGATTTGGTTTGGCCCTCCTACATTTTTAGACCATGAGGGACCTCTTCATAGGAGAGTAGGGAGCCTATTTCCAAAACAGGCATGTTGTCAACCATCGGGGTATTTGCGCATCTCTCTAACCTTGACCTCTTTCTGTGTTCCCAGACTGTAACCGTGTCAGTTGCGCCTTGCTGCTGGCCCGCTACCTGAGCTTTCTGAATACTCAAAATCCCAATAACCACTTCCCCCACTTGCCCAACTCCTCCCCCCCCTGGAGGAGCCTATCCCCAACTGCCCCCCTTTCTAACTACGAAACCCCTAGACCCCTCCCCCATGACTCCCCTCTCTCCTCCCCCAGCGCCCAGCCAAAAAGTTCAACAATTTCTGGTACTTGACTAGACCACCAATGTGCCCGCTTCACTCTGGCCCATTCTCATAGATATCTCTCTGCTAGAGCCCCCCCAAATCTTCCCCCAACCCACCAAAAACCTCTCCTCCACCACTCCTTGTCCCTCTGAACGAATCTCACAATGTTTCCACATCACTTTTGCAGTTACCTACCCCCATACGTGCTGTTTTCAGGAGAGGACGAACCAAGACTTGTCCTGTGTAGATCTGTCCGGGCAGTGCCCCGACCCTCAGTGTCTCATGGGCCATTGTTGTGAGGGGGAGTGTTTAACTTTTTGAATTTTTGTAAACCCGGGATCCATCTCCTGTCCCTCGTGCCTCCTCCCCCAATCTTCTCCTCCGCCGCTTCTCTGGTGGGTCGTCTGCGGTCATCCTCAGCCTCCATGTACTCCTGAATCGCTCCTTTAATGTCTTCTTCGGTGAGCAGTCTTAATCGTTGGCCCATATATTTGAATGAAAGCGAGAAGGGATAATCACAGCGGTATCGAATTCCCTTCTCTCGTAGGCCTTTCATCAGGGGGCCGCACATCTGCCTTCTGGCCAGTGTGAATGCAGGAAGGTCCTGGAAGATCGTAATCATCGCGTTGTTGTACGTGATGGTGGAGGCTTTCCTGGCCTCCTCCAAGATTTTCACCTTTTCCGCATAGGCGTGGAAGAGGATGAAGACAGAGCTTGGGCCCCCAGCCAGCCCCCGCCAGTCAATTGTGGGGTCAGTTGTCATCTCGTTTCCGTGTAGGAGGAGTATCACACCCTTGACCGCTCAGCATATGTGCCTCTCTGTCTCCCCCTCCGGCAGGGCAAAGAACCGTAGATTGTTCCTCCATTCCCTGTTTTCGAAATCGTCCATTTGCACGACCCTCTCCTCATCTTTCTTTTCCAGTGCGGTCAATCTGGTGTTGATTTGTGTTTCTAGGATGTCGACCGATGATTGGTTGGCCTCTAGACCCTGTAGCTGGTCTTCCATTTTATCCACTCTCTGGTCTATCTTTTCGATCCTATGTCCAATGTCTGCTCGCAAGGCTTTAATTTCCTGCAGTATGGCCACCATGTCTCTTTTTGGGGGCATGGAATCTTCCGCCAGCTCCTCTGTTTTGTCTGTCATTCTGTTTCGGTTTGGTCCGCCTCAGCTCTCTGCAGCCTCCTGATAGCAGAACTCCTGGAGTGCCTCTCTCCAACTCATACATGGTCGTCCAACCTGGTGCTGGTGTCTTTCTTTTGTGGGGTACAAGGAGAGGGAGCTACCACCCTCAGGGTTGAGTAGGGGGTGGGACTCTCACCCTTCTTTGCTCCTTCGTTGATTGGCTTGCTAGGGCAGTCCCCCACTGCTCCCTGTCCCCACTGGGGGGGTTCAGTCCGCTCCTTCCAGCTTAGAGCTCTTCCCCTGCCAGTCGGTTTCCGTTATTACTGCGGCCCCTCTGATCTCCTCTCTGAAGTGAGGTGCGCTGTGGTTCTGGGTCCGTAACGTCCATCTGGTCTTCGTTTTTCACCCAGGCTGTGACGAGGGTCGGGCCCTCAGCTTTCCCCCATTACCACCACACCTACCAGGGCTCCTTCATATGTCTCTGTGGGCCCATTCACTGAGAACTCCTTTCCTGGATGGGCGGTTTGATTATTCCCTCCTCAGCCTCGCCTCCTCCTTGTCATTGTTGTCTCCTTGAGTTTTGGCAGTACTCTGTGCAGGCAGCCCCCAGGTCTCTGAGGGGATTATATCATATGGCCCATGTGTGTTCTGGTTCGGTGGAGGGCCAAGCCTCACCCCTTTTCTGGTGAGCGTGGTGGATGGGGCGAGGACGCTACAGTTCCAGCATGGAGGGAGCTTTCCCTTGACCCATTGTGTCTAGTGTTCTGGGCCCCTCTACTGGCCTCAGACTGGCTCCTCAGGCAATAGGGATCTGGTGGATGCTGTTCAGCATGTCCCCAGTCTGTGTGCTCTGCTGTAGGGGATCATACGCTGGTCTTGGGGATTTCTCCCTTCCTCCCCGGGGTCATGTGGAGTGCTGAATTGGCGGGTGCTCCCGCTTGTTGTTATAGGGAGGGGATGAGGTCCTGAGTGCCTCTGCCCTACCACGCCTCAGCAGGGGTGCGCTCTCACCGTTTCTGTTGAGTGGGCGGGGGCCTGCTGTGCCCTCTACTGCATCCGCAGTGCTGGCATGCCTCAGTGCCCTCTCAGCTCCCGTGCGGTTTTCTCTCGTCCTGCCAGAGGGGGTCTGGAAATGCTGGAGCAGAGAGGGGGCCGGCCTCCGCTTGCACTTCTTGGTTGTCTCTTGGTTGTCTCTCTCCTTTCCGCAATGGTGTCTCTGCAGTAGGACTGGCTCGTCACTGTCCCAGTCTCTGGCACTGTGAGACCGTCCACCTTGGCTGACGCTCACCGCCTCAGTTTTCTATGTTGTTTTCTCTGCACTCCCTGGGTCTCAAGAGATCGGAATTGGACCAGGGAGTACCTTACAGTTTCAGCCACCTCATGGGTGGCGGGGGGGGGGTCACCTGTCCACCTTGTGGCTCTCCAGTGGGGCTCAAGCATTTTTCGGGCCTCAAGGCGGGGAAACGAACATTAGAGGCGTTACGGCATCTGCGCCCCCTGGTGGCCACCCAAACCTGTAATTTGGCAGTGTTGTAAGGCAGTGGTAATGCTGCATTACCACCATTCTTTACCACACCTCTGAAGTCGAAATGAGGCGCAAAATCTTACCGGCCCCACAAGCGCTCTTCCTTCTAAGCAGCCAGGAAATCTGTGCTATTAGCTTGCAAAATAAAATAAAAAACATTTGAATCAATTAAGTTTATTGATAAGATCCATACAACATCTACAAAATCTCCACGATTCCATTTAATCAGTCAGCGATATCAATGCACACAATGATGTTAACATTATTGTAGCCAATGTGGGCCTGAATTCATATTTAAAAGGTTTCTTAAAGGAACAATTTAAAAAAACGGTTTCATTACACACAAAGATTTCCCCTACCCACAATTATTAGCAGCTAAACTATATGTGGAATGGCGGCCCTGTGATTCTGTATGATGTTTGCTAAAGCATCAGAGTGATAAGTGAGAGGCGGCCCTGTGATTCTATATGATGTTTGCTAAAGCATCAGAGTGATAAGTGAGAGGCAGCCCTGTTATTCTGTATGATGTTTGCTAAAGCATCTGAGTGATAAGTGAGAGGCGGCCCTGTGATTCTATATGATGTTTGCTAAAGCATCAGAGTGATAAGTGAGAGGCGGCCCTGTGATTCTGTATGATGTAGGCTAAAGCATTAGAGTGATGAGTGAGAGGCGGCCCTGTGATTCTGCATGATGTGTGCATGATGTGTGCTAAAGCATCAGAGTGATAAGTGGAATGGCAGCCCTGTGATTCTGTATGATGTTTGCTAAAGCATCAGAGTGATAAGTGAGAGGCGGCCCTGTGATTCTGTATGATGTAGGCTAAAGCATCAGAGTGATAAGTGAGAGGCAGCCCTGTGATTCTATATGATGTTTGCTAAAGCATCAGAGTGATAAGTGAGAGGCGGCCCTGTGATTCTATATGATGTTTGCTAAAGCATCAGAGTGATAAGTGAGAGGCGGCCCTGTGATTCTATATGATGTTTGCTAAAGCATCAGAGTGATAAGTGAGAGGCAGCCCTGTGATTCTGTATGATGTTTGCTAAAGCATCATAGTGATAAGTGAGAGGCGGCCCTGTGATTCTGTATGATGTAGGCTAAAGCATCAGAGTGATAAGTGAGAGGCGGCCCTGTGATTCTATATGATGTTTGCTAAAGCATCAGAGTGATAAGTGAGAGGCGGCCCTGTGATTCTATATGATGTTTGCTAAAGCATCAGAGTGATAAGTGAGAGGCAGCCCTGTGATTCTGTATGATGTAGGCTAAAGCATTAGAGTGATGAGTGAGAGGCGGCCCTGTGATTCTGCATGATGTGTGCATGATGTGTGCTAAAGCATCAGAGTGATAAGTGGAATGGCAGCCCTGTGATTCTGTATGATGTTTGCTAAAGCATCAGAGTGATAAGTTGGGTTCATAGAGATCCTGGTAAATAGAGATCCCGTCTCCTCGGCAAACAAGAAAACATTACAATTATTGTTACCATTTTTTACATAATTTCATCCAACAGCCCCTTCCTAGTCCCACCATAATGAATTCATCATCCAGTCTTTCATTAATCTAATGAACTCTGTGCTTTCACCTTTTGGTGGCAACACGCCCCTAGCTGGGTACTGGAGTGATCACTCCACTCTACACGCAGCGCGTGTACCCACTCCCCCTCCCTTTGTCCCGGTGCTTCCTTGTTGTTGACCCTCCCATTGCGCTTGCATTTGTTGGCAGACCACGTGTCTTCCTGGTTACCTGACATCGCTGCCGCCAGCACCATTTCCACTTCTCTGGTGCTGGGGTGATGCCAGGTGCTCTGTGGCAAAGTAACTTGTGCATTTTAAAAATGATTTATTCTCACGCTACAGCGCGTGTGTCTCCACTACCCCCTCCCTTTGTTGCAGTGCTTTCTTGTTTTTGGCCCTGTCCCCTTCCTCCCTCCCGCCGTGTTTGCATTGATTGTCTGGCCCTTTAAAATCGGCCACCTAAGGCACCCCCTGCCACATCAGCCCCCTCGGCCAAGGACCAGAGGCAAAGTACAGATCCAGTGGTGTCTGCCATTGTCTTCTGTGGTAGCATGTAGCCTGCAGCCGTCGATCTGCTGTACCTTATCAGGTAAGTCGAACCTGGGTGTGTTATATTGTGCTGTGCCCAAAAAACGTAGCCTTCCCCCCCCCCTTGTAGGAAAGTCGAATCTGGGTGTGTTGTATTGTGTCGTGCTCGAAAATTGAGCCTTTTGTTTCCCTTCTAGGAAAGTCGAATCTGGGTGTGTTGTATTGTGTTGTGCCCAAAAATGTTTGCCTTTCTTCCCCCCTTCTAGGAAGGTCGAACCTGGGTATGTTCTATTGTGCTGTACCCAAAAACCTAGCCTTTTCCCCCTACTAGGAAAGTCAAATCTGGATGTTTTTGCATTCCGGTAACTGTGGCATTGTTGTGGGGTCTCTCTAGGCTCCCACCTAGATCCCCCCTCAACCTGAAAGGCATGCCGTTCATTGTAGTGAGTTACTTGTACCCTCCTGTGTCTTCCTTTGTTGTGGCTCCTGCCCCCTCCTCGTACTCCCCCTGTGCATTCTGAGTTTGTTTGTTTGTTTGTTTGTTTGTTTTTATTATTTATAATGCGCGAGCGTACCCGGGGGTATCAGGGCGCAGCATTTAAGACATTTCAAAGCTTGGTTACAATACACAGAGAAAATACATGATAGAAAAATAGGTACATATTGTTATATACAGATCAGCAGTCATATTATAGGACCGTAATAAACAAGTAAGCAAGAAAGGCACACGTGGTTACAATGTGTGCGGGTAGCACCGGGCATTTCATTGTCTTAATGGGACTCCAATTTCAGCCAGGAGACATCCTTGGATCGGAAGTGCTGATAGGGTAGGTCTGCTCTAAGGTTTGGAGGCAGCGAGTTCCAGAGCTTGGCAGCTTTTGCCGGGAAACTGTTACCCCCTATGGTGGCCCGTTTGTAGTGGGGAACAGTCTTTGTATATAGTTCTGACGAGTCTTAGGGAAGGTTGTCTGTGGAATCTGTTGATCAGGTAGATTGGGGCAGCATTGTTAAGGGACTTGTGGGTGAGTGATGTCGTTTTTAAGAGAATTTTATCTCTAGTGGTGAGCCAGTTGTTCTGTTGGCTGAATCCTGTAATGTGCTCTCTTCTGGAAATGGCCAGAGCTGCTCTGAGGGCGTTGTTCTGGAGGGTTTGCAATTTACTGGTGGTGGCCTTGGTGGACCCCATGTACATGGCATTGCAATAGTTGAGGCGAGACAGTATGAGGGCTCTGGCAAGTGTCAGGCAGCTGGAATTCGACAGGAAAGGTCTGGCTGCGCGGATTAATTTACACAGATAAGCTGTGGCGGATGCAAGAGAACTCACTTGTCTTTTGAGGGAAAAGGTACAGTATAGGTAGAATCCCAATGTTTTGACCTCCTGTCCGACTTTGATGTTGTTCCCATCAATCATGAAGGAATTATAGGCAGTGCCTAGTTTCTTAATGCTGAATGTGGTGCCTAAGATGATGAGTTCCGTTTTATCATCATTCAGGCATAGACCGTGAGTGGCCATCCATGCCTGGATGATGATGTAGACCCTATTCACCAAGGCCAAATCCTTTTCATAATCTCCTGAAAGCGGAAGGAGGATCTGAGTATCATCTGCATAGTTAGTGTAGGTGATACCAAGATGATCCAAATCATCGAAAAGGGGCTTGGTAAATATGTTCTATAGTGTGGGGGAGACACAGGAGCCCTGAGGAACACCGCAGGTCATGGGTATAGGGTCTGCTGCCGCTGTGGGAGAAAAGACCCTCATAGTCCTGCCGTTAAGGAAGGATGTGATGCAGGTGATGGCCTCGCTGGAGAAGTGAGCTGAAGTGTGGAGGTGTGAACATAGGACAGAGTGATCGACCAGATCGAAAGCTGCAGACAGGTCGAGGAGGAGGAGTAGAGCCACTTGTCCATTGTCTCTGAGCAGATCGATCTGTGCTTTCAGGTCAATGAGAGCAGTTTCGGTCCCATGTTGGGGACGGAATCCAGATTGTCTAGATCCTAGAAGGTTGTGTTCTTCCAAGTGCTTCTGTATTTGTGCATAGGCAACCTTGTCCAGAATTTTTAGTTAAAAAGGAACAGTCGTTATAGGACGGTAATTTGTAGGTATGGCTGGGTCAAGTGTGGGTTTTTTCAGTAGTGGGAGTATCCAGGATTGTTTTAGGTTGGAGAGGATGGATCCAGTAGAGAAGGAGGCATTTATCAATTTTGTGATGAAAGGGGACAGATCACGGGCAGCATCTTTGATGAGCTGTGCAGGGCACAGATCGCCCTGGCAGTTGGACGGTTTCAGGGACAGGATCATTTTTTCAACTTCCAGTATGTTGACTTTAGAGAACTGGAAGCGGGTGGGGTCTATGGGCATGGGTTTATCTGGAATTTTTGAGTTAAGGGTGTCATTCAGGGTGGCTCTTTTGCTGGAGATTTTGCTTTGAAGAGTCACGATTTTATTCGCTAGGGCACTTTGTATTTCTGAGCACCAGTTTTTATCTTTGATGCACGTGTCAAGGTGTGCTATGGGGGTTTCTATTTCTTTGAAGATGGAAAAAAGTTCTTTCATGTTGGATTTAGCTTTGGATATACGAGAGTCAAAGGAAGCTCATTTGGCCAGGTAGATTTCTTTTTTGTAAAGTGCAGCTAGTTTAGAGAATTTGGTTTTGTTGGAGATTGAAGGGGATTTTTTCCAAATTGCCTCACAGTTTCTTTTTTGCTGCCTTAGATTTTTGAGGAATGGTGTGTACCATTTGTTGAGGTGTATTTTTGGTTTACTGGATGTAAGTTTAAGGGGGGGCGATGCGGTCCAGGGAGGTGGCCATAATCTTATTGTATTCTTCGATCAGGGACTCGGGATCCAGGTTGTCAGGAAGTGTGTTAAGTGTGGGAAGTAGGTTGGGGATAAGTCTTTCTACTGTCATGTTCTTCTTGTTTCTGGTGAGAGTGGGTGGGGCCTTAGTGATGGGTGTAGGTGAGGGTCTGTCGGTGGAAAGCATGAATGATACCAGGTGGTGGTCAGTCCAGGCTAAAGGTGAAGTATTTATGATATTCACTAGGCAGTTTTAGTCAGCCACCCAGTCGAGTGTTCTGCCTTTTGCCTGTGTAGGTGTCGATCATCTTTGCACAAAGTCTAGTTCAGTGAGAGTGTTGGCTATGGCACTGGCGCAATGGTCATCCGGGTCATTGTAGCCCAGGTTGAAGTCTCCTAGTGTGAGAGCTTGAGTGGAACTTTTAAGGTTGTTAGATAGAATAGAGCTAAGGTCTTCCTCAAAGGTGCCAATGGGGCCTGGTGGGCAGTAGATCAGGTAGATGTTGAGAGTTTGGGTGTTAGAGAGTGGTAGTTTAACTGCTAGTGTTTCACACGAGAGGGCATCAGTAGAGGTAGCTAGTCTCATGGCGAGACTGCACTTATGGATGATGGCGACACCACCTCCTCTGGAATTTTGCCGGTCTTGTCTTAAGATAGAGTAATTATCTGGGTCTGCCAGCATAAGCATAGGGCCCTCTGCTGGGTGTAACCAAGTCTCAGTGATGGCCAGGAAATCGAGGTCTTCAGTAAGGAGTAAGTCTGCAATTTCTATAGCATGAGCTACTTGCGATCTTGCATTGATTAGGGCTCCCTTAATTTTAGGGCAGGCAGGGTTATTTGGAGTAGTGACTGAGTTTTTTGGAATGGTGGTATGGCGCTTGTCCTGTGTAGGTTCAGGAGTGCCCTGGAGGAGGGAGTTGTAAAGAGGTGTAGGGTGGAAGTTTTGTGATGGGTTACTGGTTTGTGTGGAGGGATTAGGTCGGAGTGGTGACGTTCTAGAATTTTGTGTGAAGGGCAATGAGCGGGCAGGAGGCTCATATATTTTTGCTAATCTGGCTCTGAGTCCTAGGTTCCTTTCTATAGTGGTGAGTGGGTGATTGGACAGAAGCAGTGCTTGAGGGTCGTTTTGGTCTAGGTATAGTACTTGGTTGATAGATCGGGATGAGGCTGGCAAGTTGGATAAATATGGAGCCATTTCGGTTGGTAATGCAAGATTGAGGCTAATCAGGACGTAGACAACCAAATTAGTAGTGAATAGACACATACTAGATGGTGAGGTCAATATGCATTGAGTAATGCTTAAATTAGGCCGAACGGATTGGCCGCAATACCTGGGTAAACAACTAACTTTGAGGTGTGGCAGTTTAGCTAAAATGCAAAGGGTGAACAGCTAAGTTTGAAATGCCACAATTTGGCTAAAATGCACGGATACACCACTAAATACAATATGAGGCAATGTGGCTAAAATGCAAAAGGTGAACAGCTAAGTTTGAAATGCCACAATTTGGCTAAAATGCATGGATAAACCACTAAATACCATATGAGGCAATATGGATAAAATGCCAAAGGTGCGAGGGGGATTGTAGAAGCACTCACCTAATCTTATATGATCTTCGTGGGGTATGTGAGAGTATTATATATCGTTTTAAGGTGCGGGGGAGGAAACGTGACCCTGGCACAGGATCACTATTACATTCGCGTAGAGAAAGGAAAAAGGATCCATAGGTAGGAGCCCTCCCGTCCCCTGCACACTATCAGTATTCCATCAATTGATGGATAAATACAATTTTTATCTTTCACTGGTTCACCAATTGGTACTTTTTTAATGAAGTAAATGTAAAGACGAACAATGATATAGGCAATAAAGCAAAATGGTTTAATACATACAAGCCAATTGTGTTACCATGTGGTAAAGGTGATGCAGAAAACAAATCAAGATACAATGTCACATGTTATCCAAATTAAATCATAATCATGTGTGTAGACAGTTCAGGAATAAAAAGGCTGACGCGTTTCGGGATTACTGTCCCTTCTTCTTGAGCCAAATTGGTATGAACTGTAAAACAGCGGAAATAGACAAAGGATGTGTCAAACTATTACCAAATAGTTCAGACAACAGTTTTATGTTCAAAAACAACGAATCCAATGCCAAACATTAATCGCAAACATTGTTGGATTTGTTTGGATTACATAACAATAAGTGAGGCTGGTCCTTATGTGTGGACATTCAAAGAGAGATTCCAGATTTTACAAGGCGGCTTAACTTAAAACCGAGGTATCAGTGAAGAACCAAAAAATAACCACCAGAAGCCATTGTAACCATCATGCAGTTTGGTCTTCTGTGTTTACATGATCTAATGGTAAGTGTTAGAAGATAGTATATTGCCAAAAAAAATGTGTTCATTATGGCTAAGACAGAATCGAAAATAAATGTACCTTGTAAACGTAGAGTGAAGACACTGTGATGTATTAATCATAAGGTGATGAATCTAAGAGAAAGTTCTGGAGTATTGGACTATTCTGTATTCAGATACGGCGCCTGGAAAAATGGGCAAGTACTATAGGTAGTAAGGACAAGAAGCTAATCACGGCTGAGACATGATTCTACTTGTTAGTTTTGCATACAATAATTGTTCTTGGACAATCTTATGTCATTGATCAACTACCCTAACACAAGTTAACATCCCAGTGATGCAAGCCATCGTCCAAGTCTTGAATGGTATATCTATTGAAAGTGCTAAATCTATAATGTCCATTGTTCAAGCCCTCACACAGGCCCTGAATGACTTATATCTATGTAGTACTAGATGAGCAATAACCCTTGTTAACAGGGGCATTCCTGTAATGCAGTAGAAGATTAGGGTCTAAGTTCCCGGAAGAGAAAAAAGGACAAGAGAGACCTTTAAAGTAAAAAATGACAGATATCTGCTTACTTATTATTAGTTGTGCCATAAAATCCATGTGGTGGCTGTGCATGCTCAGTGATTGGTTGTGCTGGGAATCAGTGAAAACACTGATCCTTTGCATCAGAAAAAAGAAGACTCCAGGCCATTTTAGCCTAAAATATGGAAAATATAAAGCATCCGGTTTTAATCTAAACTGTACTATCCAAAAAGACAGCCAAGTGCCGTTAAATTAACTATGTATTCCTCGTTTGCTAGAACGTTTTTCTTACCTAAAGATGCCGTTGCAAGATGTAGACAGATGTAGCTCGTAGTGGCTAACCGAGCGCTGTCTCAAACTCAAGTGGACTCGCAGTGGCCGCGTATATTGTAAGGCGGACGATGCGTTCAAGCAGTGAACTGCAGCGGGTGCGTGGTGTTTCCCTGGAAACCCAGCCGCATGCAGGAAAGTCAGCGTGTGCCGGGTTACCATAGCAATTGAATAGGTTCTCATGGAGCTAGAGGAAGGACTATTATAAATATACGGAGAGCGCAAAGCATGTAGGGAAGGCAGCCAGAACCGTGGGTGCCATCTTGGAATGGTGTGGTGATAGTATGATATTAGCCAAAACGATGGCATAGCTTGATGTATGAAAGAGGATTCTAACGGGAAGTGAAACCAGGGTAACTCGTATACAATTTAAATAGTAAAAGGAAAATGACTGAATCAAACGATCAGCATATGATACAAATGAGTATATGTATACATTGCATTATGGCCACAAGGGGGTGGATAAAAGCTGTAAGTCAATGACTACCTCGTGTGGAGAATTCATTTTTACATATGACATAAGGACAGTGGGCAGGTAGACAAGGCCCGGACTTACCTAAACTTAACAATTGTTCCACTGTGAATTAAGGCAAAATTCGGAATATATTGCATTGTCCAACGTTAATTATAAATGTTCAATAAAAGAATATTTAAAAAAATAAATAAATAAATGTCCTTCCTTTATTCCAACATTCATTGTAGAAATAATTACCAAATCGCTGAAACACAGTGATGCAAGGTGGAGATGATAGTTGGGGTGAATTTGTGTTTAAGAATAAAGAAATAGGGGGAAAAAAACAAGGAGAAAAGTAAGTCAGTCATTACAAAGTATTTCAAATAAAACATCTAAGTGAGAACTCCTCATTGAGTCCCTTAGGGTTAAGAGTGTCCAGAAGGTCTATCCAAAATTTCTCCCTCCGAGACAAGGTTGATTGGTAGTCACCCCTCTGTGTGGTTTTTTGACCACTTCCAGGACTAAGAATTTCACTTGGGCTACAGTATGTTGATGTTGTACGAAGTGCCTTGCTAGTGGAGATTTGATGTTTTTGCATCTGATGTTGGACTTATGCTCAGTGATTCTATCCTTCACTGGTGGTTTGTCCCACATTTAATTTGCCACATGGGCATTTAATGGTATATATCACACCTGCTGTGATGCAGGTGGCAAAGTCTCTGAGTTTATGTGTCACAAATTCACCTTTTATCACAATGTTGCAATGTGTACAAGCCAAGCAGGGGTATGTGCCTTTCCTTTTAGTACTCAAAAGCATTTGTTTTTCCATTGGCGGTTTCTCGGCTCTTACCAATTTGTCCCTTAGGTTCTGGCCTCTCTTAAAGGCCATCATTGGCGATTTAGGAAAGATTTTGTGAAGTAATGGGTCGCTGTGGAGAATGCTCCAATGTTTTTTGATTGTTCTTCCTATTTGGAAGCTTTGGCGTGAGTATTTAGAAATATATAGTAATGGTGTTTCCCTGTTCTTACTTTTAGGCGTCAGTAGTTGTTCTTTACTTAAGCCTGAAGATCTCACTTTCGCCTCCTCCAAGACAGTGGGATGTTAGCCCCTCTTTTCAAATGTCTCCAGGAGTCTAGTGCATTCCACGTCAAAGCCTTCTGGATCGGAGATGATCCTTTTGAGTCTTAGGATTTGGCTGTAGGGCAGACTGCCTAGCATGGTTTTAGGATGGAAGCTTGAGAAATGCAGCAGGTTGTTGACATCAGTAGGCTTGTGATAAACATTAGTGGAAATCTGGTTGTTTTCAATCTTCAGGCAGACATCTAAGAAGTGTATAGAAGGCTTCCCTATTTCCATTGTAAATGTGATGCTAGGATGTATAGAATTCAAATAATTGAAAAAGAAATCAGTTCTTCTTGTGTCCCACACCAGATTCCGAAGATGTCATCGATAAAGCGTTTCCATAGCAATATCTTGCTAGACCAATCCACATTCTCCAACACATGAGTGTGTTCAAACCTGTACATAAAAGTATTGGCATATGCTGGGGCCATTGTAGACCCCATTGATGTCCCCATGGCCTGTAAGTAATAATTACCTTGAAATCTAAAGTAATTATTGTTTAGTATCAGACTAAGTAGATTCATGATGCAAAAGGTGAACAGCTAAGTTCGAAATGCCACAATTTGACTAAAATGCATGGATACACCACTAAGTACAATATGAGGCAATATGGCTAAAATGCAAAAGGTGAACAGCTAAATTCGAAATGCCACAATTTGACTAAAATGCATGGATACACCACTAAGTACAATATGAGGCAATATGGCTAAAATGCAAAAGGTGAACAGCTAAATTCGAAATGCCACAATTTGACTAAAATGCATGGATACACCACTATGTACAATATGAGGCAATATGGGTAAAATGCGAAAGGTGAACAGCTAAGTTCGAAATGCTGCAATTTGGCTAAGATGCATGGATAAACCACTAAATACAATATGAGGCAATATGGCTAAAATGCAAAAAGTGAACAGCTAAGTTCGAAATGCTGCAATTTGGCTAAGATGCATGGATAAACCACTAAATACAATATGAGGCCATATGGGTAAAATGCAAAAGGTGAACAGCTAAATTCGAAATGCTGCAATTTGGCTAAGATGCATGGATAAACCACTAAATACAATATGAGGCCATATGGGTAAAATGCAAAAGGTGAACAGCTAAGTTCGAAATGCCACAATTTGACTAAAATGCATGGATACACCACTAAGTACAATATGAGGCAATATGGCTAAAATGCAAAAGGTGAACAGCTAAATTCGAAATGCCACAATTTGACTAAAATGCATGGATACACCACTATGTACAATATGAGGCAATATGGGTAAAATGCGAAAGGTGAACAGCTAAGTTCGAAATGCTGCAATTTGGCTAAGATGCATGGATAAACCACTAAATACAATATGAGGCAATATGGCTAAAATGCAAAAAGTGAACAGCTAAGTTCGAAATGCTGCAATTTGGCTAAGATGCATGGATAAACCACTAAATACAATATGAGGCCATATGGGTAAAATGGAAAAGGTGAACAGCTAAATTCGAAATGCTGCAATTTGGCTAAGATGCATGGATAAACCACTAAATACAATATGAGGCCATATGGGTAAAATGCAAAAGGTGAACAGCTAAGTTCGAAATGCCACAATTTGGCTTATATGCGTGGATAAACAATTGAGAGTTGACCAGATTTCAGGCACTCTAGGTGCCACTTTATCAAGTAGGGTTGAGATCTGCATATTCACACAAGATGTCAAAGCATTAAATCAATGCAGTTCTATGCAGAGCAAAATTACAGGCAGTCAAAGTGTGATTTAAACAGGTGTGGTTAAAAACAACATAGCGATATTTTTTAGCAGATGGAGTTTGAAGCCAACAGATGTTACCTTGTGGTGGTGCGAAGGGAAACAGCCAGGGGGTCTGGCAGAAGGCAGTCACGGCAGTAAACAGGCAAGGAACAGGTGATGGCCTTGATGCTTGTGGGCCTTGCTCGTAGTGGGGCGGCAACCAATGGGCATGTATAAGGTTTGCACAGCCAATCCGGTGTGCCTGGGGACTACTGGCTGAGCAGTGGGCATTCAGATGAGGCAGCTGTCGGCCATCTTAGAGGATCCAAAACCTTGTGTGTGTAATGGCGATTTGGGTGCCTAGAGATGCCTTTTCAGGCAAATTCGAAGTGGATGGGGCAATATGGTAGTAGTGGTGAGGCAATTATCTGGAGCATTAGCACGGCGCAGAAAACATCATTTTTCTCGCCTGCACTCGTTTGAGGTGAAGCTCACCATATTTCATCCAGTTTCCTCAGATGACTCGGGGGACTCCGTGTTGCATGTCAGCTGCTCCTGCAGTGACTGATCCTCGTCAGTGGAGCTCCTGCTCCTCTGATGCTGTAAGGGAGACTCGTATCAGGCAACGAGCAGCTGAGTTGTGTGGCACAGGGCTGTGAGTCTCTCTCTCTCTTCTCTCAGGCCCTTCTCCTCCACCTAACTCCTTCACATCCCCTATGGTGCTCTCTGTCTCTCCCATCTTCTCTAACTGCTACTCTATCTCCAACCCTATCCCTCTCACTAAGTCTGGAAGGAAGACGTTCAAGAGGGACATCCTGTTCTCCAACACAGGCTCCTTATCGCTGATACCTACACCAGTGCTTCCTCCATACAGACTCTCACCAATATCCTCTTGGTCGTCCCCTCTCCAGACCTATCAAACCTTCATATGGTCTCTGTACTCTCTCCATTTTCTGCCTCTCCCATTAACAGTGGCACTAGATGGGAGTACTTCTCGGCCCCCTTCTACTCCTCCAAGACCATCATTAATGTCTATCTGAATGACACCGTCTTGGTTCAGGACCCTCAGCCCAATCTCCTCCGTTTCCTGCGTCTTATCAACTTCCTCCCTTTTCTTGCTACTCTTCCGCCACCTCTCTGGCACCATCATCTTCCTCCTCTGCCCACCCTCAGGCCCCTCTAACACCTCTGCAGGGTGTACCTCAAGCCTGTACCCCTCCACAAAGTCTTTCAAATGTGGTAACCTGCTCCACGTCGCTACTCTCAACTCTCGTTCTGCTGTTGAACACTCCATTGACATCTGTCACCTCCACGGCGAACTCAAACTAGATGTCCTTGCTCTCACCGAGACATGGTTTATGCCCAGGTATGTCACAAGTTTTGACACTCTCCTCCCTGTGTGCTAAAAGATCATCTCCGAACCCAGAACCAACCATCCTGGAGGGGGAGTAGCCCTGATCTTTTGGAGTGGGTCCATGCCTCTGTCATCTATACGTAGGCCTACTCCTCCTTTGAATGCCTGGTCTGCAGACTCTCGATCTCTCCCGGCCTCTCTCTAACTGTAGCCACCATCTACAGGCCTCCTGGCCAGGCCCCCCTCTTCCTCTCTGAAGGGGTCGACCTCTCCTCTTCCCTCTTTGCCTCTACTTCTCAACTTCTCCTCCTTGGAGAGATCAATATCCACCTGGATGCTTCTAATCCCTCCTCTGGCCTTTTCCGAAACCTCCGCAACACTCTCTCTCTTTCCATTCTGCCCTCTGCCCGACACACACTGCCAGACATACTTTGGATGTTCTCATCTCCTCTGACATCCCCCTCTCTAACCCTCCCACCACTCCTCTCTCTTGGACTGACCACTTTATACTCTCCTCTCATCTGAAATTCTCTATTCCTCAGGCAAACCGCCCCAGCCCTGCCACCTACCTTCTCGGTCATTCGGCCCATGAAGCGTGTGTCAGTGGATGCCTTTGTCTCTACTTTCTCTGCTCCTCCTACTCCTGTGGCTGACTCACACCCTGACACAGCCCTTCCTAATCTGCATCTGTCTATTTCCAACACCCTAGACATCCTTGCCCGTGTCATGAGTATACGGCTGAAGCCTACCTCCAAGTGCAACTCTTGCTATGATTCTTACCTCGCCATTCTTATACGCAAGTGCAGGATGGCTGAGAGGAAGTGGAGGGCTTCAGGCGCATCCTCGGACAAACTGGCCTGCCGCCTGCTCCAAAGGCAACACAGACTATCTGTCCTGTCCAAGTAGAGAATACACATTTAAGCCCACCTCTCTGCGCCCTCTAACAACACGGCTGAACTCTTTAAAATCTGCAAGGAACTGGGCAATCATGTTGCAGTCTCTACCTCTCCTGTTCCCTCCCAGTCCCTCTGTAAGGCTCTGGCTTCTCACTTCTCAACTAAAACTCAGGACATCCTGTCCTCTATCTCCTCTTCCTCTCCCTCTCTCGGCCCCCCCTTGGCCATCTCTCTCTCTCCTCCTCCTTTTTCCTCTTTCTCTCTGACAACACCTGACAAGGTTTCTATACAACTCCGATCTATGAAAGTATCATCCAAACAGATGCTCCCCTGCTCCTGCAGAACCATCAAGGACCATATTGACACCCTCGCTCCAGCCTTGGCTGATTTCTGTAATCACTCCTTCGCCACTGTAACTTTCCCCTCTTCCCTTAAGCACTCCCTTGTGCACCCCCTCCTCAAGAAGCAGTCTGCCGATCCTACCTGCCAGGCAAACCATCGCCTGAAAAAGTTGCCCATCTGACTTATACCCAAATCCAGATCCAGAGATAAACCATTGAATCAGATCCAGAGGCAAAACCACCCATCCAGAACCAGGCAGAACCACCCATCTAGATCCAGGCAGAACCACCCATCCAGATCCAGGCAGAACCACCCATCTAGATCCAGGCAGAACCACCCTTCTAGATCCAGGCAGAACCACCCATCTAGATCCAGGCAGAACCACCCATCTAGATCCAGGCAGAACCACCCATCCAGATCCAGGCAGAACCACCCATCTAGATCCAGGCAGAACCACCCTTCTAGATCCAGGCATACCCAATAATCCAGGGAGAAAAGGGGAGATGCTGCTGATCCCCTTTAGGAGAATCCAGTAACCAGACACTTTGCCCAGCTGATTCATCCCTCTGTCCACAGTGACCAGACTTTGGCCATCTTTTGCCATCCAGTAGAGCCCCACCACTGCCCAGTGACCAGATCCTTGGCCCCGCTGTCCGGAGACCCAGCCGACTGTGCAAATTACCCAACTGAAGTGTATTTTGTAAGTATCACTTGACGCAGTACCCAAAAAACTGCACTTTTCCTTTGCATTCTGTTAAAATCCTATAGAATCCAATAAAAAACCTAGTCACATCCCAAATTGTCAGTATCCTCTGTTCACCGTTTCCCTAGAAGAATCTGTGTTAGTCTATGGGCCTCATTATGAGGTCGGCGGTAAGGGGTTAATGGCAACGGTAAGGGTGCCGTTGCCGTTAACCCCTTACCGCCACATTACGAGGTCCCTCAACGGGTCCCGCTAAGGGACCTTGGAGCTAATAATGGGCCCGATATTTGCGGGCCCTTATTAGCTCCTTCCCCATTCCAATTGAGCCCTATGAGGGCTTGAATAAGAATGGGGAATGGTTTTCGGAATGGGGACTTACTGGGTCCTCCAAGGTTGAAATGACCCGGTAAGTCCCTATTCCGAGAACTCGGACCCGGAATGCAGTGAGGGGGAATTCATGGTGCTACTATCACCATGGCTACCTCCAACCTCGTAATGAGGCCCATAGTCTCTGTAGAACTAATCATTGTGCTAACAAACCCAATTTGTGCCAGTGTATTTGCTTTCCTTTAAAATTCCAACTTGCATTCCCATAAAATCCCCATACTATCATCCTATAAAAAGTCATCGGGTGTCATTACGACCTGGGTGCAAAGGGATTACCGGCACTGGTAATGACACCGGTGCCGGTAATCCCTTTGCGCCCTATTCCGAGGTCCCTTTGCCGGTCCCTCCCTTAACGCCTGGTTTTACCAGGCGTTATGGACGGGACCCGCAAAGGGATACCGGGGTCAGTAAAGGTACCGCAATTTGCAGTACCCTTATTTCTACTTGCCAACATTCTGTGACCATAAAGATGTAGGATTTTTCAAGTTTCAAAAATAATACTAGCATAACAATGAAATCACAGGAGCACCACTGGAGCATTCTAAAATGCACAACCTATCAAACAGCACAACATGGAAAGATGCTCAAATGTTTACAATGTATAATTATGAATGGTAAGTTAACACCAAATTCAATTACCTAACTTCACAGAAAATGATCACAAAGAGCTGCTAGGCAACGTTTGCCACGGCTCTCTAGCAGCAGCCCGGTCAGTACATATGTATTCCTGCAGTGCAGGTTGAACACTGAACAACATGGAGACTGATACCCTACTCAGTCTGATAGGCAGATGCTGGGTGATGGTGGTACGCTCTGCCACTTGCCTTCACTGGTGTTTCTCCTAAGGTCTGTCCCGGCAAGAGTGCAGGGCAGAGTCATGTAGTTGTCAGGCCAGTGGATTCATCTGAGCCCATCACTCAAATGTAACACTTACCTGCCCACCGCACAGACAGATTTATTGCCTTAGAGTCACACAAATGAACTGCCACTGTAAAAAGCGGTGGGATCTGTCACCCAAATCTGTAGGCGGTAGGACTGCTTAAAAAGCAGTAGCCTACTGCCTAAATCGGTAGGGTTGGCAAGTATGCTTATTGCCGCCTTCCCCCTTCCCATTGAGCCCTATGGGGGCTCAAATGGGAATGGTGGAATGGGTCCGCTAAATGGGGAATAACTGGTCCCGCCGACCTCGGACTGGACCGGTAATTACTCCCTTCACCAGACCGGAGTCGGACCAATTTTGGAGGCAGCCATGGCGCCATGGCTACCTCCAAACTCGGAATGAGGGCCCTCCTTTCCCTTCACTATTCTATCTGTTATGTGCTTTTGTTCCCCATCACAAAACCGATTTCCGATTTTGACTGCTAACCCCATTTTCTTAGCTGTTTGCCTGTTTAAAGCCTGTGCGAAATAAGAAATTGCAATTTTGTCTCGTGTGATTTCTGCTGCATTGTTTTCTTTCCCAAAATCGAGTTTCTCACCTGTGTTCACGTTGCTTTAGTTCCCTGCTCAGGAGCCTATAAGCCTCCTTGTCTCTTCAGCACATCCACATGAATGTTATCCTAGTTATCCTACTCTACTGCAAGTGTAAACTGATCTATAAGTAACCAGTAAATCTGAGTGTGCTATTTTGCTCATTTTGAGGGTTTTCATTTTTCATTTTTGGCCTTGCTTTCTGGAGTGGTGGGCTGAATTTGTTCCCTCTTCTTTCTGACTCCTTGCCACTGCCTTTCATCCACACAGAATTTAGTCAGCAGGTGTTTGGGGAAAGTGTTGCAGGGGGAGTGCATAACCTATATGCGATCTGATTGTGAAGAAAAGTGATTTTGTTTCCATTTCTCTTAAAGGTGTATTCACATTGTGTCAGAAGAGAATTAACTGTATTATCAGATTTAGCCTTTGTATTGCCACACCATGGTGGCTGCTGCCCTAATTTTGTTTTGCTAATTTTTTCATTTGAATTCTAAAAATAAATAAATATTTCATTGTTACACATCGGCCTGGCTCGTGGTCCATTGCGACACAGGGTGTTTGTTAATGTGGGTGTCAGACGGGTTGGGTGCCTTCTCAAAAAGGATCCGGGGTTCAAATAAAAATAAAAGGGCATGTTTTATTGTGCGCCACCTTCATTGTCAGGGGAAGAAGTCTCTGGTTGGTGTGTGCCTTGCCGTAAAACCCTTTACACAGGAGGGCGTACACGAACAAGAAGGCACAATAGGAATGGGGAGAAACACTGGGATCTAAAAGTTGAGGGGAGGTAACAGGGATCAGGGGACAGAGACAAGACAGGGAGTATGTAGGATTTTTACTAGCAAGACAAAACAATTGAAGGATGAGAGCACACCTGAAATCGATTTTAAAATGTCACAATCAATGCATTAACAGAGCACACCTAAAATCGATTTTTAAACAAACATTCACAATCCATGCATGAAGAGAGCACACCTAAAATCTATTTTAAAACAGAGGGGAGTCTGGGAAACTCTCTACCAGCATGAACACAGCCGATTGACTTGTTCTTGGGTGGATGGCCCCTTGGAGAGTCTCAACCAAGTCTTTTCACAGAGAAGAAATGTCCCCGCATATCAGTCTTTGTCCTGCCATGGGGCAGTCAGCACCAAAATGCTAGGGAATTCTCCTCTGAACAAGAGTACCACAGCAAGAACAGTGAGCTAAAGACTTGGTTGGGACTCTCCCTGGGGCCATCCACCCAAGAACAAGTCAATGGGCCTCATTCCGAGTACGGCGCTAACCAATGGCGCTATTAATGCCTTGGTTGACGCCGTACCCGGACCGGCAGCGCCTTGGTGGATGGCGGAATCACCGCCCCATTCCAAGGTTGGCGGGGCGGTAATTCCCCATTCACCAAGTCTCTTCCCCATTCCCAAATGAGCACCCATAGGGCTCAATGGGAATGGGGAAGATGCAAATAACGGTGACCGTTCATTACGGTCACCGTTATTGGCTTGGAGGCCCCTTTGCGCCCTCGACTTTAACACCTGCTCAAAGCAGGCGTTAAAGGCGAGGGCGCAGAGGGAACTCAGAGTATGGCGGTCAGGGAATACCGCCACCGGTCTCGTTACCCGTGGCCGCTATCCCTTACCGCCATACTCGGAATGAGTCCCAATGGGCTGTGTTTGTGCTGGTAGTGAGTTTCCCAGACCCCCCTCGGTTAAAAATCTATTTTAAAATGTCACAATCCATGCATGAAGAGAGCACACCTAAAATCTATTTTAAAACAGAGGGGAGCCTGGGAAACTCTCTACCAGCATGAACACAGCCGATTGACTTGTTCTTGGGTGGATGGCCCCTTGGAGAGTCTCAACCAAGTCTTTTCACAGAGAAGAAATGTCCCCGCATATCAATCTTTGTCCTGCCATGGGGCAGTCCAGCACCAAAATGCTAGGGAATTCTCCTCTGAACAGGAGTACCACAGCAAGAACAGTGAGCTAAAGACTTGGTTGGGACTCTCCCTGGGGCCATCCACCCAAGAACAAGTCAATGGGCTGTGTTCGTGCTGGTAGAGAGTTTCCCAGACCCCCCTCGGTTAAAAATCTATTTTAAAATGTCACAATCAATGCATGAAGAGAGCACACCAAAAAATGAATATTATGATACAGGAATTACAGCACAGAAGTACAGGTGTTTGGGCAGTGTGGTGGGAGCACCGAAGAGGAAGGAATCAAATTAAGAGGTAGATCTTGTGTGCAGGTTACATAAGTAACATATAAAGGGCAATGAGAATTGCCTGGAAGGCAGAGGGTAAGAGTCAAGCAGAGATGAGGAAGGCAACTGAGCAACAGTCAGTACTCACGTAATGGCAGGAGGGATGCCACAGTCCAAGGAATCTAGGGTACACTGCCAAGCATAGTCCATATCTTGACCAGCAGTAACAAAGTATGGGCCACATGCGCAGCCAGGCCCGGACAGGATCAAATAGGGGCCTAGTAGTGGGCCTTCGTAGTAGGTGCCGGCTCCCGCCTCTCTTGGCCATCTCTTGCGCCTTCCTCCTCACTTGCCAACCAGAACTCTCCCATCTCAGGATGACCATCTCTTGCTCCTTCCTATTTATCACACGTGATACCCTTTATTCGCCAACCAGAACACTCTGCTCAGGACGGCCATGTATTGCACCTTCCTGTTTATCACATGATACCCCTCAATCGCCAACCAGAACACTCCGATCTTAGGACGGCTATTTCTTGCTCCTTCCTGTTTATCACACAATATCTCTCACTCACCAACCAGAACACCCGGATCTCAGGACGGCCATCTCTTGCTCATCATCGTTTTTTGAAGTGTAAATGGTGATCGATGGTTTTTGGTCTGTGGTCCTGATTTCTGGACTGCATCACCACTTTCTCTAAGGACCTTTACAGCCCTTTCTATGTTCCTTGGAGATTTTTCATTTTAAATAATGTGTGTTATTTACAGAGGCTGTTTTTCACTTCGCCATTTTGACTATCGAGTTCACCAGTGTCTAGATGCAGTTTATTACCTGGGAGCACACTCTACATTCAGCACATATTTTCCCAACTCACACATATGCACTTTAATCTGATAGTCAATCACAGACGAGGTTCAGTCCCCTTCACAAGGGCCATCCACACTGTATCTTTGCCTCTGTGAGTTACATTGCCTTCTAACGAGAAGAGAAAGGGCTCATTTTAACGGAACCCAGTGATGATCTTGGGATTACTCCAGGATGACTCCATGACAACTTCAGGATGAGTGGGGATTACTCCTGGATGATTTTGGATTACTCTAGGATGACTCTATGACAACTTCAGGATGACTCCACGACAACTTCAGGATGAGTTGGGTTTACTCCAGGATGACTTCAGATTACTCTAGGATGACTCCAGGACAACTCAGGGATGACTTCAGGATGGGTGCGGATTACTCCAGGATGGTTCCATGATAACTTTAGTATGGGTTTTGAATCGTGAATGGTTATTGCAGACCACTCCAGGATGAGTTTAAATGATTTCAAGATTCTTCCAAAAGATTTAGGAAAAGGGGTTGGATTACCCCAGGATGTGTCTCTTTTGAGTAAGATTGGTGGCATTACTTTACAATGACTCTAGTTAGACCTCTGGATAGTTTACTGGGAACAAAATCTAGGGAATTTTGCAGCTGTCACTTTCCATCTTTGCTAGAGCACCCTTGAACTAAGTTCACCGATTTAGTGCACACAACTACAAACCCCCCCACATGTCACAAACCAACCTGTAAACTCCCTCATTTCAATTCTCACTTATAGCCAACATGGCCTCCCACTCAAACTCCCACAATTACAAAGCACTGCACTACAATACACACTTCCAGCGACCTAAACAGAATCTGTTAAAGGTCTACCTGCATGACAGACTGCCGCCAGTCACTTCACCCAATGTCACCAAGTGCAGCTAACAATTACCTGGTTCATATTATAATAGTAATAGTAAAATAGTAAAATTCAGCAGCTATAAATTGTTGATATTTTAATATAGTATTGCTATGGCTATATGATATCTTCAATCAAACATAGGCTCAGAAAGTGTTCAACATTTTTTTATTTAACAAATGCAGTTTAACGGCATATCTGTATTACATAAGAATAAATACGTTCGCAAAAATACAAACAAATAACAATCATCGATCCTGCATTTCGAAAGGCAGAGTCTTCCTTAGGCCTCTTCTGGCATTGCACATTTCGGTGGCAAGCTTCCTCCTTATCACTCGGCAGTCCACAGTAGGCCAACTGTTAGCCTTGCAGACAGACCTGGGATCAGATTGAAGTACTTGGTGGTTCCGGCCCCCCTCTTTTTCCACTGAAGAGCCAGTTCCAGGCAATGTTCAATGGCCACCTTCTGGTGCGAAGCCATTCTGTCCCAATACACTGAAATAGTAGCACAAGCATTAATGAGCCATCCAGACACACATCGGCCCACACACAGTGGGGTGGACTGTAGGCGTGCACCCATGGGCGAGTCTCAGGCAGGTGCCAGTCTTACTTGAACTTCTGAAATGGTGAACACCTAGGCACACAAAGCCAGTAGGTGTTTGGTTATTTGCCCAAATATTGACTGCCCATGACCATGTTAATCCCTATGGTCATTTACACCG
Source organism: Ambystoma mexicanum (assembly GCF_040938575.1). Lineage (NCBI taxonomy): Eukaryota > Metazoa > Chordata > Amphibia > Caudata > Ambystomatidae > Ambystoma > Ambystoma mexicanum. Next base: position 1,169,730,173 of record NC_090941.1, on the reverse strand, counting down.
AGATCCTGCCCCTCCCAAAATACCTCCTCATGGGAACTCTGAGCTCGCTTTAATCAAGCCTTAGCAGACTTTGTACTCAAAGTGCCTGCCAGTGTTTTTTCAAAGCAGTCTTCTGAGAGTCAATTACTTAATTGGAGTTATAAACCCACTACTGGTGTGATAAAAATGTCTTAACCAGGTCTGCCTTCAGTCGCCCGATTTAGAAGTGGTGCAGCAAACTTGCCGCTTCAGCTAGTATGCACGAGACAGGTTGTGAGGTGAACAGTGAGTGCTGTGGCCAGTGTAGTGCGGGCCAGAGTTCTAGCATTGGGCTCTTCACTTTCAACTTGCTAGTCTCAGTTGCCAAGAGTGAACCCCCATGTGGCAATGCATTCACCATTCCTACCCCCGCAATTACACTCCCAGTTCTCTAATCCAACAGACCCAACTCACCTTCACGATGTACTAAAATAATTAAATGCTGCACCCATTCCCAGCAACACTAAAAGCATTCAAGCCTGCGAGTGTGCTTCATATTGGCTTGATTGTTTGAGAATGAGATCTACGACCAACTCGCTGCTTGGAGCAGTGACTGACAATGAGGGAGTTGGAGGCAGATGAGCGAAGACCTTGAGAGGGAAGATATTTAGGAAGAGAGAGTTGAAGATATTGAGGCCCCAGGTTGCCTTGTGGACAATGCAGAGGGTTTTTAACTTAATCCTCGCCGCCACTGCAAGCCAGTGCAGAGATTTCAGTCCTGGAGAGATATGATCCCTGGGCTTGAAGCCAAGGACAAATCTCACAGTCCTGTTCTGGATGAGTTGCAGAGGGCAGAGAGTAGAGGCAGGCAGATTTAGAAAGAGGCTGTTGCAGTAGTCCAGCCTGGAGAGAACCAGAGCTCTGGAGACAGTGAGCTTCTGTGGGAAGGAGAGGAAAGGAAGAAAACCTCTGAGGAGGTGCAGCTGGTAGTGTGACTTCTTAGAGATGTCAGAGATGTGAGGAGAGAAGGAGAGTGTGGAGTCGAAGATGACCCCGAGGTTTTTAGCCTCACAGGTGGGAGCAGGGAGAGGGCCAAGATAGGCCGGCCAGAGAGTGACAGGACAGGAGGGAGCAGGTGTGCTGATGAGGAGAATCTGGGTTTTACTGGCATTATGGCAGAGATCATTGGCAGCGCACCACTCCTGGATGGCAGACAGACAGTCAGAGATAAGGGAAGGAGAAGAGGTGGTTGAAGGGAGCTTGAAAATGAGTGTGCACTGCGGTACATAGGATAAGAGTAAAAAGGATTTGAGAGACGGCATAGCCGCCTGTGGGGTGAAGAGAGGCGCCTCAAGAGGCAAATGTTGCTTTATAAGTACTTGTACTGTACAAAACAAACATTAATGGGTGTACATTGAATGCCTTATCAGCCTTTGCACAAAAAGCCACTTACTACTGGAGGGAAATAGATACTTGGCCCAGTGATGTATACAACCCAGCACTCCAGTTGAATATCTATACCTGTTTCATACGTTTTCTTTAAATGGCGTGCTATTGCAACAGTGAGTTACAACTGTGACCCTTTCAGATGTAATTCCATTCTCTTTTGCGTTAAAATGTTAAGAGCCAGGTAGGCGCAGTTCAGCATTAGTCCATTTGCTTGGCTGGTAAGAGTGATAAGAGTGAGAATACCAAGTTATTAGTTTGGGCTTCTCTGTTGGCACGTGAATAGCATTGTTCCAGAGTAGGCCATAATGGTACCACCCAGCGGTAAGACAGCAACAGCTGGAAAATAATGTGAGTACCTGAGCATGTACATGATTGCAGTTGCTGGCAAATCTCTAATGCACATGCATGAGCCAAAACATTTACCTTTGTCAATGCTTTTAACAGGACTTTAGCTAAAAGAACAGATGCGAGCAAACACACGCACAGCTTATAAATCGAATGGGTGAAGGCACACTTAGTTAAGGCATTTTTATTACTTTATGAGCTCATTTATAATGGCAGGTCAACCAGTATAAAGAAATAAAAACACCCACATGCTGTGGGTCCCTCCACACGTGTCCTACTTACTATGTATTTCACTGCAATAACTTCAGTTTAGCCAAAAATAAAAAAGCACTGTGTACAAACAAGTGCTGCACACTGAGAACTGTGGAAACAGCACGAGAAGGGACTGGGATGGAACATTTTGAAAAAATATGCAGCCGTTTAAAATGAATAGTGTCCAGAAACAATAGTGGAAGCCGAGTGGAAGATACCAGATGCACAGAGCAACAGGACTTCAAACACGGCCACACCGTCCTACCCGCAAAAGTGGCTTACAGTGGTCAAAGTAAGTGGCTTGCTGAGGCGATCCCAGCCATATAGTGTAACATAGAATGGACACAAGAAATGGACTGGGCAGAAATAAGAATTGCTCACTAAACCAGGCAGGTCTTAATGTTTCACACTCACGCCTGTAGACTGCTATAGTCTTTGCCGCGAGCTGGACACTTCCAAGAACAGAGGCAGCTGGACCTGCCTCATAAATCACCATTCTTGAATGGCTGGGTATTTTAATGCCAGGCCTCAGAACAGGCCTGTGAGAGCCTCCTTCCTTCTCTGCCTGCCTGCCTGCCTGAGCTACTCAGCTGGCTCGGATGCCTTTTCCCGCCTCTCCCCTCCATGTTTGTAGCCTGACCCGCCATTGCGTCCCGAGAGAACACGAGATCCGACCCAGTCTCCCTGCAGCGTAGGTTGCAAAACCCTCATGCTGACATAAACAAGGGTTCCCCAAAACCTGTGCACTCCCACTTACCTTTGATGTTATTTATCCACTTTTTTGTTTTCCAGCAAGAGCACGACCACCATATGGTCTTCCGCCGCCATTGCTGCTTACAGCAGCTGTGCCAGGTCCAAGAAAATAAAAAGACAAGCCCAAAAGAAGCCTACTCCCAACAAAATAACCAGATAGAAAGAGCGCTCACTTAAAATGCCATGGTTAGGTCTCAAAAGTAACACATTTAACAGAATAGCATAACTATACATAGAACACAGTGTTTTAAAATAAAAATATTTTACTATAATCTGCTGCTCACCCAGCATATAAAAGCCCACTCTCCAAAGAAACACTTTAAAAAAAAAACACCCTTTGTTATAAACAGCACAGTTAAATGAAATTCTCTTTATTAACTAGCTGCACGCATGGACGTAATTTAGGGGTCGCAACTGCGACCCCTGAGGTCTCTCTTGCTACCCCTGTGGTCTCCCTTGCTACCCCTAAAAAATAAAAATCGAAAAAAATGTTTTTTTTAATTATTATTCTTTTTAAAACAGACTCATGGGCTGTGGCCAGCAGCATGTGGCTCTGTTCCTGGAGTGGCTGGTTTTCTTATAGCTATAGCTGGTAAGATAGCTTTGTGGTTTGAGTGCTGGCTGCTGCAAAGTGTGTGCGATCTGCAGGTTCGACTCCCAGCAAGGTCAACACAGCCTTTCATCCTGCTGAGGTTGATAAATGAGTACCAACACAAGTTGGGTGATATTGTATGTATATTTGTTCTATATGAAGCACTTAAACATAAGTGCTATATAATAACACATCATTATCGTTTGGCCTTGGGAGTCTGCTTGCATTCACAGTGATTTGTTAATATGGGCCTATACACACTGATCTTAACGATGCATATGGTGATCCATTCTTGTATGAAATGTATATCACTTTACAGTGAGAGCGTAACCCATATTTTTCATAGTGTACTTAGAAACAATGCTATGTGATGCCACTTCCTGTTTTGTCGAGTGGTGAAAGGTCATGTTCCATCGCTTCCTGTGATGTCACTTCTGGGTGGGGTAAAATTATATCACTTCCTGTGATGTCATCAGATGTTAAGGGTCATGTGATGTGCTACCTCTGGCATTTTGGTGAAATGACGTCGCTGGCTGCACGGCTCTATCAAACAATGACTAAAAGTGGGTGATATTATTATCACAAAATACATTTTGTTGTGTGTCTTGAAAGCACATTTACAAACCCAATGGAGATTAAGCTCATATTACTTTACTTTCCAGTGAAAACAGGGAGTCTCTGCCACCCTGCACGCGCTGCGCTGGGTTAGCCCACGGACACAAGGCGATATTTAAACACCTGTTCACAAGTGACTTAGGGTCGACTGTGCGATCTGCAACACTATGACGAAAACCTTTAGAGCGATCCTAGCCAATGGGGATTCCAGGATGTGAACTATAGCACTACCTCCATCACTCTGAGCTAGGAGTGTAACCTGACTCGGGGCAGGCAGACCCGCAGGATTACTGGGAGAATTCCCTGCTCTTTTTTCCATTTATCGCTCCAGCATGCTGCGAGGAACCGTAGCCTCCAACACAACATGCTTGTGAGATCAAAGGAACCACCTTCTAGGCGGAGGTTCATTAGTATTAAGGAATGAAAATGCCAATGAATCATAAAAGCAAAAGGAATGCGCGTCCGGTGTATGCAGGAAGAAATTGATAGCTGGCCCAGAAGCACAGCGTATTCCACAATTGCTTTGCATGCAGCATACAGAAACCCATTACACGCGCAGCCCGCGGCGAACAGTTACATCGCATACACCGAGGAGCACTTAATATTAGTCACACTTGCACACGGGGGCTGCGTGGATGATGGCGGCCATCGCTCGAAATGATCAAAAACACTTCTGTTTGTGGGGAGGGGAGGTGTAATGCTTACCAGACAAACACGAAATAGGCACAACGAGATGTTGCTGCAAAATTCCAAAATAGAAAGAACAAATCAAGCGCAACAGCAGCTAAATATACCTGCCGCTGCACGGCATGGAGTCCTTCTTCCTCCATGATTGTCTTCATCAGCTTCGTCATCACGTAGGCATCCTACGTGAAAAAACGTCCCTACATCATGAAGCCTTAAAGGCATTCCAGAAAGTGTTGGCAAACTTTTAAACAAACACACAATGCTCTCGGGTCTCATATGGACTTTATTTATGTGCTATTACATAGAGCCTTCTTTTAGCAGAAGCTCAGTTTCAGTTTCCAGGCAGCATATCAGGTGAGTGCATCGATCCAGCTCTGTGAATTCTAAATGCATTTTGTGCGCATTGAAAAACTCTGTATGTATGCAGCAACTTGACCAGCATGGCAGCTGCGTTTGACTTTTTGGGGGGCTTTCATGTGTGTGCAATGTTTTTTTATGCTGGGTCTCAAGCTTTCCCTTATTGCCACATTGGGGATTTTGAGGGTTCTCGGGCCTGCTTGGAGGCCAAAGGTTTCTCTCCCATGGAGTGCATGCTTATGTTTAGGCCTCATGGCTTCCATTTTCACCCAACATAGTCTCACGCTTTACCCTTGCCACATTGGGGATTTTGAGGGTGCTGGGTGCCTGCTTTTGACTGGATGGCAAAGGATTCTCACCCAGGGGGTGCACGATATGTTTAGGCCTCATGACTTCCATTTGGGATGGGTTCTATAGTTTGTCTGGCCATTCGCAACTTGTTTTACCCCTTCTTCCATTAAGTGCTGCTAGTATTTTTACGGTGCGTTCCCTTACTTGTTCCCTAGGGACAAATATGTGTTGGGGACATTTGTGACCAGTCACTTTTTACTGCAAGAAAACTATTTCTGTGGCATGTTTGCTTGTTAAGTGTGATTCCTGGTCAATGGTTTAGCACTTTTACATTGGGTGTTGCAATTTAAATGATCATATCCATATTATGCATTTTACATGCAATTAAAAAGAATGCCAAAAAGGTATGCTTAGCAAAGCATTAAAAAATCATTCAGCACAAGTGCAACTAAGCAAAAGCTGAATGACAATCAGTATTAGTCTGCAAATTATCCAACAAACTCTGTGATGCTCTGAAGTAATCAGCAAGCCATCCCCAAATCATCAAGAAATGTTTCATGGTGATGCTCTTCAAGTAATCGGTAGGTCATCCTAGAATCATCCCCAAATCATCAGGGACAAACATGTTTTGGCTCTTCAAGTAATAAGCAGGTCATCCCAGAATCATCCCCAAATCATCATGGTGATGCTCTTGAAGTAATCGGCAGGTCATCCTAAAGTCATCAGGATCAAAGAGTTTTCTAAAATAGCGATGATGCTGGCATTATCAGCAGGTCATCCTAAGCTCATCCCCAAATCATCACCCAACCTTTCTGAGACATTTGCTGATGACTTTAACAGCCTGATGACTTCTGATGATGTGGAAAGGACTTCTAATGTAGTTCGATGATCATAGGATGACTCCAGGATGGGCTCTAAAGTCATCCTTTTAGACCTGGGATATCAAGTGTTAGATGGGTGTGGCATGAAATGGGCACATTTGCAAAAAAATGCATGTGGAGTAAACAGCATGCATGGACCATTTTATGCATACTGCATGCGTGGATCATTGCATGCATGCATGCATCATTACATGCATGCTTGCTGCACACTTGTACGTGAAGCCCAGTGAAATATGTATCCTATTAGCCGGAGACAGATTATTTTTTTTTTTGTTTAAGTTGGAATTTGGCCGAACACTTATTGGAATCCGAAGCTTGAAGTCATATATCTCATGGGTCTGGCCTGGTGCTGCATGTGAGCATGTACTACAGAGCCATGTGTCAGGCTCTGGGCTTATATAGTTGTCTACATGCTGCTTCAAAGCATGCCCCGGAGAGCAGTGTCTCAGCGTTGGACTTGTGCTGCTGTGTACTTGTTGCTCCTAAGCTGCCCTGGGGAGCAGTGTCTCAGGCTCTGGGCTTGCATTCCTCCAAGAGCAGTGTTTCAGGCTCTGGGCTTGCATGCTGCGGAGAGCAGCATCTCAGCTCTGGACTGGTATAGTTGTCTACATGCTGCTTTCTAACCATGCCCTGGGGAGCAGTGTCTCAGGCTCTGGGCTTGCATGCCCCAAGAGCTGTGTCTCGGGCTCTGGGCTTGCATGCTGCGGAGAGCAGTGTCTCAGCTCTGGGCTGGTATAGTTGTCTACATGCTGCTTCTAACCATGTCCTGGGGAGCAGTGTCTCCAGCTCTGGGCTTGTGCTGCAGTGTACATGCTGCTTCTAAGCTGCCCTGGGGAGCAGTGTCTCAGGCTATGGGTTTATATATGTGTCTACATGCTGCTCCTAAGCTGCCCCAGAGAGCAGTGACTCAGGCTCTGGGTTTGTGCAGTGCATCAGAAGGTGGTGGCCGTGAATATGCGGGTGTCTGAATCTGGAGTCTGATTACTGACCCTCACCTAGTGACCAGTTTCAGCCAGAAACTGATATTACAGCAGCAGTGACATCACATCGGAGTGTGGGGGTCCCAGCAGCTTCTGGTCAGGTGAGTGAGGGGTGTGTAGGAGTGTGCTGTGTCATGTGTGGGATATAGTTATCTCATTTTTTTGGATGTCTGTTTGCCATCAGCAATCACACTTTAGGCGTGTCCCTGAAGTCACACGCTGTTGGCAGTGCCACCCTCCTGGTACACAGCTGACTCACCTGCCAGGCCTCCTGCACGCCCATTCCCTTCAATGCCCCCCTCACTTCCCTGCTCCCCAAGCTATGCTTGAGGGGCGATGGGTGCTGACTAGTTTACGGTAGCAGCATTCACCTGCTGAGCTGTCTGGTGATCTGTGGCACCTGCCATGGTTCGCGTTGTGGCTGTTGGGGAATTTCAGGCAGCGCTCACCATATACTGTAGATCAGAAGAGACCCCTACATCGCCAGCACGTGACTCCTTGGTACGGTTTCATGGAATCCCACGAGCAGGCTCCCCCCCCCCAATTTACATCATGTGTGTTTCCCAGATGGACAGAACAAGTAAGAAAGCCATAGACATGCTTATGGCAGAAATTGACATCATAGGACACATGGGCTAACATGTAACTTCTTAGCAGGAACTAAGATTTCAAAAGCGAGAATCAGAATCACGGGCAGGAGCGCTTGGGACAGAGGCTGTTATGGCGAATTATTGCCCGGAGCTCCTGTAGATGCCGGAAAGGGTCGTCTTTCCCAAGGACATTCTAACGGACCAGGGGTTGACTTTTATGAGTAAGTCTATGGGCGAAGTCAAAGAGCTACTCCATATTACCAACTTGCAAACTTCAGTGTACAATGCCCATGTTAGGCGGAAACCTGTGCAGTTCCCTCTGGGACCACTGCAAAAGATTTAGGACTACAGGTGTTTGGCAGTAAACCCACTTGGTAGCAGTCTGTACCACACAGATTCACTTGGTAGCTGTGGCTGAGCAGTCAGACTTCCCTCAAGAAGAGTTAGACAGTATGTGGAGTATACAATATAGGGCAATTCTTCACAGTAAGACAAGCAAACACGCAACAAGGCTTCAGTGTAAAGATATACAGGTATTTATTTATAACGGAACATCTATAGAAAACACTCTGGCACTATCACGGCAAACAATTCAATTACAATTACTCTACGAAGCAAAAGATCAATCCCCCTAACAATAGTTTGACAAGTCTAGGTTTTACCAGCATCACTTCTTTGCAGACAGAGGTGTATGCTGCCACCTAGATAGCACTCTAGTATTCGTTAGGACGGAAGAGAAAAATTAGTAGGTTACGAAATCAACACAGTTCAATACATCACGGGAAAAACGCAAGGCAAGAAGAAAAGAACCACAATAGATCATAAAGTTCAGAGGCCAGGCCCACTCGGAGAGAGGCAAGGCGATATGTCCCAAAAAGTCTCTTTGTGGAAATGCGTTCGAGTCTGTGTAGCAAATTGTTATTGGAAGATTGAACCAGTTCAGAACAATACGCTAGAGAAAGCTAGTAGGTGACCCTATGGAGAGGCGAGGATTAAGACACCTCACTCTATCCGGCAACAAGGGAAGCCAGGCGGACACAGTACCTTGATTGTGGAGAGACAGCTCCGGCGGGGGCAGTTGTTCCTGGTGGTGGATGCACGTCGGGTCTTTGCCAAGAGTAGAGATGATCTCGTTGTCGAAGAAAAGTGAAGTCCGGTGCACCACCAGGGAAGAGACCAGCCGCGGAGTGCTCCGTCACAAGGCACCACCTTTTGGTCGCGGTACAGGGGTAGTGGCTATCCGGTTGCCGAGGTGCTCTGCACGGGCAATTCGACCACTGCGTCCTGAGGCGAAGAAAAAGCAAAGGGGACTGGTTGTTCCCACCAGTCAGGGGAAGAGACTCTCCGGCAGGGAGATCTCCTCTGTCGTTGGGAAGTGGTGAGTCGGTTCAGCAGGGCTCCACCGGAGGTGTCGTCGTTGCAGGTCGGCTCAGTTTTACCCTCATCGGATTCTTAGGTCCTGTGGCGACTTCTGAAGATCCAGTCCCAAAAGCCCTGCTTTTATGCAGAAAACCCCCATTCATCCAGCCTAGCTGTCAATCAACACACGCTAAGTTGTGAGCAGGGAGGCTCATCACTTGGGCCAATCACACCAGAGTGCGACCGGAGTTGGCAAGGCAACTCGGTCCAGGGTGCCTAAACCCCCTCCCACAACCCTGTGTGACCCAGACAGAATGTCACCACTTTGGAGGGTCTCTGTACAGAGGCCCGCCAAAAGTGGAACAAAGGGCTCAACCTTTGGTTTAGGAGTCACAGAGACGAACACAGACGCCATTTTAAAAAACCGAGTTCTGGCAGAAAATACCATCCGATAGACTTATTTAAGATAAGTAGACCGGTGGTATGTTAGAGATTAATGAGAAAAAGTATCAATCTCCAACAATGGGAAGAATCCCATAGAGTTATATTCAGGGTCGAACATAACAAGTAGTTTCCACTGCCACCAGCCAAAACTCAACGAGGGGAGACGGGACAGTGCCCCCTCGAATAACAGATCCAGGAGTAATCGAATTACCCCTACTAGTACGTCCACAATAGGATGGTTTGTACTAGTTCTGTTAGTAAATTTAGGTGTAGTAAAGCCAATGGTCACTTTACATGCCCGGGGCGACAGTAGTCAGTCCCCGGGTATGGAGTCTATGACGGGGGTCCCAGTGTTACGGCACGTAGTGTGCGGTGTAACACACATAGAAAAACACATGAGGCCCTATGGAGTAAAAGACCCCATAGCCCATAGAACACATTGACAGTCAAAGGAATTACACACATTCATGTCCAAGAGTGGGAGAAAAAGAGTCTCACTCTTGGCAGTATGGAAAAAAACAAACTCCAGAAATCCAGCAAAGCTGCTGGGGCACTCACTAGGTTAGGAAATTCAGCCTAAACAGAGAATTCTCCCTAACACTCTCCCCCCCCCCCAGACTAAGGGACAGGAGGATTTAATCCACTCCTGGATGAATCACATACCTCTAGTTGATGACATACATCCTAGAGAGACCATCAGCATTTTGGTGGTGACACCCTGACCTGTGCTCAATGGTGAAATCGAACCCTTGCAGGCAGATCGACCATCTCAATAGTTTTGGGTTTTCCCCTTTCATTTGCATTAACCATCTCAAGGGTTGGTGGTCAGTCTGAATGACAAAAGTAGAACCATACAAGTACGGCCTAAACTTCCTCAGAGCCCACACGATAGCAAAGCACTCTCTTTCGATTGTTGCCCACCTTGTTTCAGGATCCTTCAGCTTGCGGCTGATGAAGCAAACGGGGTGCTCCCTACCTTTCCCATCCAGTTGACTGAGTACGGCACCTATTCCTACATTCGAAGCATCTGTCTGCACAATGAAGTGTTGGCGGTAATCAGGAGCTCTGAGTACTGGGGCTTGGCAAAGAGCCTTTTTCAGATTTTCAAAAGCCTGATTGCACTCCTCGTTCCATCTAACCTTTTTAGGAAATTTGGGTGAGGAGATGCCATTCATCTAACCTTTTTAGGAAATTTGGGTGAGGAGATGCCATTCAGTGGAGAAGCTATGGTCCCATAGTTCTGTATGAAATTCCTGTAGTACCCAGTGAGGCCTAGGAAGGCTCTCACTTGGGTTTGAGTAGTAGGTGTTGTCCAATTTTGCACAGCTTCAATCTTGCTGAGCAAAGGCCTTATTTCTCCACCTCCTACCTCATGTCCAAGATACCTTACTCTGTCCAATTTGGCATTTACTCGCCTTTATGGTCAGATTGGCTCGTCCAAGAGCCTGCAAAACATCTCACAGGTGGGTTACATGTTCTTCCCAGGAATTGCTGAACACTGAGATGTCATCCAAGTATGCCATGCAGAAGTCCTCCATCCCATTCAGAACCTGGTTTACCATCCGTTGAAACGTAGCAGGTGCATTCTTCAATCCGAAAGGCATTACCTTAAACTGGTATAAGCCAACGGGGGTAGAAAATGCAGTTTTCTCCTTGGCATGGTCTGTCAGGGCTATTTGCCAATAGCCTGACGTCAAGTCAAATGTGCTGAGGAACTTGGCGGCGCCAAGTTTATCCACCAACTCATCTGTTCTTGGCAAAGGGTGGGCATCAGTCTTGGTGACTGCATTAAGAGCTCTATAATCCATGCAGAATCTAAGCTCTTTAGATCCGGCCTTTGGTACTAACACAACTGGGCTAGACCATGGACTAGTAGAGGGCTCTATTACCCTGAGATCGAGCATCTTGCTGACCTCACCTTTGATGTGGGTTCGTACGTTTTCTGACATTCTGTAGCCTCTGCTCTTGCCCGGCAGACAGTCACCAGTGAGTATGTCGTGCTGGCCCCAAGGGGTCAAGCCTGGCGAAAGCGAGAACAGAGAGGCAAACTGATTCAACATAGATTTGCACTCTTCTTGTTGCTTGGGTGTCAGATTGGAGGAGAGATTTACTCCTTTAATTTGTTTGTCCAAAGGTAAGCCTCTGAGGAGATCCGGAAGAGCTTCACTCTCTTCTTCTTCCTCTGACGATGCTAGAAGCAACGCTCCTACATCGGGTCTTGAGACATACGCTTTGAGTCGGTTGGTGTGAAAGACTGTCAGAGCCTCCTTGGGATTGCCCAAGTCCACCAGATAGTTGACCTCTCCGAGTTTACCCACAACTCTGAAGGGTCCCATCCACTTGTCTTGCAAGGCACTCTGCCTTGTTGGGATCATAACGAGAACGAGCTGGTCTTGAGCGAACTCAACCATGTTAGCCTTTTGATCGTGCATGCTTGTCCAGCTTTCAAGTTATCGCTTGCTTCCGTCATCATGTGTGACATTCTCCTCCGGAGACCAATCATGTAGTCAGTCACTCTGACTGGCTTGGGGGAAGGAGCACTCTCCAACCCCTCCTTAATCAGGGCCAATGGACCTCTGACGGGATGACCATAGAGAAGTTCGAAGGGAGAGTAACCTACTCCCTCCAGAGGGACTTCTCTATAAGCAAAGAGAAGGCATGGCAGTAGAAGGTCCCACTTACGCTTAAGGGGCTCTTCTAAAGCACCTATCATGCTCTTCATGGTTCGGTTGAACCGTTCTACCAACCCATTGGTTTGGGGGTGGTAAGCTGTTGAGAACTTGTAAGTAACTCCACAGGTTTTCCACATGGCTTTCATGTAGTGGGACATAAAGTTTGACCCCCTGTCAGAGATTACTTCCTTAGAAAACCCGACCCTAGTAAAAATACCAAGGAGGGCCTTAGCCACAGCCGGAGCTGTAACAGTCCTCATAGGAATTGCCTCAGGATACCTAGTAGCATGGTCTACTACAACAAGTATAAACCGGTTGCCTGAGGAGGTTGGAGGATCAAGGGGACCAACAATGTCAATCCCTACTCTCTCAAATGGGACTCCCACAACTGGGAGAGGCACTAAAGGTGCCACATTCTTGGAGCCAACCTTACCAGAGGTCTGGCAGGTGTGGCAGCTCCTGCAGTGTTTTTCCACTTCGGCCCCCATCTTTGGATAATAGAAGTAGAGCGAGAGCCTTTCCTTAGTCTTCTTGAAACTCAAGTGACCAGCCAAAGGAATCTCGTGGGCTAACTGCAAGAACTGTGGTCTGTTCTCTTGGGGGTACTACAAGTCGTTTGTAGTCTCCAGGTGCAGACTCGGTCGGTTCACTGTAGAAGAGGCCATCTTCCCAGTGCAACCTGTATTTCCCAGGCTCTTGCCCTTCAGCCTGAGCATCTGCCTGGTGGCGAAGACCTTCCAGAGTTGGACATTCTCTCTGTCCCTTACTGAAGTCTGCCCTGCTGGGTCCACCTTCTGCCAGTAAAGACTGCAGCTCAGGATGGTCAACAGGATCCAGATCTCCAATGAGTTCCTGGCCTTCTATTAGCTCTTCCTCAGAGTCTAATTCTACCACACAGGATTGTACCTCCCTCTCAGCCTCAGCTGGAGTTACGGGTGTAACTTTGGACAACCGCGGGGAAGTCCGTGTTGGCTGCACTGGAATGCCGGCTGCGGGTTTCAGGGTAGAAGTCTTAGGTTTCCCCTTCGCTTCTGTTTTCTTTGAGACAGCGGCTGATAATTCCAGTGGAGCAGGTGTGATTTCTCTCTTCATCATCTCCTGGAGAGTACCGCGCATGGTCCTCTCTCTTGTGGGTCTGGTTAGCTCCTGTAACCGTTTACTAGGAGGTCTGGGAGTATGCGATACAACTCAGAGAGTTTTCAAATCGTTACCCAACAGTACGCGTCCTGGTACCTCACTCTGTATGCTGACAGGTATCTTCACAGTCATGTCGTTGCACTGGATGAGAACTGGTAATTGGGGAAGCATCTGCACAGGCCCTCCAGCTAACTTGGTGAGGCGTTTGGGTGCCTTAGCAGCATCCTCAGCCTGAAAAAACGATTTATCCACCACAGTTATGCTGGCCCCAGTGTCCCTAATGGCAGGCGTCTCCTGACCATTCACCTGGACACTGTCCTTATAATACTCTTTAGTATTATCGGGGATAGAATTATAGACATCTAAATTCTGTTGTTCCCACAACCCCAGAGATACTAAAGAAATGCTGGCTGAGACTCCAATGGGTTCGTCAGCTAGCAGTAGAAAGTTTCCACTTGCCATTTGGACTTCCTCCTCTGGAGCGAAGGCTAAGGAGACAAGCTGGACCCCTGAAGGTTTACCCTTACATCTGGGATCTCCTTTCACGTGGTCAGTCGAGCCACAAACAAAGCATTTACCGAATGCTTTCTGGAATGGTGGCTTGTTCTGGCCTCCTTCAAGTTTTACACCAGAAGAAACACTATTCTGCTGTGGTTTTCCTTGTGGCTTACCCTTCTGGTTGTGTTTGGGGCCCTCTTTGGAATTTGAGTTATTAGAATTCTCTTTTGAGTCTTTTTTAGGCTGTTTTCCCTCATCCTTTTTCTGAGTTGCCCCAGAATCCTTGTGAGTAGCCCTGTTGGCAACCCACAAGTCAGCAGCCCTAGCTAGCGTCCGGGAATCTAATTCCTTCGAATAAGCCAAGTGCTGTCTGAGCTCAGGAGAACAGGCATCATAAATAGACTCCAACATAAAAAGATTCTTCATACCCTCATAAATGTTCACTTTGTAACCCTTAATCCATCCCTCTAAGTTTTTCAACCCTTCACTCACCCAGGTAGCCCAAGGGGTACCATCATGCTTTTTGAGGGTTCTAAACCTCTTAAGATACTGGGAAGGGGTCTTCCCGAATCTAGCTATCAAAGCTAGTTTCACACTTTCGTAATCCGTCTTATCCGCCTCCCCCAATTCCATTACCACATCAGTCGCAACAGGAGGGAGCCTAGAGAACAACCAGGGAAGTAAATCATTCCCGGTGATGTCCTGGAGCCCATGATTGTACTCAAACAGTTTTAACCAATCCAACACATCCAATCTCGGTTCACACATACCCAGTTATTCCTTCGGCATCCGGGGTCTTTTGGGACTGGAGCTCCTAGAGGAACCAGAGGAGAGAAAAGCATTTTCCATAGACAACTTTTTCATCTCTAACTCGTGATTAAGTTCTATTTCTCTGAGTCTTAACTCAGCTTGCTTCTGCTCAGCCTGGGCATTCATCCGTCTGAACTCGAGTTCTTGGTTTCGTTCGGATTGGGCTAAGAACCATTTGTATTCTAATTTGAGCTTCATTTTTTCGAGTTCAAAATAAGCAGGGTTACTTGTGGGACCTGGTATGGGCCCCGTAGGTACAGCGGGTAAGGCAGGTAGAGGAGCAGGGGAGACAGTTTTGTTAGCCCCTCCTTCCTCTTCAGCCTCTTCATCACTATCATCACAATTATGATTTAGATCAACACCATCACTGTTATCTACATTTGCTGGAGAAATTGGTTCCTCTGAACCAGTACCCAGACTTTGGTTCGCCAGCAATCTCTCTATTAGTTCTAATTTCTTGCCTCTTACAGAAAGATTCTCTTGCCTACAGAGAGCTCGCAAACTCTCAGTATTTTCACCTGACAAGGATTCTTGACTGTAAGTTTCTATCGTAGACATGTTTTTGAAAGTTGCTTTTTAGTGCTAAGCTTTGTGGTTAGTTTTCCTAAAGTGTCGAAAAGCACTCTAAACTGTATACTCGATACAAATCCCACCGCTGTACAATAGTGTTAGGCGGAAACCTGTGCAGTTACCTCTGGGACCACTGCAAAAGATTTAGGACTACAGGTGTTTGGCAGTAAACCCACTTGGTAGCAGTCTGTACCACACAGATTCACTTGGTAGCTGTGGCTGAGCAGTCAGACTTCTCTCAAGAAGAGTTAAGCAGTATGTGGAGGATACAATATAGGGCAATTCTTCACAGTAAGACAAGCAAACACGCAACAAGGCTTCAGTGTAAAGATATACAGGTATTTATTTATAACAGAACATCTATAGAAAACACTCTGGCACTATCACAGCAAACAATTCAATTACAATTACTCTACGAAGCAAAAGATCAATCCCCCTAACTATAGTTCGACAAGTCTAGGTTTTACCAGCATCACTTCTTTGCAGACAGAGGTGTATGCTGCCACCTAGATGGCACTCTAGTATTCGTTAGGACGGGAGAGAAAAATTAGTAGGTTACGAAATCAACACAGTTCAATACCTCACAGGAAAAATGCAAGGCAAGAAGACAAGAACCACAATAGATCATAAAGTTCAGAGGCCAGGCCCACTCGGAGAGAGGCAAGGCGATATGTCCCAAAAAGTCTCTTTGTGGAAATGCGTTCGAGTCTGTGTAGCAAATTGTTATTGGAAGATTGAACCAGTTCAGAACAATACGCTAGAGAAAGCTAGTAGGCGACCCTATGGAGAGGCGAGGATTAAGACACCTCACTCTATCCGGCAACAAGGGAAGCCAGGCGGACACAGTTCCTTGATTGTGGAGAGACAGCTCCGGCGGGGGCAGTTGTTCCTGGTGGTGGATGCACGTCCGGTCTTTGCCAAGAGTAGAGATGATCTGGTTGTCGAAGAAAAGTGAAGTCCGGTGCACCACCAGGGAAGAGACCAGCCGCGGAGTGCTCCGTCACAAGGCACCACCTTTGGTCGCCGTACAGGGGTAGTGGCTATCCGTTTGCCGAGGTGCTCTGCACGGGCAATTCGACCACTGCGCCCTGAGGCGAAGGAAAAGCAAAGGGGACTGGTTGTTCCCACCAGTCAGGAGAAGAGACTCTCCGGCAGGGAGATCTCCTCTGTCGTTGGGAAGTGGTGAGTCGGTTCAGCAGGGCTCCACCGGAGGTGTCGTCATTGCAGGTCGGCTCAGCTTTACCCTCGTCGGATTCTTAGGTCCTGTGGCGACTTCTGAAGATCCAGTCCCAAAAGCCCTGCTTTTATGCAGAAAACCCCCATTCATCCAGCCTAGCTGTCAATCAACACACGCTAAGTGGTGAGTGGGGAGGCTCACCACTTGGGCCAATCACACCAGAGTGTGACCGGAGTTGGCAAGGCAACTCGGTCCAGGGTGCCTAAACCCCCTCCCACATCCCTGTGGTAACCCAGACAGAATGGCACCACTTTGGAGGCTCTCTGTACAGAGGCCCGCCAAAAGTGGAACAAAGGGCTCAACCTTTGGTTTAGGAGTCACAGAGACAAACACAGATGCCATTTTAAAAAACCGAGTTCTGGCAGAAAATACCATCCGATAGACTTATTTAATATAAGTAGACCAGTGGTATGTTAGAGACTAACGAGAAAAAGTATCAATCTCCAACAATGGGAAGAATCCCATAGAGTTATATTCAGGGTCGAACATAACAAGTAATTTCCACTGCCACCAGCCAAAACTCGACGAGGGGGGACGGGACAGTGCCCCCTCGAATAACAGATCCAGGAGTAATCGAATTACCCCTACTTGTACGTCCACAATAGGATGGTTTGTACTAGTTCTGTTAGTAAATTTAGGTCTAGTAAAGCCAATGGTGACTTTACATGCCCGGGGCGACAGTAGTCAGTCCCCGGGTATGGAGTCTATGACGGGGGTCTGCTAGGACGCCCCAGTGTTACGGCATGTAGGGTGCGGTGTAACACACATAGAAAAACGTATGAGACCCTATGGAGTAAAAGACCCCATAGCCCATAGAACAAATTGACATTCAAAGGAATTACACATATTCATGTCCAAGAGTGGGAGAAAAAGAGTCTCACTCTTGGCAGGATGGAAAAAAAACAAACTCCAGAAATCCAGCAAAGCTGCTGGGGGACTCACTAGATTAGGAAATTCAGCCTAAACAGAGAATTCTCCCTAACAGCCCAAACCAATGGCTTGGTAGAAAGATTCAACAAAACCTTAAAATGAATTCCCCAAAAACTGGTAGACAAGGACAGTAAATGCTGGTACCCAATGAGCCAACGGGCACTATTTGCAGTGAAGAAAACCCCCCAAAATTCCACAGGTTTCTATCCCTTTGAATTGCTCTATGGAAGAGAACCGAAAGATGTCCTGGACATACTCTGGGCAACCTGGGAAGAATAAAAGGAAGCCCCTATTCCCGTCTCGCAAACTGCCACCCGAATGCGAAAACATATGAAGTTGGTCCGAGATGTAGTTTGTACCCATATGGAAAAAGCTTAGAGCCAACAAAAGGCCACTTATGACAAGAAAGTGAATTTAAGATCATTCTCCGTAGGACAGAAAGTACTGGTCCTCCTACAAAACCTCTGAGAACAAGCTGATCTCCAAGTCGCAGAGACTGTATGAAGTAGTAGAAAGAACAGGAACCTGTACTTATAGAGTAGCCGAATCAGATAGAAAACAGAAAATCCAATAATAGCACATAAATCTCTTGAAAGAGTGCAAAGAGAACCCGTCAGACACCCAGGCGAAAGTATTAGCCTTTCTGGTTCCCGAAGACATAGGGCCTCAATACGAGGGGTGCGGTAGGGGGTTAACAGCGCCGGTAGAGCTGCCGGCGCCGTTAACCCCCTACCGCCTCATTACGAGGTCTGCTTGCGGTTCCCGATAAGGACGTCTGCTAAAACCAGGCTTCCTTAGCGGGACCCGCTAGCAGACCAGGATGCTAACAACGGGCCCGTCATTAACGGGCCCTTTGTTAGCATCCTCCCCATTCCCATTGAGCCATATGGGGGCTCAAATGGGAATGGGAATGTACTGGGTCCGGGTTACAGGAAAGGGAATTACCGGTCCCTCCAAGGTCAGAATGGCCTGGTAATTCCCCATTGCTGGAACCCGGACCCGGTACCTGGTATGGGGATAGCCATGCCGCTAAATGCGGCATGGCTACCTCCATACTCGTAATGAGGCCCATAGATAACGCTGATTTAATTCCTTCCGAGTTATCTACTCAATACCAACAGGACTTAAACGATGTAGTAATTTAATTTCCCAATGTATTCTCATTAAAACCAGGAAGAGTAAAAGGTACATACCACTGTATTAGAACACCTAAAGTTAAAGTGGTACATTTAAAATCATATCGACTCCCAGAAGCTCGTAAGCAGATAGTGATAGAGGAAGTCAACAAAATGTTGAAAGCTAACATGATTGAGCCCTCCTCAAGTCCATGGTCCTCTCCTTTCGTGCTGGTCTCTAGACCTGACAGTTCCTGGAGATTCTGTGTTGACTTCCGTCAAGTTAATGCCATATCGGATTTTGATGCCTACCCCATGCCACACATCGACGACCTAATTGATAAACTCGGAGCAGCCACCTTTCTATCTACCCTATATTTATCCAAGTACTGGCAAGTTCCTGTATATTCACCAGATACGGAAAAGAATGTGTTTCAATGCTGCTAGGATTATTCCAATTTAAAGTTCTACCTTTCAGTCTACATGGTGCGCCATCCACTTACCAACACCTCATGGATCAAATCCTACAACTCTATTCTGATTTCTGTGGGGCTTATATGGACGATATCGTCATTTATAGGAAGACTTGCGAGGATCATCTCTTCCATCTTTATACCATCATGAAAGTCCTTAGGAATGCTGGCCTAACTGCTAATCCAGCTAAGTGCAGATCGGCCGAATCAGCCTTAAAATATATTGGCTTCTTCGTAGGGAACATGAATGTACAACCACAACATGAGAAGGTAAAAGCTGTCTTAGATACACCAACTCCCAAGACCAAAAGAGATCTTAGAGCTTTTCTCAGGTTAATAGGATACTACTGAAGGTTTATCCCCAACTTTTCGGACCAAACAGCCCGGCTGACAGATAAATTTAAGAATGCCGAACCCCAGAAACTTCATTGGAATGACGAGGATGAGATATGTTATAAAACCTTGAAGCAGACGCTGTGTCGGAACCCAATCCTAAAGGTAGTCGACTTCTCTAAGGAGTTTGTCTTACAGACAGATGCCTCCCTTACAGGGTTAGAAGCCGTCCCTTCCCAGGTTTGTGATGGATTGGAACATCTCATATTATTCACCAGTCGCAAGCTGTTCCAACGTGAAACATATCACTCTGTGTTGGCACTGAAGGCCCTGTCCATCAAGTGGGCCATTATACATCTGAGGTATTACCTATTGGGAAGAAAATCAATCTTTTTACAGACCACTCACCCCTAGTGTGGATTAGCCAACGCAAAGACTCCAACCCTAGGGTTATGCAATGGTTTCTAGACGTACAGCCCTATTGTTTCATTGTGGAACACAGAAAAGGAACAGTCCAGGAAAATCTAGACTTTCTTTCCTGGTTCTTCTGTGAAACAAATGTGGCTACATCGCATGGAGGAAGGGTATGTGAGAAACTTGAAGATGTCTCCCTAGCTAGTCCCCAGGGATCTGTCATCCAGGTGGCCAGGACATGGCCATCGCTATTGGATCCAGTGCCTGGGGGTGGACCAGTGAGGGAGGATCACCTAGATGGGGGGTCCTCAGGGAGTGGAATGTTTAGAAGTACTTTTTGTAATGTACTGATTAATTTAGTTTTTGGTTTCATTATGTTTAAAATTGATATAAATAACTTTATTTTCAGTAGAAATGTGCTGTCAAATATTTGAAAAGTTGTTTGTAACAGCTAAACAAATAAAAAAAATTTAAAAAAAGAAATGTGCTGTCAATTAGAGCTTTGAGGGTTAGTCTTCTGTAGTGGTTTGTAAGGGTAGATCGTGACTTTTCAGCTGTCTTCATAATATTGTGATTTTGCAGTGGGATGATTTTTATTGGTGGGAAGGTTGTAAGACTAGGGGGGTCATTCCGACCCTGGCGGTAAGGGGTTAACAGCGCCGGTAAATGTGCCAGAGCCGCCAACCCCTTACCGCCTCATTATGAGTTCTGCTCGCGGGACCCGCTAAGGACGCCTGGTAAACCCAAGCATCCTTAGCGGGTCCCGCAACCAGACCAAGGGCCTCATTACGAGGTGGGAGGAATGGGTTTAATGGCGCCGGTAATGGTGCCGGTGCCCGTAAACCCTTACCGCCCAACTCGGAATGACCCCCAATAGGTAAGCGTAGATTTCAAAGGAATACTGTAGACTAATATACAGCAAAACTATACTGTTACAATAACAGACAGATTAATACTATAGTAATGCACCTACTTTGTCGGATATGGTGAGTCATCTTCTTCCGGTGGGTGTCTTCAGTAATGTTCTTCTTTCCTGTAATTTTAAAAGAACATATGTGGGTATATATGGTAATGGTGAAGTACTTTTAGTAAAAGAGGTTGTTCTTTATGAATGTAGGAGGCGTTGTTGGGAAAAAGAGCTAATGTTATTGATAGTCTACTAAATTATGTGAACTATGTTGTCAGAACAGTTGGAATATGAGAAGTGCTATTTGGGAGATCAGAAAAAAACAGGGCAAAAATGTGTGTAAGAAAAAGGTGCATTTGTATGTTACTTTAGTGCTGCTGATTGTAATGAAGGCAGTGCTGTGTTTCTGATATAATGCCTTGTACTGTTTTAAACAACAGGGAAACTGGTCTAGTACTAATGCAATGGAGGATTGTTGCAGCAGTGTGTGGTATCTTATAGTAGAGGTTTGGAAAGAAGAGTACTTTATGTGTAAGGGGAAGTGTTGAACATAGATACAATGGTGGTATACATGTATGTGTGAGCAGGTGGAGAATGGTGGCAGTGGGAGGGATGTAATAAGTGAGGTTGGAAAGTGTGACATTTATAAGGAATGAAAAATGGAAAATGCAGAACTTTTAAAAATGTTTCTTTCTAGGATCATTTTCATGAAAGTTAAAAAATGGATATGTTTATTTATAGCAGCACTGTGTGCACTGGTAACACTCACACCCAGGACATCAAAGATGACATCACAAATGACATCATCAATGACATCCCTGATGATATCACATACCTGGGGTGGTTATTTTTATTCAGTGACAGTATTCATTTTAAGCTGAGGACTTCATGTTTTTATACTTTATTGAAACATGATACACATACAATAAAGGCACTGTGCATGCAGAGCTTGACCGTGTGCTATATTCTGACACATACTATAAAGGCACTGTGCATGTAGAGCATGACCTTGTGCTATATGCTGACCATACTATAAAGGTATTCTGACACATACAATAAAGGCACTGTGCATGCAGAGCTTGACCTTGTGCTATATTCTGACACATACTATAAAGGCGCTGTGCATGCAGAGCTTGACCGTGTGCTATATTCTGACACATACTATAAAGGCGCTGTGCATGCAGAGCTTGACCTTGTGCTGTATTCTGACACATATTATAAAGGCACTGTGCATGTAGAGCATGACCTTGTGCTATATTCTGACACATACTATAAAGGTGCTGTGCATGTAGAGCATGACCGTGTGCTATATTCTGACACATACTATAAAGGCACTGTGCATGTAGAGCATGACCTTGTGCTATATTCTGACACATACTATAAAGGTGCTGTGCATGTAGAGCATGACCGTGTGCTATATTCTGACACATACAATAAAGGCACTGTGCATGCAGAGCTTGACTGTGTGCTATATTCTGACACATACTATAAAGGCGCTGTGCATGTAGAGCATGACCGTGTGCTATATTCTGACACATATTATAAAGGCGCTGTGCATGCAGAGCTTGACCGTGTGCTATATTCTGACACATACTATAAAGGTACTGTGCATGCAGAGCTTGACCGTGTGCTATATTCTGACACATACAATAAAGGCACTGTGCATGTAGAGCTTGACTGTGTGCTATATTCTGACACATACAATAAAGGCACTGTGCATGTAGAGCTTGACTGTGTGCTATATTCTGACACATACAATAAAGGCACTGTGCATGTAGAGCTTGACTGTGTGCTATATTCTGACACATACAATAAAGGCACTGTGCATGTAGAGCTTGACCTTGTGCTATATTCTGACACATACTATAAAGGCGCTGTGCATGCAGAGCTTGACCGTGTGCTATATTCTGACACATACTATAAAGGTGCTGTGCATGCAGAGCTTGACCGTGTGCTATATTCTGACACATACTATAAAGGCGCTGTGCATGCAGAGCTTGACTGTGTGCTATATTCTGACACATACTATAAAGGTGCTGTGCATGCAGAGCTTGACCGTATGCTATATTCTGACACATACTATAAAGGTGGTGTGCATGCAGAGCTTGACCGTGTGCTATATTCTGACACATACTATAAAGGCGCTGTGCATGCAGAGCTTGACTGTGTGCTATATTCTCACACATACTATAAAGGTGCTGTGCATGCAGAGCTTGACCGTATGCTATATTCTGACACATACTATGAAGGTACTGTGCATGTAGAGCATGACCGTGTGCTATATTCTGACACATACTATAAAGGCGCTGTGCATGCAGAGCGTGACCGTGTGCTATATTCTGACACATACTATAAAGGTGCTGTGCATGTAGAGCTTGACCTTGTGCTATATTCTGACACATACTATAAAGGCACTGTGCATGTAGAGCATGACCGTGTGCTATATTCTGACACATACTATAAAGGCGCTGTGCATGCAGAGCGTGACCGTGTGCTATATTCTGACACATACTATAAAGGTGCTGTGCATGTAGAGCTTGACCTTGTGCTATATTCTGACACATACTATAAAGGCACTGTGCATGTAGAGCATGACCGTGTGCTATATTCTGACACATACTATAAAGGCGCTGTGCATGCAGAGCTTGACCGTGTGCTATATTATGACCATACTATAAAGGCACTGTGCATGCAGAGCTTGACCGTGTGCTATATTCTGACACATAATATAAAGGTACTGTGCATGCAGAGCTTGACCTTGTGCTATATTCTGACACATAATATAAAGGTACTGTGCATGCAGAGCTTGACCTTGTGCTATATTCTGACACATACTATAAAGGCACTGTGCATGTAGAGCATGACCGTGTGCTATATTCTGACACATACTATAAAGGTATTCTGACACATACTATAAAGGTACTGTGCTTCTAGAGTGTGACCGTGCGCTATATTCTGACACATACTATAAAGGTGCTGTGCATGCAGAGCTTGACCGTATGCTATATTCTGACACATACTATGAAGCTACTGTGCATGTAGAGCATGACCGTGTGCTATATTCTGACACATACTATAAAGGCGCTGTGCATGCAGAGCGTGACCGTGTGCTATATTCTGACACATACTATAAAGGTGCTGTGCATGTAGAGCTTGACCTTGTGCTATATTCTGACACATACTATAAAGGCACTGTGCATGTAGAGCATGACCGTGTGCTATATTCTGACACATACTATAAAGGCGCTGTGCATGCAGAGCTTGACCGTGTGCTATATTATGACCATACTATAAAGGCACTGTGCATGCAGAGCTTGACCGTGTGCTATATTCTGACACATAATATAAAGGTACTGTGCATGCAGAGCTTGACCTTGTGCTATATTCTGACACATAATATAAAGGTACTGTGCATGCAGAGCTTGACCTTGTGCTATATTCTGACACATACTATAAAGGCACTGTGCATGTAGAGCATGACCTTGTGCTATATTCTGACACATACTATAAAGGTGCTGTGCATGTAGAGCATGACCGTGTGCTATATTCTGACACATACTATAAAGGCACTGTGCATGTAGAGCATGACCTTGTGCTATATTCTGACACATACTATAAAGGCACTGTGCATGCAGAGCTTGACCGTGTGCTATATTCTGACACATAATATAAAGGTGCTGTGCATGTAGAGGTTGACCTTGTGCTATATTCTGACACATACTATAAAGGCGCTGTGCATGTAGAGCATGACCGTGTGCTATATTCTGACACATACTATAAAGGCACTGTGCATGTAGAGCATGACCTTGTGCTATATTCTGACACATACTATAAAGGCACTGTGCATGTAGAGCATGACCTTGTGCTATATTCTGACACATACTATAAAGGCACTGTGCATGTAGAGCATGACCGTGTGCTATATTCTGACACATACTATAAAGGTGGTGTGCAGGCAGAGCTTGACCGTGTGCTATATTCTGACACATACTATAAAGGTACTGTGCATGCAGAGCTTGACCTTGTGCTATATTCTGACACATACTATAAAGGCACTGTGCATGTAGAGCATGACCGTGTGCTATATTCTGACACATACTATAAAGGTGCTGTGCATGCAGAGCTTGACCGTGTGCTATATTCTGACACATACTATAAAGGCACTGTGCATGTAGAGCATGACCGTGTGCTATATTCTGACACATACTATAAAGGTGCTGTGCATGCAGAGCTTGACCGTGTGCTATATTCTGACACATACTATAAAGGTACTGTGCATGCAGAGCTTGACCTTGTGCTATATGCTGACCATACTATAAAGGTATTCTGACACATACTATAAAGGCGCTGTGCATGCAGAGCTTGACCTTGTGCTATATTCTGACACATACTATAAAGGCACTGTGCATGTAGAGCATGACCGTGTGCTATATTCTGACACATACTATAAAGGCGCTGTGCATGCAGAGCTTGACCTTGTGCTATATTCTGACACATACTATAAAGGCACTGTGCATGTAGAGCATGACCGTGTGCTATATTCTGACACATACTATAAAGGTGCTGTGCATGCAGAGCTTGACCGTGTGCTATATTCTGACACATACTATAAAGGTACTGTGGATGTAGAGCTTGACCTTGTGCTATATGCTGACCATACTATAAAGGTATTCTGACACATACTATAAACGCACTGTGCATGTAGAGCAGGACCGTGTGCTATATTCTGACACATACTATAAAGGTGGTGTGCATGCAGAGCTTGACCGTGTGCTATATTCTGACACATACTATAAAGGCACTGTGCATGTAGAGCATGACCGTGTGCTATATTCTGACACATACTATAAAGGTGCTGTGCATGCAGAGCTTGACCGTGTGCTATATTCTGACACATACTATAAAGGTACTGTGCATGCAGAGCTTGACCTTGTGCTATATTATGACACATACTATAAAGGCGCTGTGCATGCAGAGCTTGACCTTGTGCTATATTCTGACCATACTATAAAGGTACTGTGGATGTAGAGCTTGACCTTGTGCTATATGCTGACCATACTATAAAGGTATTCTGACACATACTATAAAGGCACTGTGCATGTAGAGCATGACCGTGTGCTATATTCTGACACATACTATAAAGGTGCTGTGCATGCAGAGCTTGACCGTGTGCTATATTCTGACACATACTATAAAGGCACTGTGCATGTAGAGCATGACCGTGTGCTATATTCTGACACATACTATAAAGGTGCTGTGCATGCAGAGCTTGACCGTGTGCTATATTCTGACACATACTATAAAGGTACTGTGCATGTAGAGCTTGACCTTGTGCTATATGCTGACCATACTATAAAGGTATTCTGACACATACTATAAAGGCGCTGTGCATGCAGAGCTTGACCTTGTGCTATATTCTGACACATACTATAAAGGTGCTGTGCATGCAGAGCTTGACCTTGTGCTATATTCTGACACATACTATAAAGGTGCTGTGCATGCAGAGCGTGACCGTGTGCTATATTCTGACACATACTATAAAGGCGCTGTGCATGCAGAGCTTGACCGTGTGCTATATTCTGACACATACTATAAAGGCACCGTGCATGTAGAGCATGACCTTGTGCTATATTCTGACCATACTATAAAGGTATTCTGACACATACTATAAAGGCACTGTACATGTAGAGCATGACCTTGTGCTATTTTCTGACACATACTATAAAGGCACTGTGCATGCAGAGCTTGACCTTGTGCTATATTCTGACACATACTATAAAGGCACTGTGCATGCAGAGCATGACCTTGTGCTATATTCTGACACATACTATAAAGGCGCTGTGCATGCAGAGCTTGACCGTGTTCTATATTCTGACACATACTATAAAGGCACTGTGCATGCAGAGCATGACCGTGTGCTATATTCTGACACATACTATAAAGGCACTGTGCATGCAGAGCTTGACCGTGTGCTATATTCTGACACATACTATAAAGGTACTGTGCATGCAGAGCTTGACCGTGTGCTATATTCTGACACATAATATAAAGGTACTGTGCATGCAGAGCTTGACCTTGTGCTATATTCTGACACATACTATAAAGGCACTGTGCATGTAGAGCATGACCGTGTGCTATATTCTGACACATACTATAAAGGCACTGTGCATGAAGAGCTTGACCTTGTGCTATATTCTGACACATACTATAAAGGCACTGTGCATGTAGAGCATGACCGTGTGCTATATTCTGACACATACTATAAAGGTACTGTGCATGCAGAGCTTGACCTTGTGCTATATTCTGACACATACTATAAAGGTGCTGTGCATGCAGAGCTTGACCTTGTGCTATATTCTGACCATACTATAAAGGCGCTGTGCATGTAGAGCATGACCGTGTGCTATATTCTGACACCTACTATAAAGGCGCTGTGCATGCAGAGCTTGACCGTGTGCTATATTCTGACACATACTATAAAGGCACTGTGCATGCAGAGCATGACCGTGTGCTATATTCTGACACATACTATAAAGGCACTGTGCATGTAGAGCTTGACCGTGTGCTATATTCTGACACATACTATAAAGGTACTGTGCATGCAGAGCTTGACCGTGTGCTATATTCTGACACATAATATAAAGGTACTGTGCATGCAGAGCTTGACCTTGTGCTATATTCTGACACATACTATAAAGGCACTGTGCATGTAGAGCATGACCGTGTGCTATATTCTGACACATACTATAAAGGCACTGTGCATGTAGAGCTTGACCGTGTGGTATATTCTGACACATACTATAAAGGCACTGTGCATGTAGAGCTTGAACGTGTGCTATATTCTGACACATACTATAAAGGCACTGTGCATGTAGAGCATGACCGTGTGCTATATTCTGACACATATTATAAAGGTACTGTGCATGTAGAGCATGACCTTGTGCTATATTCTGACACATACTATAAAGGCACTGTGCATGTAGAGCATGACCGTGTGCTATATTCTGACCATACTATAAAGGTACTGTGCATGTAGAGCTTGACCGTGTGCTATATTCTGACACATACTATAAAGGCACTGTGCATGTAGAGCATGACCTTGTGCTATATTCCGACCATACTATAAAGGTATTCTGACACATACTATAAAGGTGCTGTGCATGCAGAGCTTGACCGTGTGCTATATTCTGACACATATTATAAAGGCACTGTGCATGTAGAGCATGACCTTGTGCTATATTCTGACCATACTATAAAGGTACTGTGCATGTAGAGCATGACCTTGTGCTATATTCTGACCATACTATAAAGGTACTGTGCATGTAGAGCGTGACCTTGTGCTATATTCTGACACATACTATAAAGGCACTGTGCATGTAGAGCATGACCTTGTGCTATATTCTGACCATACTATAAAGGTACTGTGCATGAAGAGCTTGACCTTGTGCTATATTCTGACACATACTATAAATGCACTGTGCATGTAGAGCATGACCGTGTGCTATATTCTGACACATACTATAAAGGTACTGTGCATGCAGAGCTTGACCTTGTGCTATATTCTGACACATACTATAAAGGTACTGTGCATGCAGAGCTTGACCTTGTGCTATATTCTGACCATACTATAAAGGTACTGTGGATGTAGAGCTTGACCTTGTGCTATATGCTGACCATACTATAAAGGTATTCTGACACATACTATTAAGGCACTGTGCATGTAGAGCATGACCGTGTGCTATATTCTGACACATACTATAAAGGTGCTGTGCATGCAGAGCTTGACCGTGTGCTATATTCTGACACATACTATAAAGGCACTGTGCATGCAGAGCATGACCTTGTGCTATATTCTGACCATACTATAAAGGCACTGTGCATGCAGAGCTTGACCGTGTGCTATATTCTGACCATACTATAAAGGTACTGTGCATGCAGAGCTTGACCTTGTGCTATATTCTGACACATACTATAAAGGCGCTGTGCATGCAGAGCTTGACCTTGTGCTATATTCTGACACATACTATAAAGGTACTGTGGATGTAGAGCTTGACCTTGTGCTATATGCTGACCATACTATAAAGGTATTCTGACACATACTATAAAGGCACTGTGCATGTAGAGCATGACCGTGTGCTATATTCTGACACATACTATAAAGGTGCTGTGCATGCAGAGCTTGACCGTGTGCTATATTCTGACACATACTATAAAGGCACTGTGCATGTAGAGCATGACCTTGTGCTATATTCTGACCATACTATAAAGGCACTGTGCATGCAGAGCTTGACCGTGTGCTATATTCTGACCATACTATAAAGGTACTGTGCATGCAGAGCTTGACCTTGTGCTATATTCTGACCATACTATAAAGGTACTGTGGATGTAGAGCTTGACCTTGTGCTATATGCTGACCATACTATAAAGGTATTCTGACACATACTATAAAGGCACTGTGCATGTAGAGCATGACCGTGTGCTATATTCTGACACATACTATAAAGGTGCTGTGCATGCAGAGCTTGACCGTGTGCTATATTCTGACACATACTATAAAGGTACTGTGCTTCTAGAGTGTGACCGTGTGCTATATTCTGACACATACTATAAAGGCACTGTGCATTCAGAGCTTGACCGTGTGCTATATTCTGACACATACTATAAAGGTACTGTGCATGCAGAGCTTGACCATGTGCTATATTCTGACACATACTATAAAGGTACTGTGCATGCAGAGCTTGACCTTGTGCTATATTCTGACCATACTATAAAGGTACTGTGCATGCAGAGCTTGACCTTGTGCTATATGCTGACCATACTATAAAGGTATTCTGACACATACTATAAAGGCGGTGTGCATGCAGAGCTTGACCGTGTGCTATATTCTGACACATACTATAAAGGCACTGTGCATGCAGAGCTTGACCTTGTGCTATATTCTGACCAGACTATAAAGGTATTCTGACACATACTATAAAGGTGCTGTACTATTGACCGTGTGCTTATATATCTGAGATGTTCGCGGACATCGGGGAAGACAAAAACACTTGATTTTTGGCTTTTGATGGCCATATCCCATCCTCATCACCCCTCACCTCCCCAGAGATTGTTTCATTAGTTTGACAATTGTAATGTTGTGTTTTTTAATATGTTTTACCGCGATGTCCGCAAACATGGAATCTGTTCATGCAAAGTACGATTCATCCGCCTCCAACTCCCTCAGGGTCAGTCGCTTCTCCATGCAACGAGTTGGTGGTAGATCTCTTTCTTCGGCTGGTGCCTCCCTCTGGAATAACCTTCCTGCCTCCCTTAAACTTGAGGAGAACCATCTCCGGTTCCGGAAGCACCTCAAAACGTTTCTCTTTGTTTCTGCGTTTTCTCCTCCTCTCCTCTGCTGACCTCCTGGCTGTAACCAGATCTACACTGACTACCTGGACACCCTCTAATCTCGGGCCCAGGTCCCTCCCTCGCCAGCATCACACACCCGCACTTCCCGCCTGGCAACCCTCGCACTTGGGGACTGTTTTCTTATCCCTACAGTCCCCCTACCATCCCTTGACACCTGGTGTCTGCACTTACCCATGCACTTGCCACTTGCTGGCCGTTACTTACTTATTGTTATTATCTATTCCCAGGTACTGCACTGGCCCTGCCCCCTTCCCACGCACTTGCACGCTCTAAATGACACCTGGCCTAGTATGATCGCTGTCTGTCTTCCCTTTGTTCCCCTCCCTTGCCCCGTCGAGCCTTGAAACACTTGTGTGTAGGCGCGTTATAAATGCCATATCATATCACATCATATTCTTTTCCAATCACTACTATAACACACTGCACACTGCTCCAACCACAAACTGCCATTCCATTATCATTCGGCCACAGTTGTCATATTATTTAACAACATTGCAACACATTACAAATATAGCAGTCATTCTCTTTCTATTCCTATGCAAACATTGCTCTTCATTAAATAATCCATCAATTCCTTACTGCCTGGATTATGATGTTTTGAGGAAAACTGTTGTTGTTATAAAGGGAGAGTAAAGAAATGAAATTGTGGTATACCATTTGATGAGAGATGGACATCCACAAAACATCATAATGTTCCTATTTATTCCATCACACCACCACTCCCTTACTCACTGGCAGCAGCACTCACTCGCAGCAGTACTCACTAGCAGCAGTACTACTCAACACATTCTACTATCAATAGTTTATTATCCTTCCCCCATCACCTAAATATGCATATTTTATACATCGCAGTTATTGTTACTGCAATACTTCTTATAAAATCCATTATAGTTACAATATGCCAACATGTATCTAACTACTGTACGCATACCCTTAATTACAACACACTCCAATCAAACATCCTATCACACTTACACTCACATAAATTATCCATGCTAACACACACATGTATTCTGTAACATGTATATTCTTTAAAACTATATAAATGCCAAAAACTGTGTGTAAACACAGTTGTTTTATTTTATCCACTAATGTTTTTATTTTTTTCTCCCAATGGCCCACTGATTATTTAACATCACTACAACAAGAGTGTAACACACACTAATGTTGTACCAAACATGGTACATACGATGTACTATTTATGAGGGTCAGAAAAGTACATCTATATTTCCAATTCTATGCTATTAAAAGTTTTAAATTGTCTTGTTTTACAAATGATACTGCTTTTATCACAGAAAAAGAACCAGAGATTCCAGCTTTATCTCCATATGCAACTAAGTATCGATATCCAGTGTTCTTTTCCTTATTTTCTTCACCTATAGATTCCATAAGCACTATCCTCAATTCTTCTACAATCATAAATACGATATACACTTCAATTATATCATCCCACCATATTATAAACACAGTATATTCCCCCGACAGTATGTATAATTACTATAGTGGTTATAGTGGCCATGCCCTCAAGAATCTGGCCACTGGGCACAACCACAATGCAATGAAACCATGATATAACAAGTATGTGCAGTATACCTTCAAATAATACTCACCCACAACCCCCCCAATCCCAAGAACGCCTGCAGTTAAATATTTGTGTCAGCGGCCACAAACATTCCCAGCCGACCTGGCAGCACCTGTACTACTTTTTTCACCTATAAAACAGCTCCATCTTAACTATCCCTCTTCCTCACGCTTTGCAGTCTCTCTTTCGGGCAAAAAATAACCCTAAATGTATTTTCCAGACAATTATCTCACTGCGCTGTCTGCGGACAACAGAAGTGGTTAGCGGATCCAATATGGTGACCGTTTCAAATATTCTCACGCACCTCATGTTTTTCAACATCCAATCAGCAGGCCTCTTTGATGTCCGTGGATACCAACCCATTATCTGATTGGCCCAGGGGCGTCTGCAGTCTTTGAATCAGGAAATGAATCCACGGACCAGACCCAGATATCACTAATTTTGTTGTACCCCGTATTTGGAAATTTTTGGAAAAACTTCTTGATGGATTTACATCAAATTTACAAAAGCACACTTTTGGGACCAAGCTGCAGCTCCTGGCACAAGTTTGGTGAAAATCTGTAAAGCAATTTGGGCTGTAGGCGCAAGCAAAATAGTGTTTATGATGATTTCAAACATTTTGGGACACCCCCTATAACTTTGCCCCCAAAGACAAAAACACCCCAAATTTTGCAAAGTCATTCCGAGTTGGCCATACCCTTTTTTACTTTTTTTGCAAAGTTTGGTGAGGATTCGTCCAACGGCGCCAAAGTTATAAGCCGCCCAAAAAGTGCTCTTCCTATGGGTTGAGCAACTTAACTATAACTACAGGGTCTCTACTGAAGGCTGTGTAACATACATATATATATATATATATATATTCAGTAAAAAAAAACGTTGTTAAAGGGACGTTATGGTTCCAAGTAAAACCGAAAAACCCCTGAAATTCGCCAGTTATGATAAGCTAATTAACCATAACCCGCGCCATCACGGTGCACTGCTAAGACTAACACACAGGACATCAAAGATGACATCACAAATGTCATTGATGACATCACTGATGACATCACATGTCTGGCTCCCCCTTTTTTGTTTACTGACATATCTATGCCACATGGTTTTCTTCAGTAAACATGAAAAATGTCCATGACCTTCTCAAGTTCTTCTTTCATTGCAAATTGCAAAGAAATTCCAGACACATGTCCTAAACTGTTCACTCCACAATGAATTATAATTATGTCTGGATGATGCTCTGTCTCTAAAGTAGCACAGAGAGGTACCAAGACCAGCCACTTCATTTCACGCACTCCATGCCAGTGCACTTCCTCATGAGGGAAACCAAGATCTGCAGCTACTCCACAACGTTCTGCATGCACCTCCAACCAATGTATTCATGAGACTCCCAAAATCCAGATAATCTGTTTTCGAAAACACACAGCCATAGCTATGTGTTCTTCTCTCAAGAAAAAGACGTTCTCACAAAATCTCTCCTTACACAACACACCCAGTAAACTTTACTGAACAATCCCTAGCTCTACTCATTCTCATTTGCATGCCTCTCCACCCCAGAATCCCTGTATGTAAAACGCGCTGTCCGCAGACTACCACCATGTCTGCGGACATATCGAAAATATGAGCGTGGTGAATGTACATTTAAATAGTGTGCCCCATTTCCCCTTTGAGGTGGGCTCTGAAAAGAGCCTTTTTTATTTTTTTGCAGATGCCTGACAGACACCTGTTATTTTGTATTTTCTTTTTTTTTTCTTCTTACTTTACAACTAGAATCTTTACATAACCTTCTCCAAAGCAATCCTTACATTCCAAAACAGCATGGCATTTCCCAAAAAAGATAAAGAAATGCCATCTTCTTTAAAATAAACAACATTACTCGGTAGGCATTCTTTGGGGTTTGTCGGCGAAAAAAAAGAAAGTGTGGGCTGGGCTGTTGTGCAGTGTATGCGTGTTTTGTGCATGAGTGCCTGAGTATGATGGTAAGTATGATTGTGGAGGTGTGTGATTGGGTTTATAGTTATAAAATCGAAAACCATAATGTTGAAAGTCATAATATAGAAAAAAAATGTCGAAAACAAAAAAGCAGAATTTGTTTTTTATTATGTTTTTCATTTGAAATGGGGGGGTTCCCCCCAAACCCCCTTTTTTAATTTTTTTTTGTTTTGACCTTTTTTTTAAATGCGAACCCCCCAAAAAAATATATAAATAAAAAAATAAAAAAAATCGATATTTTGACTGCACACCGTGTGATTGTGCAATGGGCAGGAACATCAAGTTGGGAAGGCTATTCTTGTATTTGTGTGTTACTATACTGGGCTTCAGATGACAATATAAAATATGTAGCTGGCAAGGGGATGCACTAATACTACATCTAATGCAAAAGGGTTAATATATGTGTTTCTTCATCAACACTAAAATGCTAGTGTGTTTGAGTAACAGTTAGAACATTATGTTAGTTTTGTACTTACTTTTTTGTATGGAAAGAGTAGGTTTCTTCTAAGTCCTTGTTCGTACTTCAGACGCTGCTGCTTTTCAGGAGACGAGTGTTCAATGAAAGTGTAAAAGAAAGAAGTTAGTGCATATGTGTGTTTATAGCACTTTTGTTAATGTAGACATTGTTCTGCACTTTTATTTGCCTATGTGCATCCTGTATATTTTTTATGTTATGTTAATGGATGTAAATATTTATATGCATTTTGTGCTATTTTTACAGGGTAAATGGCAGAGATTGTACATATAACCATTCAATGTATTCCTTTGTGAAGGTGTGGGTAATAAAGCAGAAGGATTTGATATAGAGGCAGTGGTGTCGTTTGATCTGGGAGCCTTTCTAATGATATTGTCTGTGTGTGTGCTTGAATGAAGATGTATGTACTCATCTTGGCTGCATGTAATTTTATAACACACTGGAGAGTCTTTCTCATAATTATACTGTTATTTTTCACATCTTATAATAAGAAACCATATTTTTATAGGCAGGTGTGTGTATAAAGAAAAATTTGGAGAGCTGAAAGCAAGTTTGTACAGGAGGGCGGAGCATCCTCTGACGGGCCCATAGGTCAGAGCTCACTCTCGAGTACCTGTAAAACAAGATAGCTGCACCTTGAGGAGGTTGGGGTGCAGGATTCTCTTACTCCGACACAACTCAATAAGGACAACTCAATTGTTTGTCAAAGGGAAGTCTGTTTAATGACAAGTACAAAAAACGGGGAATCAAATGGTAATCAACAGTGTCGCGATCGCCTGTCTCGCTTCAACTCCCAAATTCTTCATTCAGACAGCAATAGTTATAGTCAAAACTCGTCATCATTGACGCCTAACTCTACAAGTTTGTTATGCAATATTATTGGTTGGAAAAGGTAACTTAAGTATAGGTGCTATATCTGTGGTACAACGTTGTTTCATCGCCTGTTGTTACATCGCCAGGCTTTTAAACGTGCACATTACATCGTATGTGCACATCAAATCTTTTAGTGGGGGTGGAAAAGGGCAAATAAGGGTTTGGGCGGGTGGGCAATAGTAAAAAATAAGTGTTGGTGGGGGGTTTGGGACGATGGAATGTGCACGTTTAAAAGCGTGGCGATGTAATGGCAGGCGATGAAATCACATGGAACATATCTGTCTATGGTAATAGAGCATGCAGATTGGATAACTCTTATCGGGTGGGCGTCTATGCCCATCCCTCTGCATCACTCGTGCTAGACGTCACTACAACTACAACATCTTATTGGTTCTACGAGCTATAGGACCCTAGATTACGTGGTCCATTGTGATTGGGCAGGTTACACCCCTAGACATACATCTCCACTTTAATTAGCAGCATGCAGAATGGACATCCAGGTGCCTTGTGCCCCAAGATTCACCCTGCCTCCTTTCCATCAATCAGTACTTTTAGGGCTATGTGTTAATTAGTTGGCTGAGGATGGCCTCGAAACTGTAGCCTCTTATCTGGAGAAGTTATGGCATCCTTGGTTCTGGGTGACATCAGACGTTGGTAACTCTTCAAGCCTGGCTGGTCACATGTCTGTTCACCCATGGAGTCGGGAATGGGGATCAACAGAATGCCGCTGCCGGATTTACCGGACCACCGGGGCTGTAATGCCCTAATAATTCCAGCAAGTCCGGCGCCGGTAATTCACTACGGGTCCAGCAGCAGCCTGCCAGTTTTACCCTCATGACAGCGGCAAGAGTGTCAAGAGTGTTGCAGATAGAGAGATTGAAGTTAGCGAGGGATGTGTCAGGGTGGGAGTCAGCCGCAGGCATGGGAGGAGGAGAGTAGGTGGAGACAAAGGCAGCCACTGTCACTTTTTTCATGGGTCTGGTGACTTTGAAGCCGAGTGGCCGTGCCAGTTGTGTTGCTGCAAGAGGAGAGGAGAGCTTCAGGTGTGTTGGGGAGTGATAGCTACTCAGTGTCTCCCATGGGGAGTGATAGCTATTCACCCCAGTTTATCCCATGGGGAGTGATAGCTACTCACCCCAATGGGGAGTGATAGCTGCTCACCTCCAGTGTGTCCCATGGGGAGTGATAGCTACTCACCACCAGTGTCTCCCATGGGGAGTGATAGCTACTCTCCCCCATGGGGAGTGATAGCTACTCATCCCCAGTGTCTCTCATAGGGAGTGATAGCTACTCACCCCCCATGTCTCCCATGGGGGGTGATAGCTACTCACCCCAATGGGGAGTGATAGTTACTCACCCCCAGTGTCTCCCATGGGGAGTGATAGGTACTCACCCCCATTGTCTCCCATGGGGAGTGATAGCTACTCACCCCCAGTGTCTCCCATTGGGAGCGATAGCTACTCACCCCCAGTGTCTCCCATAGGGAGTGATAGCTACTCACCCCCAGTGTCTCCCATGGGGAGTGATAGCTACTCACCCCCCAGTGTCTCCCATGGGGAGTGATAGCTACTCACCCCCAGTGTTGTCACTGAGCTTTTAGGTTTCTCACACTATTTTCCCATTGGCTAACGAGTGGGTCAATGTGTGGTCCTCTACTGGAAGACTCTCTCCATTGGCTAACTAGAGGGGCCAATGTGTGGTCCTCTACTGCAAGACTCTCTCCATTGGCTAACTAGAGGGGCCAATGCGTGGTCCTCCACTGCAAGACTCTCTCCATTGGCTAACTAGAGGGGCCAATGCGTGATCCTCTACTGCAAGGCTCTCTCCATTGGCTAACTAGAGGGGACAATGCGTGGTTCTCTACTGCAAGACTCTCTCCATTGGCTAACTAGAGGGGCCAATGCGTGGTCCTCTACTGCAAGGCTCTCTCCATTGGCTAACTAGAGGGGCCAATGCGTGGTCCTCTACTGCAAGGCTCTCTCCATTGGCTAACGAGAGAGGCCAATGCATGGTTCTCTACTGCAAGACTCTCTGTGGCACACTCAAATGGCTGCGGGCCAAACTTGCCAAGTCTTCAAATTGGGAGTTAGAGTCAAATCTCCACCCACCTCAATAACCTGTCGTAAGCCAGACAGGGCGTCCTAGTTCCCTCCTGACCTGAGTGGTTCCCTCCTGACCTGAGTGGCTCCCTCCAGACCTGAGTGGCTGAGGGATGAACTGTCTCCTCCCCCTCATTTTACCTCTGCATGACAACCAGCTCTTTCTGATGTTTCCACGTCCACCTGACAAACACCACTTCATCACCTCATTCTGTCTTCTCCTGACAGCTGCCACCCGCTGATGTTACCACCTATTCCTGACAATGACCTCCTCCTGCCTTCCCCTGACAGCTGCCATCTCCTGATGTTACCACCTATTCTGGACAATTACCTCCCCCACCTCCTCCTGACTGCCACCTCCTGATGTTAGCCAACTGCATCATCCTGCTGTTTTCACCTCCTCTCGCGTATCGCCCCTCCTGATGTTATCACGTCCTCCTGATAACTGCCTTGTCTTGGTACAACTTCTTTCTGTTAAACACTTGCTCCTGATGATACCACCTCCTACTTCTCTCACACTTGCCTCAAGTTCCTGCAACGCCATCCATTTCTCGCCTTCCACCACTTTCCAGCCACATCCACAGCTGCCTCTAATCACCCACACTGATCAAATGGAGTTGTGTGTATTTTATGCTGTCTTCTTCGGCCCCTGCCTGCCCTTTCTCATCTGATTCATCTGCTTGAGGTGTATCACACAATAACACATGTGGCAACCTGTTTAAATACTCTGGCCCTCGTGACGAGTGGTGTATTACAAGCAGGTGGCAATTCAGATAAATCGACTTTACTACCGCACCACTGCACTGTGTGTTATGGCGGCAACCGGGGTGATTTACACCCAACAAAAAGATGGAGGTAAATCGTCCACCTTAACTCTCAAAATCCACAGATTGACTGTGCAGAATTACTGCTCATGGTAAATATGCCAAAAAAATCTCATGGAGACCTTTGAACCCCAGAAATGGGTGATTAGAGAGTCCCTCCCCACCATGGTAACATCCATAACCAGTCAGAGCGACTTCACCACGATTCATTATTACATGGGTACTCAAGCAGGGAATCCTTGCGGAAGTTACAAGCCATGCAAGCTCCCTACTCTCAGAAAGTCTGGAGTCACAATTTTGCCCCACAATTTTCTGCAACCAATGAAGCTGCTCACATTTAAATCTTCTTGTTCAGAAATTGTTGTTGGTTATTGGAATTTCGGCATGTTTGCAATGTCACACAGCAGCCCCACCAAGGAAGCAGCTGATCTCCACTATAAGAAACAAGGAGTGGTGTCAGAGAGTAGCAGGGAAAAGTGGGGCAAGGACGAAGTGAAAGAGTGGACTTGCAAGTCACTGTCTGCAAATGCACAGTGAGGAACACAATCACTGCCGAAACCTTCTGTACAACAATTCAGGAGTGGCACACAAACACATGTCAGTAACTAGAAATCGTAAAAACAATTGGACATGGGGCTTTCTGATTGTATGCTCTCTTCTTCCTGCCCCTGGATTCTATTCTTAGTGAGGGTCTATCCTTGTGCCTTGTGAATAGGGAAGGGCTGGGATGTGGTTGCTGTCCCTGAGTGCTCCTGGTACTACTTTGGGAATAGTGGATTCAACCAAGCCTTTAACTTAACTGTCCATCATCTTGGAATTATTTATATTCCCTTCATCATTTCTATTTTTAGATTGTGCTTAGGTTTCAAGCTGATCTTTTTCATTCTTACATACATGACAATTTTCTAGAAAAGATCTGTTTCAAATACTAAATAATGACATATAAATATATGTTGTGCCGTCGTATTGCATATTAGACAAATCTACAAACACAGTAAATTAAATGTAAAAGTATCACACAATTTGAAACTCGCTTACGGAGAAGCGAGAATAGGTAAAGGAGAGGGGACCTCGGACAGGATTGTGCTGGATTGTACATATTGAGAGTAGAATACAACAAAAATACCAGTCAAGAACATAAGAGCATCAACAGCTGTACAGCGTCCTCCATTTACACACAGGGTTTTATTTCAGTGTTTTTTTTTTACTTTCTCTAAAGTCCTATATATTTTGATGGACAGACATACCGATACATTAATCAGTAAGTGTGCTGGAGTGGGATGGGGCAGTCTGTACACTAGCCAATTCTGTGTCGATTAGTACAATGCCATGAAATAATATCTGAAATCGTTGTTTCTTTCAGCCGAGACTAGAGCCATTTCTGCAACCAAGAATTTGCACATGAAGACGAGACGGGGGAATACAGAGTGGACTGAGAGAAGCTCTGCAGAAGATGGGCAGTGCCAT
This sequence comes from Ambystoma mexicanum, assembly GCF_040938575.1. Classification (NCBI taxonomy): domain Eukaryota; kingdom Metazoa; phylum Chordata; class Amphibia; order Caudata; family Ambystomatidae; genus Ambystoma; species Ambystoma mexicanum. Next base: position 1,169,690,813 of record NC_090941.1, on the reverse strand, counting down.
TCCCCTGAACCTGTAGATAATTTACCATCCTCCTCGGGGAGTCCAATGCCCGTCACCCCTATAAAGATCAAAACAAAGGAGAAGGTGGCTGCCTGCAGAGTCTGCGGGATGTGCTTCACTCACAGGTCCATTCTAATCTCACACATGACATCCCATGCAGGTGAGAAACTGTACCCGTGCACAGAGTGCAAGAAAAGCTTCAGTCATGCCTCAACTCTAAAACAGCATCAGTATCTTCACACTGGAGAAAAGTCCTACACGTGCACAGAGTGCAAGAAATACTTCAGTTCATCCTTATCTCTGAAAAGGCATCAGATGATACATACTGGTGAGAAGCCCTACACGTGTACAGAGTGCAAAAAGAGCTTCATCCAGCCCTCAACTTTGATAATCCATCAGAGGATCCATACTGGGGGGAATCTGTACCCGTGCACAGAGTGTAAGAAAAGCTTCAATCAATCATCAAATTTGAAACAGCATCAGAGGATCCATTCTGGGGTGAAGCCCTACAGGTGCCCAGCGTGCAACAAAAGCTTCAGTTCATCCTTATCTCTGGAAAGACATCAGATGATCCATACTGGCGAGAAGCCCTACACGTGCACAGAGTGCAAAAAAAGCTTCATTCAGCCCTCAGCTCTGATAATCCATCACAGGATCCATACTGGGGAGAAGCCCTACACGTGCACAGAGTGCAAGAAAAGCTTCAGTTCATCCTTATCTCTGAAAAGGCATCAGATGATCCATACTGGCGAGAAGCCCTACACGCGCACATAGTGCAAGAAAAGCTTCAGTTCATCCTTCTATCTGAAAAAGCATCACAGCATCCATACTGGGGGAAAGCCCTACACGTGCACAGAGTGCAAGAAAAGCTTCAGTCACTCCTCAGCTCTGATAATCCATCAGAGGATCCATACTTGTGGAAGCCCTACAGGTGCACAGAATGCAAGAAAAGCTTCAATCAGACCCCAGCTCTGTAAAGCCACCAGGCAATGCAACTCATGAGCAGGCATGTACACGACAGAGGATAACATGCCTCAACACGGCTCAACAATATCATGCATTAATCAGGAAATGAAATCCCGGCTGAACAGTTAAACGATTAATAAAATATAGCACCTCACTGCCCTACAGCACAGCATGTACATAAGGAATGACCACATGAAGAGCGGATGCGAATATTTCTAATACTCAGGAACCTATAGCTTCCTCTACACATTATCCCACCCCAATAACATGTGCACCTGCAGCCTATATACTGTACCCTGGGATACACATGGCCAGATACATATCTATGTACTCTCTGCACCTGTGTATCTGCAGCCTATATACTGTACCCTGGGATACACATGGCCAGATACATATCTATGTACTCTCTGCACCTGTGTACCTGCAGCCTATATACTGTACCCTGGGATACACATGGCCAGATACATATCTATGTACTCTCTGTACCTGTGTCCCTGCAGCCTGTATACTGTACCCTGGGATAAACATGGCCAGATACATATCTATGTACTCTCTGCACCTGTGTCCCTGCAGCCTATATACCGTACCCTGGGATAAACATGGCCAGATACTCTCTGCACCTGTTGTCATGATCTCTGCTTCCAAAAGGTCAGGGTTTTCCCAACTCCCTTGGAAGCAGATCCATAACCCAGGTTCCGAGGGCCAACCAGTCCCAATTGGGACCTTTTGGACCCAGTCCTGGCGCCAGTGGCACCAGGCTCATAAATGTGCCCAGTCCCAGCGCTGAAAGCGCCGGGCTCATAATGCTTGGGTGGACTTACCTGCAGCAGACCATGCTGCTTACTTGCCTGCCAGCTGAGCCTCTGATCCTCTTCTGTTTGGAACTACTTTTCCTGTTGGGTGGGGCAGGAGCCACTCCCTAGATTCAGAACACTGGAACTCTTCTGGAAAGCAGGAACTCTTTTCTTACCTAGGCGTGGCTGTGGAAGGAGACACCTAAGCACTACAGGAGGCTATTTAAACCACACCCGGTGGATGAATCTTGCTTTGCGTTATTCTGCATCCTCTGCAGCAGAACGCTCATCGTGTCTTCTGCATCGGATCCTGGGCCTAAGGAAAAAGGCTTACCATCCTGATTCCAGTCTTCAGCAACACCTATAAAGATAAGAAAGAACAGGTTAGCATTCCGGCATCTGAAAGACAAAGGCTTACCTACTCTTCGTGCGCTCCGGAGGTCTTCACACTGCATTCCGGCATCTGAAAGACAAAAGCTTACCGACTCTTCGCACGCTCCGGAGGCCTTCGGCGCTGCATCCTGCATCTGAAAGACAAAACAAGGTGCGTTTAAAGACATTGGGGAACTTTGATACTCACGTGCCATTACTCCTTTCCACATCAACCCCAGTGGGTATTCCGGCACCCTGCAGCCGCTCCGAACTCGTACCTGCAAAATAAAAGACAGTTAGAGCGCATCGTGAAGCAGGCAACAAGCGCTTACTTACGTGCTTCCAGGCGCTTCTATTCATCACACGGGCTCCATCTTCAACTCACTTCAGCCCGTCATCCGCCATCGCCGGAACCTGCAAAACAAGAGACATCATTGCTAAAGACTTTAAAGACAATAGAATTACTCGAAACTTACCGTTCGTGCAGTAAACGACGGACAGCAGTCCTCTGAAGTCAAGAGGCCTGCGCTACCGATCCAGTGAAGAAACTGGTTACAGCACCCTGCCCCGAGGCAGATGGAGAGCTCGGCATTCACTTACCTAAGGTGAGAGCGTTAACCTTTGGGGGTCTACAGGAGAGCAAAAAAGGGAAGAGATAGGGACACCCCAATAACCCCAGTTCATTAATCCCATATTTTCTGTCTGCAGACATCTTACTCTTGAAGTCAGGCATACAGTGCACAGAGGTCCAGCCCAAAGAGCCAACCGGGTGCTACACATCACCTTTGAAGATACGGTAGTCGCCCAGTCAAGACCAGCGCCTCTGCGAGAATCAGGTGAGCGTTACAGAACGCAAAGCCTACCGCAAAACTCTCGCCCAGGCGCTATGGAAACCTCGGATACTGACCATCTAGCCCGGTTACTTGGGGAACTAAGGGCAGAAGTGCATGCAGCTCGTCAGGAAACGAATGCTCTAAGAAGGGAACTAATTATTTCCAAGGAGAGAACAGACGGTCTTGCTAGACAATTGCTACAGTCACAAGCCGGACAAACCCCGTTACCCGCATCAGGGGCAAATCTTCCTTCAACATCCTCTATGAATCCAGTGCAGATCAACCTACCTGGGAATGTACCTCTGGCTCCGCCCGAACGATTTTCTGGTGACCCAAAGAGGTTTGCAGTATTTATCAATCAGTGCCGGTTGCACTTCTTATGCCGGCCAGCAGCCTTTCCAACTGATCAAGCTAAAGTAGCTTTTGTACTTTCGTACCTTAGTGGCAATGCGGCAGACTGGTCGATCCCTCTAGTTAATCAAGATGATCCGGTTCTCCATGATTTTCAAGCCTTTCAGCTTAGTATGGAAAAACTGTTCGCAAGACATTCACAGGGGCAGGCCTTGGACAATGAGCTTCTTTCGTTGCGACAGGGTAATCAAGACGTTTTGGCTTATATCGCATCTTTCAATAGACTAATAGTGGAAACTCAATGGCCTGAGGACAAAAGGATTACGCTGTTTTACAGAGGTCTACGTGGAGAGCTCAAAGACGTTTTAGCCCAAGTAGTGAATCCCCCACAAGACTGTTCGGATTATATAGACTTGGTCGTTCAAATAGATCATAGACTGCAGAACAGGAAGGCCGACCGTTCCAAGTTTGATGCTCGAGTATTTTCCAAACCGCCAACTCCTTCCAAAGGAGTAGACTCCGGGGAACCCATGCAAATCGGGGGACTGAAAGGTCCTCTAACACAAAAGGAGCAGGAAAGGAGAAAACAGTTGCAATTATGCTTATATTGCGGAAACTCAGGGCACTTTCTTCGAGACTGTCCGGTGAAACCTGCCAAGAAGGCAGTAGGAGCTGCAGTTACCAAAGTTACAAACTCTGAGCAGGGAAACGACCTCGCCCAACAAGAATAGAGGTCCTCTTGCCGAGCGTGAAAACCAGTTCCGTGACCTCGCATTTCGTGATACCTATGGTCCTCATTAGCCCTGATAATCCGGATCGATTACATGCAATTGAAGCTTACGTCGACAGCGGGGCCATCGGCAATTATGTGGATCATGAAATGGTTTTGAGGATGAATCTAACTCTTTGTCCCAAGGCTGTAAAGGACGTCATTACTACAGTGGATGATACGGAGATAGCCTCCGGGCCAGTAACGCATACCACTCAAGAGGTGACGCTAGTAAGTCAAGATGGACACCATGAGAAGATCGTGTTCGATGTGATCAAGGCCCCTCAGTTTCAGATTATTCTAGGAATACCTTGGTTAGAGAAACACAATCCTCTGATCGATTGGCGAGCAAGAACGGTCCAGTTTCCAGAATGTGTCTCTACTTGTCACCCTCCACCTGGTGTTGCACTGGCAGCAATTTCTTCAGAGACTCCCCAGTTACCTCCCGAATACCTTGAATACCAAGATGTTTTCTGGAAGGATCAGGCTAACACTCTACCTCCTCATAGGTCTTATGACTGCCAGATAGACCTGATACCTGGATCTACTCCTCCTTGTAGTAGAATTTATGCCCTCACCGAGCCTGAGAACCTTCACCTTCGACAATACCTGGATCAATACCTGGCGAATGGGTTTATTCGTCCTTCCAAGTCCCCTGCATCTTCAGCTTTGTTCTTTGTTCCAAAAAAGGAAGGAGACCTTAGAACTTGTATCGATTATCGCTCCCTGAACCAGATCACCGTTAAGAATAGATATCCGTTACCTTTGATCCCTGAACTCCTGGACCAAGTCAGAAAAGCATGCATATATACAAAGCTGGATCTTAGAGGAGCTTACCACTTGGTACGAGTAAAAGAGGGCGATGAATGGAAGACGGCCTTCCACACCAAGTATGGGCTATTTGAATATCAGGTCATGCCCTTCGGACTTTGCAATGCCCCGGCCGCCTTTCAATATTTTATGAACGATGTCCTCAGAGAGCTCATAGATGTGTGTGTTGTTGTTTACATTGACGACATCCTCGTTTATTCTTCATCGGAATCTGAACATCGGAAACACGTGAAAATGGTCCTCGAAAGATTGCGTGAACACAAACTTTTCGCTAAGTTGGAAAAATGTGTTTTCAACGTGACTGAAGTTGAATTCTTGGGATTCATATTATCACGTGGCGGAGTACGTATGGATTCAAAGAAGGTCGATGCAGTTCTCAAATGGCCATCACCATCCTCCGTAAAAGGTGTGCAAAGCATGTTAGGCTTCGCTAACTTTTACCGCAGGTTTATCCCCGAATTCTCTCGAATAGTCCAGCCCATCACTGCCTTGTTAAAGAAAAACAAACGTTTTGAATGGTCTACCGAGGCGGAACAAGCTTTCCAGGATTTGAAGACTAAATTTATCTCTGCACCAATCTTAAAACACCCTCGCCCCGAACTCCCCTACATCGTGGAAACTGATGCTTCAAGCCTTGCCATGGGGGCAGTTCTATCACAAAAGGACCCGGTAACCAATCAGTTGCATCCCGTGGCATTTTGGTCCCGCAAATTCTCGCCTCCTGAAATCAATTACACGATTACTGACAAGGAACTTCTGGCTATCAAGTCTGCCTTTAAGGCTTGGCGGCATTATCTGCTGGGGGCCCGACACACCGTTACTGTGATTACGGATCACCGAAACCTGCAATATTTGAAAACCGCAAAAGCCCAATCCTCTAGACAACTCCGTTGGGCATTATTCTTTGCCGAGTTTGACTTCATAATTACCTATCGACCTGGTACAAAGAACGGTAAAGCTGATGCCCTTTCTCGGATGGGAGTGGAAGAACACTTGATCAACCCTAAACCTGTACCAATCATTCCCGAACAAAGAATTCTGGGTGTAATCGCCACAGAATCCATAGAGGAAGTTAAGGATAAAGCCAGGCAACTTGTAACTCCAGCAGACATACAAAATTGGCATCTGCAGGGAAAGGACTTTGCAGTAAAGGACAACTTATTGTATTTCCAAGAACGATTATACCTACCCAGCACAGATTTACAGAAAAAGTAATCTCCTGTTATCACGATTCTTTAATGGAAGGTCATCCCGGTATGGCCAAGACCTCAGAAAAGATCAAGCGCTACTTCTGGTGGCCGTCTTGGAAAAAAGATATTAGAGACTTTATAATGTCTTGTGGAGTATGCGCCCAAAACAAGAGTCAAAAGGAAAGACCAGCAGGCCTCTTACGCCCTATTGACATCCCACCTCGCCCTTGGCATACGCTTTCTATGGACTTCATCACCGATCTACCTCCATGCTCCCGATACAATACGATTCTAGTAATCGTGGACTTATTCTCCAAGATGGCGCATTTCATTCCGCTCAAAGGCTTGCCAACAGCAGCAACTCTGGCCCGAGAATTTCTCGAAAACATCGTCCGACTACACGGTTTTCCTTCGGTTCTAATTTCGGATCGAGGTAGTCAATTTATTTCTCATTTTTGGCGAAGTTGCTGTCGGTCGGCTCAAATTGATGTGAGACTATCGACCAGTCACCACCCTCAGACCGACGGGCAAACCGAGAGGACCAATCAAACTCTGGAACAGTATTTACGCTGCATGCTGCAACAAACTGAAAAAACTTGGAAAGACATCCTTTGGATAGCCGAATATGCCTACAATAACTCTGTCCATTCGGGAACTGGGAAAACACGTTTTTTTCTTTTGTACGGCAGTCACCCTCGAACCTCGGAGTTGGATCCCCTCCAAGATCTTGAAACACCAGCAGTAGACTACCTGCATTCTACAATCACCCAAGCCTTTAAGGAAGCTGTTTCTCACCTTCAAAGGGCTAATGAACAATACAAGAAAGGAGCAGATCAACATCGGAAGGAAGCCCCTCAATATCAAGTAGGGGACCAAGTCTGGTTATCCACCAAATATCTACCTCTAAAAGGGCCACGCACATTCAACCCAAGATACCTTGGTCCCTATTCCATCACTACCATAATAAACCCAGTAGCGGTCAAGTTGGACTTGCCCCCTCACATGAAGATACATCCGGTCTTCCACGTCTCTCTATTAAAACCCGTGCAACCTCAAACCCGACTAACTAAATCTCCAAAACCCATCCTAGTTGATGGAGAACTCGAGTTTGAAGTCAAAAGCATTCTGGACTCCAAGATCTCCAAATCTAAACTATTTTACCTAATTGACTGGAAAGGCTACGGCCCCCAAGAGAGATCCTGGGAACCTGCTGAATATGTCCACGCTCCTCGCCTAATCAAAAGATTTCACCGAACATTTCCTGACAAGCCAAAACCCCCGGAGAAGCCCGGTTTGGGAGGGGCCTTGAGGGGAGGTACTGTCATGATCTCTGCTTCCAAAAGGTCAGGGTTTTCCCAACTCCCTTGGAAGCAGATCCATAACCCAGGTTCCGAGGGCCAACCAGTCCCAATTGGGACCTTTTGGACCCAGTCCTGGCGCCAGTGGCACCAGGCTCATAAATGTGCCCAGTCCCAGCGCTGGAAGCGCCGGGCTCATGATGCTTGGGTGGACTTACCTGCAGCAGACCATGCTGCTTACTTGCCTGCCAGCTGAGCCTCTGATCCTCTTCTGTTTGGAACTACTTTTCCTGTTGGGTGGGGCAGGAGCCACTCCCTAGATTCAGAACACTGGAACTCTTCTGGAAAGCAGGAACTCTTTTCTTACCTAGGCGTGGCTGTGGAAGGAGACACCTAAGCACTACAGGAGGCTATTTAAACCACACCCGGTGGATGAATCTTGCTTTGCGTTATTCTGCATCCTCTGCAGCAGAACGCTCATCGTGTCTTCTGCATCGGATCCTGGGCCTAAGGAAAAAGGCTTACCATCCTGAATCCAGTCTTCAGCAACACCTATAAAGACAAGAAAGAACAGGTTAGCATTCCGGCATGTGAAAGACAAAGGCTTACCTACTCCTTGTGCGCTCTGGAGGTCTTCACACTGCATTCCGGCATCTGAAAGACAAAAGCTTACCGACTCTTTGCACGCTCCGGAGGCCTTCGGCGCTGCATCCTGCATCTGAAAGACAAAACAAGGTGCGTTTAAAGACATTGGGGAACTTTGATACTCACGTGCCATTACTCCTTTCCACATCAACCCCAGTGGGTATTCCGGCACCCTGCAGCCGCTCCGAACTCGTACCTGCAAAATAAAAGACAGTTAGAGCGCATCGTGAAGCAGGCAACAAGCGCTTACTTACGTGCTTCCAAGCGCTTCTATTCATCATACGGACTCCATCTTCAACTCACTTCAGCCCGTCATCCGCCATCGCCGGAACCTGCAAAACAAGAGACATCATTGCTAAAGACTTTAAAGACAATAGAATTACTCGAAACTTACCGTTCGTGCAGTAAACGACGGACAGCAGTCCTCTGAAGTCAAGAGGCCTGCGCTACCGATCCAGTGAAGAAACTGGTTACAGCACCCTGCCCCGAGGCAGATGGAGAGCTCGGCATTCACTTACCTAAGGTGAGAGCGTTAACCTTTGGGGGTCTTCAGGAGAGCAAAAAAGGGAAGAGATAGGGACACCCCAATAACCCCAGTTCATTAATCCCATATTTTCTGTCTGCAGACATCTTTCTCTTGAAGTCAGGCATACAGTGCACAGAGGTCCAGCCCAAAGAGCCAACCGGGTGCTACACATCACCTTTGAAGATACGGTAGTCGCCCAGTCAAGACCGGCGCCTCTGCGAGAATCAGGTGAGCGTTACAGAACGCAAAGCCTACCGCAAAACTCTCGCCCAGGCGCTATGGAAACCTCGGATACTGACCATCTAGCCCGGTTACTTGGGGAACTAAGGGCAGAAGTGCATGCAGCTCGTCAGGAAACGAATGCTCTAAGAAGGGAACTAATTATTTCCAAGGAGAGAACAGACGGTCTTGCTAGACAATTGCTACAGTCACAAGCCGGACAAACCCCGTTACCCGCATCAGGGGCAAATCATCCTTCAACATCCTCTATGAATCCAGTGCAGATCAACCTACCTGGGAATGTACCTCTGGCTCCGCCCGAACGATTTTCTGGTGACCCAAAGAGGTTTGCAGTATTTATCAATCAGTGCCGGTTGCACTTCTTATGCCGGCCAGCAGCCTTTCCAACTGATCAAGCTAAAGTAGCTTTTGTACTTTCGTACCTTAGTGGCAATGCGGCAGACTGGTCGATCCCTCTAGTTAATCAAGATGATCCGGTTCTCCATGATTTTCAAGCCTTTCAGCTTAGTATGGAAAAACTGTTCTCAAGACATTCACAGGGGCAGGCCTTGGACAATGAGCTTCTTTCGTTGCGACAGGGTAATCAAGACGTTTTGGCTTATATCGCATCTTTCAATAGACTAATAGTGGAAACTCAATGGCCTGAGGACAAAAGGATTACGCTGTTTTACAGAGGTCTACGTGGAGAGCTCAAAGACGTTTTAGCCCAAGTAGTGAATCCCCCACAAGACTGTTCGGATTATATAGACTTGGTCGTTCAAATAGATCATAGACTGCAGAACAGGAAGGCCGACCGTTCCAAGTTTGATGCTCGAGTATTTTCCAAACCGCCAACTCCTTCCAAAGGAGTAGACTCCGGGGAACCCATGCAAATCGGGGGTCTGAAAGGTCCTCTAACACAAAAGGAGCGGGAAAGGAGAAAACAGTTGCAATTATGCTTATATTGCGGAAACTCAGGGCACTTTCTTCGAGACTGTCCGGTGAAACCTGCCAAGAAGGCAGTAGGAGCTGCAGTTACCAAAGTTACAAACTCTGAGCAGGGAAACAACCTCGCCCAACAAGAATAGAGGTCCTCTTGCCGAGCGTGAAAACCAGTTCCGTGACCTCGCATTTCGTGATACCTATGGTCCTTATTAGCCCTGATAATCCGGATCGATTACATGCAATTGAAGCTTACGTCGACAGCAGTGCCATCGGCAATTATGTGGATCATGAAATGGTTTTGAGGATGAATCTAACTCTTTGTCCCAAGGCTGTAAAGGACGTCATTACTACAGTGGATGGTACGGAGATAGCCTCCGGGCCAGTAACGCATACCACTCAAGAGGTGACACTAGTAAGTCAAGATGGACACCATGAGAAGATCGTGTTCGATGTGATCAAGGCCCCTCAGTTTCAGATTATTCTAGGAATACCTTGGTTAGAGAAACACAATGCTCTGATCGATTGGCGAGCAAGAACGGTCCAGTTTCCAGAATGTGTCTCTACTTGTCACCCTCCACCTGGTGTTGCACTGGCAGCAATTTCTTCAGAGACTCCCCAGTTACCTCCCGAATACCTTGAATACCAAGATGTTTTCCGGAAGGATCAGGCTAACACTCTACCTCCTCATAGGTCTTATGACTGCCAGATAGACCTGATACCTGGATCTACTCCTCCTTGTAGTAGAATTTATGCCCTCACCGAGCCTGAGAACCTTCACCTTCGACAATACCTGGATCAATACCTGGCGAATGGGTTTATTCGTCCTTCCAAGTCCCCTGCTTCTTCAGCTTTGTTCTTCGTTCCAAAAAAGGAAGGAGACCTTAGAACTTGTATCGATTATCGCTCCCTGAACCAGATCACCGTTAAGAATAGATATCCGTTACCTTTGATCCCTGAACTCCTGGACCAAGTCAGAAAAGCATGCATATATACAAAGCTGGATCTTAGAGGAGCTTACCACTTGGTACGAGTAAAAGAGGGCGATGAATGGAAGACGGCCTTCCGCACCAAGTATGGGCTATTTGAATATCAGGTCATGCCCTTCGGACTTTGCAATGCCCCGGCCGCCTTTCAATATTTTATGAACGATGTCCTCAGAGAGCTCATAGATGTGTGTGTTGTTGTTTACATTGACGACATCCTCGTTTATTCTTCATCGGAATCTGAACATCGGAAACACGTGAAAATGGTCCTCGAAAGATTGCGTCAACACAAACTTTTCGCTAAGTTGGAAAAATGTGTTTTCAACGTGACTGAAGTTGAATTCTTGGGATTCATATTATCACGTGGCGGAGTACGTATGGATTCAAAGAAGGTCGATGCAGTTCTCAAATGGCCATCACCATCCTCCGTAAAAGGTGTGCAAAGCATGTTAGGCTTCGCTAACTTTTACCGCAGGTTTATCCCCGAATTCTCTCGAATAGTCCAACCCATCACTGCCTTGTTAAAGAAAAACAAACGTTTTGAATGGTCTACCGAGGCGGAACAAGCTTTCCAGGATTTGAAGACTAAATTTATCTCTGCACCAATCTTAAAACACCCTCGCCCCGAACTCCCCTACATCGTGGAAACTGATGCTTCAAGCCTTGCCATGGGGGCAGTTCTATCACAAAAGGACCCGGTAACCAATCAGTTGCATCCCGTGGCATTTTGGTCCCGCAAATTCTCGCCTCCTGAAATCAATTACACGATTACTGACAAGGAACTTCTGGCTATCAAGTCTGCCTTTAAGGCTTGGCGGCATTATCTGCTGGGGGCCCGACACACCGTTACTGTGATTACGGATCACCGAAACCTGCAATATTTGAAAACCGCAAAAGCCCAATCCTCTAGACAACTCCGTTGGGCATTATTCTTTGCCGAGTTTGACTTCATAATTACCTATCGACCTGGTACAAAGAACGGTAAAGCTGATGCCCTTTCTCGGATGGGAGTGGAAGAACACTTGATCAACCCTAAACCTGTACCAATCATTCCCGAACAAAGAATTCTGGGTGTAATCGCCACAGAATCCATAGAGGAAGTTAAGGATAAAGCCAGGCAACTTGTAACTCCAGCAGACATACAAAATTGGCATCTGCAGGGAAAGGACTTTGCAGTAAAGGACAACTTATTGTATTTCCAAGAACGATTATACCTACCCAGCACAGATTTACAGAAAAAGTAATCTCCTGTTATCACGATTCTTTAATGGAAGGTCATCCCGGTATGGCCAAGACCTCAGAAAAGATCAAGCGCTACTTCTGGTGGCCGTCTTGGAAAAAAGATATTAGAGACTTTATAATGTCTTGTGGAGTATGCGCCCAAAACAAGAGTCAAAAGGAAAGACCAGCAGGCCTCTTACGCCCTATTGACATCCCACCTCGCCCTTGGCATACGCTTTCTATGGACTTCATCACCGATCTACCTCCATGCTCCGGATACAATACGATTCTAGTAATCGTGGACTTATTCTCCAAGATGGCGCATTTCATTCCGCTCAAAGGCTTGCCAACAGCAGCAACTCTGGGCCGAGAATTTCTCGAAAACATCGTCCGACTACACGGTTTTCCTTCGGTTCTAATTTCGGATCGAGGTAGTCAATTTATTTCTCATTTTTGGCGAAGTTGCTGTCGGTCGGCTCAAATTGATGTGAGACTATCGACCAGTCACCACCCTCAGACCGACGGACAAACCGAGAGGACCAATCAAACTCTGGAACAGTATTTACGCTGCATGCTGCAACAAACTGAAAAAACTTGGAAAGACATCCTTTGGATAGCCGAATATGCCTACAATAACTCTGTCCATTCGGGAACTGGGAAAACACGTTTTTTTCTTTTGTACGGCAGTCACCCTCGAACCTCGGAGTTGGATCCCCTCCAAGATCTTGAAACACCAGCAGTAGACTACCTGCATTCTACAATCACCCAAGCCTTTAAGGAAGCTGTTTCTCACCTTCAAAAGGCTAAAGAACAATACAAGAAAGGAGCAGATCAACATCGGAAGGAAGCCCCTCAATATCAAGTAGGGGACCAAGTCTGGTTATCCACCAAATATCTACCTCTAAAAGGGCCACGCACATTCAACCCAAGATACCTTGGTCCCTATTCCATCACTACCATAATAAACCCAGTAGCGGTCAAGTTGGACTTGCCCCCTCACATGAAGATACATCCGGTCTTCCACGTCTCTCTATTAAAACCCGTGCAACCTCAAACCCGACTAACTAAATCTCCAAAACCCATCCTAGTTGATGGAGAACTCGAGTTTGAAGTCAAAAGCATTCTGGACTCCAAGATCTCCAAATCTAAACTATTTTACCTAATTGACTGGAAAGGCTACGGCCCCCAAGAGAGATCCTGGGAACCTGCTGAATATGTCCACGCTCCTCGCCTAATCAAAAGATTTCACCGAACATTTCCTGACAAGCCAAAACCCCCGGAGAAGCCCGGTTTGGGAGGGGCCTTGAGGGGAGGTACTGTCATGATCTCTGCTTCCAAAAGGTCAGGGTTTTCCCAACTCCCTTGGAAGCAGATCCATAACCCAGGTTCCGAGGGCCAACCAGTCCCAATTGGGACCTTTTGGACCGAGTCCTGGCGCCAGTGGCACCAGGCTCATAAATGTGCCCAGTCCCAGCGCTGGAAGCGCCGGGCTCATGATGCTTGGGTGGACTTACCTGCAGCAGACCATGCTGCTTACTTGCCTGCCAGCTGAGCCTCTGATCCTCTTCTGTTTGGAACTACTTTTCCTGTTGGGTGGGGCAGGAGCCACTCCCTAGATTCAGAACACTGGAACTCTTCTGGAAAGCAGGAACTCTTTTCTTACCTAGGCGTGGCTGTGGAAGGAGACACCTAAGCACTACAGGAGGCTATTTAAACCACACCCGGTGGATGAATCTTGCTTTGCGTTATTCTGCATCCTCTGCAGCAGAACGCTCATCGTGTCTTCTGCATCGGATCCTGGGCCTAAGGAAAAAGGCTTACCATCCTGAATCCAGTCTTCAGCAACACCTATAAAGACAAGAAAGAACAGGTTAGCATTCCGGCATCTGAAAGACAAAGGCTTACCTACTCCTTGTGCGCTCCGGAGGTCTTCACACTGCATTCCGGCATCTGAAAGACAAAAGCTTACCGACTCTTTGCACGCTGCGGAGGCCTTCGGCGCTGCATCCTGCATCTGAAAGACAAAACAAGGTGCGTTTAAAGACATTGGGGAACTTTGATACTCACGTGCCATTACTCCTTTCCACATCAACCCCAGTGGGTATTCCGGCACCCTGCAGCCGCTCCGAACTCGTACCTGCAAAATAAAAGACAGTTAGAGCGCATCGTGAAGCAGGCAACAAGCGCTTACTTACGTGCTTCCAAGCGCTTCTATTCATCATACGGACTCCATCTTCAACTCACTTCAGCCCGTCATCCGCCATCGCCAGAACCTGCAAAACAAGAGACATCATTGCTAAAGACTTTAAAGACAATAGAATTACTCGAAACTTACCGTTCGTGCAGTAAACGACGGACAGCAGTCCTCTGAAGTCAAGAGGCCTGCGCTACCGATCCAGTGAAGAAACTGGTTACAGCACCCTGCCCCGAGGCAGATGGAGAGCTCGGCATTCACTTACCTAAGGTGAGAGCGTTAACCTTTGGGGGTCTTCAGGAGAGCAAAAAAGGGAAGAGATAGGGACACCCCAATAACCCCAGTTCATTAATCCCATATTTTCTGTCTGCAGACATCTTACTCTTGAAGTCAGGCATACAGTGCACAGAGGTCCAGCCCAAAGAGCCAACCGGGTGCTACACATCACCTTTGAAGATACGGTAGTCGCCCAGTCAAGACCGGCGCCTCTGCGAGAATCAGGTGAGCGTTACACCTGTGTACCTGCAGCCTATGCACTGTACCCTGGGATACACATGGCCAGATACATATCTATGTACTCTCTGCACCTGTGTACCTGCAGCCTGTATACTGTACCCTGGGATACACATGTCCAGATACATATCTATGTACTCTCTGCATCTGTGTACCTGCAGCCTGCATACTGTACCCTGGGATACACATGGCCAGATACATATCTATGTACTCTCTGCACCTGTGTACCTGCAGCCTATATACTGTACCCTGGGATACACATGGCTAGATACATATCTATGTACTCTCTGCACCTGTGTCCCTGCAGCCTATGCACTGTACCCTGGGATACACATGGCCAGATACATATCTATGTACTCTCTGCACCTGTGTACCTGCAGCCTGTATACTGTACCCTGGGATAACATGGCCAGATACATATCTATGTACTCTCTGCACCTGTGTCCCTGCAGCCTATGCACTGTACTCTGGGATACACATGGCCAGATACATATATATATATATATATACATACTCTGCACCTGTGTCCCTGCAGCCTATATACTGTACCCTGGGATACACATGGCCAGATACTTATCTATGTACTCTCTGCACCTGTGTCCCTGCAGCCTATATACTCTACCCTGGGATACTCATGGCCAGATACATATCTATGTACTCTCTGCACCTGTGTCCCTGCACCCTATATGCTGTACTCTGGGATACACATGGCCAGATACATATATATATATATATATATATATATATATATATATATATATATATATATATATATATATATATACATACATACTATGCACCTGTGTCCCTGCAGCCTATATACTGTACCCTGGGATACACATGGCCAGATACATATCTATGTACTCTCTGCACCTGTGTACCTGCAGCCTATATACTGTACCCTGGGATACACATGGCCAGATACATATCTATGTACTCTCTGCACCTGTGTCCCTGCAGCCTGTATACTGTACCCTGGGATACACATGGCCAGATACATATCTATGTACTCTCTGCACCTGTGTACCTGCAGCCTATATACTGTACCCTGGGATACACATGGCCAGATACATATCTATGTACTCTCTGCACCTGTGTCCCTGCAGCCTGTATACTGTACCCTGGGATACACATGGCCAGATACATATCTATGTACTCTCTGCACCTGTGTCCCTGCAGCCTGTATACTGTACCCTGGGATACACATGGCCAGATACATATCTATGTACTCTCTGCACCTGTGTCCCTGCAGCCTGTATACTGTACCCTGGGATAAACATGGGCAGATACATATCTATGTACTCTCTGCACCTGTGTCCCTGCACCCTATATGCTGTACTCTGGGATACACATGGCCAGATACATATATATATATATATATATATATATATACATATATATATATATATATATACATACATACATACTCTGCACCTGTGTCCCTGCAGCCTATATACTGTACCCTGGGATACACATGGCTAGATACATATCTATGCATACTCTGCACCTGTGTACCTTGAGCCATTAGCAGCATGGCCTAGTCGAAACAAAACACTGCTGCATGTTATTTGTTCTTTCCCCCTGGATGAAACCCCTTGTGTGTTCACGGCAGCACGAGAGGTGGTGTCTTAGATCACCTTTATGTGCACTAGTATTGATGATCCAGTCCTCTAATTCAGGACAGCTCAGTATGTGCATAGAGACTATGCTTTAAGTGTGCTGCAACCGGCCATTATAGAGTGGAGTGACAGCCGCATTACAGGGGGTACCCAGAGCTGGAAACCCAGGGGTAACATGCTGCAACCTGCCAGTATACAGTGGAGTGACAGCCGCAGTATATGGGGTACCCAGATAGAGCCAGAAGGCATGGGGTAACATGCTGCAACCTGCCATTATAGAGAGGAGTGACACCTGCCCTATAGGGGGTACCCAGCTAGAGCTGGCAGCCCAGGGGTAACATGCAGCAACCTGCCTGTATAGAGTAGAGTGACAGTGCATTATGGGGGGCACCCAGCTACGACCGGAAGCCTGGGGGTAACAGGCTGTAACCTGCCAGTATAGGGTGGATTGACAGCCGCATTGGGGGTGTGCCCAGCTAGAGCTGGAAGCCTGGGGGTAACATGCTGCAACCTGCCTGTATAGAGTAGAGTGACAGTGCATTATGGGGGGCACCCAGCTAGAACCGGAAGCCTGGGGGTAACAGGCTGTAACCTGCCAGTATAGGGTGGATTGACAGCCGCATTGGGGGTGTGCCCAGCTAGAGCTGGAAGCCTGGGGGTAACAGGCTGCAACCTGCCAGTATAGAGTGGAGTGACAGCCGCATTATAAGGGTACCCAGCTCGAGCCATTCGCCCGGGGGTAACATGCTGCAACCTGCCTGTATAGAGTAGAGTGACAGTGCATTATGGGGGGTACCCAGCTAGAACCGGAAGCCTGGGGGTAACAGGCTGCAACCTGCCAGTATAGAGTGGAGTGACAGCCGCATTTAGGGGTACCCAGCTGGAGCTGGAAGCCTGGGGTAACATGCTGCAACCTGCCAGTATAGAGTGGAGTGACAGCCACAATATGGGGGGTACCCAGCTGGAGCTGGAAGCCTGGGGTAACATGCTGCAACCTGCCAGTATAGAGTGGAGTGACAGCCGCATTATAAGGGTACCCAGCTCGAGCCATTCGCCCGGGGGTAACATGCTGCAACCTGCCTGTATAGAGTAGAGTGACAGTGCATTATGGGGGGTACCCAGCTAGAACCGGAAGCCTGGGGGTAACAGGCTGCAACCTGCCAGTATAGAGTGGAGTGACAGCCGCATTTAGGGGTACCCAGCTGGAGCTGGAAGCCTGGGGTAACATGCTGCAACCTGCCAGTATAGAGTGGAGTGACAGCCACAATATGGGGGGTACCCAGCTGGAGCTGGAAGCCTGGGGTAACATGCTGCAACCTGCCAGTATAGAGTGGAGTGACAGCCGTATTTTGGTGGCCAGCTCAAGACGGAAGCCCGGGGGTAAAATGGAAAGCTTAGAGTTCATTGCATTCAGGGGATATTGCATTATTAATTCATCACGCTGGGAATAGGAAGAAGCTGTTGGATTAAATTATATAACAAGGGGGAAAATTAAATGTATTGTTTGCCGTGGAGATCAGATCTTTATGTACCAGAATCTACATTAATCTAGCATTTACAGAATCATAGGGCCACAACTCGCATATCACTCTGATGCTTTAGCGTACACCATACAGAATCATATGGCCACAACTCGCGTATCACTCTGATGCTTTAGTACCCATCATATAGAATCAGCGGGCCACTCTCACATATCACTCTGATGCTTCATCATACAATAACATAGGGTGACACCTCATGTATCACTCTAATGCTTATTCATACATCATGCAGAATCATAGGGCCACAACTCCTATATCACTCTTATTCTTTAGAGCACATCATACACAATCAAAGAGCTACATCTCACGTATCACTCTGATGCTTTCAAGCACATCATACAGAATCAGTGGGCTACTTCTCACATATCACTCTGATGCTTCATCATACAGCAACATAGGGTGACACCTCATGTATCACTCTAATGCTTATTCATACATCATGCAGAATCATAGGGCCACAACTCGCATATCACTCTGATGCTTCTGTGCACATCATACAGAATCATTGAGTTGCATCTCACTCATCACTTTGATGCTTTAGTACACATAATACAGAATCAGTGGACCACGTCTCGCATATCACTCTGATGCATCTGTGCACATCATACAGAATAATTGAGTTGCATCTCACTCATCACTCTGATGCTTTAGTACACATCATACAGAATCAGTGGACCACGTCTTGCATATCACTCTGATGCTTTAGCATACATCATACAGAATCATAGAGCCACATCTCACTCATCACTCTGATGCGTTATGGTACATAAGGCACAATCAGTGGACCACGTCTTGCATATCACTCTGATGCTTTAGTACACATCATACAGAATCAGTGGACCACATCTTGCATATCACTCTGATGCTTTAGCATACATCATACAGAATCATAGACCCACATCTCGAGGATCACTCTGATGCTTTTGCATACATCACACAGAATCACACAGACATGTCTTGCACATCACTCTGTTGCGTTTGCATCATCATACAGAATCAGAGGTCGACATCTCGTATATCACTCTGATGTTTGATCATACATCACACAGATTCATTGGGCTGCCACATATTGCATATCACTCTGCTGCTTTACCATACTTCATACAGAATCATAGAGCCACATCTCACGTATCACTCTGATCCTTAATCATGCAGAATCATAGTTCTCCATCTCACTTATCACTCTGATGCTTTAACATACATCGTACAGACTAATAAGGCCACATCTTGTGTATCACTCGATTTAGCATACATCACACTTAATTATAGGGCCACATCTCACACATCACGTATCACGCTGATGCTTTAACATTCATCATGCTGAATAATACAGCCACATCTCACACACCACTCTGATGCTTAATCATACATCATACAGACTCATAGGGCTGCATCTCACGTATCACTCTGATGCTTTAATATACATCGTACAGACTAATAAGGCCACATCTCGAGTATCACTCTGATGCTTGATCATACATCAGACAGAATCATAAGGCCACATCTCACAAATCACTCTGATGCGTTAGCATACATCAGACAAAATCATAGGGCTACATCTCACACATCACTCTGATGCTATAGCATACATCACACGTAATTATAGGGCCACATCTCACACATCACGTATCACGCTGATGCTTTAACATTCATCATGCTGAATAACACAGCCACATATCACACACCACTCTGATGCTTAATCATACATCATACAGACTCATAGGGCTGCATCTCACGTATCACTCTGATGCTTAATCATACATCATACAGAATCATAGGGCTGCATCTCATGTATCACGCTGATGCTTAATCATACGTCATACAGAATCATAGGGCCACATCTCATGTATCACGCTGATGCTGAATCGTATGTCATACAGAATCATAGGGCAGCATCTCACGCATCACTCTGATGCTTTATCATACATCATAAGGAATCATAGTACCGCCATCCCACATATATTGTAGCTGAACTCATTTGTTTAGGGCAACATGGCAAATACTTTATATGTAATACAACCTTTTTTTAAATGTTTCCTTCAAGGGAACTGTTTTGAATATTAATGAAGTCATATATTGCCTTTATTCATTTTAACCCCATTTTATGTATTGTTATGACCGACCGATGTAATGAAATGGACATGGGTTTCTTGATGTTATATAGACTTTATCCAAATAAACTTGATTGATTGAAATGTTTCCTTTATACTGACTGTTTTTGGCTTGGTTCCATCCTTTACCTATGGCACAAGTAAGGACATTCCTGAGACCCTTAGCTGGCAAGGGGACATCATACCCACCCCCCGACCCGTTGACACACTGCTCTTTACCAGCCTGCAGCTGTCTCACCCTGTCCCCCTTTTTTAGGCCAAGGTGATACATATTTTGTGTGTAATCCACACATACTTATTCTGCTCCCGATTTCTTCATGAAGAATGTATTGCAGTGTTGGAGCATCACTCTGATACCTGCATGCCTGTTGTTGCATCCACCATCAAAACAAGGTGCGTTGTGGCTGTTGGTGATAGGGAGATGTCATTTTGGACTGTGTAAGAATAGTTGCTGGCTTGTGTGAGTGAGCAGGGTAGACCTCTGGGCCACTTGAGCAGGGATTCTGGCTCCTGCCCTGACCACTGTCTGATGGACATCTGACAAATGCCTTGCCCTGCATCGAGGGGCCAGGCCCTCGAAATGCAAAAATTCCAGCAGGCCACTGAGAAAAGCACCTGAGCGTGTTAGTGATGTTGGAGGTATCGTTCAGCCTAGTAACCAATCTCTCAGCATCTCTCAGCCTGCTAACCAATATACTAAGGAAGATGACATGGGTGACTTTGGTCTTCAAATTTCAAGCTGCACTTCCACTGAACCTTAAATTATTGCCTCCCATAACCCTGTGAAGGTGGCTCATGGTAATGTCTGAGATTTCACACCTCCCCTTTCTCTCATCTGCCAATTCACAGATGCGTATTCTGTTCCTCATGGGGTACCATGTATCTAAGAGAGAGAGGGAGGGAGACAGAGAGTGAGGGAGGTGGAGGCCATTGGGAGCTAGAGAAAAAGGATATTTCAACAAACGATCATGGAGGTTTACTTTCAAGGCCTCCCCCGACTAACTGACTCACCTCTAAGATCTTCTAGCGCCTTGCACTGCGTACACAAAACCCCCACGGATGCCCACACTAGGCCCAGACATAAGTATATCAACACAAACTGAGCCACGACTAAGCTCTCCCCTTTAGCCCAATCACACTCTCCCACATCAACACTAACTGAGTCACAACTAAGCTATCCTCTTTAGCCCTATCACACTCTCCCACATCAACACAAACTGAGCCACGACTAAGCTGTCCTATTTAGCCCTATCACACTCTCCCACATCAACACTACCTGAGTCACGACTAAGCTGTCCTATTTAGCCCTATCACACTATCCCACATCAACACTAACTGAGTCACGACTAAGCTCTCCCCTTTAGCCCTATCACACTCTCCCACATCAACACTAACTGAGCCATGACTAAGCTGTCCTATTTAGCCCTATCACACTCTCCCATATCAACACTAACTTAGCCACGACTAAGCTGTCCTATTTAGCCCTATCACACTCTCCCACATCAACACTAACTAAGCAATGACTAAGCTTTCCTCTTTAGCCCTATCACACTCTCCCACATCAATTCTAACTGAGCCACGACTAAGCTGTCCTATTTAGCCCTATCACACTCTCCACATCAACACTAACTAAGCAACGACTAAGCTGTCCTATTTAGCCCTATCACACTCTCCCACATCAACACTAACTGAGCCACGACTAAGCTGTCCTATTTAGCCCTATCACACTCTCCCACATCAACACTAACTAAGCAACGACTAAGCTTTCCTCTTTAGCCCTATCACACTCTCCCACATAAATACTAACTGAGCCACGACTAAGCTCTCCTCTTTGGCCCTATCACATGCTTGCGCCTAGAAGCACTTGTGTACAGGTGCATTATAAATGACTTATCACATCAGTGGCTAAGTGATGTAAAGCACTGCAGTCTATCAGATATTGGGCCCTTCCCTATGGATAACATACTGCCATGTACACATATTAAGCAGAGTTGTACTCAGGGACAAGTTGCTCAGCCCCCTATTTTCATGCAGTCACGCGCAGCGAGGCCGCCAATAGCACTGGGATGGCTCTATACAAAACAACTTACATTACATAGAAAAAGCCAATGGCCAGTTGTATCTGCTGCTGCACTGCTGAGGTCAAAGAGACGTGTGAGAAGGGAGAGCACTGGTGGGAACAGGAATACTGCATGGCCCTTTCCATTGAGTAAGTGCACAGATAATCGGCAATTACTGTGTAATTAAAGCACTGCCATCCATTTTATTCTTTTTTTAAAATGTTGTTTAATGTTAGCAAACCGTTCACAAAAAGAAAAGAATAAAATACACACGTACCATACCATACCATACCATACAATAGCAGAAATGAATAACAGCATACAGCTTATGGCCCTGATTCAAAGAGCGTTTTCCTCTGGGGTTTTGTCATTATAAAACGCTTCTGTGAATTAGGCCCTTTATCTAAAATGTAAACAGTCATCAAATTGCAGTAACATGCATTTTGTTTAAAAACCTACAAATATGTACAATCAATGATGCACTATCTTCCAAAATCAAGCTATTCCATAAACTTTCACCGGCGTCCTCACAACTCATTTAAATGAATTCTGTGAAGTTATCTATTCTTTTATTTTTTTTATTTTATTGGTTTCAATTCAAACCTTTAAAATATTACACAGAACAAATCAAAATCATCGACCGGATTACAAACCCCAAACACCTCCTCCCTCCCATCATCCATTGTCATAAAGCTCCAGCCTATTCAGCGTCCATAGTTCCACATAGCTTTATTTGGGGTTGATCGGTCTGCTGCTGGCCACTTAAATTGAACCTCTCTTCAATTAAACCCAAAAAAGATGTTAGTGGCATGGTTAGTTTCGAGTCCACCATTCTTCTGCACTCACAAACTGATGCTCATCGTTCCAACGGCCCAGGTGGATTGAACGAGCATCTTTTAGCTCCGAGCAGAACAGCACAAGATGTTGTGATTCCACTTCTTTATCACAAAACCGGCAAGAAAGATTCAGTCCTGCGTTGCAGGCCCAGTGGCTGTACCGCTCTTTGGTTTTAAAGGCGTTTAAGCAGAACAGCATAAAAAGTCTACGGGCTTTTGGACTTTGAAATAAGTGCAGGTATTTTTGTAGCACGTTAAAGCCTCTTGCTTCTGCAGGTGCGTTTGTCATTGCTCCAGCAGCAAGGCACTCACTACACATTGCTTCCCAATCTGCACGCCAAATCTTTACTTTTGCTGCCGTGGGATTTGAATGCAGGGTGTCCAAGCTGATGTTGTATGCAAGTAGGAGCTCTTCACAATGTTTTGTCCATGAGGAGACAATGGGCCTCATTACGACCCTGGCGTTGGACCATGGTGCTATTAGCACCATGGTCCATGCTGGATTCCGCCATGGTGGATGGCGGAATTACCGCCCATTACAAGGTTGGCGGGGTGGTAATTCCCCATTCACCATGTCCCCTTTCCCATTCCCATTTTTGGCCCATAGGGCACAATGGGAATGGGGAAGGCGCTTAGCGCCTTGGACTTTAACGCCTGCAAAAAGCAGGCGTTAAAGTGTGAATCTGGCGTTAAGGGGTTAACGGCGCCGCAGCCTTTTACGGCGCCGTTAACCCCTTAACGCCAGGGTTGTAATGAGGCCCAATGTTAGTTCCACTCGAAGACGCGTTGTGAAATATTCGAAATTGCAGAATTCTTTCCTGAGCTCTTGTTTTCCGATATAAGGCCAATTGGTTCCTGGTAATCCGAGCATGCAACGAAATTAGCGCCAGTTCGTACCTTATACAGGCGGTCGAAATTCCAATTGGCAAGCTTAGGGCTTTTGTCCAGAACATGTGCTCAAGTGATGCCCAATGGTTTGACGAGCAAGGGTCGTATAGAGAATCAGCTGAATTTTCTGTGTAGCAAGAGGCCCTGACATGATAAGTGGCCTCATTTCCTCTTTGATTCACAGGTCCATGGTTCATCGCAGATGCTTGAATTTAATATCATACCCAAGTACTTCACGCTTTTTGATACACGTAATTTGTCTTGCCCAAGTTTCCACACACATTTTGACTCCATTGAGCTCTGTGTTACCCATAAGTTATGAAACAGTAATATTTCGCTCTTTGCTGCATTGATTTTCAAGTTGTTTAAGTTTACATACCTTTGCACGGCCTCGAGTTTGCAGTGTAGACCAATCGGGGTTACATCCAAAATAACAAGGTCATCAGCATACAACATCCAATTTATTGGAGATGAGTGGAGCTTAGGTGGAAAGGTCAGCACCTCAGATATCTATTCAATAAAATATGAACAGTAGATGACCAGATGCTCTAAAGATGTTATTGTGCAATAATGACTGCAATGCTGTGTGGCTTCACACCTGAAAGCTAATGGCTTCACATGTAATGTGTGCAGTGCTCATCTGTGTATGCATGACCCAATACATATGGGGCAAGAAAGCCTGAATATTGGTAAGTATGTTGGCCGCATACTTGTATGTCTTCTCCAATGTCTCGCACCTCTCCTCCTCCCCCTGTCCCCTGGCACTTTTCCCCTTCTCCCCTGCACTTGCGCAATCTCAATGTCACTGGGCCTAGTAACATCGTCGTCTTGTCCTCCCTTGTTTCCCCCCTTGCCTTGTCACACCTTGAAACACTTGTGAATAAGCGCGCTATAAATAAAATATCATATCATATCAATTGCTGTGCCATGGTTGGGGGCATCATCTCACCGCCTTACATGCAATCCTAAATGATGTGCCCAGATGTCAATAAAAGTTGTTGGGGTTTTCCACTGACGGTCAAGCTGGAGAGGTCACTGTGTGTGGAAGGTGTGAAAGGGGATGTTTGGGAAGTGCATGGGTGCAGCTCTACCAGATGGTCACGATTCCGTCACATGAGTACTTGTGACCAAGATGTACCTAATATTAGATTCTTCTGTATGCCAGGTTTGGTAGGTCAGTGTGACAGCATGGGTCTAGATACCCTCTGTGACTATGAGAGGCATCGACAAATGGAGGAAAACTAGGAAGAGTGTTGCCTAAGCTGGGCATCACATACTCAGCCTATGGAGGGAAACCAGGAAGAGTGTCGCCTAAGCTGGGCGTCACATACTAAGCCTATGGAGGAAAACCAGGAAGAGTGTCGCCTAAGCTGGGCGTCACATACTCAGCCTATGGAGGGAAACCAGGAAGAGTGTCGCCTGAACTGGGCATCACACACTCAGCCTATGGACGAAAACCAGGAAGAGTGTCGCCTAAGCTGGGCGTCACATACTCAGCCTATGGAGGAAAACCAGGAACAGTGTCGCCTAAGCTGGGCGTCACATACTCAGCCTATGGAGGGAAACCAGGAAGAGTGTCGCCTAAGCTGGGCACACATACTCAGCCTATGGAGGGAAACCAGGAAGAGTGTCGCCTAAGCTGGGCATCACATACTCAGCCAATGTAGGGAAACCAGGAAGAGTGTCGCCTAAGCTGGGCATCACATACTCAGCCTAAGCTGGGCATCACATACTCAGCCTATGGAGGAAAACCAGGAAGAGTGTCGCCTAAGCTGGGCATCACATACTCAGCCTATGGAGGAAAACCAGGAAGAGTGTCGCCTAAGCTGGGCGTCACATACTCAGCCTATGGAGGGAACCAGGAAGAGTGTCGCCTAAACTGGGCGTCACATACTCACCCTATGGACGAAAACCAGGAAGAGTGTTGCCTAAGCTGGGCGTCACATACTCAGCCTATGGAGGAAAACCAGGAACAGTGTCGCCTAAGCTGGGCGTCACATACTCAGCCTATGGAGGGAAACCAGGAAGAGTGTCGCCTAAGCTGGGCATCACATACTCAGCCTATGGAGGGAAACCAGGAAGAGTGTCACCTAAGCTGGGCATCACATACTCAGCCTATGGAGGGAAACCAGGAAGAGTGTCGCCTAAGCTGGGCATCACATACTCAGCCTATGGAGGGAAACCAGGAAGAGTGTCGCCTAAACTGGGCATCACATACTCAGCCTAAGCTGGGCATCACATACTCAGCCTATGGAGGGAAACCAGGAAGAGTGTCGCCTAAGCTGGGCATCACATACTCAGCCTATGGAGGAAAACCAGGAAGAGTGTCGCCTAAGCTGGGCGTCACATACTCAGCCTATGGAGGAAAACCAGGAAGAGTGTCGCCTAAGCTGGGCGTCACATACTCAGCCTATGGAGGAAAACCAGGAAGAGTGTCGCCTAAGCTGGGCGTCACATACTCAGCCTATGGAGGGAAACCAGGAAGAGTGTCGCCTAAGCTGGGCGTCACATACTCAGCCTATGGAGGAAAACCAGGAAGAGTGTCGCCTAAGCTGGGCGTCACATACTCAGCCTATGGAGGGAAACCAGGAAGAGTGTCGCCTAAGCTGGGCGTCACATACTCAGCCTATGGAGGGAAACCAGGAAGAGTGTCGCCTAAGCTGGGCGTCACATACTCAGCCTATGGAGGAAAACCAGGAAGAGTGTCGCCTAAACTGGGCGTCACATACTCAGCCTATGGACGAAAACCAAGAAGAGTGTCGCCTAAGCTGGGCGTCACATACTCAGCCTATGGAGGGAAACCAGGAAGAGTGTCGCCTAAGCTGGGCGTCACATACTCAGCCTATGGAGGGAAACCAGGAACAGTGTCGCCTAAGCTGGGCGTCACATACTCAGCCTATGGAAGAAAACCAGGAACAGTGTCGCCTAAGCTGGGCGTCACATACTCAGCCTATGGAGGGAAACCAGGAAGAGTGTCGCCTAAGCTGGGCATCACATACACAGCCTATGGAGGGAAACCAGGAAGAGTGTCGCCTAAGCTGGGCATCACATACTCAGCCTATGGAGGGAAACCAGGAAGAGTGTCGCCTAAGCTGGGCATCACATACTCAGCCTATGGAGGGAAACCAGGAAGAGTGTCGCCTAAGCTGGGCATCACATACTCAGCCTATGGAGGAAAACCAGGAAGAGTGTCGCCTAAACTGGGCATCACATACTCAGCCTATGGAGGAAAACCAGGAAGAGTGTCGCCTAAGCTGGGCATCACATACTCAGCCTATGGAGGAAAACCAGGAAGAGTGTCGCCTAAGCTGGGCATCACATACTCAGCCTATGGAGGAAAACCAGGAAGAGTGTCGCCTAAGCTGGGCATCACATACTCAGCCTATGGAGGAAAACCAGGAAGAGTGTCGCCTAAGCTGGGCATCACATACTCATCCTATGGAGGGAAACCAAGAAGAGTGTCGCCTAAGCTGGGCGTCACATACTCAGCCTATGGAGGGAAACCAGGAACAGTGTCTCCTAAGCTGGGCATCACATACTCAGCCTATGGAGGGAAACCAGGAAGAGTGTCGCCTAAGCTGGGCACACATACTCAGCCTATGGAGGGAAACCAGGAAGAGTGTCGCCTAAGCTGGGCATCACATACTCAGCCAATGTAGGGAAACCAGGAAGAGTGTCGCCTAAGCTGGGCATCACATACTCAGCCTAAGCTGGGCATCACATACTCAGCCTATGGAGGAAAACCAGGAAGAGTGTCGCCTAAGCTGGGCATCACATACTCAGCCGATGGAGGAAAACCAGGAAGAGTGTTGCCTAAGCTGGGCGTCACATACTCAGCCTATGGAGGGAACCAGGAAGAGTGTCGCCTAAACTGGGCGTCACATACTCACCCTATGGACGAAAACCAGGAAGAGTGTTGCCTAAGCTGGGCGTCACATACTCAGCCTATGGAGGAAAACCAGGAACAGTGTCGCCTAAGCTGGGCGTCACATACTCAGCCTATGGAGGGAAACCAGGAAGAGTGTCGCCTAAGCTGGGCATCACATACTCAGCCTATGGAGGGAAACCAGGAAGAGTGTCACCTAAGCTGGGCATCACATACTCAGCCTATGGAGGGAAACCAGGAAGAGTGTCGCCTAAGCTGGGCATCACATACTCAGCCTATGGAGGGAAACCAGGAAGAGTGTCGCCTAAACTGGGCATCACATACTCAGCCTAAGCTGGGCATCACATACTCAGCCTATGGAGGGAAACCAGGAAGAGTGTCGCCTAAGCTGGGCATCACATACTCAGCCTATGGAGGAAAACCAGGAAGAGTGTCGCCTAAGCTGGGCGTCACATACTCAGCCTATGGAGGAAAACCAGGAAGAGTGTCGCCTAAGCTGGGCGTCACATACTCAGCCTATGGAGGGAAACCAGGAAGAGTGTCGCCTAAGCTGGGCGTCACATACTCAGCCTATGGAGGAAAACCAGGAAGAGTGTCGCCTAAGCTGGGCGTCACATACTCAGCCTATGGAGGGAAACCAGGAAGAGTGTCGCCTAAGCTGGGCGTCACATACTCAGCCTATGGAGGGAAACCAGGAAGAGTGTCGCCTAAGCTGGGCGTCACATACTCAGCCTATGGAGGAAAACCAGGAAGAGTGTCGCCTAAACTGGGCGTCACATACTCAGCCTATGGACGAAAACCAAGAAGAGTGTCGCCTAAGCTGGGCGTCACATACTCAGCCTATGGAGGAAAACCAGGAACAGTGTCGCCTAAGCTGGGCGTCACATACTCAGCCTATGGAGGAAAACCAGGAAAAGTGTCGCCTAAGCTGGGCGTCACATACTCAGCCTATGGAGGGAAACCAGGAAGAGTGTCGCCTAAGCTGGGCATCACATACACAGCCTATGGAGGGAAACCAGGAAGAGTGTCGCCTAAGCTGGGCATCACATACTCAGCCTATGGAGGGAAACCAGGAAGAGTGTCGCCTAAGCTGGGCATCACATACTCAGCCTATGGAGGGAAACCAGGAAGAGTGTCGCCTAAGCTGGGCATCACATACTCAGCCTATGGAGGAAAACCAGGAAGAGTGTCGCCTAAACTGGGCATCACATACTCAGCCTATGGAGGAAAACCAGGAAGAGTGTCGCCTAAGCTGGGCATCACATACTCAGCCTATGGAGGAAAACCAGGAAGAGTGTCGGCTAAGCTGGGCATCACATACTCAGCCTATGGAGGAAAACCAGGAAGAGTGTCGCCTAAGCTGGGCATCACATACTCAGCCTATGGAGGAAAACCAGGAAGAGTGTCGCCTAAGCTGGGCATCACATACTCATCCTATGGAGGGAAACCAAGAAGAGTGTCGCCTAAGCTGGGCGTCACATACTCAGCCTATGGAGGGAAACCAGGAACAGTGTCGCCTAAGCTGGGCATCACATACTCAGCCTATGGAGGGAAACCAGGAAGAGTGTCGCCTAAGCTGGGCGTCACATACTCAGCCTATGGAGGAAAACCAGGAAGAGTGTCGCCTAAACTGGGCGTCACATACTCAGCCTATGGACGAAAACCAGGAAGAGTGTCGCCTAAGCTGGGCGTCACATACTCAGCCTATCGGAAATGCAACTCTGGAGAAGGGGCCAGGAACCAGTCACATTAGGGTGGATTGTATTTACTTATTGCAATATAAATAAGCATATTTGTAAAACTGACCTTGTGGAAAATCTATTGCTTGACAACCATTCAGTGTGTTACCTGTGCTTTGCATCCATTCTCTGATCTCCTTAGTCTAAGCCTTGCTGCTCTGCCTCACTACCCGTGAGAGCTTGTGTAGCCCATCGTAATCCTTGTAGACCCACTAAATGTGGCTTCCCAGACCCCGACACTGAAACACCTTGTGATCAGCTACTGTGTCCCCACAATATCTCTGTGCATTTAACAGCATACCGTGCACAGAATTGCACAAACATGTCCTTGTAAAACTGGAGCATTTTCATTCAAAATAAGTGTACATTTGCAAAGTGTTCCTGTTACCCACGAACACACCTATTATGCAAAGAGTGTGTGCAGTTCAATTCAGGGAGATACTCATCACAGCAAGATTCTGGGGGTAATTCTGAAGTAAGATGCCAACCTCCTGTGAAGCACCTGGGTATCACAAATTTAGCTGTGCAACCCTTTAGATGGCGACCCAAGGCATTTATTAAACATATTGGAGGAGATAAAACAGACCTTAAAAAAGGTGTCTACCCAGAGCAGAGCCAGAACATCACTAGCAAAATGGAACTTCCGGCTGCAAATAGCAAGTCCTTTCTTAATCCTGCAAACCCAATTCCATGGAGCTGCAGAACATGCCATGGCCAATCTATTGTCACTGCAGGTCCTTTTTTAATCCTGCAAACCCAATTCCATTGAGCAGCAGAACGTGCCATGGACAATCTATGGTCTCTGCAAGTCCTTTCTTAACCCTGCACAGCTACACCCTACTGATGAGGTTCAACCAGACCGAAACACGTGTCTGGGGTTGCTGTTGGTACTCTTGTTCAGAGGAGAATTACCTAGCATTTCGGTGCTGGACTGCCCCAGGGCAGGACAAAGACTGATATGTTTGGGATATTTCTTCTCTGTGAAAGATAGTGAGCTAAAGACTCTGGGTAAGGCTCTTGGAACCAGGACTCATGTCTGGCAGAGAGTCTCCCAGGACCCCCCCTTGTTATTTGCATATTTCAAGTAACTTTGGGTCTCGCCCTAAGTTACTAGGGGAATCCAGAGGTAGACCCCTTGCTCACTATTCTTAGAGAGGCACAGCTACACCCTACTGATGAGGTTCAACCAGACCGAAACACGTGTCTGGGGTTGCTGTTGGTACTCTTGTTCAGAGGAGAATTGCCTAGCATTTCGGAGCTGGACTGCCCCAGGACAATTCAAACACTGATATGTTTTGGATATTTCTTCTCTGTGAAAGATAGTGAGCTAAAGACTCTGGGTAAGGCTCTTGTAACCAGCACTCATGTCTGGCAGAGAGTCTCCCAGAACCCCCCTTGTTATTTGCATATTTCAAGTAACTTTGGGTCTCGCCCTAAGTTACTAGGGGAATCCAGACGTGGACCCCTTGCTCACTATTCTTAGAGAGGCACAGCTATACCCTACTGATGAGGTTCAACCAGACCGAAACACGTGTCGGGGGTTGCTGTTAGTACTCTTGTTCAGTGGAGAATTGCCTAGCATTTCGCTGCTGGACTGCCCCAGGGCAGGACAAAGACTCATATGTTTGGAATATTTCTTCTCTGTGAAAGATAGTGAGCTAAAGACTCTGGGTAAGGCTCTTGTAACCAGGACTCATGTCTGGCAGAGAGTCTCCCAGGACCCCCCTTGTTATTTGCATATGTCAAGTAACTTTGGGTCTCACCCTAAGTTACTAAGGGAATCCAGACGTGGACCCCTTGCTCACTATTCTTAGAGAGGCACAGCTACACCCTACCGATGAGGTTCAACCAGACCGAAACACGTGTCTGGGGTTGCTGTTGGTACTCTTGTTCAGAGGAGAATTGCCTAGCATTTCGGTGCTGGGCTGCCCCAGGGCAGGACAAATACTGATATGTTTGGGATATTTCTTCTTTGTGAAAGATAGTGAGCTAAAGACTCTGGGTAAGGCTCTTGTAACCAGGACTCATGTCTGGCAGAGAGTCTCCCAGGACCCCCCTTGTTGTTTGCATATTTCAAGTAACTTTGGGTCTCACTCTAAGTTACTAGGGGAATCCAGACGTGGACCCCTGGCTCACTATTCTTAGAGAGGCACAGCTACACCCTACTGATGAGGTTCAACCAGTCCGAAACACGTCTCTGGGGTTGCTGTTGGTACTCTTGTTCAGAGGAGAATTGCCTAGCATTTCAGTGCTGGACTGCCCCAGGGCAGGACAAAGACTGATATGTTTGGGATATTTCTTCTCTGTGAAGGATAGTGAGCTAAAGACTATGGGTAAGGCTCTTGTAACCAGGACTCCTGTCTGGCAGAGAGTCTCCCAGGACTCCCCTTGTTATTTGCATATTTCAAGTAACTTTGGGTCTCACCCTAAATTACTATGGGAATCCAGACGTGGACCCCTTGCTCACTATTCTTAGAGAGGCGCAGCTACACCCTACTGATGAGGTTCAACCAGACCGAATCACATGTCTGGGGTTGCTGTTGGTACTCTTGTTCAGAGGAGAATTGCCTAGCATTTCGGAGCTGGACTGCCCCAGGACAAGACAAACACTGATATGTTTGGGATATTACTTCTCTGTGAAAGATAGTGAGCTAAAGACTCTGGGTAAGGCTCTTGTAACCAGCACTCATGTCTGGCAGAGAGTCTCCCAGGACCCCCCTTGTTATTTGCATATTTCAAGTAACTTTGGGTCTTGCCCTAAATTACTAGGGGAATCCAGACATGGACCCCTTGCTCACTATTCTTAGAGAGGCACAGCTACACCTTACTGATGAGGTTCAACCAGACCAAAACACGTGTCTGGGGTTGCTGTTGGTACTCTTGTTCAGAGGAGAATTGCCTAGCATTTCGGAGCTGGACTGCCCCAGGACAAGACAAACACTGATATGTTTGGGATATTTCTTCTCTGTGAAAGATAGTGAGCTAAAGACTATGGGTAAGGCTCTTGTAACCAGGACTCCTGTCTGGCAGAGAGTCTCCCAGGACTCCCCTTGTTATTTGCATATTTCAAGTAACTTTGGGTCTCACCCTAAATTACTATGGGAATCCAGACGTGGACCCCTTGCTCACTATTCTTAGAGAGGCACAGCTACACCCTACTGATGAGGTTCAACCAGACCGAATCACGTCTCTGGGGTTGCTGTTGGTACTCTTGTTCAGAGGAGAATTGCCTAGCATTTCGGTGCTGGGCTGCCCCAGGGCAGGACAAATACTGATATGTTTGGGATATTTCTTCTTTGTGAAAGATAGTGAGCTAAAGACTCTGGGTAAGGCTCTTGTAACCAGGACTCATGTCTGGCAGAGAGTCTCCCAGGACCCCCCTTGTTGTTTGCATATTTCAAGTAACTTTGGGTCTCACTCTAAGTTACTAGGGGAATCCAGACGTGGACCCCTGGCTCACTATTCTTAGAGAGGCACAGCTACACCCTACTGATGAGGTTCAACCAGTCCGAAACACGTCTCTGGGGTTGCTGTTGGTACTCTTGTTCAGAGGAGAATTGCCTAGCATTTCAGTGCTGGACTGCCCCAGGGCAGGACAAAGACTGATATGTTTGGGATATTTCTTCTCTGTGAAGGATAGTGAGCTAAAGACTATGGGTAAGGCTCTTGTAACCAGGACTCCTGTCTGGCAGAGAGTCTCCCAGGACTCCCCTTGTTATTTGCATATTTCAAGTAACTTTGGGTCTCACCCTAAATTACTATGGGAATCCAGACGTGGACCCCTTGCTCACTATTCTTAGAGAGGCGCAGCTACACCCTACTGATGAGGTTCAACCAGACCGAATCACATGTCTGGGGTTGCTGTTGGTACTCTTGTTCAGAGGAGAATTGCCTAGCATTTCGGAGCTGGACTGCCCCAGGACAAGACAAACACTGATATGTTTGGGATATTACTTCTCTGTGAAAGATAGTGAGCTAAAGACTCTGGGTAAGGCTCTTGTAACCAGCACTCATGTCTGGCAGAGAGTCTCCCAGGACCCCCCCTTGTTATTTGCATATTTCAAGTAACTTTGGGTCTTGCCCTAAATTACTAGGGGAATCCAGACATGGACCCCTTGCTCACTATTCTTAGAGAGGCACAGCTACACCTTACTGATGAGGTTCAACCAGACCAAAACACGTGTCTGGGGTTGCTGTTGGTACTCTTGTTCAGAGGAGAATTGCCTAGCATTTCGGAGCTGGACTGCCCCAGGACAAGACAAACACTGATATGTTTGGGATATTTCTTCTCTGTGAAAGATAGTGAGCTAAAGACTATGGGTAAGGCTCTTGTAACCAGACCAGGACTCCTGTCTGGCAGAGAGTCTCCCAGGACTCCCCTTGTTATTTGCATATTTCAAGTAACTTTGGGTCTCACCCTAAATTACTATGGGAATCCAGACGTGGACCCCTTGCTCACTATTCTTAGAGAGGCACAGCTACACCCTACTGATGAGGTTCAACCAGACCGAATCACGTCTCTGGGGTTGCTGTTGGTACTCTTGTTCAGAGGAGAATTGCCTAGCATTTCGGAGCTGGACTGCCCCAGGACAAGACAAACACTGATATGTTTGGGATATTACTTCTCTGTGAAAGATAGTGAGCTAAAGACTCTGGGTAAGGCTCTTGTAACCAGCACTCATGTCTGGCAGAGAGTCTCCCAGGACCCCCCCCCTTGTTATTTGCATATTTCAAGTAACTTTGGGTCTTGCCCTAAGTTACTAGGGGAATCCAGACGTGGATCCCTTGCTCACTATTCTTAGAGAGGCACAGCTACACTTTACTGATGAGGTTCAACCAGACCAAAACACGTGTCTGGGGTTGCTGTTGGTACTCTTGTTCAGAGGAGAATTGCCTAGCATTTCGGAGCTGGACTACCCCAGGACAAGACAAACACTGATATGTTTGGGATATTTCTTCTCTGTAAAAGATAGTGAGCTAAAGACTCTGGGTAAGGCTCTTGTAACCAGGATTCATGTCTGGCAGAGAGTCTCCCAGGACCCCCCCCTGTTGTTTGCATATTTCAAGTAACTTTGGGTCTCACCCTAAGTTACTAGGGGAATCCAGACGTAGACCCCTGGCTCACTATTCTTAGAGAGGCACAGCTACACCCTACTGATGAGGTTCAACCAGTCCGAAACACGGCTCTCGGGTTGCTGTTGGTACTCTTTTTCAGAGGAGAATTGCCTAGCATTTCAGAGCTGGACTGCCCCAGGACAAGACAAACACTGATATGTTTGCAATATTTCTTCTCTGTGAAAGATAGTGAGCTAAAGACTCTGGGTAAGGCTCTTGTAACCAGCACTCATGTCTGGCAGAGAGTCTCCCAGGACCCCCCTTGTTATTTGCATATTTCAAGTAACTTTGGGTCTCTCACTAAGTTACTAGGGGAATCCAGAGGTGGACCCCTTGCTCACTATTCTTAGTGAGGCACAGCTACACCCT
Source organism: Ambystoma mexicanum (assembly GCF_040938575.1). NCBI lineage: Eukaryota > Metazoa > Chordata > Amphibia > Caudata > Ambystomatidae > Ambystoma > Ambystoma mexicanum. Next base: position 1,169,655,999 of record NC_090941.1, on the reverse strand, counting down.
ACTGATGAGGTTCAACCAGACCGAAACACGTGTCTGGGGTTGCTGTTGGTACTCTTGTTCAGAGGAGAATTGCCTAGCATTTCAGAGCTGGACTGCCCCAGGACAAGACACACACTAATATGTTTGGGATATTTCTTCTCTGTGAAAGATAGTGAGCTAAAGACTCTGGGTAAGGCTCTTGTAACCAGCACTCATGTCTGGCAGAGAGTCTCCCAGGACCCCCCTTGTTATTTTCAAGTAAGTAATCAGGGCAATCTAGAAAAAGTAACTACAGTGAGGAAATCAAATCAAGAGGCCTGGGCCAAAGTCAATGGATCAGAGTCTTTGCAGAGGATCACACAGTTCAGAGTAGTTTGCGGTTAAGTCTTTGCCAAGAGTTCAGAACGAAGTTGGTCAGACGAAAAGTTACTTTAAAGAATAGAGAAGGACAAGCCCTCGGATTGGCAAAAGATTTCAAGCATGTTTACCGCGGTCGGACGGAACGATCGACCAGATGTGAAAAGTACCTTAAATGGAGAAGAAGGCTGTAGCTGATGCAGACGTTCCTGGCAGGTCCTGCAGGCTCACGGTTCCTCAAGCGACTGTCGGACTGACACGAAGTAGGAAGACTGGAGGGTCCTGCACTGCCCAGGGAAGAAACCAGCAGCAGAGCAAAGCAACAAATAAAAGGTGTGCTCCTTAAAACCCAAGCAGGGTCCGATCCTTCTGGCTATCCGGCTGTGCACATCAAATTCGACCAGAGGATGGAGGCCTGGGTTGCAGTTTGGTGAACTGGTTGTTCCCACCAGCTCAAGGGGAGAAGATTCCTTGCAGATCTTCCCTGTCGTTGAAGTTTGGACATTCTGACCCGCAGCAGGGCTTCACCGGGAGGTTCAGTCATTTTAGAGGTCCTCTTCTGTCAGCTTCTCTTCGGTTCTCTCAATCCACTGGTGGCTCTGCCTGCTCAGTCCCAGAGACCTGCTTTTTATGCAGTGTTCCGCCATTCACACAGCCTGGCTGTCAATCACACAGCAGGGTGGCTGTCCCGGCGGGACAGTCACCTCAGCCAATCACACAGAGTGCGACATGGGTCTCCAAGGAGACCCTGTGCAGGGAGTCTCAATCCCCTCCCTCACATCCTATACCCCTCAGACATTCAGGCATCTAAGGAGGGCTTCTGTGCAGAAGCCCGCCGATGGACGGTGAACAAAGGAACCAAACCTGGTTTGGCACGCAGAGTAAAACACGAGAAAGACTTTTACAAAAAGAAATGGCAAATAAACCCAGCCGGAACTGTATAAAAGTAAATATGGTACAGCGGGTTTAAGTTTGAGGCTACTAAAATAGCCTAAAACAATATCAAGGGTATTTAAAATAACCGCGGTAGGAAAAATAGGGTAGATACCACTGCCACCAGCCAAATCTTAATGAAAAGGGAACTAAATAATGTTCCATGAGAAACAGACAAAAGGGGATAACTATTAAACCTTTCCAGAATTCCTTGTAAGATAGATTGTACTGGGTCTCTGGATTTAGAAAGACTAATAAAGTCAATTGCAACTTTACATGTTCTGGGAGACAGTAGTCAGTCCCAGAAAATGGAGTTTAAAGTGGGAAGTCTGAAAAAGACAACCCTGTGTCACTGCACTGAAGGTGCTGTGACACACACAGTAAAAAGATGATGCCTATGGAGGCTCCACAGTCTATGAACACAAAAATGTTAAACACACACAGCAAAACACATGTAAGAGTGGGAAAAAAAGGCTCACACTCTTACCAGGTGAAAAAAAGAAATCCTAGAAATCCAGCAAAGCTGCTGAGGGACTCATTAGGTAAGGGAAATTAGCCATTCTGGAGAATTCTCCCTAACACCAAGGAAAGGAAGAAGGATCTCTATCAAGAGATCTTGACGAAAGCTCAGATGACGCTGTAACAAATGATCATCGAACGCTGTATTTAAGAAGATTAGATCTTGATGATGTGGCATAGGACAACAGTCATACGAGTTGAGCTATAATAATGTCAAAGAACTAGAAGAAAACGAGAGAGCGCAAAGGGAGGGCTCATGCGGCGTTTCAAAAGAATCGAGCGTAGATAAAGGGCTAAAAAATGTCAGATTTAGAGGACCACAATGAAAGAACACCAGAATCAGCATCACATGCTGATTGATCACAAGGGCGATTGCGCAGTCTAGAGGTATCCTCGCCGTATGTAAGCATATTAAGGGCATTGCCAGGACAAAGACAAACTGGCGGGACTAGCCCTGCTAGAAAAACACAAAGTGTATGCAGGAATGATTATGGGCCTAGATTTTCACAATTCCCATTATTAGAGAAGGGGGCAGGAATACCTCAATATATACCATGGCCACCAATGGATAAGGATAATTTAAGAAGTTAATTTGTGGAGTTTAACTTCCGGTGCCGGTAGGATTTATGAATTAGAGAATATGACATCAGGAATGACGTTAGCTACAGGTGATGTAAAAGGTTTACTAGCAGCTCTCCTAGGGGAAAGAGCTGACGACATTTGGAAAAGAGTAGGATACCCAAGCGTGACTGTGCAAAACATGACACATGATGGAGCGCCATTTAATAATTGCAGAGCAGATGTATGGCGGGCGCTCAGAGTACAATATCACGATACATTGGATATGGGTGTGATTATGACTAAGAAAATGGAAGAGAAGGAAGACCCTATTGCCTTTATTCAAGCTATTCAAGAGTTAGGGTGTTTGGAGACGTGTGAACTGTGGGATAAAACAGTGGCATTATTTTGCAACATTTGTAATTGTAATTGTTTATTTGTTGAGGTCTTATACACAGGTGCTTCAAAGCGCTTCAAGGCAGGAAGGCAACAAGGGAATACAGTCATCATTATTTGGCCTTGAAGATTCCAAATGATCTAACAACACTAACTAGCATACTAAACCAGAGGAATATCTACTAGTGAAGTGTATGACAAATGGCGCCGGGAGAAAGAGGGGGGGAGAGGGAAAGGAACGTACAGATCAATAAACAACAGTCCTGGTCTGGCGACATTTAAGTTTGCTTGGTGGCTGATCATCCAGTGTACCTATGCACAACTATTTCAAGCATTACCTGGCAAGGGAGCGGAGACAGAGAGAGGACTGGACGGACAGACCTGCTAGGCCTAGCAAGCAAAGCGATGCTTTTAAATGGAAGTCTTTCTTCAAGAATGCTGGCGTGAAGATTCCGGATGCAGGTAAGAAGTTTGAATAAGTTCTTGGTTTTCACCTTTCTCTTCTCTTCTTTCCTTACAGGTGTTCCAGTTTCGAGGCGGGCGTGGCTGGAGTCCAGGTGCAGGAGCAGACACGGTGAGCGTTCAGCTGCTGGGATGCAGAACAACGCGAAGCACGTGTGGCAGTCCGGGCGTGGCTTAAATAGCCTTGGAAGAAGTCCTAGGTAAGTACAGCCCCACCCAAGTAACAAAATAGTCCCTTCAGTAAAATAGTCCCTCCTAAGCCTCATTTGGCTTGGGTCTTCATGCAGCATGGTGTGCATCAGGTGAGTATGCAGCATGGTCTGCATCAGGTAAGTGCACCAAACACTTTCCTTTATGAGCCTGGCGCCTATGGCGCCAGGATTGATGTCCAACATGACCCTGGTGCCAAAGGCGCCAGGACAGAGTCCAAAGAGCCCCTATAAGGGGCCGCTGGGCTTTTACCCCGGGACATGATGCCTGCTCCCGGGGGTGCTGGGCCTGGCCTGGTTCTCCGGGGGTAGGCATCATGACAGCACTCCCCCCCAAGGCCCCTCCCAAGGTCGTTCCCTCTGGAGGTTTCGGTTTGTTTGGGAAATTCCAATGGAACCTTTTTACTAGCCGAGGTGCATGTACGTGGTCGCTGGGTTCCCAAGACCTTTCCTGAGGCCCGTACCCCTTCCAATCAATTAGATAGAAAAGTTTTGATTTTGAGATCTTAGAATCCAAAATGTTCTTCACCTCGAATTCAGGCTCCCCATCTATCTGGATTGGTTCTGGTGGCTTTATTAATCTGGTTCCTGGTTGCACTGGTTTCAAAAGTGACACATGAAAAATGGGGTGAATCCGCACGTTAGCTAGCTTGACTCCCACTGGGTTAATTAGAGCTTTGATCGAGTAAGGGCCTAAATACCTTGGATTAAAAGGCTGAGGTCCCTTGAGCAATAAATGTTTAGTAGCAAACCATACTTGTTTCCCCTATTTGGTATGGAGGCACCTCTCTTCAATGCAGATCCGCATTCATTTTGTATTTCCCTTTCGCATGTTGTAAGTGTGCAGTTGCATCCTTGAAGGCTTGAGTAATCGTAGAATGCAAATGGTCCACTGCAGGCATTTCAAGGCTCAAAGGTGAGTCCAAGTCTGAAGTACGAGGGTGATGTCCATATAGGGTATAAAAGGGGCTCTGACCAGTTCCAGAGTGTATCGAGTTATTGTATGCATATTCAGCCACCCATAAAATATCCTTCCAATTACCCTCCGATTGGTGCAACATACATCGTAGATATTGTTCAAGGGTCTGGTTCGTTCTCTCCGTCTGACCATCGGTCTGTGGGTGGTGGCTGGTTGAGAGTCTTACGTCGATTTGTGGCAGTTGACAACACTTTTTCCAAAAATGAGAAATAAACTGGCTTCCCCGATCGGAGACTAGTATGGACGGGAATCCATGGAAACTGATGATATTTTCGAGGAATTCCTTGGCAAGAACAAAAGCTGAAGGTAATCCTTTCAACGGAATAAAATGGGCCATCTTGGAAAATAAATCCACCACAACCAGAATAGTATTGTATCCATTACAAGAGGGCAGGTCTGTGATAAAATCTAGTGACAAGGTGTGCCAAGGTGCTGGTGGAATCTCTAAGGGTTGAAGAAGACCGGCGGGTTTTGTTTTTTGACCTTTGTTTTGGGCGCAAACTCCACAGGACATCACGAAAGATTTAATATCCTTTCGCTAGGAAGGCCACCAGAATTGTCGTTGAATTTTTTCCTCTGTTTTGGCAATGCCAGGATGTCCTTCCATCAGAGTATCATGATGATGGGAAGTAACCAGTTCTTGCAATTCCTTTTCTGGCAAAAATAAGCGTCCTTGGAAGTAAGGTAAGCCATCGTTGACTGAAATGTAAGACCCCCTTTTGATCCAATCCTGCAAGACTGAAGAGTCCAGGAATTGTTTTACCCGTGCTTGAATGTCTTCAAGGGTTTGTAAAGTGGTTATCCCCAAAATTCTTTGTTCGGGAATTATCGGCACAGGTTCTGAGTTTGTGTCCATTTCTCCCATTCCAATTCGAGATAGTCCGTCCGCTTTGCCATTCTTACAGCCAGGACGGTAAGTGATTACAAAATCAAACTCAGCAAAGAACAAAGCCCATCGGAGCTGTCGTGAAGACTGAGCCTTGGCAGTTTTTAAATATTGTACATTTCGGTGATCAGTGATCACGGTGATGGTATGCCTGGTGCCAAGAAGATAATGCCGCCAAGCCTTAAAGGCGGATTTAATGGCTAATAATTCCTTATCAGTGATTGCATAATTTATCTCCGGCGGCGAGAACTTTCTGGACCAAAATGCTACGGGGTGCAGTTGGTTGGTTTCGGGGTCTCTCTGAGACAGGACAGCTCCCATGGCTAAGCTGGACGCGTCGGTTTCGACTATATATGGGAGATCGGGACGCGGGTGTGGACGTAAATTTAGCTTTCAATTCCTGAAAGGCCTGTTCAGCTTCCTCGGTCCATTCAAAATGTTTATTTTTCCGCAAGAGTGCAGTGATGGGTTGCACCACACGTGAAAATTCCGGGATAAACTTGCGATAAAAATTGGCAAAACCAAGCATGCTTTGGACACCTTTCACCGAACTAGGTGATGGCCATTTGAGGATGGCATCCACTTTCCGTGAGTCCATTCGGACCCCTTTAGGTGTCAGGATGAATCCAAGAAACTCAACCTCGGTGGTATGGAAAACACATTTTTCCAGCTTTGCAAACAGTTTGTGCTGGCACAATTTCTCTAGGACGGCCCTGACATGTTTTCTGTGATCTGATTCCGAAGAGGAGTACACCAGAATGTCATCGATATACACGACAACACAGACATCGATGAGTTCCCGAAGGACATCGTTCATGAAGAATTGGAAGGCAGCAGGCGCGTTGCACAACCCGAAAGGCATCACCTGGTATTCAAATAGTCCATATTTTGTACGGAAGGCCGTTTTCCATTCGTCGCCTTCTTTTACTCGTACCAGATGATAAGCCCCCCGGAGATCTAACTTGGTGTATACGCAAGCGTCCTTCACCTGGTCAAGGAGTTCAGGGATCAAAGGCAGAGGGTAACGATTTTTAACAGTTATCTGGTTCAATGCGCGGTAATCGATACAAGTTCTAAGGTCGCCTTCTTTTTTTGGCACGAAGAACAAAGCCAAGGATGCCAGAGACTTTGAAGGGCGAATGAAACCATTGGCTAGGTATTGATCTAAATATTGTCTCAAATGCAGATTCTCCGGTTCAGTAAGGGCATAAATCCTGCTACAAGGGGGTTGTGCACCAGGCACCAGATCGATTTGGCAATCGTACGATCTGTGAGGAGGTAACGTGTTGGCCTGTTCCTTTTGGAAGACATCCTGAAAGTCTTGGTATTCCGGAGGTAGTTGCATGGAGACAGAGGTTACTGATGCTAGACTGATCTTCAGATTTTCTGGGTAGTAGGTTTGTGCACAATCCGGGAAGGTTATTCTCTTCGCTCGCCAATCAATTCGAGGATTATGTGTCTCTAACCAAGGGATTCCGAGAATAACCTGAAACTGTGGAGCCTTGATTACATCAAACACAACTGCCTCCCGATGGCCATCCGGACCTACAAGTGTCACCTCAGCTGTGGAATGTGTTACCCCGTCCAGAGGCAATTTCGGTTCCATCAACTGTGGTGATGACATCTTTGCTGGTTTTAGGACGCAGAGGGAGGTTAATCCTGGAGACCAATTCACGATCCACATAGTTTCCTATAGCCCCACTATCGATGTATGCCTTTATTGCATGCAACCGCTTAGGCTGTTCCGGATCTACGAGGACCATTGGCACAATGAAATGCGAGGTCTGAGAGTTAGTTTTCAAGCTCGGCAACCGGACCCCTACGCTTGTCAGGCATGGTCGTTTCCCGATACAGAGTTTTCATGGATTTTATCAGCGGCTCCTACCACCTTCTTGGGCGGCTTTGCCGGGCAATCTCGTAGAAAGTGTCCAGAGGACCCACAATAAAGACATAATTGCATCTGCCGTCTTCTTTCACGTTCCTTTTGAGTTAGAGGTCCTTTAACCCCTCCGATTTGCATTGGCTCAGAGGCTTCAGCCCCCTTGAGGTTAGCGTGGGTCTTGACCAACACCCGGGTCTCAAACTTGGACCGATCTGCTTTTCTGTTTTGCAGTCTGTGATCCAATTGGACCACTAAGTCTATATATTCTGAGAATTCTTGGGGCGGATTTACAACTTGGGCCAGGACATCTTTAAGTTCTCTGCGTAGACCTCGATAAAATAACGTGATTCTTTTATCCTCTGGCCACCCAGTTTCCACAATTAGTCTATTAAAGGTTGCAATGTAGGATAGGAGGTCTTGATTGCCCTGTCGCAGAGATAGAAGTTTGTCATCCAGAGCGTGCCAATGGGAGTGACGAGCAAATAACCTTTCCATGCTTGTTTGAAATCCTTGAAAATCACGAAGAATCGGGTCATCTTGAGTTACCAGTGGAACTGACCAATCGGCAGCACTGCTGCTGAGATATAACAATACAAAGGGAACCTTGGTCTGGTCATTAGGGAAGGCCCCATGTCTGCATAGGAAATGCAAACGACACTGATTCATGAATACAGCGAATCGTTTGGGGTCCCCAGCAAAGCGTTCGGGTGGGGCCAGCGGCATGTTTCCAGGTAGATTAATCTGCACCGGGTTACTGGAAAGCACAGGAGCGGGGTTCCCCCCGGAACCAGGTAAAGGAGTTTGTCCAGCTTGACCTTGCAAAAGCTGTCTAGCCAGGTCATCAGCTCTTTCCTTTGTTACAATCACTTCCCTCCTGAGAGCATTAGTCTCTTGACGAGCGGCGTGTACTTCGGCCCGTAATTCCCCCAGTAGTTGAGCCAACTGGTCAGTCTCAGAAGTTTCCATAGCGCCTGGGTGGGAATTTGTAGGAAGGCTTCGCATTCTGTAACGCTCACCTGGCTCCCACGGAGGCGCTGGTCTAGTCTGGGTTGCTGTGGCCTCTTCAAGCGTGATGCGCAGAACTCGGACCACCGATTGAACAGGACCCCCAAATCTTGCTTGTCTGGCCCGTAGGAATATCCTTCTGCAGATGAGAAAGGGGATTAACTGTCTGCAGAATAGTGTGCTTGCTTTCCCCTTTCCCCCTTTGTTCTTCTCTGACTTCCTCCAAAACCCCCGGTTTAAGCTCACCTTATGGTTTGGAAGGATGAACTCTCCATCCTGCTTCTGGTGCAGGGGCGCGTGTTCGTCCAGTTACTTCACTGGTTTTCAGAATGGCGCTGGCAAAAACCACTTGACTTTTCTGTGCGATATGCCGTAAGTATGAAGATTCAAAAGTTCAAGTGTGAGCCTCTTTTTATGTGTCTTCCTAACCTGTGATCTGTCCTTTATTTCAGGTGCAGAACGAAGGCGATGCGTTGAGGAGTTAAATTGCCGATGGTAAAATCAGGTGAGTTAGTGATGAGGGCGACCCCTCTAAATGTCTTTATAATTCCCCAGTAATGTCTTTTGTCCTTTCCCCATAGGGGCCAGGGTGCGGTACCTGCCAACGAAGCGGCGCCGACCCGAAATGTGGAATGGTTCACCAAGAAAAGCCGGTAAGTATTATGGCTGAAAATTCGGCTTTCCGCCTGTGTTCCCTCTGCTCACCTTTTGTCTCTTCTTCTCTCCCCTAGGTGCAGAGATGTGGCAACCGGTGCTGACAGCCGTGATGGAGCCGGGAGATGTCTCGAGGACAGGCGAGTGAAGCGCGGCGCTGCAGCAAGCAACGCAATGCTTTTAAATGGAAGTCTTTCTTCAAGAATGCTGGCGGGAAGATTCCGGATGCAGGTAAGAAGTTTGAATAAGTTCTTGGTTTTCACCTTTCTCTTCTCTTCTTTCCTTACAGGTGTTCCAGGTTCGAGGCGGGCATGGCCAGAGTCCAGGTGCAGGAGCAGACACGGTGAGCGTTCAGCTGCTGGGATGCAGAACAACGCGAAGCACGTGTGGCTGTCCGGGCGTGGCTTAAATAGCCTTGGAAGAAGTCCTAGGTAAGTATTCTTCCACAGCCCCACCCAAGTAACAAAATAGTCCCTTCAGTAAAATAGTCCCTCCTAAGCCTCATTTGGCTTGGGTCTTCATGCAGCATGGTCTGCATCAGGTGAGTATGCAGCATGGTCTGCATCAGGTAAGTGCACCAAACACTTTCCTTTATGAGCCTGGCGTCTATGGCACCAGGACTGATGTCCAACATGAGCCTGGTGCCAAAGGCGCCAGGACAGAGTCCAAAGAGCCCCTATAAGGGGCCGCTGGGCTTTTACCCGGGGCATGATGCCTGCTCCCGGGGGTGCTGGGCCTGGCCTGGTGCTCCGGGGGTAGGCATCATGACACACTGCCCTGCACTTGCGTTTAAGGACAGCTACATGACAGTCGTACTAAGAGTTGCACTTTTTGGGAAGCTTCAGTTGGACCCTCATGATACGGGCAATGATGTCGAGAGTATTGGAGATGGAAAGGTAAAAGTTTGAGAGAGCTATGTCAGGGTGGTCAGGGTGAGAGTCAGCCGCAAGAGTAGGAGGAGGGGAGTAGATGGAGGCAAAGGCAGCCACTGACACTTTTTGCATGGGCCGGAAGACTGTGTAGGTGGGAGGCAGTGCAGGGTGTGCCAGTGCTAAAGGAGAAGAGAGCTTCAAGTGAGAGGAGAGAAGAGAGTGATCAGTCCATGAAAGCGGAGTAGTGAGAGGGATAGAGAGAGGGATGTCCATGGAGATGAGAGCATCCAGGGTGTGGCCAGTGTTAGGAAGAATTCTCAGAAATGTGCTAATTACCCTTACCTTTTGAGACCCCCAGCAACTTTGCTGGACTTCTAGGAATTTAATTTTCACCTGAAAAGAGTATGAGCCTTTTTATTCCACTCTTTCATGTATTTTTGTGTTCTTTGGATATGGAGATTTAGACAACTCCATAGGCATCATCTTTTTCCTGTGTGTCACACAGCACCCTCAGTGCAGTGGCACATGGATGTCTTTCGGACTTCCCAAGGTTTAAATACCTTCACTGGGACTGACTACTGTCTCCCAGTGAATGTAAAGTTAAATTGGCTTTGCCAGTCTTTTTAAATTGCTAGACCCAGCGCACACTGCCTTACAGCAGCATGCTGGTGGAAATACCTACTCATGTAGCCCTCAAAAGCTACCCTTTCCTCTTAGAATGGCTGGTGGCAGTGGTATTACCATGATTTTCCCAACTGCGACCTGTTTAAACGCTCCCGTAGCTAAAATCCACTGGAGCCATTTTCTTCAAGATGGCGTCTTAACCCCCTCTGTAAAAACAGGTTCCGATCGACTTTTTTCACCATTTCTTTTTGGAAAGGTCCTTCTAGTGTTTGTATATGCGAGCCAAACCAGGTTTGGTCCCTTTGTGTGTTGGCCTTTGGCGGGCTAGACTGAACGCTACGCTGGAATGAATGGGAGAAAACTGTTTAAAAGCAGGTCTCTGGGACTTTAAGTCAGAGTCGACCACTGGAACTAAAGAACGGAAGATGAGCTGAAGGAAGACGACTGCTGCAACTCCTGGACCGTTGGTTTGGCCAGTGAAGCCCTGCTGTAGGTCTGAATTGCCTGAAACTCCCTCGACAGAGAAGCCCTTCAAGGACGACTTCTTCCCTTGAGCTGGTGAGAACAACCAACTCGCAAGCCACTTGGAAACCATCTCCATACTGGTCGAATTTTCATCAGAGCGCTGTTGTAAACCGGATAGCCAGTGAGAAGGATACCAGATTGTGGACTTTAAGGCACTCACACCTTAAACCGACGTTTTGCCAAGCTGGTGGCTTCATCCCTGTGCAGTGCAGGAACCTCCTGACATCCTCCCTCTTGTCCCCACAACTGAGGCTCAGAAACAGTGAGATCTGCAGGAAGTGCCAGGAATAACTGCCTCTGCTACAGCTTTTCTTCATCCAAAAGGTACTGTGTAAATGCGGTAGAGAAATCTTCTTTGCTGCGGTGAAAGTTTGTGAAACCTTCCCAACTTTGGAGTCTTGTTTGCTCCTAATCTGACATATAACTTTTCCTTGCAAACTACTTCCAAGAACATTGGCAAAGACTTAACCGTTTACTACCAGAACTGTGCTATCCTGTCCAAGACACTGAACCATTGACTTTGGCCCAGGCCTATTGAATTGAATTGCCTCTTGTAGTGAACTGAAACTATTTGCCCTGCCTATGAAAGTAACCGTGTTTTGATTCATATAACCTTTGTCTTTCTACCCCTTTTGAAAGTTACTGAAGTGCCATTTTGCTCCCACTTCAGGGGAGCCTAACTTGTTCAGGAACGTATTGGTTTAGTACTGTAGTGTATTGTTGTGTGATATTGAGCTGCTTATTACTAGTGGAATGTTTTCTAACTAAATGTGTAAATAAATGTATATTCTTTTACCAAGAAGCCTTGATTAAGCGTTTGTTTGAACAACTGTGATTGCAAGTCCTTTGTGAGACATCTTGTACTGCTCACATCCCTCTTGAGATATGTCTGGCTGCTCAAGCCACTGCTACCACATAACTGTGTAGTACAGGCTTGTCCCAAAGGTGAGATGTAGCCTTAATTGTGTGTTGTGTTCCCAAAGGGTACTGCATGTAATTCTGCTTAACATCCAGCAGTGTGTGTTGGACCAGAGGGTAGAATGGAGAGAGAGAGAGAGAACGAGGTGCATATGTTGTGGATAGCTCCTGAAGAGGCAGGAGAGTAAAGATGGATGTTGAGATTCCCCAGCAGGAGGAGTTGAGAGTCGGAGGACAGGAGAGAGGATGCCAGGTCAGCCCATTCTGAGAGGAAGAGTGTGGAGTTGCCCGACAGCTGATAGAAGGTTGCTAGAGTATGATAGGTGATGGGGAGAGAGAGAGAGAAATAGGCCTGAATGGGAATGGTAGAAACAGGGATCGACTCTGGAGAGATCAGGGCAACTCCCCCTCCTGGCCTGTTGATCCTGGACTCACAGAGAATATTGTAGCCTTTAGGGAGAAGTGTGTCAAACCTCGTGACAGAGCTGTCCTTAAACCAGGTCTCAGTGAGAGCAAGAACATCAAGGTCCAAGAGTTCAAGGAGGTGGTAGATTTCAGAGGAGTGCTTGACTGTAGAGCGAGAGTTAAATGTGGCAATGTGGAGCAGATTGCCATTTTTGAAGGATATATGGGAGGGGCGTGTGGGAGAGGCTGCCAAGGTCAGTGATGAGTGTGTGGGCAAGGGAGACAGGATAGTAGAAGATGTCAAAGGAGCCATAGTTAGAAAGGGGGTGTGGCCAGGTGGAAGCACAGAAGCCAAGGTGTGCCACGCGCAGGCAAGGGAGCCTGGGAGGACAAAGGTGCAGTTGGCAAGGCAGCCAGTGAGGAGGAAGGTGGAAAGTTGATAAGGCGAGAGAGGAGTCTATAAAAAAGAAGGAGGTTGACTTGAATCCCTTGTACCACGATGGTACCATTTCAATGGACATTAATGATGACCCTGGAGGTCGAGGAGGAGGCCAGAAAGACCTCCCAATGGGTGCCACCATTGATGTGTAAGAGCAGGGAGAGAGCAGAGCAACCATATTTAGAACCCATAGGTTGGGGGAAGGAACGACGAAGAGGATGTTGGTGAGAGTCTGTCTGGTGGAAGTACAGACGTAGGTGTCAGTGATAGGAAGGCCAGGGTTGGAGCCAAGAGTGTCCTTCTTAAGTTTCTTTCTGCCAGACTTGGTGAGCGCTGAAGGGTAGGAGATAGAGAAACAGATGGCGAAGATAGGAGATATAGAGCGCCATGAGGGTCAAGGGTGTGCTACACTTAAGGCGGCTGAGCAGCTGAGGCACATGGGAGGGAGTTGACAGGTGTGGGGTACATTTAAAGCCCAAAACAGAGCTCCCCTACAGCCAAAAACTGCATTTTCACATTTAACCCAAAAGCAGCTGTGCTTTCTTTCTCTGGTGCAGGGGTGGCAAGCTTTAAACACTCCACTACAAAGAATGGCTGCATTTGCTTCTTTCATCTAAATCAAGCAGAAAATGACATATGATCACAACAACATCACATGTTGCTGTTCTGTCATGCTGAATACTAAAGCGGTACACATGACATCCAAGACGGCTTTGCGATTTACTCTTGACTTCATTTTAAAGCATCACAACCTTGTGCCCTTCATGAAAACCCATCCTGGCATATTTTATTTCTGCTGAGTAGCAAGAAGTGGTGCAAAAGCATTCCCAGAGCAGCTGATGTACTGGGAAATCACTTGAAAGGCAACGAATTCAGATTCCACAAACCGCATTGGTAAACCCAAAATGAACTGAAATAAACACACGTGAGATTTTGCTCTTCTGAAAGTCAGGCGAATGCTGTTTAAAAGTAAGATGACAAATGACAGTGTTGCTTGCACAGAACCATTATTGTATATGTGGGGGGTTTGCATTGACATGGCTACCTAAAATGTACATGATATTTATTCCCAAAAGACTTGGATTCTGTTGAAAGAAAGAAAAAAATAAAAGAAACTTGAACCAACAGAGCAAGCTTGGCTCAGGCACTTACTTCAAAGGCACCCTGCTTCCCATGAGAACAGAATTACCTCCCCAAGTGGACCAGCACCCATGAACATATGAAAGCGCCAAAGTGTGGAAGTTTGCAACCTTGTGAGACTGACCGGTATCCCTATAAAGTGGAACAAAAGAACCCAGGTGAACTAGCATTTCACCAAGAGGTGTGGTTTCCTTTGACACCCCTCCCCAGCCCCAGCTGCCTGGTTTCAAAGGGTGTCATGAAAACCCTTTGTTCAAGCCAAGACAGGTGGAGGACAAGTTGGCAGGGGGTTTTGAGGACCGCCCACATCTTTGGAAAATCCACCCCATTGACAATAAAGGACATTTGTAATTTAAAACATTTTTCCCCGCAATCTGAATAAGCAGCAATGTGATATTATGACAATTGTCATGGGATTTTTAAACAAGCAAAATGAGACCTGGTGCATGCTGCTAGGATCTGGGGAACTGGAATGGCAGGAAAAATGCATTTCTGGGTGAAGTATAAGTGATATATGCATACAACATGGTGAAGATTTGCGAGATAGCAGGGGCCACTTGTGTAGCTATTTGTATAATCTTAGATATTATAGTTCTCCTAAAAATGGTGAAATTGTGCCCAAAAGTGATGCTACCTCACATAGAATTTGCGTTCGGACTGGCAAATTCCTTGTGAAATATGGGATCTGAATATTTGCTTGTTAAGATGGTGACTAGTATAAATATGAGGTTTTATTTCATAACTCCTTTTTGTGGAAAATTAGGTTTGTGAGACAATGGGAGTCATAAAATACACACTCACAAACTGAGGCCACTTCCCCTAAACCAATCAGCCCGGAGGGAGGTGGGGGAATCAGTAGCCTGACCTATGCCATTCGAGGGGTAAGTCCACAGTACTTCCGCCCATATTGTAAAAGTCTCTGATGTCACTCTGGCTATATACGCCGGGGCAGAGAGACACAAGGGACTGAACTGACTGAATCTACTGACTATTTACTTGCTTCATGACTGACAGACTGCTTGATTTCCTGACCTGCTGACTCATACCCAAATCCAGATCCAGAGATAAACCATTGAATCAGATCCAGAAGCAGAACCACCCATCTAGATCCAGGCAGAACCACCCATCTAGATCCAGGCATAACCACCCATCTAGATCCAGGCAGAACCACCCAACCACCCATCTAGATCCATGCAGAACCACCCATCTAGAACCAGGCAGAACCACCCATCTAGATCCAGGCATACCCAATAATCCAGGGAAAAAAGGGGAGATGCTGCTGACCCCCTTTAGGAGAATCCAGTAACCAGACACTTTGCCCAGCTGATTCATCCCTCTGTCCACAGTTACCAGACTTTGCCCATCTGTTGCCATCCAGTAGAGTCCCGCCACTGCCCAGTGATCAGATCATTGGCCCCGCTGTCCAGCGACCCAGGTGGCTGTCCAAATTACCCAACTGAAGTGTATTTTGTAAGAATCACGTGACCCAGTACCCAAAAAACAGCATTTTTACCTCACATTCTGTTCAAATCCTATAAAAATCCCATAAAAACCCTAGTCACATCCCACATTGTCAGTATCCTCTGTTCACCCTTTCCCTAAAAGAATCTGGGTTAGTCTATATCTGTTAGCATCTTTCTTTTCCATTTTCTTCAGTTACCTGTGTAAGTCCCTAGTATCATTTGGAATAATCAATTAATTCCCCATTGAAAATTCACGTTCATTATTGTTGCCCTTCGAAAGTAACAAATTTGTCGAGTGTTTTTACTAATTATACCCTTAAAATATAGTCTCGTAGAACTAATTATTGTGCTAACAAAACCAATTTTTGCCCATGTATTTGCTTTCCTTTAAAAGTCCGACATGCATTCCCATAAAATCCCCATACTATCATCCTATAAAAAGTCATCCTTTCCCTTCACTATCCTATCTATTATATGCTTTTGTTCCTCATCACAAAACCGATTTCCGATTTTGACTGCTAAACCCATTTTCTTAGCTGTTGGCCTGTTTAAAGCCTGTGCGAAATAAGAAATTGCAATTCTGCCGCGTGTGATTTCTGCTGCATTGTTTTTGTTCACAAAATCGAGTTTCTCACCTGTGTTCACGTTGCTTTAGTTTCCTGCTCAGAAGCCTGTAAACCTCCTTGTCTCTTCAGCACAGCCACACACATGTTATCCTAGTTATCATACTGCAAGTATAAACTGATCTAGAAGTAACCAGTAAATCTGAGTGTGCTATTTTGCTCATTTTGAGTGTTTCCATTTTGCGTTTTAGCCTCCCATTCTGGGGTGGTGGGCTGAATTTCAAAAACAGATTTTTCCCTCTTTTTCAGGCTCTTTGCCACTGCCTTCCATCCACACAGAATTTAGCCAGCAGGTGTTTGGGAAAGTGTTGCAGGGGGGAGTGCATAACCTATCTGCGATCTGATTGTGAAGAAAAGTGATTTTGTTTCCATTTCTCTTAAAGGTGTATGTGCATTGTGTTAGAAGTGAATTAACTGTATTATCAGATTTAGCCTTTGTATTGCCACACCATGGTGGCTGCTGCCCTAATTTGTGTTTTGCTAAATATTTTATTTTAATTCTAAAAATAAATAAATATTTCATTGTTACACACCGGCCAGTTCATGGTCCATTGCGACACAGGGTGTTTGTTAATGTGGGTGTGAGTCGGGTTTGGTGCCTTCTCAAAAAGAATCCGGGGTTCAAACAAATATAAAAGGGCATGTTTTATTGTGCGCCACCTTCATTGTCAGAGGAAGAAGTCTCTGGCTGGTGTTTGCCGTGTCATAAAATCCGTTACACGTTAGGGGCTCATGCCGTGATAGAACTTAGTGCTTCCACCCATGACAGCTAAACACAGCAGGCTAACCCAGAAAAGGTAGTGATACTTTTTCTGGTTAGAAAACTGTGTTACACTGTAAAAGCACCCTCCCAAACCTTATAAAAATAAAGTTAAATTAACCCTAAACTAGACAAAAGCAACAGAGTACAGATTTGTCCTTACATAAATAATTAAATAAAGGAAAAACACTGTTCTCAATGAGCACCGTAGAGATTAATATGGCTAGGCAGCACCTTCTGTCGAAACTATTCATCAGAGGGGAATGGGCAGAGCAAGATCAGGAGGCTTGGCTATCACACATGATGCCACAGGTCACCTCCATAAGCTTGGAAGTGTGGCGGGACAGTGGCCTATTGCCTCAAGTCCTGACTGAGTTTTATATGACTCTGAATATCAAAGAGAAGCAGATTAAGTTGGTCCAACTCACTGCATACATATATTTCCACATGATAGTCATAGAAGAAAAGTATCGAGAAAGTGTAACCTTTGCACAAAACCAGTCTGAGATCTTAAACCTGAATTAAAACCGGTAGAAGAAAAATTGCAAAAGAGCCAGAATTCTGAGGGAGAATTTGAAAACCACAACATGCAGTTAAAAGAGGAATTAGCAGAGCAGCAACTAATTCAGAACAGGAAGCCCATCTAGCTATATTAAAAGAAGAGTGCCAGGAAAAGGTTGATTCCCTGAAAGAGAGCCAACACAAATTAATTCAACAAGTAAAATACAATAGAATTTGCTTAGAGGGCGTGGACGCTCTCCAAAAACAGATTGAGAAATTGGACGACGAGAATAGTAAGTTAATCATTAAAGAAGTCTATTCCCAAACAGAATTTCAATAGGAACGCCAAAAATGAGGTGCTATAAAACAACAAAGAGATGGACTGACTGAACAGGCATCCTTTATCAGGAAAAAGAAGAGTGCACATTAAAAACAGACCTACAGAAAAGAGAGTCAGACATTCTGGAACTGACTGACCTAAAAACTGAACATGAAAACTTAATGGCGCACACAAGACAAGTAGAAGGGGATCTAGAAGAGACCACCCAGGCCAAAAATGTGCAGAGACAGGAGATGCAGCTCCTGTAACAAAAATGGTGTGAGTATATCCCAGACAATGCAAGAGGCCCAGAAAATAAATGAGGCCCTTTGTGATGAGAACAGGGGACTCCAGAACCAGGTAGCAGCACAAGGGAAGGTAATAGAGGCAGGTCAAGCCCTGATAGCAGACCAAAAAGCTCAGGCCTTTACCTACCAACAGGAGATAGGGACTGAGAGGGAGACACTTGACCTGTTAGAAAAATAGTGTGTTAGGTTGTATCAAAACTTGAGAGGCCCTTCATGTCCACCAGTTCACAATAACCGGGTACCATGAGGCAGTCAGACTCAAGTAGGCCCAGCATGATTGATGTAGGGGCATCACTGTACAGGTTCAAAAATATTATGGCTGGTGTATCTGACCATGAAGAATCCTATTGAAAGGGGCCCCTAGGGGTCCCTCATGTCTATGGAAACAAGGCAAGTCACCACACACGATAGATACGCCAGACACGACGTTGTATTCCCAAAGCTAGGGTTTATTGCAAAGCAAATAGTCTCAGTTGACCAACTCAGTCTCACACCCCGCGACGTGTATCTCTAGACCTCGAGGGACGCAAGAGAGCGAATTACGTACATCAGTTACATATATACAAAATGCATATCATACAATCAGCTGTGACATGTTTAACACACCCCTTTATTGGGTTTCTTTGAACTCGGTTTGATGATGGACACTTTCGACGAATATGACACCTTCAAATATCTATTCTAGTAACAATATGCAACTTTGCAAGTGCGAAGACATCTTTTACTTGTTGAACAGAACACAGTGCTTCTGTTCTTGGAAGCAAGCTACATACGGGGGAAGAGTCACATTCCAGACCTTGTTATCTATGAGGTGCTATTCGTGTCCTGGGAGCCGACACGCTCTACAGGGCTCGGTAAAGGGGGGCCGTAAGAAGAGCATAATTCAAGCCTTTAGCTGCTTTATTCTAACATATTCTACCATATAACGAGACTGGCTGCATCTGTGAAATGATTAAATGCCCTGCGGATCTGCTTCAAGGCTACATTCGGAAGGGAGCCGGGCATTCCTTCCCGGCGCTGCCTACGTTGTGTTTCAACAAACTCTCATTAGCCTCGCGGCCCTGCGGCCTTGTCCTTTCACGTACAGACAACAATATTTACAGTCGAGCAGTGTAAGCAGAAAATGTGCTGTGAAGCAATTTGAACAGAAAGCACCGAGCAATTGTTAGAAAACAATATGGCGATCCTTGTTACATCATAATGGCCGTTCATTGGTAAACTCGGAAACCTGTATTTCTATCGTTTCGTGCATGAGATGGTTGGCCCACGGCCACCAAAATGCGTTTGCCGTTAATCATGAGAGGTATCCATTTTTCTAGACTGACACTATGAGGAGAAAATCAGAGAACTCGACTTAAAGAAACATCATCTACAAAGGGACCATTTGGTTTGATTTGCAGAGAAAAAAGAGCATAAACTGAGGCCCCAAAAGAGTATTCTAAAAACCTCCACCCAATCAGGGCAGTGGGGGGATTCTCCACCAACCCTGGAAGCAGGGAGGAGACAGAAGGCTACTCTCTTGTGCGAAAGAGGGCGTCCAAAAGCAGTGACCCAGAGAACCCAAAGTACAACAGGGGAGAAGAAACAAGGCCCCATTGTTCTGATAGAGACTCCCAAGTTCAAAGAATGAGGCAGCACCTAGAGGATAACGAGGGGACCTCAAATAGCAGCAGCTCTGAGTCTGAGGATGAATATACTCAGGTGCAGTGGCAAAAGAAGGCTAATAAACAAAAGAGGACTCTGATGAAAGACCCCATTAAACAAATTAAAGTTATCAGACGTTTCATGACTTTGTACCACAAGAATGCCAAATATTCTGTGTGGGAGCATCTGGAGCTATATGAACAGATGATGGCCTCTTGTGACATTGAAAACAACTAGAATTCCATAGAATTATCAAAATGGATGTTCTCTCCAGAGTACTCCAGCTTCTTTGCTGGGCTGGAAGACCAGAACCATTCAAAGTGGTCCACCTACAAGGCAGCCATATTGAAGTACTTCTCCACACACAGAAACCCCCAGGAGGCCCGCAAGGCGACCTACAATCTGCACTGTGGAGAGGGTCAGGCCCGAGAGAATTTGTTCAGGAGCTAAAGCGGCATTTGCGCAAACTACTAGGTGGGTGCGCACGAATAGTAGGGAATGTATAAACACCTATTATCATGCACTCCAAAATATATCATGACCCAGTTGGTAAGGGATTTCCATGATAGCAGAACCCTGGGCTGGGTAATCGAGCAAGCTACCCTGATCTATGAGATCCAGAAGCCTGTAGATAACAAAAAACCCAAACCAACCAACACCCCTGCTACTGCCAAGGTGACAGAGGTGAAGGTTGCCCCCATTTTGGACCTAGAAATGGGGGGGCCTAAAAATACACCTTCCCAAAACCAACCCAATCAGAGGCAAAGAAGACCCTCTGATCAATCACAAGGAGGTGGTAGTCAGGTAGGGTACCCCACAAATGTGCCACCTAACTCTGCCAATTACATCAGACTTAGGTACAAGAGCAATAGACCCATCTTGGGGTACGTCTGGACTCCCCTGGCTCAAAGGGGGGATCCAATCAGGTCAGTACGGCCCCAGGGAACTTCCATCTTAACTTCCCTCAGGGGGGCAGTTATCTCCAAAATTCTAGAGTATGTTTTTTTCCTTAGGTACTCTCAAAACCCCAACATCCATGAAAAACCCTCCTTACTATCTCAGCTTTCAGGAGTCCAGACCACCAAATCCGGGAGAGGGGAGGCCAAGGGTGGAGGGCTAACAGGGGACACCCCAGTATCCAGGTTACTCCAGTAGAAGGGATAGTTACCCTTCCTGAGAGCAACCCCGAGTTGATTCAAGGCCCCCGTACCAGCCGGAGCGGGTGTCCCAACTGGAGAGAGATGAGTCGCATTTTGAGGGCTCAACAGAACAGAAAGAGACCAAAAAGACCCATTTTGTGGAGGAAGTCAGTGTCCTCCAGTTTGAAAGGGAAGAATCCCTGGAGGATTCTGGGAAGAAAGTCTTCTCCTTCAAGGGAGTTCCCCCCAAAGAAAAATGGGTCCCAAAGGACCAGAACCCCGACTGGGTAGAGGTGGGGACTGATTCAGAATCACCATCCCTGAATCCCAGAAATGTCATCCTGGGAATATTACATTAACAGAGGCGTCCTCCCCACAAACCGGTTCTAGTCACTGTCTCCAGGAAGAGGGGGGCAGCACAAAATCAAGGGAAAAAGGGGATTCCAAAATCCCACCTATTTCAGGATGCCAAATTCTTTTTACAGATTCCCGAACTTCTACACAGACAACTGTCGGAGTACCCCACAGTGTCAGAGTCCAAAATAAAGAAACTAACTGCCCAGCTTGCCCAAACTGCCCATTTCCTCTGCCCATTGGAGGAGAACAAAGGTAGATTCTACACCCCCATTCGAGTACAAGGGCAATGTGCATTTTTGACACTGGTAGACACTGGATCCCAAGCCACTCTTCTGTCCAAAAGGGCCTTTGAGCAGCTAAATTCAGGAAGGGGGGAGAGACACCAGATCCCTCTCACCCCTCTTCCTGGACAACTCCAGAACTTCGGCGGGAATTAAATTCCCATTGAGGGGACTGCAGATCTGGAGATTGAAATTGGGCACCATAAGGTGAAACACCCGGTAATAGTCATGACTCCAGAGGGGACCCCCTGTCTATTAGGGAATGACCTCCTTCGGAGGTTGTCGCCCCTGATAGACTGTGTGAACAAGGTACTCTGGACTCAGGCTAACCAGCCAATATAATTAAAACAAAGAATCAACTATGTCAGTATAAATGGCTCATGCCACATGGTTTAACAACAATCTAACCAAATTGAGTTCCATTTTCAAAACAATCAAATACCTGACATTACTGTAATTGCTGTAGGACAACAAGTCGGTGATGGGAACTCCTCTCCATTCCTGAAAATCAACCTCTCTACCAGTTTCAAGTGGCATTGCACACTGGAAGGAAAAACCTTGACATTGTATACCGATCCCCAATTTGAAAATCTAAGTTGTGTAGTCAAAAGTGATGAAAAACCAGCTCAAAGCTTGCCTGAGATTCAGAAGAAGAGTGAACAGCTGTTCCTCCCTATTCAGTTAAATGAGGGGGGGCCTGCCAGAGTATGCCTGAATAATGGAAAAAGCTTCATCAGCGAAGCGTTCTTCAGGAAACTCCCAAAAGATCAGACCATTCGCGACATTTAAAAAGATTGATAAGTGGGAAATAGGCATGGAAACTCCCAATTCCAAACATCTCCTGCCTAGCAGGTGTATGCTAAAAATGTCCATTGGTGATAAAAGCATAGAGCATTTTTGTTGGGTTGTGCGAGATGTCCCATCTGCAATCTATTTAGGCAGTGGCATTCTCAATCGGTTCTCAATTAATTTGGACCTCATAAATTACAAGGTCTGGTCTCGACTAGGGGGAAATCCTATGGGCTTTGGTGATTCTGAAAAGGCATTT
This sequence comes from Ambystoma mexicanum, assembly GCF_040938575.1. Lineage (NCBI taxonomy): Eukaryota > Metazoa > Chordata > Amphibia > Caudata > Ambystomatidae > Ambystoma > Ambystoma mexicanum. The sequence goes on along the minus strand of NC_090941.1, from coordinate 1,169,633,814 downwards.
CAGTCAGCCCAATTGCTACGGTATGCAGTTGAAATTCTAATTGGAGAGGAGATCACCATTACAGGACGGACCCAACAATTCCGACTTGACTTATAAGAATATAAAATAAGAGAGGACAGAAACTCCAAAACCCAGACGCTTACATACACCTCAATTCTCATCTCCAACAGCAAGGGTTTGGGGTTAAACCCAACACCATTAGTTAACTTAGAACACAGCACCATTCCAATATTGGTGGATAACAGCAACCTCAGGAGTATCACTCTGGGTGCAGGCACCATTATTGGAACGGCGGTTGATGACCAGTATTTTTCCATGGATTTAGGAAATTAAAGCATAGGACCAATCCCCAATGACTACTATGACTGTGACAATGACGTAACACCAGAAAGTATCTTCACCCGGCAAGGGGGGAATTTCCTGGTGTACTCTTCCTGCCCTTACTGGGAGGAAGAGGTGACCTGTGACATCAGGAAGGATGAGGTGATCTTCCAGGAACACAATGACTGCCTTGCCTACCTAAAACCCTCTGTACAGGTCAACACCCTCACTGGAGACCTCTCCACACTGCTGGAGGAGGTTGCTGAGATCACGCAACCTGAGGTCTTCTGAGGCTTCAGACAGATGGGTGAAGAACGGGTACACCTCGCTGATGCCTGTGAGACCGAGGAACAAAAGCAAAAGTTGAAACAAGTGTTTTTAGATTTTGAAGATATCTTTGCTGTGGACTCGTACGACTGCGGTCGCACCGAGATACATTGTACCTCAATTCCCACGGACCCTGGAAAGACTTCTGTATTTGTGAAGCAATATCGCTTGCCTCTCACGTCTATGGAGTACCTTACAGAAATTATAGCAAACCAAGGGGGTAATTCATACAATTCAGCGCAGAACCAGCGCAGAGAGGGATCGTGTGCCAGCGTGCACCAGCCGTGTGTGCTAAACAGCATTCTGGCGCACCGCGTGTTCATGGATTTCCCAAGTCATTTGGAGCAGTGGTGCAGCAAACATCCCGCAGCGCAAGTTATGCCCCCAAGAACGCCCCTTGCGCAAGGAAAAGCCATCGAAATCCCCAATACGGCGCAAAGGGCCACGTTAACCCTGGACCAGCTGACAGGCCCGCTACACTGTAATTGCGTGAAAAACTACGCATACCCCACTCGCGGCAGCCAAATTGCGTGAAAATGTATTCACGCACCACCTTGAATACGGCTACCCCGCTTGCGGCAGACAAAACGCTTGGAAATGTACTCGCGCACCCCCTTGACATGGCTAACCTGCTTGCGGCAGCCAAAACGCATTAAAATCTCCCTGCGCACCCCCTTCAATATAAGTACCCCGCTCATGGCAGCCAAAACGTGTGGAAATCAACTCACACACCCCCTTGAATATGCGTAAACCACCTGCGCCAGGCAAATTGCGTGAAAAAAGTCCCCAGTGTGGTGTGGGCTGCCTGCGGGTCAGGGTCAGAGGTAATGGGCTGCATGTGGGGCATGGTCAGGGGTGATGGGCTGCCTGCAGCGCATGGTCAGGGGTGATGGGCTGCCTGTGGGGCATGCCCAGGGGTTTAGGGTGGTCCCTTGTGGTGATGGGCTGCCTGTGGGCCATGGCCAGGGGTGTAGGGTGGTCCCCTGTGGTGTGGGCTGCCTGCAGGGCATGGTCAGGGGTGATGGGCTGGCTGTGGGACATGGTCAGGAGTGTAGTGGAGGGCCTGTGGTGTGGGCTGCCTGCAGGGGGTGAATGTGGGTTCTCACCACACTGTTCTGCGAATCTGGGAGTACGCGAGTGAGCTAAGCGCGCAATTTCGCGGGGCGAGTGGGGTACATGTATTCGGGGTACGCGAGTGAGCATTTCATGCGATGTCGCTGTGGCGAGCGGGGTACGTGTATTCCGGGGTACGCAAGTGAGCTATACAAGCGATTTCACTGGGGCGAGTGGGGTACGTGTATTCCAGGGTACGTGAGTGAGCATTTCACGCGATGTCACTGGGGCGAGCGGGGTAAGTGTTTTCCGGGGTACGCGATTGAGCTATGCATGCGATTTTGCTGGGGTGAGCGGAGTACGTGTATTCTGGGGTATGCGAGTGAGGTAAACACGCGATTTCGCTGGGGCGAGCGTGGTACATGTATTCCGGGGTACGCGAGTGAGCATTTCACGCAATGTCGCTGGGGTCAGCGGGGTACGTGTATTCCGGGGTACGCGAGTGAGCTATACACGCGATTTCGCTGGGGCGGGTGGGGTACGTGTATTCCGGAGTACGCGAGTGAGCATTTCACGTGATGTCACTGGGGTGAGCGGGGTACGTGTATTCCGGGGGGACGCGAGTGAGTATTTCACGTGATTTCTTTGGGGCTAGTGGGGTACGTGTATTCCGGGGTACACGAGTGAGCATTTCACACGATGTCACTGGGGCGAGTGGGGTACGTGTATTCCGGGGTATGCGAGTGAGCTATACACGCGATTTCACTGGGGCGGGCGGTGTACGTATATTATGGGGTACGCAAGTGACTATTTCACACGAATTTTGCTGGGGCAAGCGGGGTACGTTTTTTTCCGGGGTACGTGAGTGAGAATAATATGTGATTTGGCAGTGTGTGCCCTCCCCATGCCCCACAGGCAGCCCACATCACAGCCCCCCCTACACCCCTGACCATGCTCTGCAGCCAGCCAATCACCCTTCCCCATGCCCCGCAGGCACCCCATCCACCCTGACCATGCCCCGCAGGCAGGCCACATGGCACCATGTCCCCCCCACCCCACCCCCATTGACGGCAACCTGCCAGCAGGCCCTGAAACATGTCCCCCCCACCCCACCCTCATTGACAGCAACCTGCCAGCAGCCCCTCCTCCAACTCCCTGCGAGTTGCCTCTAGGCACTCAGCCCGCCTCAAAACCCGGTGCATGGAGTTCTCCGTCCTGACCATTGTGAGCCATGCCCTCTCCGCCCGCCGCCGCTCCGCATCTATCTGCTGGCCCAACAGCTGCCACACGGAAGACTGTCCCAATCCTGGGCCCTCCTACTGGCCGGCCAATGCCTGCCCCTGGGATGCCCAGAGCCATGATTGCTCCCACCCTGAGCCTGCTGCTGCCGTGCATGTGACCTGCTTGTTGATGCCTACATGTCCTCAATTTTCAGGGGTGCAGTTGGTGGGGTGGCCACCCCTGCTGGACCTCCGACTCCCGACTGTGGCAGGGATGTGTCCTCTACCAGCCTGGCCGCTGGCTCAGGGGCAGCTCCACAGGGGGCCCATGTGATACTTGGGTGGGAAGATGGCACAGAGGACGACTGGCGCATAGGGGGTTCAGTTGAGGAGGGGGTTGCAAGAAGATCCAGCACACGGTTGAACCCCGTGCCGAAAACCTGTCCTAGTAGGTCGGCGCAGCCAAACAGGTTTACGAAATGATGTGCATTGTCCAGACGAGAACCCTGCACGTCATCCCGAATACCATGTTGGCGCAACGCCACACCAGCTAGGACAGGCCAAATCCAGTCACGGATTGCCATGTCCGCAGGGAGAGGAAGGCCAGTTGTTGTTTGCGCACCCCCTCCCTGAAAAAGGGTCTGGCGTAGGCATCCCTGCTGGTGCCGGATGATGCAGTCACAGGCTCGGGGACATGATTACACACAGGCACCTCCGTGATGGCATGTGCTGCCTCCTGTCCCTGCCCCTGGACTGCACCACTAGCAGCAGTGGAATCCCCCCTTCCAGGCCCTGTGCGTGGGGCTTCCACGGCCTCCTCCTCAACCAAACCCCCTACCAACCTGGATGAATCTGTGCCATCTTCCTCCGTAGGCCCCTGTGGGGGCTCAGCTGCCCCTACTGCTGCCGAGGAGTCCACCTCCAACCTCCGCCTCTTGGACCTTCCCTTGGCAGCTGCGGCCATGGACGCGGCACCAGACTCCTCACTCCCGGAAGATATCAGTACCTGGGAGGGGAGCTGGGCCTTGCGTCTCCGGCTGGCGGTGGGATCCCTGCCGCTGTGCTCCACAGCACCGTCTCCGCCCTCTTCATCAGTCGACGCTGCAGACAGGGAGAGACAGAACACAGGCATCAGGGCACTGTACAATGGTGTGATACACACATGACAGTTGCACATGAGTGGCAGTGTCAAACTTCACAGATGGCATCACACTCCCCAACACTCATATCATTTGAACCCACACACATGCACAAATTAACAGGAATCGTGCACCAGGCAGCAGCATCCATACACACACAACTGCAGGAATATCCGAAGGTTGGCATGATGTCACAAGCAACATGGGGAGTGCCGAACACATGCACACACGCCACCAGACAGACATGCATCTGTACATCTCCACCACCTGTCACAGTGCAATCATCTGCAACTATGTCACATCTGCCAATCGGGTATCTACATGTCTGTGTGACATGCATCCATGAAGTATCACAGTCGCACAAATATCAAACACACACATGCACATGTACGCCGTGCACGTCCATGAAGGTGGAACCAGCATCCATGTGTCACACCCCAACCATGGCATAGTACATACACAGAAAAGCTAACATGTGTGCATCTCCACCTGCAGTTGTGTGTCATGCTTTGGAACACATACCCCATTGATGACCATCACACATGACTGGACTCACATGCAGTACGGTCAGGTCCCTGCACATACACATCCATACATGTGCCATGTTGGACATATGTCCAAGCTGCACACTCCTGGCACACCTCAACATGCACTGCGTCCAATAAGTACGCATGGACACTTACCGCTCGACTCCAGAGGGGTCTGCCTCTCGAGGACCTGGAGGTGAAGCGCTGGGCGAATGTGTTCCAGTACCCTCATCCAGTTGTTGGTAAGGCGGACCCGGCACCCCACTGCATCCGCTGCTTTGAAGAGGTGCCGGGCCTTCCAAAGGGTCCTGGACCTGAAGTCCTCCCAGCGCTTATGGACGTGTTGGAGGTTGCGTTTTGCCACCCCCTCTGGAATTGATAGCACCCACGATGTCCATCCAGATCCTCTTCCATCCATCCTTGTCGGCGCATGCTCGTCCGAAGAGGGCATCATAATGCACCAGGACTTGCTCCACCAGGATGCCAACTTCTCCTGCACTGAAGCTGGCAGCCCTCTACCTCTCTGCCCGGGAGGCGCCACTGGTCCCAGATGGAGTGTGGCCCGACATGGCAACCCCTGAGGCAGGTGTGGGTGGGCAACTGGGTCCTGCTGCTGGGCTGTGGAGTGATGGAACTGCAGACGGGAGTCTTCTGTTCCAGCAGGGGTGGTCGCGGCAACTGGACCCCTGCAGAAGGCTGATGTGTAGGCACCAAATAGCAGGGCACGTGGCCAGCAGGCAGGCAGGAAGCAGCAGATGCGTCATGGAAGGTGGCTCGGGGCTCTGGGGGGGCAGGAAAATGGCTTTCTGGGCAAGAGCGTGGTCTTCCGTGTGTTGTTGCATGGCCAGCTCTATGCAGAGTGATTTAGCACGTGAAAAAACAGCACATCAGCGTGTAATCCGTGGAAAGGGCCTTAGCGCGTAAGCACGTAAGTGATGTGACGCGCAGGCCTTTCCCTTGGCACGGGTGCATAGTGAATCCGCATGTGCAAAAACAGCACGTCCGAGTGTGACTGCATGTAATTCGAGGAAAGGCCCTTAGCGCGTAAGGGCGTAAGTGACGTGGCACGCATGGGCGTCTCTGTGGGCAGGGGTTAAAGGTCCATGTAAGACGCCATTTTCTTGTACGTGCTTTTTGTGGAGAGTGAGCGGGTGATTCCTGTACTTCTTGTCGGTACACACGCGATTACTTCACAACGGTTGTAGTGCGTACCCCTTGTTTACTGAGACAAAGCTCAATTCTTCTTTTGGCGGGGGTGTTGCCAACGCGCCCACGCACGTTTTTTTCACATTCTTTTTCCAGTCAGACAGTGAGTCGCGCACGTATTTTTCCACTGTGGTTTCCCCCGTGTGTTGCGTACCCATTCAGAGGTATTTGTAGCCTGCGCTTACCACGAGTCCTTCATTCCACGCATGTGACCTACTAAGGGGTTGCGTGCACGTTTTTTTTTTGGGGTGCCTGAGCATTGCGTGACCCGTCATCTTCCCCCAGGGGTCACAGACAGCCTTGCAAGAGCACAGTGGTATGTATTCCATCTAATACCCTGCCACCTTCACCCCAATTGCCCAGGACAATTGTTTTCTGCACCTCCCTTTCACACAAGAACATCAGTGCCATGGTTGGGAGGCAACCAAGTAGTAAGCGAGGCAAAGGTGGCTGACCTCCAAGAGGTGGGCGCGGAAGGGGACATGCCCAGGATGAGCAGGGTGGGCAAGGTGGCAGTGGTGGCCAACATGGGCAGGGTGGCACAAGAGGGCAGTGTGTCCAGGACCATTCAGGAACACCTATTCCCCCCCCCAGTGGGTCAGGGAGATGCAGCTGACACCATCCCAGCTCAGGCCCTGCTAACCCGGCCCGGATTGGTCACAGAACTGGTCCGGGATGACTCACAGGCCGACTTCCATGTCACAAAGTCCAAGCCACGTGTGGCAGTGAAAGTTGCTGTCACCAGGCCACGTGGATCTGGAGCAGCAATGTCATCTGCTGCCCCGAGTAGGTAGGGTGAGGAGGCTGCAGGGGCAGCTGCAGCTCAATCCCCCCCAGCTCTGAGTCACCCAGCCGGGACAGTGTTGATCCCAGACCATCACGCCAAGGCAGTTGTGCCTCTTGGTCCTGGCAACAGCACCCAGCAGCCAATGCCTGCATTGAGACCTTTGGTCATCGTGCCATTGCCTGCTTCCAGTGGCCAGTCCACCTGCGCTTCAGCCCCTACAGACCAGAGTGGCATAAGCCACTCGGGGGCCGTACCACCTCTCAAGAGGAAGAAGCGTGCTCTTGCGGAACAGGCTGGGACACCAGACACGGCTGGCCCCTCCGGCACATCAAGGAAGCGGAGTTTCAATGATGTGGAACTGGACGCACTTGTGGGCTACGTGTCGGCACATGGCCGCGACATGCTGGTGACGGCAGGGTGCAAGACTATGACTGCTCAGCGTAGTGCCCACTGGCAGTGCATCGCGGACCTGATTACTTCCTTTGGATTTGTGAAGCGCACAGCTGGTGATTGCTCAAAGCGTTGGAATGACCTCAAACGCCGAGCAAAAAACAAGCTGGCTTCCAATTACGCCTCTACTCTGGTGACTGTCAGTGGGTCTCCACCAGAGGAGGATGAACTCACAGAACATGAGGCAATCTCTGGAGGGTTCCTCGCAGAGGATCAGATCCAAGGCGTGGGAGACCTGCCAGATATTGAGACAATGTCCGGTGAGTGCCCATGCGTGTGTGTCCAGACCATTTGTATGTTGCTTGGGTGATGTGTTCTGATTGAGTGCCAGGTCAGGCTATGTGGTCACGACTGCTATATGTGACCCATGCTGTGCCTCCAAACCATCCCCCGCCCTTGGGTTTGGGTTTCACAGTATCCCTACTGACCGCTGAGAACACTTTGCACATTATGACGGCACTTGCCCTTAAACAGGCATCGTGCCACAACATTCTTAATACAGTTTTTCTCTTCATTCTGCCTGATTGATGGAGTCATTTGCATGATGAATGCACATTTGTGTGCCGTTCTGCCCCAAAATCACCATACTTCAGACAGGGATTTTCCCCCACAAAGCCCCACATATGTTCCCTTTTTAAGCAAATGATTTCATCAATCAGGCTGATTGACTGCTGTGCACCTACACATGCACTGCACCCGATCACTTCTAAGCGCTGTTTGGATGTTCAAAATGACAATTGACTTGTGTCATGTCCAAGTGGCCTACCATTGTTGTATCCATGTGCCTACAATCACTGTATTAGTAAACACTGGCATTGTTGCAGCGTGTGAAACATGTGAGTTTTGTCACATTCTTTTGCATGTTCTATTTAATGATGTGCGTCTCACATGGATGGGGGACAGTAGTGATTTAGTACCATATGGGTGTCCTTGTCAGTTCTGGAATGGCTATGGTACGTGCCATTTGTGTGCTGGCATGTGTCATGTTTGTGGATTGTCCATGCCACTCACAGGCTAATATGTGATGCAGGTGCTATGCACCATGCAGCACATGTGTTGCTTTTCTATTTTGGAGTCATCAGGGTCTGCATTCAGGGTCCCCTTCCACTTCATTGCCACTGCATGCATGCCAGAGTTAGTGTCATGTGTGACATGACTCATTAATGTATTGGATGTGTAGATTGTAATGCCTATGTGTGTTGGCTATGCAGTTCATGCGTGTCTTCATTACTTTTCTTTTCTTTTTGTGCAGGTGATGAGGCACTAGATGCTGTGGAGGAGGAGGAGATGGCGCAGGGGCTGGAGTACTCAGAGCCCCGACCAGGCATCAGTGGAGGACTTGGGGTAGAGGTGCATGAAAATACATTAGTCCTACAGACCATCCTGTCCACGGGTGTCTCTGGGTACACCTCTGATGACCTCTATGGCTCAGGTGCTGAATCAGACATTGAGACAAATGTCCAGTCGCAGGTGAGTGTTTCTGTCAGGGATGCTGTTCTGTCCAAAGCACCTGCACTGGGGGTAAACCCCTCAATGTCCCATTCAGTGTTAGAATGTCCGCCTGTGGCGGTTACGTATGCAGGGTCACACTCCCCAATATTTGCTCCTGTTCCTGGGGCAGCAGATCAAAGGAGGAATGCAGTCCTGCAGCCTCAGGCAGTGCCAGAACAGCAAGGTGCACATCACCTTGGGGCAAACAGGTGTCGTGTCCAGCAACGCGGTGGCCGTGCGCCCCTGGGCTATACTGTGTGGGAGAACTCCATTTATTCAATTGCAGCACAACAGGGGGCATCGTGTGAGATGATGGCTCAGGCCGTGGATAGGGTGGCCACTTCCATTTTCCCCCCAGAAAGGCAGGTGGAGATCCAGCAGCAGGCAATGGAGTCCACCTGCCGCTCACACAGGGAGGACATGTTGGCCGCCAACAGGGACCGATGGACTGAACTGGAGGCTCTGCGCATAGCCATATCTGCAGAGGCACAGGCCCACAGGGATGCCCTGAGGGTAGAAAACAGCTCCTTCAGAGCTACTCTGGGTGCACTTGAGGTGTCTCAGAGTACCTGGTCAGAACAGCAGCTGGAGCGGCAAAAACGCACAATCTCAGCTGAGCTCTTGGCAACCCATGAAGAGATCTGGGCATCACGTGAGGCCTTGCAGGCAGAAATCCGTGCTACCTGTGAGGTGCGGTGCTGCATGGGGATCTCCGTACCATCATCCTGCAGAACCAAACCTTTCAGACCTGCATGCTTGCTGCCGTGGAGGAGCATGCCAGGGCTTTGCGTGGTCAGCCTCCCATACCACACACACCTTCTAATGTAGCACCAGAGGGTGGCGACAGTGACGGCAGTTCTTCCACTATCGGGTAGCCGTGGAGGCCATGAGCCCATGGATGTTTTTTTTTTCTCAACATCCACGCATTTGTGGGTGTTGAGGTGCACCCTTCACCTCCTCCCTCCTGGGTGGTCCCCCGCCCACCCCCCCGGTCGACTCATTGGCATTTTTAATTTTCAATTTTTATTTTTTATTTTTTTTTCTTCTATTTTTTATTTTTATTTTTTATTTTTTCATTTTTCATTTTTATTTTACATTTTTCAATTTCATTTTTCATTTTAATTTTTCATTTTTATTAGTCATTTTTTGTTTTATTTTTAATATTTTTTTTAAATTTTGTTGAACATTTTTTGTTTTCTATTGTACATTAATGTTACAATGTGTTGCTTTGTGTAGCACCCATAGGCATCCACTGTGTGTTCCAGCTGGGCCCATGCAGGCTTGTCTTGTGTTTGTGTTTGAAGGTTGGGTTCCGACACATATGCCACTCCTGCTTCCCTTTTCCATGGGCATGCAAGGGTAGCACCGTGTGACAGTAACTGACACAGAAGCATTCGGCTTCCATCAGTTGTGTGTGGCCAGTCTGTAGTCCAAACTGTGTATACACCCCTAGTGGGGATTGCTGATGATTTCTCCACTGCGTGGTTGATTTGTATATTGTATTCCATACTGCCCATTATGCATATTTGCATTAAGCTTCTTCATGTCTTAACTTGCGTGTCTCCTTTGCAGATGCAGTTCATGTTGTATGCAGTACCCTGCCACATTTACCTACCAACAACACACTGGAGATGGAAGGGATCAATGTGCTACCTTTGTCAGGTTGTGACACTTGCACTATTGTGATTGGTTACTGCCAGACATTGCCACTGTTGGGTCCTGTATTCATGTTTTGTCTTGCTGATAAGTATTTTTATCATGTGTGCTGTTTCTTTTTCATAGGTGAGAGGGAATTGTCTGTGGCCTGTTTCCATTTGTGACGGTGCACTTTGTGACACTTCTGTCATGTGTTGTGCATTCATTTGGTTGCTTTGACAGTGCATGCCATGCCATGGTGTCTTGGGCGGCTGAGATGGGGTTTGGGAGGGGTTGGGTGATATACCTGTATTTCGGTGTGCTGTTTTGCAAGGAGGTAGTCCTTCATGCAGCATGAATGTGTACCTTTTACAGACACAGCATTAGGTCTGTTTAAGTAGCTAGGGATGCACACAATGAAGCACTTCCAGGAAAACAATCTCAGGGTGGTATGGTTGTGACAGTTGACTGTCCCTTTTGTCATCATCAGTTGGTAGCTGGTATGTGCCAGGCTAGTGTGCACTCCTCAGGGGTGGTATTTTAGATGAATAAAGTTGCCACAAGCTGCGTACGGGCTGCCTCACCACGTGCCCGTTCCCCTCCCATGCACAGCGGGTGTGCATTTGGTTGGGGTTCTGGGGGTACCACCATGTCCACCGGCACGCCCTGCCAGCTTGCAACGTTGTGCAGGAGACATGCTGCCACTATGATCCTGCACACTACTGGGGCGCATATAGCAGCTGGCCACCAGAGCGGTCAAGGGAGCGGAAACGTGACTTCAGCACTCCGAATGTGCACTCCACTATGCCCCGGGTTGCAATATGCGCTGCGTTGTATCTTACCTGGGGTGGTGTGGTGGGGTTCCGAATTGGTGTCATTATGTAGGTGCTCAGAGGGTAGGCACTGTCCCCTGGGGAGGTGATAATGGTTGTCATTAGTTGGGTTTTGCCATTTGTCAGTGTCTGATATACATGCATGTGCTGTGGCATTTATACTCTCGAAGCAGCCATGTATCGCCATGCCTCCCAGCTTCCAGGTCCCGGTTTAGGGGTGACATTCTGAATATAAAACTATCATGACTAGACTCCGGATAGTTGGCATATACAGAGGTGATGAGTCCCTTGCCATCACATACGACCTGCACGTTGATGGAATGCCAAAGCTTGCGGTTTCGATAGATGTGCTCAGTGGCCCTAGAAGGACGTAGAGCCATATGGGTGCAATCAATGGCACCTAGCACTTTGGGGAAGTGTGCCACCGCGTAAAAGTCCTGGACCGCGGCCTGCCTTTCTGCAGGTGTTCTGGGCATGTATATGTGCCTGCGGACTGAGGGGCGTGCAGACATGATCGCCAACACCTGTTGTAGGCAGCGTGACTGCGTGGCCTGTGAGACGCCCCCAACTATGGCACTTGTCCACTGAAATGACCCAGTGGCCAAGAAATGCAGTACATTGAGCACCTTTTCCAAGGGGCTCAGTGCTTGGGAGCACAGGGTGGGTGATGTGAGGTCATCTTCCCACTCAGCAACCAGTTCCAGGATGATATGGGGTGGAAACCTGTACCTGCCACAGACCTGGTCATCAGGCATCCCAAAAAGGCTGGTCCTGGGTAAAAAATTGCGGGGCCTGGCTTTCCTCCTCCTGCGGTGTCCCACGACCACTGCTGCGAGGAACGGTATATTCATCGTAGCGTATGAGCTTGTTTGTTGTTTGTGTGCACTTTTATGCTGCGCTGGGCCGCATACGCCTGCTTCTGCTTGGCGTACGTGTTTCCGGATTAGCGCGTCTTTTGTAGCGCACAGGTTTCCCCTGTTCGATTCCATGAATACGTGTTGTTAGAGCACGTGTGGGCGTTGCGAGGATTTAGCATCAGTACTTCCCCCGTAATGCCCACATTTTCATGTGTTGTTCCCCATTCCGCGTGTTCCGCCCCCTTTTTAGGTGTGCGTGCTGCCCTGTGTGCGCCTTCACTGACCGTCTCGCGCACAGCCTTCGGGATGTCGCAATGACGTGTGCGCCACACTCGGATTCAGCGCAGGTCTCAGGTAAGCCACACGCAGCCCATTCCATGAATCAAGAAACGGCTGCGTGCACGGCATTCTCACGCATGCGCTGCGATTTTCACGCTTGCGCCCCCCTTTTGAACGCACATAAATTCCATGAATTACCCTGTAAATGTGTATATTTCACCTTGATATGCTAATTTCTGGCGACCTCGCATCCAATTGTGTTTGTTGAGGTGTCCCCCACTTTAATTTTTATGACTTGACCTCTGTCTATAATTCATATCTCAAAGTATAAACCCACAATATGCATTTGTCGAAGGCACAAAACAATAAAAGCAGGAATTTGTGCGTGCATTTGCTGTGTCTTTTAATTACCTCCGACCCTGTCCATGTTGGCAGCCATGTCTGCTGTGCTGGGACCTTTGTGGCACTGCCCCCCCAGGCCATAGCACTGAAATAGTATGGGATGGAGAGGGCTATTGGTCAGGACAGGAGGTGGGTATGAGGGTTATATCCCTCTTCCATTTGGGGAAAAATGCAAAAAAGAAATTGAGAAAGAAACGGGCACGAAATGGAGGGGCATCATAGGGACTTCGAAATGGATTGCATTTGTGAAAACATCACCTAGAACCGAGGGCAGGGAATTTACCCATGGTCGAGGGGCCAAGCTACATATAAAAATCTACTGGGGCCTGCATGGTCCACTGCATTTTATTGTGATGTACTAAAAGAAGCTGTTTTTATTTTTGCATGAGCTGTGGCCAGATTGTTTGGCATTGCCTGTTACACACATACACTGCAATAAGAACATTAACCCCTTGAGCTATCTTCCTGGGATGGGGGACTGCCTGGCGTATCTCTGCAGCAGACACTTGAACACCCTGAGCTATCATACGAGGATTGACACGGGCACTGCCATTCTTAGTTAGCTTTTTTGTTTAAATGTTTTTTTTTACTACATATTACATTTAGCACACTTTTTTTAAACAACTGCTCTCCCTTCCACGCAAGGTATATTTTGCACTTGCACACAAGTCCACGAATCTGATTGCACACCTCTCTTAAAGACGCCTTAGTTACACTTCTTGGCACTCGCTGGACTAGCATTCTCCAAACACTCTAACAACCGAGACTGACGGACAGAATTACTGCTCTAAACCGGAACAGCAGCTGTTAGATGCAAAGGGGGAAGGAGGAAGGAAGTGTTGCATTCCGAATTCTAAGCATTCCGTGGCTGCTGCCCAACAGCCACGGCAGTTCACAGCGCCCTCCCCCCTTTGCTTCCGTCATTCTCGGTTGTTACAGTGTCAGATTCGTGGATTTCTGTCCCCAAGAGAGAGCGTTTGGTGGGGACTGGCTGGTTATCCGCATGCCAGGACGCTTTGCTTGCTGTGATTTCCAGTCTTGCTTTTTACATCTGGCGATGGGTGCAGCATGTAAATCCACCAGCAACTCTCCAAGCTCCACGCTCCGTGGCCTGTACCCGCCCCATGGGCAGGAAAGCCGAGCCATGCCCCGGCGCCAGCTCATAAATCAAGCTACCCTTGTGTCCAGAGAGACACGAGATCAGCAACATGACTATGAAATAAATGAGGCTAAACATGTGTGCACCCCCCCATGTCCTTCCGAAAATAGCCCAAAACAAACTAACTCCCATCCAACAAAGCTGAAAAAGAAAGCACCAGAAACGCTTTGGATGGGTTTCAAAAGAAATAAACATAGCACAATATCATAAACATACAGAAAACACACACATCTAATATTAGAATAAAAATGAGTTATTAAAAATGCAATTTATTTTTCTGACACTTGGTATGTTCACAGAATTTCACCATTCACCAAAATAGCTTGCGCTTTTGCGGCCCGTTGGCGTCTTGCCTTGTGTTGTGCCACATTGCCTAACAATGTGCAACTATTTCATCCAATATAGTGCAAGTAACCAGCCATATGATAGTTATGTTAGACACTTGTCTATATAATGCCTATAAACAAGCCAAACACTCTAGGCTTTGCCAATACGTGTTTTAACAGGACTTCAGTGCAAGAACATGCAACCTTCTTATAAATCAAGTGGCTGAAGGCACACTTGGCTAAGACATCTTTGTTACACCAGATTAGCTTTTACAACTTCGATTACGCCATTAAATCTCAGAAGACTGTTTTGAAAATGGACTGGCAGGCATTTACAGTGTGAAGTTTGATGTTATTGCTTGATAGAGACATCACAAAGAAATCCATGGAGGATGTGAGTTTGGATGGGGTGGTGCAAGTGGTGGGAGGGAACTGCCATAGAGAGTATCGAGGGCATGGTGTAGAGACATCGCGAGAGCCCGCGCTCTCGCGAGATCTCGCTGCAGGCTCAAGCTACGCCCCCGCGCGCTTCGTGCGATTACGGGACGAGAGGAGGACGCGATAAGGAGTGTCCTGCTTAGCCCTCCTGCTACGGGGCCCGCTCCTTACAGATCTTGGACAGAGACTCCAGCAATACATTCTCCCAGCCACCTTAGGCCCGTTGGCCCTTAGCATTAAGGCACACACGTTGTGTGCACACTGCATAAAGCTTGTGAGTTAATAAATACAACGTCACAAGATCAGAGGCTCCTGTCTTCATTGAAACCATTATACTACATAAATTGGCGACGAGGATCACCACCAGGACCCACAGAGGAACATGCAAGGAGCAACGCCACCGCCACCATTTCTCCAAACTCCAGGTAGGCCTGCCATCCCATGGCCACAATGGCAGCCCCTATTCACGACATATGTGGAGGCCCTAGGTGGGGCGGGGTTTTCAGCGGCGAGGCGCAGGGCCATGCTACTAAATGCCCTGGGAGTGGAAGGACAGAGAATATTCGAGAGTCTCACCCCGATACCGGTGGCTGGCGACAATGACGATGTTTTCAAGGAGGCTGTCAGGAGAATCATAAAAAGGTTTGCCAGTAAAGAGAACACAGTGCTCCACCGAATACGCTTTTACACACGAAGGCAAGAAATATCTGAACCAGTTGACGATTATGTCACCAAGCTGAGGGAATTAGCGGCGCTGGGTAATTTTGGCAACAACGCAGAGAGTCTCATATGTGACATGTTGGTCGTCCACACTAACAGTCGGAAAGTCCAAGATAAGTTTATTGTCGAAAAGGAACTGCAGTTGGAGAAAGCGATTGAGATCGCTAGGGCAGTCGAGGAAACGGCGGGAAGACGTAAGGAGCTTACTGGGGCCCAGAGTTCTGCAGAAATACAAGCAGTGGGTTTCCATGCAAGAAAAGAGAGGCTGGCTGCTGACACGAAAGAAGGGAGAGGGAACAGAAAAGAACCCCTAAAGTGTCACAGGTGCACCAGCACGAAACACCTGGCGTTTGACAGGGAGTGCCCGGCCAGAGACAAGGAGTGCTCCATTTGCAAACGCATTGGCCATTTCTCCATTGTGTGTCGGTGGAGGAACAAGAAAGTCTCCAGCCTCAATGCAGATCGCAATACGGAGAAAGAGTCATCCTCAGAAGATGAAGGTAGACCCACTGTCATCATGGTTAACAGCACAAGAGCGAGGAGAGAGAAGCCTCATTGCGTGATCAAGATTGATGGCATGGAAACTAAGGTCATGGTAGATTCAGGGTCCGATCTAACGATCATTCCCCTTCGCACGTATAAGGACATGGTGGGGAAGGAAAAGGTGCAAGTGCTAATAACGAAGCACAAACCCACGGTGTTTGGAGGGGCGTCAGTCGAACTGCTAGGATATATCAAAGCCAAAGTTGAATTCAAAGGAAGGGAAACCACGACCAGGGTCTATTTCAGTCACGAAGGCCCAGCAGTGCTAGGGTGGGACGACCAAGACAAGCTGAAAATCAGACTGGATCCCAACACCGAAGAACAAGTCCTGTCGGTCAGGGTGACGGGAGGACCTGTTGTCAAAAGCGACTACCCAACACTTTTCTCCGAGGAGCCGGGGCACATCAAGGGTTTTCTGCACAAAATTATACTCAAAAGGAATGCGGTCCCTGTAAAGCACCGAGTGAGGCCAGTACCAGCCACGGCAAGGGACATACTTAGAAGTCAGTTGGAAAAGATGAAAATGGAGGGCGTCATAGAAGAAATCGAAGCATCTGAATGGCTGAGCCCTGTCGTGCTCATAAAGAAACCCCAATCACAGGAACTCAGGGTATGCATAGACCTACGCAGCTTAAACTTGGAAGTCATCACAGATAACTACCCCCTTCCAAGCATAAATGAACTCATTCTGTTAATGAAAGAAGCCAGGATATTTTCAAAACTGGACATGAGGAATGCATATCACCAAATACAGCTACATGACGAATCGAAACCCCTCACGGCATTCATCACTCCATTTGGCACATACCAATTCACCAAAATGCCATTCGGGTTGTCATCAGCAGCGTCGGCGTTCCAACGCATGATGGATGTCTTGCTGAAGAAAGTTAAAAACGTGGTGTACTTCCAGGATGACATCCTCGTGTATGCGGAGGATGAACAAACGCACAACGCCACGTTAAGAATTGTCCTAAACAAGCTACAAGAAGCAGGGGTGCGGTTACGCTATGAGAAATGCCTGTTCAGAGTGAAAGAAGTTGAATACTTAGGATATAAGATTTCAGAAAAAGGGATCAGTCCCAAACAGAATCTCATGCAAGCAATCATTAAAGCACCGGAACCAATCAGCAAAGAGGAAGTAAGGTCATTTCTGGGGCTGGCTGAGTACTATGCGAAGTTCATACCGAAGTTTTCCGAAACCACGGCACCCCTTTGCGATGTACTCAAAAAGGGCTCGGAATTTGTATGGCAAGAACCCCAAAAGACAGCGATGGTGAAGATAAAACAGCATATCATAGATGCACCATGCCTTCAACCGTTTAATCCGGCGTGGGTAACAGTCGTCACCACCGACGCCAGTGCTTATGGACTGGGAGCAGTGCTAACACAAAAGAAAGGTGACACTGAACACGTTGTGGCCTTTGCTTCGAAGGCATCATCAGAGGCGGAACAGAACTATTCCACCATTGAAAAAGAAATGTTGGCCTGCACATGGGTGGTGAAACATTTCAGGACATATGTATGGGGCACCAAATTCAAGTTGGTGACTGATCATAAGCCCCTGATCCATATGCTTAGCCCGGGAGGCACAAAAGTATCCACGCCCAGATTGGCACGCATTGCAGCCAAGCTGCAAGAGTACACGTTTGAGATCCAGCATATTTCAGGCTGGAAAAATTCACAAGCCGACTGCATGTCGAGACTGCCGGAGGGAAAGGATAAAGCCACCACGTTCCTCCACGGAGAATGCATAGTTGCATCCATTATGGACTTGAGAGCGCCAGATTACCTGGAACTCAGTGAGAGACACTGGGAAGAGGAAGATGGGAAAGACCCCACCATGGCCATGATCCGCAAATGGACCAAGGAAGGTTGGCCAAGTGAAAAGGCGTTACCCGAGGGCATGAGACCCTACTGGAAGGTGTCGGACGAACTATCGGAAACGGAGGGGATAATCATGAAGTCAGACCAGATTATTCCTCCCACAGGAATGAGAAGAATCATCCTAGGTAGAGCCCACGCGGGCCACTTGGGAAACACCATGACCCGTCGCAGAGTGAGAGAAGCCTACTGGTGGCCATCCATGGACCAAGAAATTCGATCCATGATAGAACGTTGCCATGAATGCCTCAACAGCGACAAGAGACTCAAGGTCCACCAAGCACCCCTAATACCCACAGAAATTCCAGAAGCTGTGTGGTCAAAGGTCGGCATTGACGTCATAGGGCCTTTGGAAGCAATGGCACCCGAACACCGGTACGGCATAGTACTGGTCGATTACCTATCCAAGTGGGTGGAGGCCGCGTTCGTCCCGAACATAACCACGGCAACCGTTATAGAAGTACTTACAGAAATTTTTCAGAGGGAAGGCCTCCCCAAGGAGGTAGTCACAGACAACGGGGTGCAACTAGTCTCAAAAGACGTGGAGGAATTCTTAAAAAGGAATCACATAAAACAGAAGAAAGCGGCCCTGTATCACCCCCAAGCAAATGGGCATGTTGAGAGGGCCAACAGGTTCATAAAAGGCGCCATCCAATTGGCAACAGCTTTGGGCATGGACCCGCTCAAAACCACCAAGGAGGCCATAGCAGCCCACAGACTCACACCAAATGGGATCACCCAAATATCCCCGTTCAAAATGTTGAGAGGGAGGAGTGCGGCATCCACGCTGATCCCACCATGGTTGTCGAAAATACGAGAAGATGAAGCGGTGGACATGGCAGAAGTAGTCTGGAGAATCGAAAGCGATAAGGCACGCATGAAATCATGGAGTGATCGGAGAAGAAGAACCAAGCAGACGTCAGACATCGGAAAGGGAGACTTGGTTAAAATCCAGTTACCGAAGAAAGATCAAAGCACAGGGTCTCGGTTTAGCCGACCCATCAAAGTGATTCACAAAGGAGCAAACCACATCCGCACGGAAGACGGGGGGCGAGCGTGGAATCTTGAAAGAGTGGCACTATACCAGAAGAATCGAGGAAGAGCGAAGACCCCGGAGAGATCACAAACGGAAACCGAAAGAGACTATGGAGCAGGCGAAGAAAGAGAACCAGAAAGAGACGACAGAGAGAGGGTTGAAACCGAGGTTGAACCGGAAGCACTGGGGGCAGATCCCGATCAGGAGCAACAAGAGAATTGCACCCAAACTGATGATCGTCCTAGAAGGGAACACAGAAGACTGGTGAGATATAATGACTATGTTTTACAATGAGTTCGGTGTGCGTTGAAAAAGGGAGATGTGTAGAGACATCGCGAGAGCCCGCGCTCTCGCGAGATCTCGCTGCAGGCTCAAGCTCTGCCCCCGCGCGATTACGGGATGAGAGGAGGACGCGATAAGGAGCGTCCTGCTTAGCCCTCCTGCTACGGGGCCCGCTCCTTACAGATCTTGGACAGAGACTCCAGCAATACATTCTCCCAGCCACCTTAGGCCCGTTGGCCCTTAGCATTAAGGCACACACGTTGTGTGCACACTGCATAAAGCTTGTGAGTTAATAAATACAACGTCACAAGATCAGAGGCTCCTGTCTTCATTGAAAGCATTATACTACACATGGGCAGTCAATAGATGGGTAAATAGCCAACAACACCAACAAGCTGTGTTTCCTGCCTCAAATCTCATCTCTCTTCTATGACCCAGTGCAGTTTTGGATTATAGGTGGTGCTAAAGCCAACACTAAAATGTAGTGCAGCTTTCTGGCAAGGGGAGTGCATTTGAGGGTCATAAAGCATTGAATAATGCGGGGTGCTGATCGTCAAACCAATGGGATGGACAAAAGAAGAGGACTCTTGGATATGTATTTTGTTCTTGTCTGTTAAAAACATATTTCAGTCATGGGCACCAACTTCAGATTTTCACAGGGGGGTGCCCGAAAAAAAGTATGCAGAGGGCCTTTCCTGGGAGGATCCAGGCCCCAGAGGACCCGCGTACTCGGCGCCTCTGATTTAAGTTTAGGTGTAATTGCTATGAGCTCCATGAGCAACACGAGTGATGCAGTGTCCATGGCCAGGGCTGGCAAGAAACACTAGTAGGAGGAGGACCTGTCGCCTAAACCTTCAAAAATTAATGATCTCTCATGAACTTATTTATCCAAATAAAATCCCTGTCAAAGAGTGGCTCAGAATCTTGCTGAAACAATTCATGCATACACCTCAGGTGTAAATTAGCAACTCTCAAATTGTATGTTTTTAAGCAGTGCAAGCTCTGCCACTGTGCCCTTCATAGCCACACACATTCGAGAAAGCAGCACTTAAAGGGCTAACACATCAATGAGAACGTATTCTCTTCAAAGAGCCTTTTAAGTAAAATTAAGAGGATGCTTCAACTGCAGAAGGAAGAGATCTGCTATTGGTAAAAATGGTTGCAAAATGTTGTGAACAGTAGAAGTGTTTGCAGAGTCAGTGCATATGGATGCAGGGTATACATATATATATGCAGGCTTAAGATTCAAGTAGAAATGGACGCAGTGGGGCAAGTAGAGAGGTCAGGAGGACGAAGATGAAGTGGGAGGTTGGAAGAGTAATAAGTGTTTTGATGGTCCAAAGAGGCAGGGTCTGGCAGTAAGTTAGCAGTTAGAGCGTTAATATGTGCTTCCAGATGCCCCTGGGTTCTCAGGCAATGCCATTACATGCAGAGCAGGACATGTGCCCACAGATACGTCCTCGCTGCTCAGAGGATGTGCTGGCGCATGCAGAGTACCTCCCTCCAGGAGCCCATTAATGTGTCCTAGCTGCCAAAGGCAGTGCATGGCCATCCCAGGTGGCAAGCGTGCCAGCAGATGTACCACAGGTGCTCACAGAGCTAATGTAGGTGTATGCAAAGTGAGAAAAGGGGTCGCAGAAGTTGCTGAGAGTTACACAGAGCAGTGTCAGTGCACACATAGTGGGTACAAGTACCCACCAATGTGGGCTAGGTGTGTACAGAGGCAAAACCTTTGCACAACTAGTGAGTGCAGGTGCCCATAGAAATGCCCACAGATGGGTTCTCTCAGTTAACAGTGCCAGTAGCGGAGAAAGTACAACGTTGGTCTCAGACTGCTCTGCATCAAACATAACATACTCACCACATATTCTTGCTGTTTTCTTCAAATTATGATGTTTTAGTCCATATTTTAAATGCAGGACTACAAGTACCAGAATTCAAAGAAAACTTGAACTGTATGTAGCATTTACAACTGACCTTAAAATCTCTCGCTCATTGACTACTGGTAGTCACAAGAGTGCCTCTGTTGCCCAAAGCTCAGTGAAGGAGATCTGAGTGAATACAGGGCATTGCAGCTAGCACCGTGGACAAGGGCAATAGATGGAGGGGTTCAGGTCTCTGCCCGTATTATTTAGGGAATATTCAATTTGCTGCCCCCTCACTCCAGCCAACCGTTTGAATTTTAGCCTATGGCAAGGAGAAGCCTGGACACCGTGTTCAGTAACTAAGTGCTGCTGCTTAGAAACCTTTCTATTGTAAACTGCTTAATCACAAATAAATGCTTCTGTTGTGCTGAGAGCAGTTATTACGAAATTTAACTGTGGGTTCATGGGTGCCAACTTTCGATTTCCACTACAGGCGGAGAAGTACTTCCACCTCTGCCCTGAATATAAGCAAGCGATCAGCAGCCCAACCCAAACACATTTTTATAAATATAGCACTTGTTTTAATAAGGAATTGCAGAAGGTCATGCAATTAACAACCCGTTTTTAATATATAATGCCTCAGCAACGTTCTGCACAGCAAGGCAAGGCAGGCTGATAAGGTGGGTCCCGTGTTAGTGTTATTATGACTTTGTATTCAGCCGGGAAATGCTGTCAACTTGACAGAGTTTCCCAGCTGAATACAAACTCAAAACGAACAATAGAACATGTATTTGGTGCCAATAATGAGACAAGGCCTGTGTTCCGCACTAAAATACTTCCAGTATTTTAGTGCGGAAGACATGCCCTCGTTATTGGTACCAAATGGGAAGATTATGGCTCTGCCTGCCTCTGCAGAGCAATGAGGCAGGCTGAAGGTGTCCCGTCTCGCCTGAAATAAAAATACGGTCGGGAGAGAGGGGCGGGTCACTGGTTACAGTGGACTTCATTGACAGTGTTCCGTGAAGTCCACTGAACTGTCCCTCTCTCCCGAGTAGTACACTGGCCTCTGCCTCCACCAACACCATACCCTACCAGCAATGCAACTCCGACCTCCACTGTCGGGGCTCAGCTGGCGGCTCCGCGGCTGCATCCAGTGAGGTATTGCCAGCAACAGTGTTTAGGCTTGGCCGCCGCCTTGGCCCACACTTGCGCATAGTGTGGGCACATGAGGAAATTACGCAACGTCACTGATCAATGCGCAGGCGTGGGCCAAGGCTATACGAGTGGGATCCAGTCTGCTGCAGCCTGTATCTCTCAGTCAGAGAGTGCAGTGCTGCTGATTGACTTCTCGTCCTAAAACCCTATACTTTTATTTGAAAAAGAAACGCGCCGGAGCCGTTTCTTTTTAAAATAAAAATATAGGAATGGTAACAGTGGAAAAAAAACGTAGAGGAGC
Source organism: Ambystoma mexicanum (assembly GCF_040938575.1). NCBI lineage: Eukaryota > Metazoa > Chordata > Amphibia > Caudata > Ambystomatidae > Ambystoma > Ambystoma mexicanum. The sequence goes on along the minus strand of NC_090941.1, from coordinate 1,169,611,581 downwards.
ACCGCTCCCACCCGCTCCCCCTCACTTCGATCACTGGTATACAGAGGGGCACAGAAGAGGGGTACAGCTGAACCGGGTGGCAAGCAGGAGACAGGCGGCCACTTTCCAGTGAGTCAGGTGGCGCGATGGGAGATGGGATGGCCAAGGTGTTAGCCATTTCTTCTAGCCATTGCTGCAAATTGGTATACCCAGAATGTTAGCGACTAGGCATTATTTACTGGAGAATTAGTCAAGTGCAGTTGGACTTGTAATTTGCACCAATACAATGCAAAATGATCAAACCTAAACTCTGTGAAATGTTTAATCAGTTTAAAATGCTAAATAACTGCAACCAATGTTGAAACTAGTTTGACATTATTTTCCCAACATTTAATTGCAGTAAAAATGTGTGCCTATGTTGCTGGATTGGTTTTATTGAGAAAAAAGTTGGAAAAAATCCAAAATAGATCCTCCAATTTAAGGCCAAACAATCCTTGCTTGTCCAAAAATCCAAAATAAATGCTGTAGAAATGTGTGCCTGCCAATTAGTGTTAGTGGATTGTTTTTACTGAGAAAAAAGTCAGTAAAAATCCAAAATAAATCCTCTTACCCAAGACAAAAAAAATCCTTGCTTGGAGAAATCCCCAAACAATCCAAAATAAATGCAAAAAAAATCTGCTGCTTGAAAACAAGCCCGAAGCAATCCCCAAACAATCCAAAAAGTGGATTTCTTTTTTACTAGAGCACTGCTTCATGAAGGTCAAAACCGTCCTGCGTGCGCATTGCATTGGAAGCAACACACCTCTGACTGCATCGACATCTCGTGTGGGTGGAGGGGGTTAGGTGGCTATCGGTGTTAGATGCGTGTGGCGGAAAGAAGCACATTTGCAAAACAATGCATGTGGAGTAAACAGCATGCATGGACCATTTTATGCATACTGCATGCATGGATCATTACATGCATGGATGCTGCACAATGTTCTACGTGAAGGCCAGTGAAGTATGTAGCCTAAGGTATTGAGCCAGATGTTTTTTTTATTTTTAAGTTGGAATTTTGCCAAACATTTATTGGAATCCGAAGATTAAAGTCATATATCTCGTGGATCTGGCCTGGTGCTGCATGTGAGCATGTGTTCCAGATCCATGCCTCAGGCAGTGTGCTTATATAGTTTTCTACATGCTGCCCCTAAGCTGCCCCAGAGAGCAGTATCTCAGTCTCTGGGCGTTCATGCCCCCAAGAGCAGTGTCTCAGGCTCGAGGCTTTTGTGCTGCTGTGTGCATTCTGCTCCTAAGCTGCCCTGAGGAGCAGTGTCTCAGTCTCTGGGCTTGCCTGCCCCCAAGAGCAGTGTCTCAGGGTCTGGGCGTGCATGCCTCCAAGAGCAGTGTCTTTTCTCTGGGCTTGTGCTGCTGTGTACATGCTGCTCCTAAGCTGCCCTGGGGAGCGGTGTCACAGTCTCTGGGCTTGCATGCCCCAGAGCAGTGTCTTGGGCTCTGGGCTTGCAGGCCCTGGAGAGCAGTGTCTCAGGTTTTGGGCTTGTGCTGCTGTGCACATACTGCTCCTAAACTGCCCTGGGGAGCAGTGTCTCAGGCTCGAGGCTTTTGTGCTGCTGTGTGCATTCTGCTCCTAAACTGCCCCCAAGAGCAGTGTCTCAGGGTCCTGGCTTGCATGCCTCCAAGAGCAGTGTCTTGGGCTCTGGGCTTGCAGGCCCTGGAGAGCAGTGTCTCAGGCTCGAGGCTTTTGTGCTGCTGTGTGCATTCTGCTCCTAAGCTGCCCTGAGGAGCAGTGTCTCAGTCTCTGGGCTTGCCTGCCCCCAAGAGCAGTGTCTCAGGGTCTGGGCTTGCATGCCTCCAAGAGCAGTGTCTTTTCTCTGGGCTTGTGCTGCTGTGTACATGCTGCTCCTAAGCTGCCCTGGGGAGCGGTGTCACAGTCTCTGGGCTTGCAGGCCCTGGAGAGCAGTGTCTCAGGCTTTGGGCTTGTGCTGCTGTGCACATACTGCTCCTAAACTGCCCCGGGGAGCAGTGTCTCAGGCTCTGGGCTTGTGCAGTGCATCAGAAGATGGTGGCCTTAATATGTAGGTGTCTGAATCTGGAGTCTGATGACTGACCCTCACCTTGTGACCAGTTTACAGCAGCAGTGACATCACATCGGAGAGTGTGAGGCCCCAGCAGCATCTTATGAGGTGAGTGAGGGGTGTGCTGCTGTGTACTTGTTGCTCCTAAGCTGCCCTGGGGAGCAGTGTCTCAGCTCTGGGCCTGCAGGCCCTAGAGAGCCCAGTCTCAGCCTCTGGGCATGCATGCCCTGGGAAGCAGTGTCTCAGGCTCTGGGCTTGTGCTGCTGTGTAATAGTTGCTCCTAAGCTGCCCTGGGGATCAGTGTCTCAGTCTCTGTTGCTATGCAGCTGTGTACATACTGTTCCTAAACTGCCCTAGGGAGCAGTGTCTCGGGTTCTGGGCTTGTGCAGTGCATCAGAAGGTGGTGGCTGTCAATATGCGGGTGTCTGAATCTGGAGTCTGATGACTGACCCTCATCTAGTAACAAGTTTCAGCCAGAAACTGATATTACAGTAGCAGTGACATCACATCGGAGAGTCGGTGGCCCCAGCAGCTTCTGGTCAGGTGAGTGAGGGGTGTGCAGGAGTGTGATGTGTCATGTGTGTGATATAGTTATCTCATTTTTTTGGATGTCTGTTTGCCATCAGCAATCACACTTTAGGCGTGGCTCTGAACTCACACGCTGTTGGCAGTGCCATCCTCCTGGTACACAGCTGACTCACATGCCAGGCCTCCTGCACGCCGATTCCCTTCAATGCCCCCCACGCCCCCACTCCCCTGCTCCCCAAGCTATGCTTGAGGGGCCCTTGGTGCTGACTAGTTTACGGTAGCAGCATTCACCTGCTGAGCTGTCTGCTGATCTGTGGCACCTGCCATGTATCGTGTTGTGGCTGTTTGGGAATGTCAGGCAGCGCTCACCATATACTGTAGATCAGAAGAGAGCCCTACATCGCCAGCACGTGACTCCTTGGTACGGTTTCATGGAATACCATGAGCAGGCCTCACACCCACGTGATTTACATCATGTGTGTTTCCCAGATGGACAGAACATGTAAGATAGCCGTGAACATGCTTAGGACAGAGATTGACATCACAGGACACATGGGCTAACATGTAACCTCTTGTCAGGAACTAAAGCGAGAATCAGAATCACAGGCAGTAGCGCTCGGGACAGAGGTTGTTATGGCGAATTATTGCCCGGAGCTCCTGTAGATGCCGGAAAGCAGGACTAATGGGGAACGCTTGAGCCCACAATCCCCCACAATCCAGGGTAAAGGGCATACAGTCCCTTACATGGAACTCGAGAGGATACAGGAGCTTTATGAATAATGATTAAACGCGCACACAGCGCCTCTAGACCGGGCCGACGACTCCAATAACATGTGAAAGTCATGCAATTATCCACCACGATGCAATTCCACCCAAGGGCGGTTGCACCCACATGAGCCATGAGAGGATATCAGTTTGGCATTAGAGTGACCCAAGCTATATTGGGAGTCCTGGACCTGCACCCATATGAGCCATGGGAGGATATTAGTTTGGCATTAGAGTGACCCAAGCTATATTGTGAGTCCTGGACCCGCACCCACATGAGCCATGAGAGGATATTAGTTTGGCATTAGAGTGACCCAAGCTATATTGCGAGTCTGTGACCCACACCCACATGAGCCATGAGAGGATATTAGTTTGGCATTAGAGTGACTCAAGCTATATTGCGAGTCTGGGACCTGCACCCACATGAGTCATGAGAGGATATTAGTTTGGCATTAGAGTGACCCAAGCTATATTGCGAGTCTGGGACCTGCACCCACATGAGTCATGAGAGGATATTAGTTTGGCATTAGAGTGACCCAAGCTATGTTGGGAGTCCTGGACCTGCACCCATATGAGCCATGGGAGGATATTAGTTTTATCATTAGAGGGACCCAAGCTATATTGCGAGTCTGTGACCCACACCCACATGAGCCATGAGAGGATATTAGTTTGGCATTAGAGTGACCCAAGCTATATTGCGAGTCTGGGACCTGCACCCACATGAGTCATGAGAGGATATTAGTTTGGCATTAGAGTGACCCAAGCTATGTTGGGAGTCCTGGACCTGCACCCATATGAGCCATGGGAGGATATTAGTTTTATCATTAGAGTGACCCAACCTATATTGCGAGTCTGAGACCTGCACCCACATGAGCCATGGGAGGATATTAGTTTGGCATTAGAGTGACCCAAGCTATGTTGGGAGTCCTGGACCTGCACCCATATGAGCCATGGGAGGATATTAGTTTTGCATTAGAGGGACCCAAGCTATATTGCGAGTCTGTGACCCACACCCACATGAGCCATGAGAGGATATTAGTTTGGCATTAGAGTGACCCAAGCTATATTGCGAGTCTGGGACCTGCACCCACATGAGTCATGAGAGGATATTAGTTTGGCATTAGAGTGACCCAAGCTATGTTGGGAGTCCTGGACCTGCACCCATATGAGCCATGGGAGGATATTAGTTTTATCATTAGAGTGACCCAACCTATATTGCGAGTCTGAGACCTGCACCCACATGAGCAATGGGAGGATATTAGTTTGGCATTAGAGTGACCCAAGCTATGTTGGGAGTCCTGGACCTGCACCCATATGAGCCATGGGAGGATATTAGTTTGGCATTAGAGTGACCCAAGCTATGTTGGGAGTCCTGGACCTGCACCCACATGAGCCATGGGAGGATATTAGTTTGGCATTAGAGTGACCCAAGCTATATTGCGAGTCTGAGACATGCACCCACATGAGCCATGGGAGGATATTAGTTTAGCATTAGAGTGACCTAAGCTATATTGCGAGTCTGAGACCTGCACCCACATGAGCCATGGGAGGATATTAGTTTGGCATTAGAGTGACCCAAGCTATATTGCGAGTCTGAGACATGCACCCACATGAGGCCATGAGAGGATATTAGTTTGGCATTAGAGTGACCCAAGCTATATTGCGAGTCTGAGACCCGCACCCACATGAGCCATGGGAGGATATTAGTTTGGCATTAGAGTGACCCAAGCTATATTGTGAGTCCTGGACCTGCACCCACATGAGCCATGAGAGGATATTAGTTTGGCATTAGAGTGACCCAAGCTATATTGGGAGTCCTGGACCTGCACCCATATGAGCCATGGGAGGATATTAGTTTGGCATTAGAGTGACCCAAGCTATATTACGAGTCTGGGACCCGCATCCACATGAGCCATGGGAGGATATTAGTTTGGCATTAGAGGGACCCAAGCTATATTGCGAGTCTGTGACCCACACCCACATGAGCCATGAGAGGATATTAGTTTGGCATTAGAGTGACCCAAGCTATATTGCGAGTCTGGGACCTGCACCCACATGAGTCATGAGAGGATATTAGTTTGGCATTAGAGTGACCCAAGCTATGTTGGGAGTCCTGGACCTGCACCCATATGAGCCATGGGAGGATATTAGTTTTATCATTAGAGTGACCCAACCTACATTGCGAGTCTGAGACCTGCACCCACATGAGCCATGGGAGGATATTAGTTTGGCATTAGAGTGACCCAAGCTATGTTGGGAGTCCTGGACCTGCACCCATATGAGCCATGGGAGGATATTAGTTTGGCATTAGAGTGACCCAAGCTATGTTTGGAGTCCTGGACCTGCACCCACATGAGCCATGGGAGGATATTAGTTTGGCATTAGAGTGACCCAAGCTATATTGCGAGTCTGAGACATGCACCCACATGAGCCATGGGAGGATATTAGTTTAGCATTAGAGTGACCTAAGCTATATTGCGAGTCTGAGACCTGCACCCACATGAGCCATGGGAGGATATTAGTTTGGCATTAGAGTGACCCAAGCTATATTGCGAGTCTGAGACATGCACCCACATGAGGCCATGAGAGGATATTAGTTTGGCATTAGAGTGACCCAAGCTATATTGCGAGTCTGAGACCCGCACCCACATGAGCCATGGGAGGATATTAGTTTGGCATTAGAGTGACCCAAGCTATATTGCGAGTCTGAGACATGCACCCACATGAGCCATGGGAGGATATTAGTTTAGCATTAGAGTGACCTAAGCTATATTGCGAGTCTGAGACATGCACCCACATGAGCCATGGGAGGATATTAGTTTTATCATTAGAGTGACCCAACCTATATTGCGAGTCTGAGACCTGCACCCACATGAGCCATGGGAGGATATTAGTTTGGCATTAGAGTGACCCAAGCTATGTTGGGAGTCCTGGACCTGCACCCATATGAGCCATGGGAGGATATTAGTTTGGCATTAGAGTGACCCAAGCTATGTTGGGAGTCCTGGACCTGCACCCATATGAGCCATGGGAGGATATTAGTTTGGCATTAGAGTGACCCAAGCTATATTGCGAGTCTGGGACGCGCATCCACATGAGCCATGGGAGGATATTAATTTGGCATTAGAGTGACCCAAGCTATATTGCAAGAATGGGACCTGCATCCACAGGAGGCCATGAGAGGATATCAGTTTGGCATTAGAGCGACCCAAGCTATACTGCGAGTCTGGGACCCGCATCCACATGAGCCATGAGAGGATATTAGTTTGGCATTAGAGGGACCCAAGCTATATTGCGAGTCTGAGAACTGCACCCACATGAGCCATGGGAGGATATTAGTTTTATCATTAGAGTGACCCAACCTATATTGCGAGTCTGAGACCTGCACCCACATGAGCCATGAGAGGATATCAGTTTGGCATTAGAGTGACCCAAGCTATGTTGGGAGTCCTGGACCTGCACCCATATGAGCCATGGGAGGATATTAGTTTGGCATTAGAGTGACCCAAGCTATATTGCGAGTCTGAGACATGCACCCACATGAGCCATGGGAGGATATTAGTTTTATCATTAGAGTGACCCAACCTATATTGCGAGTCTGAGACCTGCACCCACATGAGCCATGAGAGGATATCAGTTTGGCATTAGAGTGACCCAAGCTATATTGCGAGTCTGAGACCTGCACCCACATGAGCCATGAGAGGATATCAGTTTGGCATTAGAGTGACCCAAGCTATATTGCGAGTCTGAGACCTGCACCCACACGAGGCCATGAGAGGATATTAGTTTGGCATTAGAGTGACCCAAGCTATGTTGGGAGTCCTGGACCTGCACCCATATGAGCCATGGGAGGATATTAGTTTGGCATTAGAGTGACCCAAGCTACATTGCGAGTCTGAGACCTGCACCCACATGAGCCATGAGAGGATATCAGTTTGGCATTAGAGTGACCCAAGCTATGTTGGGAGTCCTGGACCTGCACCCATATGAGCCATGGGAGGATATTAGTTTGGCATTAGAGTGACCCAAGCTATATTGCGAGTCTGAGACATGCACCCACATGAGCCATGGGAGGATATTAGTTTTATCATTAGAGTGACCCAACCTATATTGCGAGTCTGAGACCTGCACCCACATGAGCCATGAGAGGATATTAGTTTGGCATTAGAGTGACCCAAGCTATATTGCAAGTCTGAGACCTGCACCCACATGAGGCCATGAGAGGATATTAGTTTGGCATTAGAGTGACCCAAGCTATATTGCGAGACTGGGACCTGCATCCACATGAGGCCATGGGAGGATATTAGTTTGGCATTAGAGTGACCCAAGCTATATTGCAAGAATGGGACCTGCATCCACACGAGGCCATGAGAGGATATCAGTTTGGCATTAGAGCGACCCAAGCTATACTGCGAGTCTGGGACCCGCATCCACATGAGCCATGAGAGGATATTAGTTTGGCATTAGATTGACCCAACCTATATTGCGAGTCTGAAACCCGCACCCACATGAGCCATGAGAGGATATTAGTTTGGCATTAGAGGGACCCAAGCTATATTGCGAGTCTGAGACCTGCACCCACATGAGGCCATGAGAGGATATTAGTTTGGCATTAGAGGGACCCAAGCTATATTGCGAGTCTGAGACCTGCACCCACATGAGGCCATGTGAGGATATTAGTTTGACATTAGAGTGACCCAAGCTATATTGCGAGTCTGAGACCCGCACCCACATGAGCCATGAGAGGATATTAGTTTGGCATTAGAGGGATCCAAGCTATATTGGGAGTCCTGGACCTGCATCCATATGAGCCATGAGAGGATATAAGTTTGGCATTAGATTGACCCAAGCTATATTGCGAGTCTGAGACATGCACCCACATGAGCCATGGGAGGATATTAGTTTGGCATTAGAGTGACCCAAGCTATATTGGGAGTCCTGGACCTGCACCCATATGAGCCATGGGAGGATATTAGTTTGGCATTAGAGTGACCCAAGCTATATTGGGAGTCCTGGACCTGCATCCAAATGAGCCATGGGAGGATATTAGTTTGGCATTAGATTGACTCAAGCTATATTGCGAGTCTGAGACATGCACCCACATGAGCCATGGGAGGATATTAAATTGGCATTAGAGTGACCCAAGCTATATTGGGAGTCCTGGACCTGCACCCATATGAGCCATGGGAGGATATTAGAGTGACCCAAGCTATATTGCGAGTCTGAGACCTGCACCAACATGAGGCCATGAGAGGATATTAGTTTGGCGTTAGAGTGACCCAAGCTATATTGCGAGTCTGAGACCGGCACCCACATGAGCCATGAGAGGATATTAGTTTGGCATTAGAGTGACCCAAGCTATATTGCGAGTCTGAGACCTGCACCCACATGAGGCCATGAGAGGATATTAGTTTGGCGTTAGAGGGACCCAAGCTATATTGTGAGTCCTGGACCTGCACCCACATGAGCCATGGAAGGATATTAGTTTGGCATTAAGTGACCCAAGCTATATTGCAAGTCTAAGGCCCGCACCCACATGAGCCATGAGAGGATATTAGTTTGGCATTCGAGGGACCCAAACTATATTGCGAGTCTGAGACCCGCATCCACATGAGCCATGAGAGGATATTAGTTTGGCATTAGAGGGACCCAAGCTATATTGCGAGTCCGAGACCTGCACCCACATGAGGCCATGAGAGGATATTAGTTTGGCATTAGAGTGACCCAAGCTATATTGCGAGTCTGAGACCCGCACCCACATGAGCCATGAGAGGATATTAGGCTAGCAGTTTTTTGTGGGATCGCTATTCGATTGCATGCGCTATTTACCACTCTTAAAACCTAAAAGGAAGGTCGGCAGCAAGTAATATTCTTCCCTCAAGCTTCCCACACAGCTTGTAGCAAGTAAATAGAAACGATCGTAATTCGGGAGGATATCTTGCGCTCACACCATACACTTGATCTAAGTTTGAAATTATTACAAGTCCAAAATCATTATTCATAAAGTCACTCCAAATGTTTCTTCAGTATGAATGTTTTTAATTCTTTAAGAGAAAAACACAGCCGACACGTGTTTCGACCACCGGTCGTTCTCAAGTCCCATGTACACTCCCTATATCTCTTAGATTTGAGATCTGAATGTCAAATGATCACATTTGATCTTATATTGAAAATTCAGAGATCCAATCACCATTTACTTGGCTTGATCCCAAACAATGTTCATCTAATTGCTTCAAAAGGGGTTTTGAAGCAATTAGATGAACATTGTTTGGGATCAAGCCCAGTAAATGTTGATTTCTGATTTTTGGAGCCTTGAACTTACAATTATAAGACTACAGGAATTTCCAATATTCATCTTATTTGACCCAATAGACTAATTCGTACAGGATTGGATCTCTGAATTTTCAATATAAGATCAAGTGTGATCATTTGACATTGAGATCTCAAATCTAAGAGATATAGGGAGTGTACATGGGCCTTCAGAATGACCGGTGGTCGAAACACGTGTCGGCTGTGTTTTTCTCTTTAAGAATTAAAAACATTCATACTGAAGAAACAATGAGAGGATATTAGTTTGGCATTAGAGGGACCCAAGCTATATTGCGAGTCTGAGACCTGCACCCACATGAGGCCATGAGAGGATATTAGTTTTCCATTAGAGTGACACAAGCTATATTGCGAGTCTGACACCCACACCCACATGAGCCATGAGAGGATATTAGTTTGGCATTAGAGTAACCCAAGCTATATTGCGAGTCTGAGACCCTCACCCACATGAGCCATGAGAGGTTATTAGTTTGGCATTAGAGTAACCCAAGCTATATTGCAAGTCTGAGACCCGCATCCACATGAGCCATGGGAGGATATTAGTTTGGCATTAGAGTAACCCTAGCTATATTGCGAGTCTGAGACCCGCACCCACATGAGCCATGAGAGGATATTAGTTTGGCATTAGAGTGACCCTAGCTATATTGCGAGTCTGAGACCTGCACCCACATTAGCCATGAGAGGATATTAGTTTGGCATTAGAGTGACCCAAGCTATATTGTGAGTCCTGGACCTACACCCACATGAGCCATAAGAGGATATTAGTTTGGCATTAAGTGACCCAAGCTATATTGCGAGTCTGAGACCCGCACCGACATGATCCATAAGAGGAAATTAGTTTGGCATTAGAGGACCCAAGCTATATTGCGAGTCTGAGACCTGCACCCACATGAGGCCATGAGAGGATATTAGTTTGGCATTAGAGTGACCCAAGCTATATTGCGAGTCTGAGACCCGCACCCACATGAGCCATGAGAGGATATTAGTTTGGCATTAGATTGACCCAAGCTATATTGCGAGTCTGAGACATGCACCCACATGAGCCATGGGAGTATATTAGCTTGGCATTAGAGTGACCCAAGCTATATTGAGAGTCCTGGACTTGCACCCACATGAGCCATGAGAGGATATTAGTTTGGCGTTAGAATGACCCAAGATATATTGCGAGTCTGAGACATGCACCCACATGAGCCATGGGAGGATATTAGTTTGGCATTAGAGTGACCCAAGCTATATTGCATGTCTGAGACATGCACCCTCATGAGCCATGGGAGGATATTAGTTTGGCATTAGAGTGACCCAAACTATATTGGGAGTCCTGGACCTGCACCCATATGAGCCATGGGAGGATATTAGTTTGGCATTAGAGTGACCCAAGCTATATTGCGAGTCTGAGACATGCACCCACATGAGCCATGAGAGGATATTAGTTTGGCGTTAGAGTGACCCAAACTATATTGGGAGTCCTGGACCTGCACCTATATGAGCCATGAGAGGATATTAGTTTGGCATTAGAGTGACCCAAGCTATATTGCGAGTCTGGGATGCGCATCCACATGAGCCATGAGAGGATATTAGTTTGGCGTTAGAATGACCCAAGCTATATTGCGAGTCTGGGTCGCGCATCCACATGAGCCATGGGAGGATATTAGTTTGGCATTAGAGTGACCCAAGCTATATTGTGAGTCCTGGACCTGCAAGCACATCAGCCATGGAAGGATATTAGTTTGGCATTAAGTGACCCAAGCTATATTGCAAGTCTGAGGCCCACACCCACATGAGCCATGAGAGGATATTAGTTTGGCATTAGAATGACCCTAGCTATATTGCGAGTCTGGGAGGCGCATCCACATGAGCCATGAGAGGATTTTAGTTTGGCGTTAGAATGACCCTAGCTATATTGCGAGTCTGGGACGCGCATCCACATGAGCCATGGGAGGATATTAGTTTGGCATTAGGGTGACCCAAGCTATATTGCGAGTCTGAGACCTGCACCCACATGAGCCATGAGAGGATATCAGTTTGGCATTAGAGTGACCCAAGCTATATTGCGAGTCTGAGACCTGCACCCACACGAGGCCATGAGAGGATATTAGTTTGGCATTAGAGTGACCCAAGCTATGTTGGGAGTCCTGGACCTGCACCCATATGAGCCATGGGAGGATATTAGTTTGGCATTAAGTGACCCAAGCTACATTGCGAGTCTGAGACCTGCACCCACATGAGCCATGAGAGGATATCAGTTTGGCATTAGAGTGACCCAAGCTATGTTGGGAGTCCTGGACCTGCACCCATATGAGCCATGGGAGGATATTAGTTTGGCATTAGAGTGACCCAAGCTATATTGCGAGTCTGAGACATGCACCCACATGAGCCATGGGAGGATATTAGTTTTATCATTAGAGTGACCCAACCTATATTGCGAGTCTGAGACCTGCACCCACATGAGCCATGAGAGGATATTAGTTTGGCATTAGAGTGACCCAAGCTATATTGCAAGTCTGAGACCTGCACCCACATGAGGCCATGAGAGGATATTAGTTTGGCATTAGAGTGACCCTAGCTATATTGCGAGTCTGGGAGGCGCATCCACATGAGCCATGAGAGGATTTTAGTTTGGCGTTAGAATGACCCTAGCTATATTGCGAGTCTGGGACGCGCATCCACATGAGCCATGGGAGGATATTAGTTTGGCATTAGGGTGACCCAAGCTATATTGCGAGTCTGAGACCTGCACCCACATGAGCCATGAGAGGATATCAGTTTGGCATTAGAGTGACCCAAGCTATATTGCGAGTCTGAGACCTGCACCCACATGAGCCATGAGAGGATATCAGTTTGGCATTAGAGTGACCCAAGCTATGTTGGGAGTCCTGGACCTGCACCCATATGAGCCATGGGAGGATATTAGTTTGGCATTAGAGTGACCCAAGCTATATTGCGAGTCTGAGACATGCACCCACATGAGCCATGGGAGGATATTAGTTTTATCATTAGAGTGACCCAACCTATATTGCGAGTCTGAGACCTGCACCCACATGAGCCATGAGAGGATATTAGTTTGGCATTAGAGTGACCCAAGCTATATTGCAAGTCTGAGACCTGCACCCACATGAGGCCATGAGAGGATATTAGTTTGGCATTAGAGTGACCCTAGCTATATTGCGAGTCTGGGAGGCGCATCCACATGAGCCATGAGAGGATTTTAGTTTGGCGTTAGAATGACCCTAGCTATATTGCGAGTCTGGGACGCGCATCCACATGAGCCATGGGAGGATATTAGTTTGGCATTAGGGTGACCCAAGCTATATTGCGAGTCTGAGACCTGCACCCACATGAGCCATGAGAGGATATCAGTTTGGCATTAGAGTGACCCAAGCTATATTGCGAGTCTGAGACCTGCACCCACACGAGGCCATGAGAGGATATTAGTTTGGCATTAGAGTGACCCAAGCTATGTTGGGAGTCCTGGACCTGCACCCATATGAGCCATGGGAGGATATTAGTTTGGCATTAGAGTGACCCAAGCTACATTGCGAGTCTGAGACCTGCACCCACATGAGCCATGAGAGGATATCAGTTTGGCATTAGAGTGACCCAAGCTATGTTGGGAGTCCTGGACCTGCACCCATATGAGCCATGGGAGGATATTAGTTTGGCATTAGAGTGACCCAAGCTATATTGCGAGTCTGAGACATGCACCCACATGAGCCATGAGAGGATATTAGTTTGGCATTAGAGTGACCCAAGCTATATTGCAAGTCTGAGACCTGCACCCACATGAGGCCATGAGAGGATATTAGTTTGGCATTAGAGTGACCCAAGCTATATTGCGAGACTGGGACCTGCATCCACATGAGGCCATGGGAGGATATTAGTTTGGCATTAGAGTGACCCAAGCTATATTGCAAGAATGGGACCTGCATCCACACGAGGCCATGAGAGGATATCAGTTTGGCATTAGAGCGACCCAAGGTATACTGCGAGTCTGGGACCCGCATCCACATGAGCCATGAGAGGATATTAGTTTGGCATTAGATTGACCCAACCTATATTGCGAGTCTGAAACCCGCACCCACATGAGCCATGAGAGGATATTAGTTTGGCATTAGAGGGACCCAAGCTATATTGCGAGTCTGAGACCTGCACCCACATGAGGCCATGAGAGGATATTAGTTTGGCATTAGAGGGACCCAAGCTATATTGCGAGTCTGAGACCTGCACCCACATGAGGCCATGTGAGGATATTAGTTTGACATTAGAGTGACCCAAGCTATATTGCGAGTCTGAGACCCGCACCCACATGAGCCATGAGAGGATATTAGTTTGGCATTAGAGGGATCCAAGCTATATTGGGAGTCCTGGACCTGCATCCATATGAGCCATGAGAGGATATAAGTTTGGCATTAGATTGACCCAAGCTATATTGCGAGTCTGAGACATGCACCCACATGAGCCATGGGAGGATATTAGTTTGGCATTAGAGTGACCCAAGCTATATTGGGAGTCCTGGACCTGCACCCATATGAGCCATGGGAGGATATTAGTTTGGCATTAGAGTGACCCAAGCTATATTGGGAGTCCTGGACCTGCATCCAAATGAGCCATGGGAGGATATTAGTTTGGCATTAGATTGACTCAAGCTATATTGCGAGTCTGAGACATGCACCCACATGAGCCATGGGAGGATATTAAATTGGCATTAGAGTGACCCAAGCTATATTGGGAGTCCTGGACCTGCACCCATATGAGCCATGGGAGGATATTAGAGTGACCCAAGCTATATTGCGAGTCTGAGACCTGCACCAACATGAGGCCATGAGAGGATATTAGTTTGGCGTTAGAGTGACCCAAGCTATATTGCGAGTCTGAGACCGGCACCCACATGAGCCATGAGAGGATATTAGTTTGGCATTAGAGTGACCCAAGCTATATTGCGAGTCTGAGACCTGCACCCACATGAGGCCATGAGAGGATATTAGTTTGGCGTTAGAGGGACCCAAGCTATATTGTGAGTCCTGGACCTGCACCCACATGAGCCATGGAAGGATATTAGTTTGGCATTAAGTGACCCAAGCTATATTGCAAGTCTAAGGCCCGCACCCACATGAGCCATGAGAGGATATTAGTTTGGCATTCGAGGGACCCAAACTATATTGCGAGTCTGAGACCCGCATCCACATGAGCCATGAGAGGATATTAGTTTGGCATTAGAGGGACCCAAGCTATATTGCGAGTCCGAGACCTGCACCCACATGAGGCCATGAGAGGATATTAGTTTGGCATTAGAGTGACCCAAGCTATATTGCGAGTCTGAGACCCGCACCCACATGAGCCATGAGAGGATATTAGGCTAGCAGTTTTTTGTGGGATCGCTATTCGATTGCATGCACTATTTACCACTCTTAAAACCTAAAAGGAAGGTCGGCAGCAAGTAATATTCTTCCCTCAAGCTTCCCACAGAGCTTGTAGCAAGTAAATAGAAACAATGGTAATTCGGGAGGATATCTTGCGCTCACACCATACACTTGATCTAAGTTTGAAATTATTACAAGTCCAAAATCATTATTCATAAAGTCACTCCAAATGTTTCTTCAGTATGAATGTTTTTAATTCTTTAAGAGAAAAACACAGCCGACACGTGTTTCGACCACCGGTCGTTCTCAAGTCCCATGTACACTCCCTATATCTCTTAGATTTGAGATCTGAATGTCAAATGATCACATTTGATCTTATATTGAAAATTCAGAGATCCAATCACCATTTACTTGGCTTGATCCCAAACAATGTTCATCTAATTGCTTCAAAAGGGGTTTTGAAGCAATTAGATGAACATTGTTTGGGATCAAGCCCAGTAAATGTTGATTTCTGATTTTTGGAGCCTTGAACTTACAATTATAAGACTACAGGAATTTCCAATATTCATCTTATTTGACCCAATAGACTAATTCGTACAGGATTGGATCTCTGAATTTTCAATATAAGATCAAGTGTGATCATTTGACATTGAGATCTCAAATCTAAGAGATATAGGGAGTGTACATGGGCCTTCAGAATGACCGGTGGTCGAAACACGTGTCGGCTGTGTTTTTCTCTTAAAGAATTAAAAACATTCATACTGAAGAAACAATGAGAGGATATTAGTTTGGCATTAGAGGGACCCAAGCTATATTGCGAGTCTGAGACCTGCACCCACATGAGGCCATGAGAGGATATTAGTTTTCCATTAGAGTGACACAAGCTATATTGCGAGTCTGACACCCACACCCACATGAGCCATGAGAGGATATTAGTTTGGCATTAGAGTAACCCAAGCTATATTGCGAGTCTGAGACCCTCACCCACATGAGCCATGAGAGGTTATTAGTTTGGCATTAGAGTAACCCAAGCTATATTGCAAGTCTGAGACCCGCATCCACATGAGCCATGGGAGGATATTAGTTTGGCATTAGAGTAACCCTAGCTATATTGCGAGTCTGAGACCTGCACCCACATGAGCCATGAGAGGATATTAGTTTGGCATTAGAGTGACCCTAGCTATATTGCGAGTCTGAGACCTGCACCCACATTAGCCATGAGAGGATATTAGTTTGGCATTAGAGTGACCCAAGCTATATTGTGAGTCCTGGACCTACACCCACATGAGCCATAAGAGGATATTAGTTTGGCATTAAGTAACCCAAGCTATATTGCGAGTCTGAGACCCGCACCGACATGATCCATAAGAGGAAATTAGTTTGGCATTAGAGGACCCAAGCTATATTGCGAGTCTGAGACCTGCACCCACATGAGGCCATGAGAGGATATTAGTTTGGCATTAGAGTGACCCAAGCTATATTGCGAGTCTGAGACCCGCACCCACATGAGCCATGAGAGGATATTAGTTTGGCATTAGATTGACCCAAGCTATATTGCGAGTCTGAGACATGCACCCACATGAGCCATGGGAGGATATTAGCTTGGCATTAGAGTGACCCAAGCTATATTGAGAGTCCTGGACTTGCACCCACATGAGCCATGAGAGGATATTAGTTTGGCGTTAGAATGACCCAAGATATATTGCGAGTCTGAGACATGCACCCACATGAGCCATGGGAGGATATTAGTTTGGCATTAGAGTGACCCAAGCTATATTGCATGTCTGAGACATGCACCCTCATGAGCCATGGGAGGATATTAGTTTGGCATTAGAGTGACCCAAACTATATTGGGAGTCCTGGACCTGCACCCATATGAGCCATGGGAGGATATTAGTTTGGCATTAGAGTGACCCAAGCTATATTGCGAGTCTGAGACATGCACCCACATGAGCCATGAGAGGATATTAGTTTGGCGTTAGAGTGACCCAAGCTATATTGGGAGTCCTGGACCTGCACCTATATGAGCCATGAGAGGATATTAGTTTGGCATTAGAGTGACCCAAGCTATATTGCGAGTCTGGGACGCGCATCCACATGAGCCATGAGAGGATATTAGTTTGGCGTTAGAATGACCCAAGCTATATTGCGAGTCTGGGTCGCGCATCCACATGAGCCATGGGAGGATATTAGTTTGGCATTAGAGTGACCCAAGCTATATTGTGAGTCCTGGACCTGCAAGCACATGAGCCATGGAAGGATATTAGTTTGGCATTAAGTGACCCAAGCTATATTGCAAGTCTGAGGCCCACACCCACATGAGCCATGAGAGGATATTAGTTTGGCATTAGAGGGACCCAAGCTATATTGCAAGTCTGAGGCCCACACCCACATGAGCCATGAGAGGATATTAGTTTGGCATTAGAATGACCCTAGCTATATTGCGAGTCTGGGAGGCGCATCCACATGAGCCATGAGAGGATTTTAGTTTGGCGTTAGAATGACCCTAGCTATATTGCGAGTCTGGGACGCGCATCCACATGAGCCATGGGAGGATATTAGTTTGGCATTAGGGTGACCCAAGCTATATTGCAAGTCTGAGGCCCGCACCCACATGAGCCATGAGAGGATATTAGTTTGGCATTAGAGGGACCCAAGCTATATTGCAAGTCTGAGGCCTGCACCCACATGAGCCATGAGAGGATATTAGTTTGGCATTAGAGTGACCCAAGCTATGTTGGGAGTCCTGGACCTGCACCCATATGAGCCATGGGAGGATATTAGTTTGGCATTAAGTGACCCAAGCTACATTGCGAGTCTGAGACCTGCACCCACATGAGCCATGAGAGGATATCAGTTTGGCATTAGAGTGACCCAAGCTATGTTGGGAGTCCTGGACCTGCACCCATATGAGCCATGGGAGGATATTAGTTTGGCATTAGAGTGACCCAAGCTATATTGCGAGTCTGAGACATGCACCCACATGAGCCATGGGAGGATATTAGTTTTATCATTAGAGTGACCCAACCTATATTGCGAGTCTGAGACCTGCACCCACATGAGCCATGAGAGGATATTAGTTTGGCATTAGAGTGACCCAAGCTATATTGCAAGTCTGAGACCTGCACCCACATGAGGCCATGAGAGGATATTAGTTTGGCATTAGAGTGACCCTAGCTATATTGCGAGTCTGGGAGGCGCATCCACATGAGCCATGAGAGGATTTTAGTTTGGCGTTAGAATGACCCTAGCTATATTGCGAGTCTGGGACGCGCATCCACATGAGCCATGGGAGGATATTAGTTTGGCATTAGGGTGACCCAAGCTATATTGCGAGTCTGAGACCTGCACCCACATGAGCCATGAGAGGATATCAGTTTGGCATTAGAGTGACCCAAGCTATATTGCGAGTCTGAGACCTGCACCCACACGAGGCCATGAGAGGATATTAGTTTGGCATTAGAGTGACCCAAGCTATGTTGGGAGTCCTGGACCTGCACCCATATGAGCCATGGGAGGATATTAGTTTGGCATTAGAGTGACCCAAGCTACATTGCGAGTCTGAGACCTGCACCCACATGAGCCATGAGAGGATATCAGTTTGGCATTAGAGTGACCCAAGCTATGTTGGGAGTCCTGGACCTGCACCCATATGAGCCATGGGAGGATATTAGTTTGGCATTAGAGTGACCCAAGCTATATTGCGAGTCTGAGACATGCACCCACATGAGCCATGAGAGGATATTAGTTTGGCATTAGAGTGACCCAAGCTATATTGCAAGTCTGAGACCTGCACCCACATGAGGCCATGAGAGGATATTAGTTTGGCATTAGAGTGACCCAAGCTATATTGCGAGACTGGGACCTGCATCCACATGAGGCCATGGGAGGATATTAGTTTGGCATTAGAGTGACCCAAGCTATATTGCAAGAATGGGACCTGCATCCACACGAGGCCATGAGAGGATATCAGTTTGGCATTAGAGCGACCCAAGGTATACTGCGAGTCTGGGACCCGCATCCACATGAGCCATGAGAGGATATTAGTTTGGCATTAGATTGACCCAACCTATATTGCGAGTCTGAAACCCGCACCCACATGAGCCATGAGAGGATATTAGTTTGGCATTAGAGGGACCCAAGCTATATTGCGAGTCTGAGACCTGCACCCACATGAGGCCATGAGAGGATATTAGTTTGGCATTAGAGGGACCCAAGCTATATTGCGAGTCTGAGACCTGCACCCACATGAGGCCATGTGAGGATATTAGTTTGACATTAGAGTGACCCAAGCTATATTGCGAGTCTGAGACCCGCACCCACATGAGCCATGAGAGGATATTAGTTTGGCATTAGAGGGATCCAAGCTATATTGGGAGTCCTGGACCTGCATCCATATGAGCCATGAGAGGATATAAGTTTGGCATTAGATTGACCCAAGCTATATTGCGAGTCTGAGACATGCACCCACATGAGCCATGGGAGGATATTAGTTTGGCATTAGAGTGACCCAAGCTATATTGGGAGTCCTGGACCTGCACCCATATGAGCCATGGGAGGATATTAGTTTGGCATTAGAGTGACCCAAGCTATATTGGGAGTCCTGGACCTGCATCCAAATGACCCATGGGAGGATATTAGTTTGGCATTAGATTGACTCAAGCTATATTGCGAGTCTGAGACATGCACCCACATGAGCCATGGGAGGATATTAAATTGGCATTAGAGTGACCCAAGCTATATTGGGAGTCCTGGACCTGCACCCATATGAGCCATGGGAGGATATTAGAGTGACCCAAGCTATATTGCGAGTCTGAGACCTGCACCAACATGAGGCCATGAGAGGATATTAGTTTGGCGTTAGAGTGACCCAAGCTATATTGCGAGTCTGAGACCGGCACCCACATGAGCCATGAGAGGATATTAGTTTGGCATTAGAGTGACCCAAGCTATATTGCGAGTCTGAGACCTGCACCCACATGAGGCCATGAGAGGATATTAGTTTGGCGTTAGAGGGACCCAAGCTATATTGTGAGTCCTGGACCTGCACCCACATGAGCCATGGAAGGATATTAGTTTGGCATTAAGTGACCCAAGCTATATTGCAAGTCTAAGGCCCGCACCCACATGAGCCATGAGAGGATATTAGTTTGGCATTCGAGGGACCCAAACTATATTGCGAGTCTGAGACCCGCATCCACATGAGCCATGAGAGGATATTAGTTTGGCATTAGAGGGACCCAAGCTATATTGCGAGTCCGAGACCTGCACCCACATGAGGCCATGAGAGGATATTAGTTTGGCATTAGAGTGACCCAAGCTATATTGCGAGTCTGAGACCCGCACCCACATGAGCCATGAGAGGATATTAGGCTAGCAGTTTTTTGTGGGATCGCTATTCGATTGCATGCACTATTTACCACTCTTAAAACCTAAAAGGAAGGTCGGCAGCAAGTAATATTCTTCCCTCAAGCTTCCCACAGAGCTTGTAGCAAGTAAATAGAAACAATGGTAATTCGGGAGGATATCTTGCGCTCACACCATACACTTGATCTAAGTTTGAAATTATTACAAGTCCAAAATCATTATTCATAAAGTCACTCCAAATGTTTCTTCAGTATGAATGTTTTTAATTCTTTAAGAGAAAAACACAGCCGACACGTGTTTCGACCACCGGTCGTTCTCAAGTCCCATGTACACTCCCTATATCTCTTAGATTTGAGATCTGAATGTCAAATGATCACATTTGATCTTATATTGAAAATTCAGAGATCCAATCACCATTTACTTGGCTTGATCCCAAACAATGTTCATCTAATTGCTTCAAAAGGGGTTTTGAAGCAATTAGATGAACATTGTTTGGGATCAAGCCCAGTAAATGTTGATTTCTGATTTTTGGAGCCTTGAACTTACAATTATAAGACTACAGGAATTTCCAATATTCATCTTATTTGACCCAATAGACTAATTCGTACAGGATTGGATCTCTGAATTTTCAATATAAGATCAAGTGTGATCATTTGACATTGAGATCTCAAATCTAAGAGATATAGGGAGTGTACATGGGCCTTCAGAATGACCGGTGGTCGAAACACGTGTCGGCTGTGTTTTTCTCTTAAAGAATTAAAAACATTCATACTGAAGAAACAATGAGAGGATATTAGTTTGGCATTAGAGGGACCCAAGCTATATTGCGAGTCTGAGACCTGCACCCACATGAGGCCATGAGAGGATATTAGTTTTCCATTAGAGTGACACAAGCTATATTGCGAGTCTGACACCCACACCCACATGAGCCATGAGAGGATATTAGTTTGGCATTAGAGTAACCCAAGCTATATTGCGAGTCTGAGACCCTCACCCACATGAGCCATGAGAGGTTATTAGTTTGGCATTAGAGTAACCCAAGCTATATTGCAAGTCTGAGACCCGCATCCACATGAGCCATGGGAGGATATTAGTTTGGCATTAGAGTAACCCTAGCTATATTGCGAGTCTGAGACCTGCACCCACATGAGCCATGAGAGGATATTAGTTTGGCATTAGAGTGACCCTAGCTATATTGCGAGTCTGAGACCTGCACCCACATTAGCCATGAGAGGATATTAGTTTGGCATTAGAGTGACCCAAGCTATATTGTGAGTCCTGGACCTACACCCACATGAGCCATAAGAGGATATTAGTTTGGCATTAAGTAACCCAAGCTATATTGCGAGTCTGAGACCCGCACCGACATGATCCATAAGAGGAAATTAGTTTGGCATTAGAGGACCCAAGCTATATTGCGAGTCTGAGACCTGCACCCACATGAGGCCATGAGAGGATATTAGTTTGGCATTAGAGTGACCCAAGCTATATTGCGAGTCTGAGACCCGCACCCACATGAGCCATGAGAGGATATTAGTTTGGCATTAGATTGACCCAAGCTATATTGCGAGTCTGAGACATGCACCCACATGAGCCATGGGAGGATATTAGCTTGGCATTAGAGTGACCCAAGCTATATTGAGAGTCCTGGACTTGCACCCACATGAGCCATGAGAGGATATTAGTTTGGCGTTAGAATGACCCAAGATATATTGCATGTCTGAGACATGCACCCTCATGAGCCATGGGAGGATATTAGTTTGGCATTAGAGTGACCCAAACTATATTGGGAGTCCTGGACCTGCACCCATATGAGCCATGGGAGGATATTAGTTTGGCATTAGAGTGACCCAAGCTATATTGCGAGTCTGAGACATGCACCCACATGAGCCATGAGAGGATATTAGTTTGGCGTTAGAGTGACCCAAGCTATATTGGGAGTCCTGGACCTGCACCTATATGAGCCATGAGAGGATATTAGTTTGGCATTAGAGTGACCCAAGCTATATTGCGAGTCTGGGACGCGCATCCACATGAGCCATGAGAGGATATTAGTTTGGCGTTAGAATGACCCAAGCTATATTGCGAGTCTGGGTCGCGCATCCACATGAGCCATGGGAGGATATTAGTTTGGCATTAGAGTGACCCAAGCTATATTGTGAGTCCTGGACCTGCAAGCACATGAGCCATGGAAGGATATTAGTTTGGCATTAAGTGACCCAAGCTATATTGCAAGTCTGAGGCCCACACCCACATGAGCCATGAGAGGATATTAGTTTGGCATTAGAGGGACCCAAGCTATATTGCAAGTCTGAGGCCCACACCCACATGAGCCATGAGAGGATATTAGTTTGGCATTAGAATGACCCTAGCTATATTGCGAGTCTGGGAGGCGCATCCACATGAGCCATGAGAGGATTTTAGTTTGGCGTTAGAATGACCCTAGCTATATTGCGAGTCTGGGACGCGCATCCACATGAGCCATGGGAGGATATTAGTTTGGCATTAGGGTGACCCAAGCTATATTGCAAGTCTGAGGCCCGCACCCACATGAGCCATGAGAGGATATTAGTTTGGCATTAGAGGGACCCAAGCTATATTGCAAGTCTGAGGCCTGCACCCACATGAGCCATGAGAGGATATTAGTTTTGCATTAGAGAGACCCAAACTATATTGCGAGTCTGAGACATGCACCCACATGAGCCATGAGAGGATATTAGTTTGGCATTAGAGTGACCTAAGCTATATTGCGAGTCTGAGACATGCACCCACATGAGCCATGGGAGGATATTAGTTTGGCATTAGAGTGACCCAAGCTATATTGCGAGTCTGAGACATGCACCCACATGAGCCATGGGAGGATATTAGTTTGGCATTAGAGTGACCCAAGCTATATTGCGAGTCCGAGACCTGCACCCACATGAGGCCATGAGAGGATATTAGTTTGGCATTAGAGTGACCCAAGCTATATTGAGAGTCTGAGACCCGCACCCACATGAGCCATGAGAGGATATTAGGCTAGCAGTTTTTTGTGGGATTGCTATTCGATTGCATGCGCTATTTACCACTCTTAAAACCTAAAAGGAAGGTCGGCAGCAAGTAATATTCTTCCCTCAAGCTTCCCACAGAGCTTGTAGCAAGTAAATAGAAACGATCGTAATTCGGGAGGATATCTTGCGCTCACACCATACACTTGATCTAAGTTTGAAATTATTACAAGTCCAACATCATTATTCATAAAGTCACTCCAAATGTTTCTTCAGTATGAATGTTTTTAATTCTTTAAGAGAAAAACACAGCCGACACGTGTTTCGACCACCGGTCGTTCTCAAGTCCCATGTACACTCCCTATATCTCTTAGATTTGAGATCTGAATGTCAAATGATCACATTTGATCTTATATTGAAAATTCAGAGATCCAATCACCATTTACTTGGCTTGATCCCAAACAATGTTCATCTAATTGCTTCAAAAGGGGTTTTGAGGCAATTAGATGAACATTGTTTGGGATCAAGCCCAGTAAATGTTGATTTCTGATTTTTGGAGCCTTGAACTTACAATTATAAGACTACAGGAATTTCCAATATTCATCTTATTTGACCCAATAGACTAATTCGTACAGGATTGGATCTCTGAATTTTCAATATAAGATCAAGTGTGATCATTTGACATTGAGATCTCAAATCTAAGAGATATAGGGAGTGTACATGGGCCTTCAGAATGACCGGTGGTCGAAACACGTGTCGGCTGTGTTTTTCTCTTTAAGAATTAAAAACATTCATACTGAAGAAACA
This sequence comes from Ambystoma mexicanum, assembly GCF_040938575.1. Classification (NCBI taxonomy): domain Eukaryota; kingdom Metazoa; phylum Chordata; class Amphibia; order Caudata; family Ambystomatidae; genus Ambystoma; species Ambystoma mexicanum. The sequence continues at coordinate 1,169,587,392 of NC_090941.1, read as the reverse complement.
ATGAGAGGATATTAGTTTGGCATTAGAGGGACCCAAGCTATATTGCGAGTCTGAGACCTGCACCCACATGAGGCCATGAGAGGATATTAGTTTTCCATTAGAGTGACACAAGCTATATTGCGAGTCTGACACCCACACCCACATGAGCCATGAGAGGATATTAGTTTGGCATTAGAGTAACCCAAGCTATATTGCGAGTCTGAGACCCTCACCCACATGAGCCATGAGAGGTTATTAGTTTGGCATTAGAGTAACCCAAGCTATATTGCAAGTCTGAGACCCGCATCCACATGAGCCATGGGAGGATATTAGTTTGGCATTAGAGTAACCCTAGCTATATTGCGAGTCTGAGACCTGCACCCACATGAGCCATGAGAGGATATTAGTTTGGCATTAGAGTGACCCTAGCTATATTGCGAGTCTGAGACCTGCACCCACATTAGCCATGAGAGGATATTAGTTTGGCATTAGAGTGACCCAAGCTATATTGTGAGTCCTGGACCTACACCCACATGAGCCATAAGAGGATATTAGTTTGGCATTAAGTGACCCAAGCTATATTGCGAGTCTGAGACCCGCACCGACATGATCCATAAGAGGAAATTAGTTTGGCATTAGAGGACCCAAGCTATATTGCGAGTCTGAGACCTGCACCCACATGAGGCCATGAGAGGATATTAGTTTGGCATTAGAGTGACCCAAGCTATATTGCGAGTCTGAGACCCGCACCCACATGAGCCATGAGAGGATATTAGTTTGGCATTAGATTGACCCAAGCTATATTGCGAGTCTGAGACATGCACCCACATGAGCCATGGGAGGATATTAGCTTGGCATTAGAGTGACCCAAGCTATATTGAGAGTCCTGGACTTGCACCCACATGAGCCATGAGAGGATATTAGTTTGGCGTTAGAATGACCCAAGATATATTGCGAGTCTGAGACATGCACCCACATGAGCCATGGGAGGATATTAGTTTGGCATTAGAGTGACCCAAGCTATATTGCATGTCTGAGACATGCACCCTCATGAGCCATGGGAGGATATTAGTTTGGCATTAGAGTGACCCAAACTATATTGGGAGTCCTGGACCTGCACCCATATGAGCCATGGGAGGATATTAGTTTGGCATTAGAGTGACCCAAGCTATATTGCGAGTCTGAGACATGCACCCACATGAGCCATGAGAGGATATTAGTTTGGCGTTAGAGTGACCCAAGCTATATTGGGAGTCCTGGACCTGCACCTATATGAGCCATGAGAGGATATTAGTTTGGCATTAGAGTGACCCAAGCTATATTGCGAGTCTGGGACGCGCATCCACATGAGCCATGAGAGGATATTAGTTTGGCGTTAGAATGACCCAAGCTATATTGCGAGTCTGGGTCGCGCATCCACATGAGCCATGGGAGGATATTAGTTTGGCATTAGAGTGACCCAAGCTATATTGTGAGTCCTGGACCTGCAAGCACATGAGCCATGGAAGGATATTAGTTTGGCATTAAGTGACCCAAGCTATATTGCAAGTCTGAGGCCCACACCCACATGAGCCATGAGAGGATATTAGTTTGGCATTAGAGGGACCCAAGCTATATTGCAAGTCTGAGGCCCACACCCACATGAGCCATGAGAGGATATTAGTTTGGCATTAGAATGACCCTAGCTATATTGCGAGTCTGGGAGGCGCATCCACATGAGCCATGAGAGGATTTTAGTTTGGCATTAGAATGACCCTAGCTATATTGCGAGTCTGGGACGCGCATCCACATGAGCCATGGGAGGATATTAGTTTGGCATTAGGGTGACCCAAGCTATATTGCAAGTCTGAGGCCCGCACCCACATGAGCCATGAGAGGATATTAGTTTGGCATTAGAGGGACCCAAGCTATATTGCAAGTCTGAGGCCTGCACCCACATGAGCCATGAGAGGATATTAGTTTTGCATTAGAGGGACCCAAACTATATTGCGAGTCTGAGACATGCACCCACATGAGCCATGAGAGGATATTAGTTTGGCATTAGAGTGACCTAAGCTATATTGCGAGTCTGAGACATGCACCCACATGAGCCATGGGAGGATATTAGTTTGGCATTAGAGTGACCCAAGCTATATTGCGAGTCTGAGACATGCACCCACATGAGCCATGGGAGGATATTAGTTTGGCATTAGAGTGACCCAAGCTATATTGCGAGTCCGAGACCTGCACCCACATGAGGCCATGAGAGGATATTAGTTTGGCATTAGAGTGACCCAAGCTATATTGCGAGTCTGAGACCCGCACCCACATGAGCCATGAGAGGATATTAGGCTAGCAGTTTTTTGTGGGATTGCTATTCGATTGCATGCGCTATTTACCACTCTTAAAACCTAAAAGGAAGGTCGGCAGCAAGTAATATTCTTCCCTCAAGCTTCCCACAGAGCTTGTAGCAAGTAAATAGAAACGATCGTAATTCGGGAGGATATCTTGCGCTCACACCATACACTTGATCTAAGTTTTAAATTATTACAAGTCCAACATCATTATTCATAAAGTCACTCCAAATGTTTCTTCAGTATGAATGTTTTTAAGTCTTTAAGAGAAAAACACAGCCGACACGTGTTTCGACCACCGGTCGTTCTCAAGTCCCGTGTACACTCCCTATATCTCTTAGATTTGAGATCTCAATGTCAAATGATCACACTTGATCTTATATTGAAAATTCAGAGAGCCATGGAAGGATATTAGTTTGGCATTAAGTGACCCAAGCTATATTGCAAGTCTGAGGCCCACACCCACATGAGCCATGAGAGGATATTAGTTTGGCATTAGAGGGACCCAAGCTATATTGCAAGTCTGAGGCCCGCACCCACATGAGCCATGAGAGGATATTAGTTTGGCATTAGAATGACCCTAGCTATATTGCGAGTCTGGGACGTGCATCCACATGAGCCATAGGAGGATATTAGTTTGGCATTAGGGTGACCCAAGCTATATTGCAAGTCTGAGGCCCGCACCCACATGAGCCATGAGAGGATATTAGTTTGGCATTAGAGGGACCCAAGCTATATTGCAAGTCTGAGGCCCGCACCCACATGAGCCATGAGAGGATATTAGTTTGCCATTAGAGTGACCCAAGCTATATTGCGAGTCTGAGACATGAACCCACATGAGCCATGGGAGGATATTAGTTTGGCATTAGAGTGACCCAAGCTTTATTGCGAGTCTGAGACATGCACCCACATGAGCCATGGCAGGATATTAGTTTGGCATTAGAGTGACCCAAGCTATATTGCGAGTCCGAGACCTGCACCCACATGAGGCCATGAGAGGATATTAGTTTGGCATTAGAGTGACCCAAGCTATATTGCGAGTCTGAGAACCGCACCCACATGAGCCATGAGAGGATATTAGGCTAGCGGTTTTTTGTGGGATTGCTATTCGATTGCATGCGCTATTTGCCACTCTTAAAACCTAAAAGGAAGGTCAGCAGCAAGTAATATTCTTCCCTCAAGCTTCCCACAGAGCTTGTAGCAAGTAAATAGAAACGATCGTAATTCGGGAGGATATCTTGCGCTCACACCATACACTTGATCTAAGTTTTCAATTATTACAAGTCCAACATCATTATTCATAAAGTCACTCCAAATGTTTCTTCAGTATGAATGTTTTTAAGTCTTTAAGAGAAAAACACAGCCGACACGTGTTTCGACCACCGGTCGTTCTCAAGTCCCGTGTACACTCCCTATATCTCTTAGATTTGAGATCTCAATGTCAAATGATCACACTTGATCTTATATTGAAAATTCAGAGAGCCATGGAAGGATATTAGTTTGGCATTAAGTGACCCAAGCTATATTGCAAGTCTGAGGCCCACACCCACATGAGCCATGAGAGGATATTAGTTTGGCATTAGAGGGACCCAAGCTATATTGCAAGTCTGAGGCCCGCACCCACATGAGCCATGAGAGGATATTAGTTTGGCATTAGAATGACCCTAGCTATATTGCGAGTCTGGGACGTGCATCCACATGAGCCATAGGAGGATATTAGTTTGGCATTAGGGTGACCCAAGCTATATTGCAAGTCTGAGGCCCGCACCCACATGAGCCATGAGAGGATATTAGTTTGGCATTAGAGGGACCCAAGCTATATTGCAAGTCTGAGGCCCGCACCCACATGAGCCATGAGAGGATATTAGTTTGGCATTAGAGGGACCCAAACTATATTGCGAGTCTGAGACATGCACCCACATGAGCCATGAGAGGATATTAGTTTGGCATTATAGTGACCCAAGCTATATTGCGAGTCTGAGACATGCACCCACATGAGCCATGGGAGGATATTAGTTTGGCATTAGAGTGACTCAAGCTATATTGCGAGTCCGAGACCTGCACCCACATGAGGCCATGAGAGGATATTAGTTTGGCATTAGAGTGACCCAAGCTATATTGCGAGTCTGAGACCCGCACCCACATGAGCCATGAGAGGATATTAGGCTAGCGGTTTTTTGTGGGATCGCTATTCGATTGCATGCGCTATTTACCACTCTTAAAACCTAAAAGGAAGGTCGGCAGCAAGTAATATTCTTCCCTCAAGCTTCCCACAGAGCTTGTAGCAAGTAAATAGAAACGATCGTAATTCGGGAGGATATCTTGCGCTCACACCATACACTTGATCTAAGTTTGAAATTATTACAAGTCCAACATCATTATTCATAAAGTCACTCCAAATGTTTCTTCAGTATGAATGTTTTTAATTCTTCAAGAGAAAAACACAGCCGACACGTGTTTCGACCACCGGTCGTTCTCAAGTCCCGTGTACACTCCCTATATCTCTTAGATTTGAGATCTCAATGTCAAATGATCACACTTGATCTTATATTGAAAATTCAGAGATCCAATCACCATTTACTTGGCTTGATCCCAAACAATGTTCATCTAATTGCTTCAAAAGGGGTTTTGAAGCAATTAGATGAACATTGTTTGGGATCAAGCCCAGTAAATGTTGATTTCTGATTTTTGGAGCCTAGAACTTACAATTATAAGACTACAGGAATTTCCAATATTCATCTTATTTGACCCAATAGACTAATTCGTACAGGATTGGAACTCTGAATTTTCAATATAAGATCAAGTGTGATCATTTGACATTGAGATCTCAAATCTATGAGCCATGAGAGGATATTAGTTTGGCATTAGAGTGACCCAAGCTATATTGCGAGTCCTGGACCCGCACCCACATGAGCCGTGGGAGGATATTGGTTTGACATTAGAGTGACCCAAGCTATATTGCGAGTCTGTGACCCGCACCCACATGAGGCCATGAGAGGATATTAGTTTGGCATTAGAGTGACCCAAGCTATATTGCGAGTCTGGGACTGCACCCACATGAGCCATGGGAGGATATTAGTTTGGCATTAGAGTGACCCAAGCTATATTGTGAGTCTGGGACCTGCACCCACATGAGGCCATGAGAGGATATTAGTTTGGCATTAGAGTGACCCAAGCTATATTGTGAGTCTGGGACCTGCACCCACATGAGGCCATGAGAGGATATAAGTTTGGCATTAGAGTGACCCAAGCTATATTGTGAGTCTGGGACCTGCACCCACACGAGCAATGGGAGGATATTAGTTTGGCAATAGAGTGACCCAAGCTATATTGTGAGTCTGGGACCTGCACCCACATGAGCCATGGGAGGATATTGGTTTGACATTAGAGTGACCCAAGCTATATTGCGAGTCTGAGACCCGCACCCACATGAGGCCATGAGAGGATATTAGTTTGGCATTAGAGTGACCCAAGCTATATTGCGAGTCCTGGACCTCACCCACATGAGCCATGGGAGGATATAAGTTTGGCATTAGAGTGACCCAAGCTATATTGCAAGTCCTGGACCTGCACCCACATGAGCCATGGGAGGATATTAGTTTGGCATTAGAGTGCCCAAGCTATATTGGGAGTCTGAGACCCGCACCCGCATGAGCCATGGGAGGATATTAGTTTGACATTAGAGTGACCCAAACTATATTGCGAGTCTGAGACCCGCACCCTCATGAGGCCATGGGAGGATATTAGTTTGGCATTAGAGTGACCCAAGCTATATTGCGGGTCTGAGACCCGCACCCACATGAGCCATGGGAGGATACTAGTTTGGCATTAGAGTGACCCAAGCTATATTGCGAGTCCTGGACCCGCACCCACATGAGCCATGAGAGGATATTAGTTTGGCATTAAGTGACCCAAGCTATATTGCGAGTCTGAGACATGCACCCACATGAGCCATGAGAGGATATTAGTTTGGCATTAGAGTGACCCAAGCTATATAGCGAGTCTGAGACCCGCACCCACATGAGCCATGGGAGGATATTAGTTTGGCATTAGAGTTACCCAAGCTATATTGCGAGTCTAAGACCTGCACCCACATGAGTCATGGGAGGATATTAGTTTGGTGTTAGAATGACCGAAGCTATATTGCGAGTCTGGGACCCGCACCCACATGAGCCATGGGAGGATATTAGTTTGGCGTTAGAATGACCCAAGCTATATTGCGAGTCTTAGACCCGCACCCACATGAGGCCATGAGAGGATATTAGTTTGGCATTAGAGTGACCCAAGCCATATTGCGAGTCTGAGACACGCACCCACATGAGCCATGGGAGGATATTAGTTTGGCATTAGAGTGATCCAAGCTATATTGCGAGTCCTAGACCTGCACCCACATGAGCCATGGGAGGATATTAGTTTGGCATTAGAGTGACCCAAGCTATATTGCGAGTCTGAGACCCGCACCCACATGAGCCATGTTAGGATATTAGTTTGGCATTAGAGTGACCCAAGCTATATTGCGAGTCTGAGACCCGCACCCGCATGAGCCATGGGAGGATATTAGTTTGACATTAGAGTGACCCAAATTATATTGCGATGGAGGGGTTCAGGTCTCTGCCCGTATTATTTAGGGAATATTCAATTTGCTGCCCCCTCACTCCAGCCAACCGTTTGAATTTTAGCCTATGGCAAGGAGAAGCCTGGACACCGTGTTCAGTAACCAAGTGCTGCTGCTTAGAAACCTTTCTATTGTAAACTGCTTAATCACAAATAAATGCTTCTGTTGTGCTGAGAGCAGTTATTACGAAATTAAACTGTGGGTTCATGGGTGCCAACTTTCGATTTCCACTACAGGCGCAGAAGTACTTCCACCTCTGCCCTGAATATAAGCAAGCGACCAGCAGCCCAACCCAAACACATTTTTATAAATATAGAGGGTCATTACGACCCAGGTGGTAAGTACGCCAACTTTACCACCATGGTGTCGGGGGGGAAATTCTGCCGGGGTCGGCCAGGCCATCCGCAGACCTCCGGGCAGGGAGGCCCCAACTCCTCCCGTATATCCCAGATGAGATAGAGTATGATACACACACAAGAAGCAAGGTGACTCTGCTGTTTATTAAACAAAAACGGCAGGGATGGGTCAAGGAGCGTACGCGTCCGTCCTGACATACACACAATCGTGGGCTCGCAGGCCCTTTTTACTTTAGTATGACGCGCTACTTGCGTCACCTCGAAAAGTTAGCAAAAAACCTATCTCCACTCTGGATTGGTTGCTCGAGTGGTAGGGTTAGTATAGCATACGTATAGAGAACAATATTAGTGGGCAAGGGAGAGTCAGGTGATATATCTGGGTTGTCCCTACAATTAGATACATGAGAATTGTTACATGAAGACTACTGATGATTGGTCAATGTTAATGGCGTCAGTGATAAGAGCCCCATGTTCTGATTGGTGCGCTCGCGAGCCTCCCAGTCTGGGACCATCGCTGTTCCCAGCTCGCGGTGCACCTGTCATTTGCAACAATGTTTCACTATGAGTACGTGCAGACAATGTGAGGACTTATTCATGAGCTGGAAGGCCGACTACTCCCACTGTCGCAGATGTCCATTGAGCCTTTTAAGTGTATCTGCCTGTGTCTTGTACTGAGGGATCCAGACGCCTTCTTTCTCCTGGACTTGGCATTCTGTCAGGTTCGGCTTGGTCACGTGAGGTGGGACCGTGTTTGAGGCAGACTTTGCACCATTAATATTGTTTTTCTACTGTGCGCCTGGTTTAATTTTGCAGGTGTGACTTTATCGTTGGTGCGCGGCGTGCGAGGTTGCAACATCGTGCCCTTGATGGTCTGCTTTCGGAATGTGGGTTTGCAACATTACGACCTTGGCTGTCTGCTCTCGCCGGGCTCATTCTGCAGGATCAGCAACCTGACTCTTGTTCTTTTAACGTCCATGGGAGCTCTTGCTTGCGGCCTACTTAGTCCTGGTGTATAGGTAGAACCATTTGGTGCACAGGCGCTTTAGGTTATAGTAACATATTGTCTTATGACCAGTATCATGTCTTCGTTATATTTCTCATTATGGCACCTGGGTTTAAGAGAAGCGTAAGCAAGCTCTTTAGATGAGTTCATGATGCGTCTTGCGTTTCTGCATTTTGAGAGCCTATGTGGAAAATAATAAAGATGCACGTCCGTGAGTATGTCTGTCGCCTACGTCATAGCACTGAGTATATTCTTCGTGTAGATTGGTGCGGGAGTGTCCAGTGTGTATATTTGCACAGGTGTGCTGATCGTTGGCTAGGTCGTCATGGCATCTCTAACGACGTGTTGGTTTTAGTCTAGTTGATCCGTGCCGCAGGTGTCAGCATGGGCAGGCCGTGCTGTTGGGCAGGCAGATGGACACATCCGTATGTTCCTGTACCAGGGTATTTGGTCATCTGGTAGATGGGCAAACTCTTCTCGTGGCGGGTGCCTGGGCCGTGATCCTTTCGGCCAGGCGCGAGAGGGTAAGGACGGGAGCCTGTTTTTCCATTCTCCCACTTCAGTCCCCCCTCTGGTCGACTTGTCGACCACAAACATATCTTTTTCGTTATCACCTCTTACTCTCCATATTTTAGTTATTCCTCCTAGATGTCCATAGTGGTTAACATGATCTTCAAATGACCAATACATATATTCACAGGTCCCTCCAGGAGTACAGTATACCCATTTCCCTATGTAACTCCTGGGGTTTCTTGGGTTCTCGATCTTCACTGAGGGTGGGTCCAGATGGTTGGTGATGATCTGGTTTCGCAGCTTCTCCCTCTCTTGTATTATTATGCCTGCGTGTTGGCCGTCATCTGCTGGCATCAAGGGGTGCATAACCAACCATTTCAAGCAACTCGTCAGTGGTGCGTGCCTTCCGGGCCTTCCAAAATCTTATTATGATCAGTGTAGCTCCAGCCAAAATAGTACAACCAACTATAATTTTTAGTCCATCTGACAGCCAAGATGGCATCCATGACCATAATAGTGAAAACCAGCTCTCATCCTTTTTGACACCTTTGCTTTCATCCATCATTTTGGAGTGCATCTGGGCCAATTGTGAAACTGCTTCTGTCAGTGTGCCGTTGTCAGCATCGTTGGCAGGATGAACGTGCAGCATGATTGTCCTATCTTTGCGCATACTCCTCCTTCCATGGCTGTGAGGAGGTCCAATACATATCTGTTCTGGAGTGCTATAATCCTTACAGCTCGCAACTCCTCTTTTATTGCGTTGAATCCATTTACTGTAGAATTGATGGTCATCATTAATTCCCATCTAATTATCTGGAGCCATTTTGCGTTTGCGTAAGCCTGCAGTCCTGGATGGATTATTGAAGAGAAGAACATTGCTGCTCTGCTGAATAGTCTGTGTTCTGGCGGAATTGAAGTGAGGGCCGTTTCCGACCTTCCCCATAGGTAATTTCCAGTCAGAGGTTCTCCTTGTCTTTTCCTTCTATTTAGGACGGTATTGTTACCGTTGGTCCTGTTCCCTTGCTCCTCCTGAGGTGGTGCAGATCTCTTCTTTCTCTTGTCCCCTTCATCCATTTTGGGAAAGCTCGCCACATTCACATGCTTCTTGGGTACCACTAGTGACGGTACATTGACGTGCACCATCATGCATACACCATTCCACAGAGGGGGCAGTGTGTGGTATGCCTTTTCTCCGCAGGCCCAGTAATGGTCCATTATTACTGCTGTTCCTGCTCCCCCCTCAGGCAACTCCATCACGCTGGCACAATTGGTGTTGTATCCTACGTCCACTTTTCCTTTATGTTGGTAGCATACCTTAGGCGCAGTCAGCGGCAGTATTGTTATTGGGTCTTCATCCGTCTCTACCCATGTGAGCATTGGTACGTACTTGATCCAAGTTGTCCAACATCTGTGGTTGTGTGCCTCGATAGTTGAGATACTTTCCTTTGTCACCATGTTGCTTCCAATCACTCCTATCTCCCAATTGTTATCCAAGTACACCTTCCCCGTTATCGTCACCAGTGGCCTCTCCCAGCATCCTAGTTTACCAGGAACTTCAGTTGCATACCAATCACATGGCAAATACTGCAATGTTACTTTCTTTGTTTCCCCTTTTGCAGGACCACTTGTTATGTATCTGAATGCTTCAGCATGTAAACTGCTCTTGTGGTAACTCAAATAGGTCTTGAGGAAGTTGTTTTCGTATGGGTATGAATCTCGTGTTTTCCACACCATGTGCACCACTGTCCCTTGAAACCTTCCTTTAGTTTGGAACAGTGCCAAGTATATAATGCATCGTGCTGTCTTTTCATCTATTTCTGTGGCAACAAATGTTCGGGAAGCGCTCATGGCGTATGGTATTAATGAGCAAACGTAGCAGCTGTCTTCTGTTGTCTGCTTACCAATGCGGGTCATGTGTTGGTACCATATGTTGTTTGAGACGTGTGCTGAATCTTGGATATAATTATCAATACCTTTATTATCTGAGTATGTGCTGCGTTGAACTCTATTTTGCTTGTGTATAATTTTACTAGTATCACCTGACGTAACACCTGTTGCAGCTGGGGATGGGGGTGTATTAGGTTTGGGTACAGCAGTAATATTGATAGCACAGCTGTACTGCCATACAGAGGCAGCCAAGAACCCGGTGATCATCAAAATCCCTATTATTTTTATTACATATGCTAATTTCACCGGCATTTTTGCTCTTACCTTGCTGCGGTCCGGCAGCGTATTCTTGCGACGCTAAAGTTGCCCGCCTGAAAATTCTCAATATGCTGATTATTAAATGTTAGTTGTTGTTGTTTAAGCTCTCCCTATCAGGTAGTCATTCAGTGCCCAGGCGAAGAGCTGTTCCCACGCCAATCTAAGCGACCTATCTCTTAGGGCAGGCAGGTATGGGTGGAGGTGGGGCATTGAGTGTTCTATGGCCAAGAGGAATGCTGTGTAGTACACACGTACCCTTCTCTTTTTCAGGTACGTTGGCCTTTTTATTTCATATACAAATTGGTGCGACAATTCTTCTGGGTAGTAATCGTCTGGGGGTACCATCCACTCCTGGGCAATGAATTTGTTAGTTATCTATTTCTTAGCAGTCCAATAATACGCAGTTCCTGCATGTGCGAGAGAAAAGAAAAGAAATCATTCACGTGTTTACATGTGTACTTGTGCAATACAATGTCCTTTAGTACAGTTATTACTCGTAGTGGGGGTAGGGGTCAATGGGCAGGGGGTTTGGGCTCAATTGGCGGAAGTAGTTTTACTCTTTGAGCGTGTGACCATGGGGTGGGCAGTATGGGGATCACCCTTTTCTTCTTCAGTTATTGTCTCTGGGGAATCTGGGGAGTGACAGGGTATGGGAACACTTGGGTCGTTGGCTGTGATAGAACTCTCTTCTTCCGTTGGCGATGTTTTTGTTGTTCTTCCAACAGACCTGTCGGTGGCGCTGGGGCGGGTCTGGGGTTTGTAGATCTTTACATCGTGTAGGTGATTCCAGGCGCGCTTATCCTGTAGCTTTACTGCTCTCGTTGATACCTCCTCTACTAGATGGGGGCCAGTAAATCGTGGACTGTTCCACTTCCTATTGAAATTGCGAAGTAGTACGTGGTCACCTTTAGCAACTTTACACAGTCTTTCTTTTTCCAATTCTTTATCCGCGTCTTCTTGTTGATTGCTGTTAGACCCGCCCCGTGTGCGCTCAAGCTGTTGAGACACAAACACCACACTAGTAATCAAAGAAGACACATATTGGTACATTTCATCACCAAAAACACTTGCTGTGCTTTCGTTGTCGGTAAATGCTCTTGATGTTGGCGTTAGGGGAAGGCGCATTTGACGTCCGGTAACCACCTCGTGTGGGGTGAGGTGGTGGTCGGACCCTGGTCTATTCCTTAGCTCGAATAGGGCTAATGGAAGGCAATATAACCAACTCTTGTTTGTTGCTTGCTGTATCTTTGCGATTGCCTCCTTTAATAGGCCATTCAGGCGTTCACATATACCGTTGGCCTGTGGGTGGTATGCACATGCAAATTTATGCTTTATGTTCAGCAAGGATGTAATGTGCTGGAACATTTCGTTTGCGAAATGTGGGCCATTGTCTGACCTTAACACCTCGCACACTCCCCATCTTGGGAAGACCTCCCTCACTAGGAATTTAGCTGCTCTAAATGCATCTGGGTGTGAACAGGGCCCTGCTTCAATCCACCTAGAGAATGGACATACTACTACGATCATATACCTATTTCCTTGACATATATTGATCATATCAACATAATCAATATGGAGATGCCGGAAAGGTCCCTCTGGCCGGGGTATAGTACCTCTTACCACCTTTAGAGTATGGCCGGCCGTAAACTGTTGACATGTGAGACAATTACTGATAAAGTTTGACACATGAGAATTTAGCTCGGGGCAGAACCAGTCTTCCCTAATTCGTGCTGCAATTACTTCCTTGCCTGTGTGGGCTGGATGATGTAGTTGGCTCAGGGCAGTGTCCAAAAGTGCCAATGGTATTACAATTTTTCCAGTGCCACCCTGGCGCCATAGTGCGTCAGTTGGTGACATTGTGCATCCTCTTTTTACCCATATTTCTTTTTCGGCCATTGGTGCAGCCGCTTGTAGCTCCATAATCTGCGTGGCTGGGAGATGGGTGTACCCTTCTCTTATCAACATCTCCTTAGCTATTCCCCTCCCTCTCCCTCTCTGTGACTCTGGGGGGTTCCATATCTCACCAAAGTATGCAGCATACTTCGCATGTGCGTCTGCTGCTGCATTCCCCTTCGAGACGTGATCTTCACCATTTGTGTGTGCGGTGCATTTTACTAAAGCTAATTCTTGGGGGTCATTTATTACTTCAATTAGTTCAGCCAATAAGAGAGCATGTTGCACTGGAGTGCCATCAGCTCTCCTAAACCCTCTTCTTCTCCATTTCGACAGCCCTGAGTGGACAGTGGATGTAACATATGCGCTGTCGGAGTATATGGTCACTCGTTTGTGAAAGCTTTCCTTCAACGCCAAGATCAGTGCAACTAGCTCCGCTGCTTGAGCCGAGAAATGCTGTGGTAATCGTACACATTTTATTGCCACACACACCGGTACCTCCATCATTTTTACCACTGCTGCCCCAGTTCTCCTTATACCATCCCCTTGATCGATAGTTGATGACCCATCAATAAATAAGAGCTCACCACCCTCCAGTGCGTTTTCTTCAACCTTTCTAGTACATGAGTACATTTCAGTTATTTCCGTACAGTCATGGGCATAATCTCCCTCCTCAATTACTTCTGCTATGAACCTTGCAGGGTTGACCGTGCTACATCTAACAATTGATAGTTCAGCTCTTGACAAAATGATCTCATAACCTGATGCTCTCTGCGTGGTTAGGGTGGACTTAGGTTTATTCAATATCGCAAATAGTGCATGCTCCACAAACAAGGTAGTTGGGCACCCCATGGTGATTGCTGATGCCTTTTCCACTGAAAAAGCAGGTGCGGCAAGACCTTGTTCGCAAGGGAAGTGACCTAACATCACAGGATCTAAGTGGCCGCTGTAAAATGCTACTGGTTTGTAGCCCATGCTTGTTTTCTGAGCCAACACTGCTTTCATTACTGCTTAGTCGCAGTGTGAGAATATAAAAAATCGTCTCTCATAGTCTGGGGATGGCAGCACTGGAGCAGTTGATATCGCATCTTTCAATTCACCAAACGCCTTTTTCATTTCCATTGTCCACCCCAGCTTTTTCTCCCCTTTATTAGCTTCCCTCAACGCCTCAAGCAGGGGTCCTATGTACGAGCTGTAATCAAACACCCATGCTCTACAATAGTTGCACAGCCCCAGGAACTGCTGCAGTTCCCTCACAGTTTGTGGCATTGGAGTGTTTGAAATGGCCTGTGCTCTTTGTGGTGCAATCTTTCTTCCATGTTGGGATATAAGTTGACCAATGTAAAGTACCTGTTCGTGACAGTACTGTATCTTTTCCATGTCTACCTTGTAACCTTTTTCAGCCAATATTGTCAACATCTTTAAGGAGTCCTCTCTGCATGTTCTTTCGTTCGTGCTGCAAATTATTATGTCATCCACATACTGCAACACTGTGCTTTCCACTTCAATGTTACCCAAATCCATCTGTATCACTCTATTGAAAATTGAGGGTGATTTGCAATACCCTTGTGGCAATCTAGTGTGTTTCCACTTTGTGTTTCTGTAAGTGAAGCTCGTCAGATCTTGTGAGTCTGGGTGTAATGGTATTGAGAAAAAAGCATTTTTAAGGTCGATCACTGTAAATCGTGATGCCTCTGCTGGAATGCCACACAATATCGTGGCCGGGTTTGCTGCTACGGGATATTCCGCTTCTACTATGTTGTTCAAGGGCCTGAGGTCCTGTATGAAGCGCCAAGACCCCCCTTTAGCCTTGCGCACTGGGTACACAGCCGTGTTGCAAGGTGATTCCGAGGGGACCAATATGCCATTATTTACAAGGGCCGTTATGGTTTCATATATACCCTCATCTGCCTCTTTTGATAGTGGGTACTGTTTTACTCTGGGGAGTATTGCACCTTTTTTCAATTTTATCCTTACTCCCCCTATACTTTTTATGCACCCCACGTCATAGGGGCCAGTAGTCCACAATGATTTGGGTACCTTTGACATATCCTCCTTAAAGAAGGGGACCGGGGTGCATGCGGGTGCCTCAAGTGCCATTGCAATTTTCTGTGCTACCTGTTTGTACGCCACTCTTAGCCATATTTCCACACTCATCATAAACACCATTTCACCTTCTTCCTTTTCATCTGAGAACAGCTCCTCATCTGGCACCTGGGTGAGCCTACATCCTTCTGCTAATGCTATCACGGCCGTCCATGCTATTCCTTCTTTGTCTTGGGCATGTACAGCAATGTAGTCAGCTGTTGCAATAATGCTCTCAATGTCCATCAAGATCACCTTTCCTTCTGGTTCATTAACAGGTGTTTTTGGTCTGAACAGATAGGTTGCTGGCCTCCTCCATATTTTCCCTTCTATCCCTGGCATCCATGCAATTGCCATATCTGTTCCATACTGGAATAGTTCGCCATCTACTGGCTCCGCCCTAATCGCTGTCTGTCTGCAGTATGCTTGCATAATCTGTCGTGCTGTGAGCATGTTAATCCCTGGAGTAGAGCAAATTATGCCCTCCTCAGTAAAGGAGATCGTCATATTCAACCTGTTCATTATGTCTCTCCCCAGTATATTTACTGGTGAGGCACTGTAATATAAAAGTGGAACTGACAGATCATAATCTCCAATAGATAAGGGAATGTTATCAGTAAAGGGAACCAACCCTCTAGCCCCAGAGAATCCTTGGGTGTTCATGGCTTCGCCTGACATCTTAAATTTACCTTCCCTTATGCAAGACCGGGTTGCCCCGGTGTCAACAAGGAATGATCATTTTTTGTCACCTATCGTTACCTCTATGCGTGGCTCCTCCGCACTATTAGGTGTTACTGACAGGATGGGACACACCAAGGCCGTCTGTGGGCTGTCCTATTGAGGGTACAATGATTGGCCATTTCTTGTGTAAGGGTTGTGTCCCAAGACCGTCACCCTACCCAGTTGTGTTTGTTGTGCTTGGGGTTGCTGTGTCATCGCTACCTGTTGTTGTGGCAGCGAATACGTCTGTGGCTGTTGTTGTGTTAATTGTGGTTGTTGTTCATTTCCCTGTTGCAACGTCTGCTGTTGCTGTATGCCCTGCTGTTCCTGTGAGGGCCTTTGTTGTCCCTGTTCACTCCATGATGGTATACCTGGTCTAACTCTACACGTGCGTGGCATGTGTCCTAATAGTCCACAACTCCAACACACCGGCGGTTCCCTACTTTGCCATGGAAAGCTCCCTGTGTTGTCCTGGTATACTGGTTGTCCTGTGGGGTAGGGGTTTCTAAATCCTCCCACCTGTTGTTGGGTGTTATATCCGTATCCTCTCCCTCTCATAAATCCTCCTCTCCCCCTGTTATAATTATAATACCCAGCTCCTGCCATCGTATGTCCACCTCCCATGTTTGTCATGTATGGTTGTATTGGCGGCGCCTGTTGTGTTACAGTCTGTGAAGGTGGTATTTGGGCGGAATCTTGTGCAGCCACTACTTGTGTGGGGCTTTGGGTCATTGTTGTGGGCGTAGTTAATAGTGCCCCTTCCATTGTATACTTAGTAAGTTTTTTCTGTACTAGTTTAGCCTCTTCTGTTTTCCTGTCCTCTTCCTTTTGTTTCATTTTACCTTGCCATGTTCTGCAATGACGCACTATAGTAAGTTGTATTTCTGGCCATGGTTTTGCTTCCATTCCCACTACTTTCTTTAGTTGTTTCTGAACTCCTTCTGGGAGCCCTTGTATATGATAGAATATTGCTGGTGTTGTATCCCATTGCTCCCTCGTTTCCATGCGCCACTTCTCTTGGATCTCCTGGATATAATCAACAGGATCTTCATTCTCACGCATCTTACGAGAGGTAATTGCTCCTATGTCTGATGTGTCTGGGTACTGTACCCTCAGTGCCTGCCATAGTGCATGTCTGCAGTTTGCGAATGGTGCCCCATAGTGCGATGTGTTTGTTATTGTTACCCCATGGAATCCCGCTCTCTTCCAAATGTCATCTGCTCTATCCCCTAATATTGATATTAACAGGCCCTTTACATCTCCTACTGCTAGCTTCTGTCCTGCGGTGTGTTTTTCCATTTCATATATCCACTTACCCGCACCTCCACTCAATGATGGGAGCCTGCATTTTATATTTTCTTTATCGGTATGCTTCCAAGGGACATACTGTGGTCTAACCCCTCCTCTCTCTAAAAGTGGCATCAAGTTATGTCTCGTTTCACCCATTGTGTTCCATAATACCGAGTCCTCACACCCTTCCTCCTCCTCCCTTTCTTTTACATCTTCAATTTCGTCCGTATTTCCCCTGCTTGTAACTTTTTCTTCTACATTTTTTCCTGTGTTTAATGTGGGCATGTTTATTCGACTTTCTTGCCTGCGACTAGGGAGGTTTCTAAGCCGATATGCATAGGATGTCAATTCTTCTGTGAAGGGCGCGAGTTTTATTTTGCGTAACGAGCGTGAGGTGGTTGAGCATGTAGGGTGCAATGGGGGAGGGTGTGATGGGGAAGGGGATGGTGCAGCTTCATGTGTTTGTCTTTCCACTATTCCTCGCTCTCCCTCCTCACTTCTTTCCAGTTCATCCATTCTCCTACTGATCCATGGTCAGTCTGTGTTGGTTCAGCTGATGTATAGTTTATCTAGACTTTCCCTTCCACTGTTACTTCCTTCTTTCTCCACTCCTTCTTCTTCCCCACTGCAAAAGTCAGTCATAAACGGCAACCCCCACTCGGTCTTTTTCCCCTTGATCGTTACTGTTTCTAAATCTATGAGGTCCAGTTCTCTTGTTTCTCCTTTATCAACCACTCCCCTTTGTGCTGATGTTGTGGCTACTTCTGTGTTTCTATATACATTCCCCCATTCTCCACTCTCCCTACTCCTACCTTCTCTTTCTCCTTTATCTCTCTCCTCCAGCTCCCTACTATTTTCCTCCCTTTTCCTTTTTAACTCCTCCATCACTTCACTTCTCATCTTTTCTAATATTTTTTCATCCTCCTTCTTCCTTTCCCATTTCATCCTTTCTCTTTCTACTATACTCTCTATCACCCTCCCTTCTTCGTATTTCTTAGTTGTTTCTGATAGTACTCTCCTCTTCCACATTGCCATTTCTTTTTCTTCTTCTTCCCTTTTCTTTTCTCGCAGTACTACTCTTGATACCCTTTCTGCTGCTGCTTTTACCCTTTCGGCTTCTCTCTTTTGCTCCTCCGTTCGCTCCCGTATTTTTTCCAATTCGTTCTTACCTTCTTTCCTTTTCCTCGCTCTCTCTTTCTCCTCCCTTTCAAGCTGCTTAATCAATTCATTCTGCTCATCCCTTAATTTTGCTAGTCGTTCCTACAAAATCTCTTCCTGTTGTCGTAACAGCTCTTCTCCCCTCATTTCACTATCGCTGGCATTATCCTCATCTGTTTTCTTTACTACCTCCTTCTCTTCTCCTGTTAATGAACCCCGTAATTTTAATAATATCTGTGCAGCCACCCACTCATCGTTTCCTATTTCCACAGTCTGGTTTTCTCCAGTTCCCCCTTCCCCTGATAGCATCTTCCTATGAGCCACATATGGTGGAGGGCTGTATGCCGGGTTCGAGTATCCCTCAGCCGCCCTTAACTGTCCTCTTTCTATTTCTCCTAGTTCTCTTAAAGGGTACAACCCCCCTCCCTCTGTTTTTACCCCCTTTGCTATGGGTATCTCATTGCTCTGTTCCTTTTTTATCTCATCTGTTTTATTATTCTCTTCTCCTCCCTCTCTTCGGTTCCCCGTGTTCTTTGGGTCCTCACTCCCCTTTTTCCCATCCTCTCCTCCCTCCTTAATCTCTTTTTCTTCCGGTATTTCCCGCATAGTGAACATTCCATTTGGTCCTGGTCGGGACCCCTGGAACATCCTCCATAAGTTAAACACCTCCACATGGTTTGCCAACTTCTTCCCTTTATATGTATTGTGCAGATGGTTTAATAATGAATGTTGGACATATCGATCGAAGCTACCATTAGGCGGCCACGGTGTTAGCATCTTGTTATCCGTCCCCTGGGTCCATTCTATGCTATATTTAATCAGTTTCTCCCTATGGGGTGGCAGTGTTGTGCAGATGTGTTGTAGTGGAGTAGTGAGTGTGTTCCCCCACCCTCCCGATCCTGCCCCGTATGACATAGTAGCGCTCCACTTGTTACCCTTCCCCTATCTGGTAGCAGTTTATCTCACTAGCAGTTTACAATATACAGCCTTATATCGCTTACCTGTCCCCGTAAGTTTGGGGACTTACGATAGTCCGCTAAGAAAAATTATAGAAAATATGGTATGTTACATTTGTATATTTCCTTCTGTCACCCTTACGGCCCCCTGCGGCCGAGGCGCAAGTAGCCCCCTGCGGCTGCGTACCCCTTATGACGTTCTTATACAGTCGTCCTATTTCCACGTGCTCCTCCCCCTTCTACATTGGCCGTGGCCGGCGTTCTCCGTGCGCAGCCACGTTCCCCCTTTTCGCCTTTCCCCGATCAACTCATTGCCGTTTATCTCCGTTTCCACTTCCTTACCACAATTCTCTTCCCCACCAATCTCAGGATGGAAGATGCCTTGTGCTCGGGATATCCTATGAAAGCCCTACTGGTGACGTCACCGATCTCTTCGAGCTACTGATAAGTTCTTCATATATTCTTTAAGTTCAAAATGCACTTTCAATCTACCCCCGTTAACCCTACAGCTGTCTTCCTGTCACTCCTGGAACAAGGTAATCAAATCAATAATATAATCGGACTGCGCACGCTGCGTCGCCTCGCGTGTGATACGCCCCTCAACAGGAGGGCTTAACCAGCCAATTATCTTCCGTATTAGGCAACTACCTAGCTACCGCCTACAGGGAAACGTCATCTACCTATCGAGTTTCTTGCTCGAACAATAGAGATCCTCATCTACTCATTGATCAATAAATGCCAAATCGTAGGAAACCACGCACACCCACACCCTTACACGTAGTCGCGACCTAGGCCAATCAGTCTCTACGAGCGGCCGCACGTGATGTTTTCGTGCTCCGCCTCCTCCCTTCGCGTAACGTAGCCGACTGCCCTCACACTTGTTCGGCTGCCATTCATTCCATTTCCAACACTAAATTCTCAAACCTTCGCCGCGCACCTGTGTAACACCTCCCGCCTCCCTTATTTAACTCCTCCCCCCTCCCTCACAATTTCACATTGCTTGTTGTGCGTGGCATGCTCACCAAGTTCTCTTGATGCGGGGCCGCTCGAAGCGGCTCGTCACCTCCCCTCGTCTGGACCACGTCTGGACACTCGCCAACCGCGGGCGGGATACTTCTCAACCGGCTCCCGAGGGCCAATATCTGGATTGCGCTGTCCGGTCTTCTCGCAGCTCCGCGATTGTCCTGTAGTCCTCAGAAGGGGGCGACGGCAGAGGGGGCCGCGCCGCCGGGCCTCCTCGCAACCGGAGTCCCTGGAAAAAGTAAAAGATAAAAAAGGCAGATCCTAAACAGGTCTCAGCAGTGCCTCCAACTTGTCGGGGGGGGGAAATTCTGCCGGACCTCCGGGCAGGGAGGCCCCAACTCCTCCCGTATATCCCAGATGAGATAGAGTATGAGACACACACAAGAAGCAAGGTGACTCTGCTGTTTATTAAACAAAAACGGCAGGGATGGGTCAAGGAGCGTACGCGTCCGTCCTGACACACACACAATCGTGGGCTCGCAGGCCCTTTTTACTTTAGTATGACGCGCTACTTGCGTCACCTCGAAAAGTTAGCAAAAAACCTATCTCCACTCTGGATTGGTTGCTCGAGTGGTAGGGTTAGTATAGCATACGTATAGAGAACAATATTAGTGGGCAAGGGAGAGTCAGGTGATATATCTGGGTTGTCCCTACAATTAGATACATGAGAATTGTTACATGAAGACTACTGATGATTGGTCAATGTTAATGGCGTCAGTGATAAGAGCCCCATGTTCTGATTGGTGCGCTCGCGAGCCTCCCAGTCTGGGACCATCGCTGTTCCCAGCTCGCGGTGCACCTGTCATTTGCAACAATGTTTCACTATGAGTACGTGCAGACAATGTGAGGACTTATTCATGAGCTGGAAGGCCGACTACTCCCACTGTCGCAGATGTCCATTGAGCCTTTTAAGTGTATCTGCCTGTGTCTTGTACTGAGGGATCCAGACGCCTTCTTTCTCCTGGACTTGGCATTCTGTCAGGTTCGGCTTGGTCACGTGAGGTGGGACCGTGTTTGAGGCAGACTTTGCACCATTAATATTGTTTTTCTACTGTGCGCCTGGTTTAATTTTTCAGGTGTGACTTTATCGTTGGTGCGCGGCGTGCGAGGTTGCAACATCGTGCCCTTGATGGTCTGCTTTCGGAATGTGGGTTTGCAACATTACGACCTTGGCTGTCTGCTCTCGCCGGGCTCATTCTGCAGGATCAGCAACCTGACTCTTGTTCTTTTAACATCCATGGGAGCTCTTGCTTGCGGCCTACTTAGGCCTGGTGTATAGGTAGAACCATTTAGTGCACAGGCGCTTTAGGTTATAGTAACATATTGTCTTATGACCAGTATCATGTCTTCGTTATATTTCTCATTATGGCACCTGGGTTTAAGAGAAGCGTAAGCAAGCTCTTTAGATGAGTTCATGATGCGTCTTGCGTTTCTGCATTTTGAGAGCCTATGTGGAAAATAATAAAGATGCACGTCCGTGAGTATGTCTGTCGCCTACATCATAGCACTGAGTATATTCTTCGTGTAGATTGGTGCGGGAGTGTCCAGTGTGTATATTTGCACAGGTGTGCTGATCGTTGGCTAGGTCATCATGGCATCTCTAACGACGTGTTGGTTTTAGTCTAGTTGATCCGTGCCGCAGGTGTCAGCATGGGCAGGCCGTGCTGTTGGGCAGGCAGATGGACACATCCGTATGTTCCTGTACCAGGGTATTTGGTCGTCTGGTAGATGGGCAAACTCTTCTCGTGGCGGGTGTCTGGGCCGTGATCCTTTAGGCCAGGCGCGAGAGGGTAAGGACGGGAGCCTGTTTTTTCATTCTCCCACTTCAATGGTGTAAACTACGTTTACACCATGGTGGATGGCGGATTTACCGCCCCATTCCAAGGTGAGTGGGGCGGTAAATCCCCATTTCCCATTTTACCCTTCCCCATTCCCATTTTTGCCCCATAGGGCATAATGGGAGTGGGGAAGGTGCTAATTACGCCACCGTAAATTACGGTGGCGTAATTAGCACCAAGGCGGTTTAGCGCCATGGATTTTAACGGCTGCTAAAAGCAGCCGTTAAAATCGGAATCAAGCGTTAAGGGTTAACGACGGCGTTAACCCTTAACGCCTGAGTTGTAATGAGGCCCATAGCACTTGTTTTTATAAGGAATTGCAGAAGGTCATGCAATTAACAACCCGTTTTTAATATATAATGCCTCAGCAACGCTCTGCACAGCAAGGCAAGGCAGGCTGATAAGGTGGGTCCCGTGTTAGTGTTATTATGACTTTGTATTCAGCCGGGAAATTCTGTCAACTTGACAGAGTTTCCCACCTGAATACAAACTCAAAACGAACAATAGAACATGTATTTGGTGCCAATAATGAGGCAAGGCCTGTGTTCCGCACTAAAATACTTCCAGTATTTTAGTGCGGAAGACATGCCCTCGTTATTGGTACCAAATGGGAAGATTATGGCTCTGCCTGCCTCTGCAGAGCAATGAGGCAGGCTGAAGGTGTCCCGTCTCGCCTGAAATAAAAATACGGTCGGGAGAGAGGGGCGGGTCACTGGTTACAGTGGATTTCATTGACAGTGTTCCGTGAAGTCCACTGAACCGTCCCTCTCTCCCGAGTAGTACACTGGCCTCTGCCTCCACCAACACCATTCCCTACCAGCAATGCAACTCCGACCTCCACTGTCAGGGCTCAGCTGGCGGCTCTGCAGCTGCATCCAGTGAGGTATTGCCAGCAACAGTGTTTAGGCTTGGCTGCCGCCTTGGCCCCCGCTTGCGCATAGTGGGGGCACGTGAGGAAATTACGCAACGTCACTGCTCAATGCGCAGGCGTGGGCCAAAGCTATACGAGTGTGATCCAGTCTGCTGCAGCCTGTATCTCTCAGTCAGAGAGTGCAGTGCTGCTGATTGACTTCTCGTCCTAAAACCCTATACTTTTATTTGAAAAAGAAACGCGCCGGAGCCGTTTCTTTTTAAAATAAAAATATAGGAATGGTAACAGTGGAAAAAAAACGTAGAGGAGCACCGCTCCCACCCGCTCCCCCTCACTTCGATCACTGGTATACAGAGGGGCACAGAAGAGGGGTACAGCTGAACCGGGTGGCAAGCAGGAGACAGGCGGCCACTTTCCAGTGAGTCAGGTGGCGCGATGGGAGATGGGATGGCCAAGGTGTTAGCCATTTCTTCTAGCCATTGCTGCAAATTGGTATACCCAGAATGTTAGCGACTAGGCATTATTTACTGGAGAATTAGTCAAGTGCAGTTGGACTTGTAATTTGCACCAATACAATGCAAAATGATCAAACCTAAACTCTGTGAAATTTTTAATCAGTTTAAAATGCTAAATAACTGCAACCAATGTTGAAACTAGTTTGACATTATTTTCCCAACATTTAATTGCAGTAAACATGTGTGCCTATGTTGCTGGATTGGTTTTATTGAGAAAAAAGTTGGAAAAAATCCAAAATAGATCCTCCAATTTAAGGCCAAACAATCCTTGCTTGTCCAAAAATCCAAAATAAATGCTGTAGAAATGTGTGCCTGCCAATTAGTGTTAGTGGATTGTTTTTACTGAGAAAAAAGTCAGTAAAAATCCAAAATAAATCCTCTTACCCAAGACAAAAAAAATCCTTGCTTGGAGAAATCCCCAAACAATCCAAAATAAATGCAAAAAAAAATCTGCAGCTTGAAAACAAGCCAGAAGCAATCCCCAAACAATCCAAAAAGTGGATTTCTTTTTTACTAGAGCACTGCTTCATGAAGGTCAAAACCGTCCTGCGTGCGCATTGCATTGGAAGCAACACACCTCTGACTCAGTGGCGCCCCCAGCCATTTTTCATAGGGGTGGCCTGATGAGGCCACATGAAATCTTGGGGTGGCACCAAAACAAACACATAACTGAATTTCAGGAAATCTCTTATGGTGATGTAGTATATAGTCCAGTTGAAAACTATGTGTATATGAGAGAACGAATTGCACATTGATATAGTTCCATGTATTATTTAACAGTTAACTAATTAATGTATCTGATGAGCATAGACTAATACCAGTACCACATTCAAGCATGCACACAATCCCAAAATACAGCCCACGAGACACCAAACTCTAAATATCCTTATGCTACAAGCAAAACACTCCACACACACACACATAGACCAAAAAATAAACTAAATTATAACAACGCTTGCTACCACTAATAGGGAATCCACATAGTTTCTCCTCTTGTATTCATGCACAGCCCATCCAAAGTGCAAAGAAATATGATATGCCATAAGTGCAACTAGTCAACGTGAATTCACTAAACATAACGCAAACATACAGATGTTACATGTTGCTACCACACCAGGAATAGACCAGCCAAATCTGAGTGGCTACTCAAGTAGATGTACTTAGTGTACAAATTAAGTGTGGAGCCACTAAAGACCCAGCTAGCAGGGAATGTTCCACGTGGAGTAAAGATCGTGGAAGAGAACAGCTGAATTATCCTGTTTTGTGGAAAGGGACAGTTGCAGAAAAGGAACAAAGAATGGCGAATCTGGGAATAACACCTCCAGCCAAGTTGTTGGACAGCCAGGGAGAACCCATTACAGAGTGGGAAGACTTGTTCAAGTTTTATTTACTAGCAATGGGTGGCAACACATTTTCGGATGGACCCAAACATACCACATTAATGAACTGCTCGGGCAAAGAGGCAGTATGTAAGCCTTATTAAGAATACCTCGGATCCACTTCCAGCAGCGCAAGGTATAAAAGCAGTGGTGGCTAAGAAGAACAAAGCTCCAAGTGCTCAAGGAAGTCCATTAGTGGGAACAAGCTTCAAATGTGCTTGTTTCCAGTATGAATTCATAGGTCACATGGTGTCGGACCCAGATTGTTCAGCAATAAAAGGGGTGTGCTGGAAATATAGCAGGAGAGGACAGTTTGCTAAAGTGTCACAATCATATTATTCAGGGAGGAAGCAACCCGGACAGAAAGCTCGAGTGAACATGGATGAGGCAAGAGAATATTCTATGGTGGTGGTCAGGGGAGTATCCAGCATTGCAAGAGTGGGGGTGTGAGCCACTGAAAAAGTCCTGCTACTTTCCCCCCAAATGCAGTGCCCTCAATTCCGTACGGTCTCACTCGCACCCCCAATCCACCCACACCTGCCCCAATCTACTTTTTTGGTAACATTAGTGGCCGATGGCATTTTAACACAAAAAAGAAAATTGCAGAATCATTGCAGATGCAGGGAAGTCATCTATTAGAGCTCTGTTCAGGCTCTCTGGGCAAAGTACATGAAAACCTCCAAATGTGCACCAATAGAAATGACTTGACAGAAATGGAAATTTCAAGGAATATCATCAGTCTTTGATACTTGGAGGTACCATGGAAGTGCCTTTAGAATAAGGTGCCATAAGCAAGCACTTGCAACCACACCAAAAGATATTCACATCATGACAGCTCTGCTGAAATGGAAAGAACTGTACTCATGTTTGTATTTAGTAAAATGCATATCGTCGTTACAGAAACACTATTTTCAATTCAACAACAAAATAAAACCTCTACCTTTGGCGATGGTGAAACGAAGACGTAAACCACTGGCCAGACCCTGCACAATTGTTCCTAAAAGCCTTTTGCGCACAACAACCTACATGCAGTCTAGTCGAGGATGGAAACTCGGAAATAAACACAGCCTGGCTGGAAGCATGAGCCAATGCAGAAATGCGCACATCCAGGCTCAGGATGTGTTTATTTCCGGGTGCGTATGCTGCCATTTTACTAAGGCCTGTGGTCTGCTTGTCTGCGTTTCTGCAAGATGAGTGCCCGTTCAAGTGTCCTCACCTTTCGGCTTTGTTTAGTGTCACAGTGGCCTCTCATGTTCTGAGGATCTAGGTATGCACAGTGTGCGTATTCAGATACTTATTGGGAAGCATTGCAGGATAGTGGCTGTCATGGGTAGGCATTGCATGCACAGCCATGTCCATGTCTGCAGTGAAAGCAAGGCTCATTTCCTGCAGCCATCTGTGGGTGGAAGTGCAAATTCCCAATTTTGAGATATACTGTACAGATGTTCCAATTTTTAAATGGAATTTAATTGAATTTCTTTATCCCACTTATACATCTTAACCTGTGTTTGGGTCAGTTCTTGCTTATAATTATGCATCAAGAAACATACATGCACTTTTCCTAGTACGTGCAGTGCAGATGCAGCGTGGTAATAAACATGTTCTTATAGTGCTCTCAGCATCACTCTTTGGTTCCAGTTCTGAATTGCTTTCACTTGGGTTCCCTACCCAAACCAGTTAAATAATTAAATATCCATTATCCTTCATGATGGACAGGTTGGTACTGCATATCTATATTGTTTGGGGGATAGGAAAAACTCTATAGTAAAATTTACTTTAGTTTTCATGTAATGCTTGATACAGGGTTTAAGTTATTTTGAATACTCCCAAGTGTGCCAAATGAGGGGATTTAGGACAAGCGATATAAGGTGATTTGCCAAGAATCACACACATTGCTTCAGTGGAGCTGGCATTAGAACTCTGGCCTCCCTGTTCATACATCAATTTAGCAGCCCTTTGTTGAGTAAAGGTACAAATAGGAGACATGAATGCTATCATTTACATAGGCCGGGTGGATAGCTCAGGGGCAACTTGACAACATACATAGCAACACAGGTTTGGATCCTGGTCTTGCACTTAGAATAATTATAAAGATACCCTGGTAACACATGCTCCCTCCCCACCGTCACCCAGGGATCTTTTTATTTTCCCAAGGGTCTCATGAATTCAGCTATGCTATGCATTTTGTAGATAGGTAGGTGTACAGGGGCCTTCACTACATGTTGAGTTGTAGTATTCGTGCTGAAGAATCTTTATGGTCCCGTTTGGCACGGTAGATTGCAGTTTTCAGTGCTTGTGACTAATGGCGCCTCCCCTGTTCAATGGGCTAAAGGTTTGCACAGCTGAAGCAATGAGGACCTGCTCAATGCGTGTGTGTGAGTGTTTGGGGACAGAGGTGCATGGGGGTCGTCACTTTTAATCTTTCCTGCTGTAGTCATTTCATAATCTTTCCTGGTATGTTTTAAAAAGATAGTTTAAAACCTGAGAGGGAAATAGTCCACATGGCCGTGGTGCTTGCGGCATGGAAGGGCCTGTGTCTGGATGGGATGGCAAAATGGCCTTTCACCCAGAGCAACAACAAAAACGTTCACTGCCACAGCTCCAGTGCTTATTCTCGTGTGCACTCAGTACTAACAATAATGTGTAGCGTGGAGTGAAGGGTTTCATGTTCATACATCTCTATGTAGTGGGCTGAGAGAAAGAGGGTGTTCTGGAAGGACAACAGCATAAATTCAAATCTCAGCAAGTTTTTTGCTTGTTTGTTCAGAATATAGAGGGACCCAACTCGAAAGGAAAATGTAACTAATTTAAGCCGTGACTTGGACGGAGTGGGGACAGTCACTTTCCCTGCTCGTGCTTTCTCCCCCCCCTCTGTAGTCGCTGAATCCCCAGTCCACCTGCTCTTGCTTCCTCCCTCTCATCATCTTTTGTGTCCTCTCTCCCACATGATGCCTTTCTACTTCTCCACCTCAGGCCCTCACTCGGGGTTCACTGACTGAGCATGTGAGATCAGTCAGCAATGGGGGGGCCACCATCATACGTGCCTCTCTAACCCCGGGCGGAGGCAAAAAAGCAAAAATAAAAAGACATTTATTTTCGCACCACACTGTGCATGTTATTTGTCCATGCACAGTTCAGTGCGGAAAAAAAAATATTATTTTGTTTGCTTTTTTGCAGGGTGGCCGATGGGGGGGCCAGCATTTTTATAAGGGTGGCCATGGCCCCCCTTGGCCACCCCCTGGGGGCGCCCCTGCTCTGACTGCATCGACATCTCGTGTGGGTGGAGGGGGTTAGGTGGCTATCAGGTGTTAGATGGGTGTGGCGGAAAGAAGCACATTTGCAAAACAATGCATGTGGAGTAAACAGCATGCATGGACCATTTTATGCATACTGCATGCATGGATCATTACATGCATGCATGGACCATGTTATGCATACTGCATGCATGGATCATTACATGCATGGATGCTGCACAATGTTCTACGTGAAGGCCACTGAAGTATGTAGCCTAAAGTATTGAGCCAGATGTTTTTTTATTTTTAAGTTGGAATTTTGCCAAACATTTATTGGAATCCGAAGATTAAAGTCATATATCTCGTGGATCTGGCCTGGTGCTGCATGTGACCATGTGTTCAAGATCCATGCCTTAGGCAGTGTGCTTATATAGTTTTCTACATGCTGCCCCTAAGCTGCCCCAGAGAGCAGTATCTCAGTCTCTGGGCGTTCATGCCCCTAAGAGCAGTGTCTCAGGCTCGAGGCTTTTGTGCTGCTGTGTGCATTCTGCTCCTAAACTGCCCCCAAGAGCAGTGTCTCAGGGTCTGGGCTTGCATGCCTCCAAGAGCAGTGTCTTTTCTCTGGGCTTGTGCTACTGTGTACATGCTGCTCCTAAGCTGCCCTGGGGAGCGGTGTCACAGTCTCTGGGCTTGCATGCCCCAGAGCAGTGTCTTGGGCTCTGGGCTTGCAGGCCCTGGAGAGCAGTGTCTCAGGCTTTGGGCTTGTGCTGCTGTGCACATACTGCTCCTAAACTGCCCTGGGGAGCAGTGTCTCAGGCTCGAGGCTTTTGTGCTGCTGTGCGCATTCTGCTCCTAAACTGCCCCCAAGAGCAGTGTCTCAGGGTCCTGGCTTGCATGCCTCCAAGAGCAGTGTCTTTTCTCTGAGCTTGTGCTGCTGTGTACATGCTGCTCCTAAGCTGCCCTGGGGAGCGGTGTCACAGTCTCTGGGCTTGCATGCCCCAGAGCAGTGTCTTGGGCTCTGGGCTTGCAGGCCCTGGAGAGCAGTGTCTCAGGCTCGAGTCTTTTGTGCTGCTGTGTGCATTCTGCTCCTAAGCTGCCCTGAGGAGCAGTGTCTCAGTCTCTGGGCTTGCCTGCCCCCAAGAGCAGTGTCTCAGGGTCTGGGCTTGCATGCCTCCAAGAGCAGTGTCTTTTCTCTGGGCTTGTGCTGCTGTGTACATGCTGCTCCGAAGCTGCCCTGGGGAGCGGTGTCACAGTCTCTGGGCTTGCAGGCCCTGGAGAGCAGTGTCTCAGGCTTTGGGCTTGTGCTGCTGTGCACATACTGCTCCTAAACTGCCCCGGGGAGCAGTGTCTCAGGCTCTGGGCTTGTGCAGTGCATCAGAAGATGGTGGCCTTAATATGTAGGTGTCTGAATCTGGAGTCTGATGACTGACCCTCACCTTGTGACCAGTTTACAGCAGCAGTGACATCACATCGGAGAGTGTGAGGCCCCAGCAGCATCTTATGAGGTGAGTGAGGGGTGTGCTGCTGTGTACTTGTTGCTCCTAAGATGCCCTGGGGAGCAGTGTCACAGCTCTGGGCCTGCAGGCCCTAGAGAGCCCAGTCTCAGCCTCTGGGCATGCATGCCCTAGGAAGCAGTGTCTCAGGCTCTGGGCTTGTGCTGCTGTGTACTTGTTGCTCCTAAACTGCCCTGGGGATCAGTGTCTCAGTCTCTGTTGCTATGCAGCTGTGTCCATACTGTTCCTAAACTGCCCTAGGGAGCAGTGTCTCGGGTTCTGGGCTTGTGCAGTGCATCAGAAGGTGGTGGCTGTCAATATGCGGGTGTCTGAATCTGGAGTCTGATGACTGACCCTCATCTAGTAACAAGTTTCAGCCAGAAACTGATATTACAGCAGCAGTGACATCACATCGGAGAGTCGGTGGCCCCAGCAGCTTCTGGTCAGGTGAGTGAGGGGTGTGCAGGAGTGTGATGTGTCATGTCTGTGATATAGTTATCTCATTTTTTTGGATGTCTGTTTGCCATTAGCAATCACACTTTAGGCGTGGCTCTGAACTCACACGCTGTTGGCAGTGCCATCCTCCTGGTACACAGCTGACTCACATGCCAGGCCTCCTGCACGCCGATTCCCTTCAATGCCCCCCACGCCCCCACTCCCCTGCTCCCCAAGCTATGCTTGAGGGGCCCTTGGTGCTGACTAGTTTACGGTAGCAGCTTTCACCTGCTGAGCTGTCTGCTGATCTGTGGCACCTGCCATGTATCGTGTTGTGGCTGTTTGGGAATGTCAGGCAGCGCTCACCATATACTGTAGATCAGAAGAGAGCCCTACATCGCCAGCACGTGACTCCTTGGTACGGTTTCATGGAATACCATGAGCAGGCCTCCCACCCACGTGATTTACATCATGTGTGTTTCCCAGATGGACAGAACATGTAAGATAGCCGTGAACATGCTTAGGACAGAGATTGACATCACAGGACACATGGGCTAACATGTAACCTCTTGTCAGGAAGTAAAGCGAGAATCAGAATCACGGGCAGGAGCGCTCAGGACAGAGGTTGTTATGGCGAATTATTGCCCGGAGCTCCTTTAGATGCCGGAAAGCAGGACTAATGGGGAACGCTTGAGCCCACAATCCCCCACAATCCACGGTAAAGGGCATACAGTCCCTTACATGGAACTCGATAGGATATAGGAGCTTTATGAATAATGATTAAACGCGCACACAGCGCCTCTAGACCGGGCCGACGACTCCAATAACATGTGACAGGTACGCAATTATCAACCAAGATGCAATTTCACCCAAGGGTGGTTGCACCCACATGAGCCATGAGAGGATATCAGTTTGGCATTAGAGTGACCCAAGCTATGTTGGGAGTCCTGGACCTGCACCCATATGAGCCATGGGAGGATATTAGTTTGGCATTAGAGTGACACAACCTATATTGCGAGTCTGAGACCTGCACCCACATGAGGCCATGAGAGGATATTAGTTAGGCATTAGAGTGACCCAAGCTATATTGCGAGTCTGAGACCTGCACCCACATGAGGCCATGAGAGGATATTAGTTTGGCATTAGAGTGACCCAAGCTATATTGCAAGTCTGGGACCCGCATCCACATGAGCCATGAGAGGATATTAGTTTGGCGTTACAGTGACCCAAGCTATATTGGGAGTCCTGGACCTGCATCCATATGAGCCATGAGAGGATATAAGTTTGGCATTAGATTGACCCAAGCTATATTGCGAGTCTGAGACATGCACCCACATGAGCCATGGGAGGATATTAGTTTGGCATTAGAGTAACCAAAGCTATATTGGGAGTCCTGGACCTGCATCCATATGAGCCATGGGAGGATATTAGTTTGGCATTAGATTGACCCAAGCTATATTGCGAGTCTGAGACATGCACCCACATGAGCCATGGGAGGATATTAGTTTGGCATTAGAGTGACCCAAGCTATATTGGGAGTCCTGGACCTGCACCCATATGAGCCATGGGAGGATATTAGTTTGGCATTAGAGTGACCCAAGCTATATTGCGAGTCTGAGACCTGCACCCACATGAGGCCATGAGAGGATATTAGTTTGGCGTTAAAGTGACCCAAGCTATATTGCGAGTCTGAGACCGGCACCCACATGAGCCATGAGAGGATATTAGTTTGGCATTAGAGTGACCCAAGCTATATTGCGAGTCTGAGACCTGCACCCACATGAGGCCATGAGAGGATATTAGTTTGGCGTTAGAGGGACCCAAGCTATATTGTGAGTCCTGGACCTGCACCCACATGAGCCATGGAAGGATATTAGTTTGGCATTAGAGTGACCCAAGCTATATTGGGAGTCCTGGACCTGCACCCATATGAGCCATGGGAGGATATTAGTTTGACATTAGAGTGACCCAAGCTATAATGCGAGTCTGAGGCCCGCACCCACATGAGCCATGAGAGGATATTAGTTTGGCATTAGAGGGACCCAAACTATATTGCGAGTCTGAGACCTGCATCCACATGAGCCATGAGAGGATATTAGTTTGGCATTAGAGGGACCCAAGCTATATTGCGAGTCCGAGACCTGCACCCACATGAGGCCATGAGAGGATATTAGTTTGGCATTAGAGTGACCCAAGCTATATTGCGAGTCTGAGACCCGCACCCACATGAGCCATGAGAGGATACTAGGCTAGCGGTTTTTTGTGGGATCGCTATTCGATTGCATGCGCTATTTACCACTCTTAAAACCTAAAAGGACGGTCGGCAGCAAGTAATATTCTTCCCTCAAGCTTTACACAGAGCTTGTAGCAAGTAAATAGAAACGATCGTAATTCGGGAGGATATCTTGCGCTCACACCATACACTTGATCTAAGTTTTAAATTATTACAAGTCCAACATCATTATTCATAAAGTCACTCCAAATGTTTCTTCAGTATGAATGTTTTTAATTCTTTAAGAGAAAAACACAGCCGACACGTGTTTCGACCACCGGTCGTTCTCAAGTCCCATGTACACTCCCTATATCTCTTAGATTTGAGATCTGAATGTCAAATGATCACATTTGATCTTATATTGAAAATTCAGAGTTCCAATCACCATTTACTTGGCTTGATCCCAAACAATGTTCATCTAATTGCTTCAAAAGGGGTTTTGAAGCAATTAGATGAACATTGTTTGGGATCAAGCCCAGTAAATGTTGATTTCTGATTTTTGGAGCCTTGAACTTACAATTATAAGACTACAGGAATTTCCAATATTCATCTTATTTGACCCAATAGACTAATTCGTACAGGATTGGATCTCTGAATTTTCAATATAAGATCAAGTGTGATCATTTGACATTGAGATCTCAAATCTAAGAGATATAGGGAGTGTTCACGGGCCTTCAGAATGACCGGTGGTCGAAACACGTGTTGGCTGTGTTTTTCTCTTTAAGAATTAAAAACATTCATACTGAAGAAACAATGAGAGGATATTAGTTTGGCATTAGAGGGACCCAAGCTATATTGCGAGTCTGAGACCTGCACCCACATGAGGCCATGAGAGGATATTAGTTTGCCATTAGAGTGACACAAGCTATATTGCGAGTCTGAGACCCACACCCACATGAGCCATGAGAGGATATTAGTTTGGCATTAGAGTAACCCAAGCTATATTGCAAGTCTGAGACCCTCACCCACATGAGCCATGAGAGGTTATTAGTTTGGCATTAGAGTAACCCAAGCTATATTGCGAGTCTGAGACCCGCATCCACATGAGCCATGGGAGGATATTAGTTTGGCATTAGAGTGACCCTAGCTATATTGCGAGTCTGAGACCTGCACCCACATTAGCCATGAGAGGATATTAGTTTGGCATTAGAGTGACCCAAGCTATATTGTGAGTCCTGGACCTACACCCACATGAGCCATGAGAGGATATTAGTTTGGCATTAAGTGACCCAAGCTATATTGCGAGTCTGAGACCCGCACCGACATGATCCATGAGAGGAAATTAGTTTGGCATTAGAGGACCCAAGCTATATTGCGAGTCTGAGACCTGCACCCACATGAGGCCATGAGAGGATATTAGTTTGGCATTAGAGTGACCCAAGCTATATTGCGAGTCTGAGACCCGCACCCACATGAGCCATGAGAGGATATTAGTTTGGCATTAGATTGACCCAAGCTATATTGCGAGTCTGAGACATGCACCCACATGAGCGATGGGAGGATATTACCTTGGCATTAGAGTGACCCAAGCTATATTGCGAGTCCTGGACTTGCACCCACATGAGGCCATGAGAGGATATTAGTTTGGCGTTAGAGTGACCCATGCTATATTGCGAGTCTGAGACATGCACCCACATGAGCCATGGGAGGATATTAGTTTGGCATTAGAGTGACCAAAGCTATATTGAGAGTTTGAGACCCGCACCCACATGAGCCATGAGAGGATATTAGTTTGGCATTAGAGTGACCCAAGCTATATTGGGAGTCCTGGACCTGCACCCATATGAGCCATGGGAGGATATTAGTTTGGCATTAGAGTGACCCAAGCTATATTGCGAGTCTGAGACATGCACCCACATGAGCCATGAGAGGATATTAGTTTGGCGTTAGAGTGACCCAAGCTATATTGGGAGTCCTGGACCTGCACCTATATGAGCCATGAGAGGATATTAGTTTGGCATTAAGTGACCCAAGCTATATTGTGAGCCGTGGACCTGCAAGCACATGAGCCATGGAAGGATATTAGTTTGGCATTAGAGGGACCCAAGCTATATTGCAAGTCTGAGGCCCACACCCACATGAGCCATGAGAGAATATTAGTTTGGCATTAGAATGACCCTAGCTATATTGCGAGTCTGGGATGCGCATCCACATGAGCCATGAGAGGATATTAGTTTGGCGTTAGAATGACCCAAGCTATATTGCAAGTCTGAGGCCCGCACCCACATGAGCCATGAGAGGATATTAGTTTGGCATTAGAGGGACCCAAGCTATATTGCAAGTCTGAGGCCTGCACCCACATGAGCCATGAGAGGATATTAGTTTGGCATTAGAGGGACCCAAACTGTATTGCGAGTCTGAGACATGTACCCACATGAGCCATGAGAGGATATTAGTTTGGCATTAGAGTGACCTAAGCTATATTGCGAGTCTGAGACATGCCCCCACATGAGCCATGGGAGGATATTAGTTTGGCATTAGAGTGACCCAAGCTATGTTGCGAGTCTGAGACATGCACCCACATGAGCCATGGGAGGATATTAATTTGGCATTAGAGTGACCCAAGCTATATTGCGAGTCCGAGACCTGCACCCACATGAGGCCATGAGAGGATATTAGTTTGGCATTAGAGTGACCCAAGCTATATTGCGAGTCTGAGACCCGCACCCACATGAGCCATGAGAGGATATTAGGCTAGCGGTTTTTTGTGGGATCGCTATTCGATTGCATGCGCTATTTACCACTCTTAAAACCTAAAAGGAAGGTCGGCAGCAAGTAATATTCTTCCCTCAAGCTTCCCACAGAGCTTGTAGCAAGTAAATAGAACCGATCGTAATTCGGGAGGATATCTTGCGCTCACACCATACACTTGATCTAAGTTTTAAATTATTACAAGTCCAACATCATTATTCATAAAGTCACTCCAAATGTTTCTTCAGTATGAATGTTTTTAAGGCTTTAAGAGAAAAACACAGCCGACACGTGTTTCGACCACCGGTCGTTCTCAAGTCTCGTGTACACTCCCTATATCTCTTAGATTTGAGATCTCAATGTCAAATGATCACACTTGATCTTATATTGAAAATTCAGAGAGCCATGGAAGGATATTAGTTTGGCATTAAGTGACCCAAGCTATATTGCAAGTCTGAGGCCCACACCCACATGAGCCATGAGAGGATATTAGTTTGGCATTAGAGGGACCCAAGCTATATTGCAAGTCTGAGGCCCGCACCCACATGAGCCATGAGAGGATATTAGTTTGGCATTAGAATGACCCTAGCTATATTGCGAGTCTGGGACGTGCATCCACATGAGCCATAGGAGGATATTAGTTTGGCATTAGGGTGACCCAAGCTATATTGCAAGTCTGAGGCCCGCACCCACATGAGCCATGGGAGGATATTAGTTTGGCGTTAGAATGACCCAAGCTATATTGCGAGTCTGGGACACGCATCCACATGAGCCATGGGAGGATATTAGTTTGCCATTAGAGTGACACAACCTATATTGCGAGTCTGAGACCCGCACCCACATGAGCCATGAGAGGATATTAGTTCGGCATTAAGTGACCCAAGCTATATTGCGTGTCTGAGACCCACACCCACATGAGCCATGAGAGGATATTAGTTTGGCATTAAGTGACCCAAGCTATATTGCGTGTCTGAGACCCACACCCACATGAGCCATGAGAGGATATTAGTTTGGCATTAGACTGACCCAAGCTAAATTGCGAGTCTGAGACCCGCATCCACATGAGCTATGAGAGGATATTAGTTTGGCATTAGAGTGACCTAAGCTATATTGCGAGTCTGAGACCCACACCCACATGAGGCCATGAGAGGATATTAGTTTGACATTAGAGGGACCCAAGCTATATTGCGAGTCTGAGACCTGCACCCACATCAGCCATGAGAGGATATTAGTTTGGCATTAGAGTGACCCAAGCTATATAGCGAGTCTGAGACTTGCACCCACATGAGCCATGGGAGGATATTAGTTTGGCATTAAGTGACCCAAGCTATATTGCGTGTTTGAGACCCACACCCACATGAGCCATGAGAGGATATTAGTTTGGCATTAGAGTGACCCAAGCTAAATTGCGAGTCTGAGACCCGCATCCACATGAGCTATGCGAGGATTTAGTTTGGCATTAGGGTGACCTAAGCTATATTGCGAGTCTGAGACCCACACCCACATGAGGCCATGAGAGGATATTAGTTTGACATTAGAGGTACCCAAGCTATATTGCGAGTCTGAGACATGCACCCACTTGAGCCGTGAGAGGATATTAGTTTGGCATTAGAGTGACCCAAGCTATATAGCGAGTCCGAGACCCGCACCCACATGAGGCCATGAGAGGATATTAGTTTGGCATTAGAGTGACCTAAGCTATATTGCGAGTCTGAGACCCACACCCACACAAGGCCATGAGAGGATATTAGTTTGGCGTTAGAGTGACCCAAGCTACGTTGCGAGTCTGAGACCCACACCAACATGAGGCCATGAGAGGATATTAGTTTGGTGTTAGAGTGACCCAAGCTATATTTCGAGTCTGGGACCTGCACCCACATGAGTCATGGGAGGATATTAGTTTGGCATTAGAGTGACCCAAGCTATATTGTGAGTCTGAGACCTGCATCCACATGAGCTATGAGAGGATATTAGTTTGGCGTTAGAGTGACCCAAGCTATATTGTGAGTCCGGGACCTGCACCCACATGAGTCATGGGAGGATATTAGTTTGGTGGTAGAATGATCTAAGCTATATTGAGAGTCTGAGATCTGCACCCACATGAGCCATGAGAGGATATTAGTTTGGCATTAGAGTGACCCAAGCTATATTGTGAGTCCTGGACCTGCACCCACATGAGCCATGAGAGGATATTAGTTTGGCATTAAGTGACCCAAGCTATATTGCGAGTCTGAGACCCGCACCCACATGAGCCATGAGAGGATATTAGTTTGGCATTAGAGGGACCCAAGCTATATTGCGAGTCTGAGACCTGCACCCACATGAGGCCATTAGAGGATATTAGTTTGGCATTAGAGGGATCCAAGCTATATTGCGAGTCTGAGACCTGCACCCACATGAGGCCATGAGAGGATATTAGTTTGGCATTAGAGTGACCCAAGCTATATTGCGAGTCTGAGACCCGCACCCACATGAGCCATGAGAGGATATTAGTTTGGCATTAGAGTGACCCAAGCTATATTGCGAGTCTTAGACCCGCACCCACATGAGCCATGGGAGGATATTAGTTTGGCGTTAGAATGACCCAAGCTATATTGCGAGTCTTTGACGTGCATCCACATGAGCCATGGGAGGATATTAGTTTGGCGTTAGAATGACCCAAGCTATATTGCGAGTCTGAGACCCGCACCCACATGAGCCATGAGAGGATATTAGTTTGGCATTAGAGTGGCCCAAGCTATATTGCGAGTCTTAGACCCGCTCCCACATGAGCCATGGGAGGATATTAGTTTGGCGTTAGAGTGACCCAAGCTATATTGCGAGTCTGAGACCTGCACCCACATGAGGCCATGAGAGGATATTAGTTTGGCATTAGAGTGACCGAAGCTATATTGTGAGTCCTGGACCTGCACCCACATGAGCCATGAGAGGATATTAGTTTGGCATTATGTGTCCCAAGCTATATTGCGAGTCTGAGACCCGCACCCACATGAGGCCAATGAGAGGATATTAGTTTGGCATTAAAGGGACCCAAGCTATATTGCGAGTCTGAGACCTGCACCTACATGAGCCATGAGAGGTTATTAGTTTGGCATTAGAGGGACCCAAGCTATATTGCGATTCTGAGATGTGCACCGACATGAGGCCATGAGAGGATATTAGTTTGGCATTAGAGGGACAAAAGCTATATTGCGAGTCTGAGACATGCACCCACATGAGCCATGTGAGGATATTAGTTTGGCATTAGAGTGACCCAAACTATATTGCGAGTCTGGGACCCGCACCCACATGAGCTATGAGAGGATATTAGATTGGCATTAGAGGGACCCAAGCTATATTGCGAGTCTGAGACCTGCACCCACATGAGGCCATTAGAGGATATTAGTTTGGCATTAGAGGGATCCAAGCTATATTGCGAGTCTGAGACCTGCACCCACATGAGGCCATGAGAGGATATTAGTTTGGCATTAGAGTGACCCAAGCTATATTGCGAGTCTGAGACCCGCACCCACATGAGCCATGAGAGGATATTAGTTTGGCATTAGTGTGACCCAAGCTATATTGCGAGTCTTAGGCCCGCACCCACATGAGCCATGGGAGGATATTAGTTTGGCGTTAGAATGACCCAAGCTATATTGCGAGTCTTTGACGCGCATCCACATGAGCCATGGGAGGATATTAGTTTGGCGTTACAATGACCCAAGCTATATTGCGAGTCTGAGACCCGCACCCACATGAGCCATGAGAGGATATTAGTTTGGCATTAGAGTGGCCCAAGCTATATCGCGAGTCTTAGACCCGCACCCACATGAGCCATGGGAGGATATTAGTTTGGCGTTAGAGTGACCCAAGCTATATTGCGAGTCTGAGACCCGCACCCACATGAGCCATGAGAGGATATTAGTTTGGCATTAGAGTGACCGAAGCTATATTGTGAGTCCTGGACCTGCACCCACATGAGCCATGAGAGGATATTAGTTTGGCATTATGTGTCCCAAGCTATATTGCGAGTCTGAGACCCGCACCCACATGAGGCCAATGAGAGGATATTAGTTTGGCATTAGAGGGACCCAAGCTATATTGCGAGTCTGAGACCTGCACCTACATGAGCCATGAGAGGTTATTAGTTTGGCATTAGAGGGACCCAAGCTATATTGCGATTCTGAGATGTGCACCCACATGAGGCCATGAGAGGATATTAGTTTGGCATTAGAGTGACCCAAGCTATATTGCGAGTCTGAGACATGCACCCACATGAGCCATGGGAGGATATTAGTTTGGCATTAGAGTGAAAAAAGCTATATTGAGAGTTTGAGACCCACATCAACATGAGGCCATGAGAGGATATTAGTTTGGCGTTAGAGTGACCCAAGCTATATTGCGAGTCTGGGACCTGCGCTCACATGAGTCATGGGAGGATATTAGTTTGGCATTAGAGTGACCAAAGCTATATTGTGAGTCTGAGACCCGCATCCACATGCGCTATGAGAGGATATTCGTTTGGCGTTAGAGTGACCCAAGCTATATTGTGAGTCTGGGACCTGCACCCACATCAGTCATGGGAGGATATTAGTTTGGTGGTAGAATGATCTAAGCTATATTGCGAGTCTGAGATCTGCACCCACATGAACCATGAGAGGATATTAGTTTGGCATTAGAGTGACCCAAGCTATATTGTGAGTCCTGGATCTACACCCACATGAGCCATGAGAGGATATTAGTTTGGCATTAAGTGACACAAGCTATATTGCGAGTCTGATACCCGCACCCACATGAGCCATGGGAGGATATTAGTTTGGCATTAGGGTGACCCAAGCTATATTGCGAGTCTGAGACCCGCACACACATGAGCCATAAGAGGATATTAGTTTGGCATTAGAGTTACCCAAGCTATATTGCGAGTCTGGGACCTGCACCCACATGAGGCCATGGGAGGATATTAGTTTGGCATTAAGTGACCCAAGCTATATTGCGAGTCTGAGACATGCTCCCACATGAGCCATGAGAGGATATTAGTTTGGCATTAGAGTGACCCAATCTATGTAGCGAGTATGAGACCTGCACCCACATGAGCCATGGGAGGATATTAGTTTGGCATTAGAGTGACCCAAGCTATATTGCGAGTCTTAGACCCGCACCCACATGAGCCATGGGAGGATATTAGTTTGGCATTAGAGTGACCCAAGCTATATTGCGAGACTGGGACCTGCATCCACACGAGGCCATGAGAGGATATCAGTTTGGCATTAGAGTGACTCAAGGTATATTGCGAGTCTGGAACCCGCATCCACATGAGCCATGAGAGGATATTAATTTGGCATTAAAGTGACCCAAGCTATATTACGAGTCTGGGACCCGCATCCAGATGAGCCATGAAAGGATATTAGTTTGCCATTAGAGTGACACAACCTATATTGCGAGTCTGAGACCCGCACCCACATGAGCCATGAGAGGATATTAGTTTGGCATTAGGGTGACCCAAGCTACATTGCGAGTCTTAGACCCGCACCCACATGAGCCATGGGAGGATATTAGCTTGGCGTTAGAATGACCCAAGCTATATTGCGAGTCTGGAACCCTCATCCACATGAGCCATGAGAGGATATTAATTTGGCATTAAAGTGACCCAAGCTATATTACGAGTCTGGGACCCGCATCCAGATGAGCCATGAAAGGATATTAGTTTGCCATTAGAGTGACACAACCTATATTGCGAGTCTGAGACCCGCACCCACATGAGCCATGAGAGGATATTAGTTTGGCATTAGGGTGACCCAAGCTACATTGCGAGTCTTAGACCCGCACCCACATGAGCCATGGGAGGATATTAGCTTGGAGTTAGAATGACCCAAGCTATATTGCGAGTCTGGGACGCGCATCCACATGAGCCATGGGAGGATATTAGTTTGGCGTTAGAATGACCCAAGCTATATTGCGAGTCTGAGACCCGCAACCACATGAGCCATGAGAGGATATTAGTTTGGCATTAGAGTGACCCAAGCTATATTGCAAGTCTTAGACCCGCACCCACATGAGCCATGGGAGGATATTAGTTTGGCGTTAGAGTGACCCAAGCTATATTGCGAGTCTTTGACCTGCATCCAGATGAGCCATGAAAGGATATTAGTTTGCCATTAGAGTGACACAACCTATATTGCGAGTCTGAGACCCGCACCCACATGAGCCATGAGAGGATATTAGTTTGGCATTAGGGTGACCCAAGCTACATTGCGAGTCTTAGACCCGCACCCACATGAGCCATGGGAGGATATTTGTTTGGCGTTAGAATGACCCAAGCTATATTGCGAGTCTGGGACGCGCATCCACATGAGCCATGGGAGGATATTAGTTTGGCGTTAGAATGACCCAAGCTATATTGCGAGTCTGAGACCCGCACCCACATGAGCCATGAGAGGATATTAGTTTGGCATTAGAGTGACCCAAGCTATATTGCGAGTCTTATACCCGCACCCACATGAACCATGGGAGGATATTAGTTTGGCGTTAGAGTGACCCAAGCTATATTGCGAGTCTGAGACCCGCACCCACATGAGCCATGAGAGGATATTAGTTTGGCATTAGAGTGACCGAAGCTATATTGTGAGTCCTGGACCTGCACCCACATGAGCCATGAGAGGATATTAGTTTGGCATTATGTGTCCCAAGCTATATTGCGAGTCTGAGATCTGCACCCACATGAGCCATGAGAGGATATTAGTTTGGCATTAGAGTGACCAAAGCTATATTGTGAGTCCTGGATCTACACCCACATGAGCCATGAGAGGATATTAGTTTGGCATTAAGTGACACAAGCTATATTGCGAGTCTGATACCGGCACCCACATGAGCCATGGGAGGATATTAGTTTGGCATTAGGGTGACCCAAGCTATATTGCGAGTCTGAGACCCGCACCCACATGAGCCATGAGAGGATATTAGTTTGGCATTAGAGTGACCCAAGCTATATTGTGAGTCCTGGACCTGCACCCACATGAGCCATGAGAGGATATTAGTTTGGCATTAGAGTGACCCAAGCTATATTGCGAGTCTGAGACCCGCACCCACATGAGGCCAATGAGAGGATATTAGTTTGGCATTAGAGGGACCCAAGCTAAATTGCGAGTCTGAGACCTGCATCCACATGAGCCATGAGAGGATATTAGTTTGGCATTAGAGGGACCCAAGCTATATTGCGATTCTGAGACGTGCACCGACATGAGGCCATGAGAGGATATTAGTTTGGCATTAGAGGGACAAAAGCTATATTGCGAGTCTGAGACATGCACCCACATGAGCCATGTGAGGATATTAGTTTGGCATTAGTGTGACCCAAACTATATTGCGAGTCCTGGACCTGCTCCCACATTAGGCCATTAGAGGATATTAGTTTGGCGTTAGAGTGACACAAGCTATATTGCGAGTCTGGGACCCGCACCCACATGAGGCCATGAGAGGATATTAGTTTGGCATTAGAGTGACCCAAGCTATATTGTGAGTCTGAGACATGCACCCACATGAGTCATGGGAGGATATTAGTTTGGTGTTAGAATGACCTAAGCTATATTGCGAGTCTGAGATCTGCACCCACATGAGCCATGAGAGGATAATAGTTTGGCATTAGAGTGACCCAAACTATATTGTGAGTCCTGGACCTGCACCCACATGAGCCATGAGAGGATATTAGTTTGGCATTAAGTGACCCAAGCTATATTGCGAGTCTGGTACCCGCACCCACATGAGCCGTGGAGGATATTAGTTTGTCATTAGGGTGACCCAAGCTATATTGCGAGTCTGAGACCCGCACCCACATGAGCCTTGAGAGGATATTAATTTGGCAATAGAGTTTCCCAAGCTATATTGCGAGTCTGGGACCTGCACCCGCATGAGTCATGGGAGGATATTAGTTTGGCATTAGAGTAAACCCAGCTATATTGCGAGTCAGGGACCCGCACCCACATGAGGCCATGGGAGGATATTAGTTTGGCATTAAGTGACACAAGCTATATTGCGAGTCTGAGACATGCACCCACATGAGCCATGAGAGGATATTAGTTTGGCATTAAGTGACCCAAGCTATATTGCGAGTCTGAGACCCGCACCCACATGAGCCATGAGAGGATATTAGTTTGGCATTAGAGTGACCCAAGCTATATTGTGAGTCCTGACCTGCACCCACATGAGCCATGAGAGGATATTAGTTTGGCGTTAGAGTGACCCAAGCTATATTGTGAGTCTGGG
Source organism: Ambystoma mexicanum (assembly GCF_040938575.1). Taxonomy (NCBI): domain Eukaryota; kingdom Metazoa; phylum Chordata; class Amphibia; order Caudata; family Ambystomatidae; genus Ambystoma; species Ambystoma mexicanum. The sequence continues at coordinate 1,169,544,298 of NC_090941.1, read as the reverse complement.
ACCTGCACCCACATGAGTCATGGGAGGATATTAGTTTGGTGTTAGAATGACCTATGCTATATTGCGAGTCTGAGATCTGCACCCACATGAGCCATGAGAGGATATTAGTTTGGCATTAAGTGACCCAAGCTATATTGCGAGTATGATACCCGCACCCACATGAGCCATGGGAGGATATTAGTTTGGCATTAGGGTGACCCGAGCTATATTGCGAGTCTGAGACCTGCACCCACATGAGTCATGGGAGGATGTTAGTTTGGCATTAGAGTGACCCAAGCTATATTGCGAGACTGGGACCTGCATCCACACAAGGCCATGAGAGGATATCAGTTTGGCATTAGAGTGACCCAAGCTATATTGCGAGTCTGGGACCCACACCCACATGAGGCCATGGGAGGATATTAGTTTGGCATTAAGTGACCCAAGCTATATTGCGCGTCTGAGACATGCACCTACATGAGCCATGAGAGGATATTAGTTTGGCATTAGAGTGACCCAAGCTATATAGCGAGTCTGAGACCTGCACCCACATGAGCCATGGGAGGATATTAGTTTGGCATTAGAGTGACCTAAGCTATATTGCGAGTCTTAGACCCGCACCCACATGAGCCATGGGAGGATATTAGTTTGGCGTTAGAATGACCCAAGCTATATTGCGAGTCTGGGACACGCATCCACATGAGCCATGGAAGGATATTAGTTTGCCATTAGAGTGACACAACCTATATTGCGAGTCTGAGACCCGCACCCACATGAGCCATGAGAGGATATTAGTTTGGCATTAAGTGACCCAAGCTATATTGCGTGTCTGAGACCCACACCCACATGAGCCATGAGAGGATATTAGTTTGGCATTAAGTGACCCAAGCTATATTGCGTGTCTGAGACCCACACCCACATGAGCCATGAGAGGATATTAGTTTGGCATTAGACTGACCCAAGCTAAATTGCGAGTCTGAGACCCGCATCCAGATGAGCAATGAGAGGATATTAGTTTGGCATTAGAGTGACCTAAGCTATATTGCGAGTCTGAGACCCACACCCACATGAGGCCATGAGAGGATATTAGTTTGACATTAGAGGGACCAAAGCTATATTGCGAGTCTGAGACCTGCCCCCACATGAGCCATGAGAGGATATTAGTTTGGCATTAGAGTGACCCAAGCTATATAGCGAGTCTGAGACCTGCACCCACATGAGCCATGGGAGGATATTAGTTTGGCATTAAGTGACCCAAGCTATATTGCGTGTCTGAGACCCACACCCACATGAGCCATGAGAGGATATTAGTTTGGCATTAGAGTGACCCAAGCTAAATTGCGAGTCTGAGACCCGCATCCACATGAGCCATGAGAGGATATTAGTTTGGCATTAGAGGGACCCAAGCTATATTGCAAGTCTGAGACCCACACCCACATGAGGCCATGAGAGGATATTAGTTTGATATTAGAGGGACCCAAGCTATATTGCGAGTCTGAGACATGCACCCACATGAGCCATGAGAGGATATTAGTTTGGCATTAGAGTGACCCAAGCTATATAGCGAGTCCGAGACCCGCACCCACATGAGGCCATGAGAGGATATTAGTTTGGCATTAGAGTGACCCAAGCTATATTGCGAGTCTGGGACCTGCACCCACATGAGTCATGGGAGGATATTAGTTTGGCATTAGAGTGACCCAAGCTATGTTGCGAGTCTGAGACCCGCACCCACATGAGCCATGAGAGGATATTAGTTTGGCATTAGAGTGACCTAAGCTATGTTGCGAGTCTGAGACCCACACCAACATGAGGCCATGAGAGGATATTAGTTTGGCTTTAGAGTGACCCAAGCTATATTGCGAGTCTGGGACCTGCACCCACATGAGTCATGGGAGGATATTAGTTTGGCATTAGAGTGACCCAAGCTATATTGTGAGTCTGAGACCTGCATCCACATGAGCTATGAGAGGATATTAGTTTGGCGTTAGAGTGACCCAAGCTATATTGTGAGTCTGGGACCTGCACCCACATGAGTCATGGGAGGATATTATTTTGGTGGTAGAATGATCTAAGCTATATTGAGAGTCTGAGATCTGCACCCACATGAGCCATGAGAGGATATTAGTTAGGCATTAGAGTGACCCAAGCTATATTGCGAGTCTGAGACCTGCACCCACATGAGGCCATGAGAGGATATTAGTTTGGCATTACAGTGACCCAAGCTATATTGCAAGTCTGGGACCCGCATCCACATGAGCCATGAGAGGATATTAGTTTGGCATTAGAGTGACCCAAGCTATATTGGGAGTCCTGGACCTGCATCCATATGAGCCATGAGAGGATATAGGTTTGGCATTAGATTGACCCAAGCTATATTGCGAGTCTGAGACATGCACCCACATGAGCCATGGGAGGATATTAGTTTGGCATTAGAGTGACCCAAGCTATATTGGGAGTCCTGGACCTGCATCCATATGAGCCATGGGAGGATATTAGTTTGGCATTAGATTGACCCAAGCTATATTGCGAGTCTGAGACATGCACCCACATGAGCCATGGGAGGATATTAGTTTGGCATTAGAGTGACCCAAGCTATATTGGGAGTCCTGGACCTGCACCCATATGAGCCATGGGAGGATATTAGTTTGGCATTAGAGTGACCCAAGCTATATTGCGAGTCTGAGACCTGCACCCACATGAGGCCATGAGAGGATATTAGTTTGGCGTTAGAGTGACCCAAGCTATATTGCGAGTCTGAGACCGGCACCCACATGAGCCATGAGAGGATATTAGTTTGGCATTAGAGTGACCCAAGCTATATTGCGAGTCTGAGACCTGCACCCACATGAGGCCATGAGAGGATATTAGTTTGGCGTTAGAGGGACCCAAGCTATATTGGGAGTCCTGGACCTGCACCCACATGAGCCATGGAAGGATATTAGTTTGGCATTAGAGTGACCCAAGCTATATTGGGAGTCCTGGACCTGCACCCATATGAGCCATGGGAGGATATTAGTTTGGCATTAGAGTGACCCAAGCTATATTGCGAGTCTGAGACCTGCACCCACATGAGGGCATGAGAGGATATTAGTTTGGCATTAGAGTGACCCAAGCTATATTGCGAGTCTGAGGCCCGCACCCACATGAGCCATGAGAGGATATTAGTTTGGCATTAGAGGGACCCAAACTATATTGCGAGTCTGAGACCTGCATCCACATGAGCCATGAGAGGATATTAGTTTGGCATTAGAGGGACCCAAGCTATATTGCGAGTCCGAGACCTGCACCCACATGAGGCCATGAGAGGATATTAGTTTGGCATTAGAGTGACCCAAGCTATATTGCGAGTCTGAGACCCGCACCCACATGAGCCATGAGAGGATATTAGGCTAGCGTTTTTTTGTGGGATCGCTATTCGATTGCATGCGCTATTTACCACTCTTAAAACCTAAAAGGAAGGTCGGCAGCAAGTAATATTCTTCCCTCAAGCTTCCCACAGAGCTTGTAGCAAGTAAATAGAAACGATCGTAATTCGGGAGGATATCTTGCGCTCACACCATACACTTGATCTAAGTTTTAAATTATTACAAGTCCAACATCATTATTCATAAAGTCACTCCAAATGTTTCTTCAGTATGAATGTTTTTAATTCTTTAAGAGAAAAACACAGCCGACACGTGTTTCGACCACCGGTCGTTCTCAAGTCCCATGTACACTCCCTATATCTCTTAGATTTGAGATCTGAATGTCAAATGATCACATTTGATCTTATATTGAAAATTCAGAGTTCCAATCACCATTTACTTGGCTTGATCCCAAACAATGTTCATCTAATTGCTTCAAAAGGGGTTTTGAAGCAATTAGATGAACATTGTTTGGGATCAAGCCCAGTAAATGTTGATTTCTGATTTTTGGAGCCTTGAACTTACAATTATAAGACTACAGGAATTTCCAATATTCATCTTATTTGACCCAATAGACTAATTCGTACAGGATTGGATCTCTGAATTTTCAATATAAGATCAAGTGTGCTCATTTGACATTGAGATCTCAAATCTAAGAGATATAGGGAGTGTACATGGGCCTTCAGAATGACCGGTGGTCGAAACACGTGTCGGCTGTGTTTTTCTCTTTAAGAATTAAAAACATTCATACTGAAGAAACAATGAGAGGATATTAGTTTGGCATTAGAGGGACCCAAGCTATATTGCGAGTCTGAGACCTGCACCCACATGAGGCCATGAGAGGATATTAGTTTGCCATTAGAGTGACACAAGCTATATTGCGAGTCTGAGACCCACACCCACATGAGCCATGAGAGGATATTAGTTTGGCATTAGAGTAACCCAAGCTATATTGCAAGTCTGAGACCCTCACCCACATGAGCCATGAGAGGTTATTAGTTTGGCATTAGAGTAACCCAAGCTATATTGCGAGTCTGAGACCCGCATCCACATGAGCCATGGGAGGATATTAGTTTGGCATTAGAGTGACCCTAGCTATATTGCGAGTCTGAGACCTGCACCCACATTAGCCATGAGAGGATATTAGTTTGGCATTAGAGTGACCCAAGCTATATTGTGAGTCCTGGACCTACACCCACATGATCCATGAGAGGAAATTAGTTTGGGATTAGAGGACCCAAGCTATATTGCGAGTCTGAGACCTGCACCCACATGAGGCCATGAGAGGATATTAGTTTGGCATTAGAGTGACCCAAGCTATATTGCGAGTCTGAGACCCGCACCCACATGAGCCATGAGAGGATATTAGTTTGGCATTAGATTGACCAAAGCTATATTGCGAGTCTGAGACATGCACCCACATGAGCCATGGGAGGATATTAGCTTGGCATTAGAGTGACCCAAGCTATATTGCGAGTCCTGGACTTGCACCCACATGAGGCCATGAGAGGATATTAGTTTGGCGTTAGAGTGACCCATGCTATATTGCGAGTCTGAGACATGCATCCACATGAGCCATGGGAGGATATTAGTTTGGCATTAGAGTGACCAAAGCTATATTGAGAGTTTGAGACCCGCACCCACATGAGCCATGAGAGGATATTAGTTTGGCATTAGAGTGACCCAAGCTATATTGGGAGTCCTGGACCTGCACCCATATGAGCCATGGGAGGATATTAGTTTGGCATTAGAGTGACCCAAGCTATATTGCGAGTCTGAGACATGCACCCACATGAGCCATGAGAGGATATTAGTTTGGCGTTAGAGTGACCCAAGCTATATTGGGAGTCTGAGACCCGCACCCACATGAGCCATGAGAGGATATTAGTTTGGCATTAGAGTGACCTAAGCTATGTTGCGAGTCTGAGACCCACACCAACATGAGGCCATGATAGGATATTAGTTTGGCGTTAGAGTGACCCAAGCTATATTGCGAGTCTGGGACCTGCACCCACATGAGTCATGGGAGGATATTAGTTTGGCATTAGAGTGACCCAAGCTATATTGTGAGTCTGAGACCTGCATCCACATGAGCTATGAGAGGATATTAGTTTGGCGTTAGAGTGACCCAAGCTATATTGTGAGTCTGGGACCTGCACCCACATGAGTCATGGGAGGATATTAGTTTGGTGGTAGAATGATCTAAGCTATATTGAGAGTCTGAGATCTGCACCCACATGAGCCATGAGAGGATATTAGTTAGGCATTAGAGTGACCCAAGCTATATTGCGAGTCTGAGACCTGCACCCACATGAGGCCATGAGAGGATATTAGTTTGGCATTAGAGTGACCCAAGCTATATTGCAAGTCTGGGACCCGCATCCACATGAGCCATGAGAGGATATTAGTTTGGCATTAGAGTGACCCAAGCTATATTGGGAGTCCTGGACCTGCATCCATATGAGCCATGAGAGGATATAAGTTTGGCATTAGATTGACCCAAGCTATAATGCGAGTCTGAGACATGCACCCACATGAGCCATGGGAGGATATTAGTTTGGCATTAGAGTGACCCAAGCTATATTGGGAGTCCTGGACCTGCATCCATATGAGCCATGGGAGGATATTAGTTTGGCATTAGATTGACCCAAGCTATATTGCGAGTCTGAGACATGCACCCACATGAGCCATGGGAGGATATTAGTTTGGCATTAGAGTGACCCAAGCTATATTGGGAGTCCTGGACCTGCACCCATATGAGCCATGGGAGGATATTAGTTTGGCATTAGAGTGACCCAAGCTATATTGCGAGTCTGAGACCTGCACCCACATGAGGCCATGAGAGGATATTAGTTTGGCGTTAGAGTGACCCAAGCTATATTGCGAGTCTGAGACCGGCACCCACATGAGCCATGAGAGGATATTAGTTTGGCATTAGAGTGACCCAAGCTATATTGCGAGTCTGAGACCTGCACCCACATGAGGCCATGAGAGGATATTAGTTTGGCGTTAGAGGGACCCAAGCTATATTGTGAGTCCTGGACCTGCACCCACATGAGCCATGGAAGGATATTAGTTTGGCATTAGAGTGACCCAAGCTATATTGGGAGTCCTGGACCTGCACCCATATGAGCCATGGGAGGATATTAGTTTGGCATTAGAGTGACCCAAGCTATATTGCGAGTCTGAGACCTGCACCCACATGAGGGCATGAGAGGATATTAGTTTGGCATTAGAGTGACCCAAGCTATATTGCGAGTCTGAGGCCCGCACCCACATGAGCCATGAGAGGATATTAGTTTGGCATTAGAGGGACCCAAACTATATTGCGAGTCTGAGACCTGCATCCACATGAGCCATGAGAGGATATTAGTTTGGCATTAGAGGGACCCAAGCTATATTGCGAGTCCGAGACCTGCACCCATATGAGGCCATGAGAGGATATTAGTTTGGCATTAGAGTGACCCAAGCTATATTGCGAGTCTGAGACCCGCACCCACATGAGCCATGAGAGGATATTAGGCTAGCGGTTTTTTGTGGGATCGCTATTCGATTGCATGCGCTATTTACCACTCTTAAAACCTAAAAGGAAGGTCGGCAGCAAGTAATATTCTTCCCTCAAGCTTCCCACAGAGCTTGTAGCAAGTAAATAGAAACGATCGTAATTCGGGAGGATATCTTGCGCTCACACCATACACTTGATCTAAGTTTTAAATTATTACAAGTCCAACATCATTATTCATAAAGTCACTCCAAATGTTTCTTCAGTATGAATGTTTTTAATTCTTTAAGAGAAAAACACAGCCGACACGTGTTTCGACCACCGGTCGTTCTCAAGTCCCATGTACACTCCCTATATCTCTTAGATTTGAGATCTGAATGTCAAATGATCACATTTGATCTTATATTGAAAATTCAGAGTTCCAATCACCATTTACTTGGCTTGATCCCAAACAATGTTCATCTAATTGCTTCAAAAGGGGTTTTGAAGCAATTAGATGAACATTGTTTGGGATCAAGCCCAGTAAATGTTGATTTCTGATTTTTGGAGCCTTGAACTTACAATTATAAGACTACAGGAATTTCCAATATTCATCTTATTTGACCCAATAGACTAATTCGTACAGGATTGGATCTCTGAATTTTCAATATAAGATCAAGTGTGATCATTTGACATTGAGATCTCAAATCTAAGAGATATAGGGAGTGTACATGGGCCTTCAGAATGACCGGTGGTCGAAACACGTGTCGGCTGTTTTTTTCTCTTTAAGAATTAAAAACATTCATACTGAAGAAACAATGAGAGGATATTAGTTTGGCATTAGAGTGACCCAAGCTATATTGCGAGTCTGAGACCCGCACCCACATGAGCCATGAGAGGATATTAGTTTGGCATTAGATTGACCCAAGCTATATTGCGAGTCTGAGACATGCACCCACATGAGCCATGGGAGGATATTAGCTTGGCATTAGAGTGACCCAAGCTATATTGCGAGTCCTGGACTTGCACCCACATGAGGCCATGAGAGGATATTAGTTTGGCGTTAGAGTGACCCATGCTATATTGCGAGTCTGAGACATGCACCCACATGAGCCATGGGAGGATATTAGTTTGGCATTAGAGTGACCAAAGCTATATTGAGAGTTTGAGACCCGCACCCACATGAGCCATGGGAGGATATTAGTTTGGCATTAGAGTGACCCAAGCTATATTGGGAGTCCTGGACCTGCACCCATATGAGCCATGGGAGGATATTAGTTTGGCATTAGAGTGACCCAAGCTATATTGGGAGTCCTGGACCTGCACCTATATGAGCCATGAGAGGATATTCGTTTGGCATTAAGTGACCCAAGCTATATTGTGAGCCGTGGACCTGCAAGCACATGAGCCATGGAAGGATATTAGTTTGGCATTAAGTGACCCAAGCTATATTGCAAGTCTGAGGCCCACACCCACATGAGCCATGAGAGGATAATAGTTTGGCATTAGAGTGACCCAAACTATATTGTGAGTCCTGGACCTGCACCCACATGAGCCATGAGAGGATATTAGTTTGGCATTAAGTGACCCAAGCTATATTGCGAGTCTGGTACCCGCACCCACATGAGCCGTGGGAGGATATTAGTTTGTCATTAGGGTGACCCAAGCTATATTGCGAGTCTGAGACCCGCACCCACATTAGCCTTGAGAGGATATTAGTTTGGCAATAGAGTTTCCCAAGCTATATTGCGAGTCTGGGACCTGCACCCACATGAGTCATGGGAGGATATTAGTTTGGCATTAGAGTAAACCCAGCTATATTGCGAGTCAGGGACCCGCACCCACATGAGGCCATGGGAGGATATTAGTTTGGCATTAAGTGACACAAGCTATATTGCGAGTCTGAGACATGCACCCACATGAGCCATGAGAGGATATTAGTTTGGCATTAAGTGACCCAAGCTATATTGCGAGTCTGAGACCCGCACCCACATGAGCCATGAGAGGATATTAGTTTGGCATTAGAGTGACCCAAGCTATATTGTGAGTCCTGACCTGCACCCACATGAGCCATGAGAGGATATTAGTTTGGCGTTAGAGTGACCCAAGCTATATTGTGAGTCTGGGACCTGCACCCACATGAGTCATGGGAGGATATTAGTTTGGTGTTAGAATGACCTATGCTATATTGCGAGTCTGAGATCTGCACCCACATGAGCCATGAGAGGATATTAGTTTGGCATTAAGTGACCCAAGCTATATTGCGAGTATGATACCCGCACCCACATGAGCCATGGGAGGATATTAGTTTGGCATTAGGGTGACCCGAGCTATATTGCGAGTCTGAGACCTGCACCCACATGAGTCATGGGAGGATGTTAGTTTGGCATTAGAGTTACCCAAGCTATATTGCGAGACTGGGACCTGCATCCACACAAGGCCATGAGAGGATATCAGTTTGGCATTAGAGTGACCCAAGCTATATTGCGAGTCTGGGACCCACACCCACATGAGGCCATGGGAGGATATTAGTTTGGCATTAAGTGACCCAAGCTATATTGCGCGTCTGAGACATGCACCCACATGAGCCATGAGAGGATATTAGTTTGGCATTAAGTGACCCAAGCTATATTGCGAGTCTGGTACCCGCACCCACATGAGCCGTGGGAGGATATTAGTTTGTCATTAGGGTGACCCAAGCTATATTGCGAGTCTGAGACCCGCACCCACATTAGCCTTGAGAGGATATTAGTTTGGCAATAGAGTTTCCCAAGCTATATTGCGAGTCTGGGACCTGCACCCACATGAGTCATGGGAGGATATTAGTTTGGCATTAGAGTAAACCCAGCTATATTGCGAGTCAGGGACCCGCACCCACATGAGGCCATGGGAGGATATTAGTTTGGCATTAAGTGACACAAGCTATATTGCGAGTCTGAGACATGCACCCACATGAGCCATGAGAGGATATTAGTTTGGCATTAAGTGACCCAAGCTATATTGCGAGTCTGAGACCCGCACCCACATGAGCCATGAGAGGATATTAGTTTGGCATTAGAGTGACCCAAGCTATATTGTGAGTCTTGACCTGCACCCACATGAGCCATGAGAGGATATTAGTTTGGCGTTAGAGTGACCCAAGCTATATTGTGAGTCTGGGACCTGCACCCACATGAGTCATGGGAGGATATTAGTTTGGTGTTAGAATGACCTATGCTATATTGCGAGTCTGAGATCTGCACCCACATGAGCCATGAGAGGATATTAGTTTGGCATTAAGTGACCCAAGCTATATTGCGAGTATGATACCCGCACCCACATGAGCCATGGGAGGATATTAGTTTGGCATTAGGGTGACCCGAGCTATATTGCGAGTCTGAGACCTGCACCCACATGAGTCATGGGAGGATGTTAGTTTGGCATTAGAGTGACCCAAGCTATATTGCGAGACTGGGACCTGCATCCACACAAGGCCATGAGAGGATATCAGTTTGGCATTAGAGTGACCCAAGCTATATTGCGAGTCTGGGACCCACACCCATATGAGGTCATGGGAGGATATTAGTTTGGCATTAAGTGACCCAAGCTATATTGCGCGTCTGAGACATGCACCCACATGAGCCATGAGAGGATATTAGTTTGGCATTAGAGTGACCCAAGCTATATAGCGAGTCTGAGACCTGCACCCACATGAGCCATGGGAGGATATTAGTTTGGCATTAGAGTGACCTAAGCTATATTGCGAGTCTTAGACCCGCACCCACATGAGCCATGGGAGGATATTAGTTTGGCGTTAGAATTACCCAAGCTATATTGCGAGTCTGGGACACGCATCCACATGAGCCATGGGAGGATATTAGTTTGCCATTAGAGTGACACAACCTATATTGCGAGTCTGAGACCCGCACCCACATGAGCCATGAGAGGATATTAGTTTGGCATTAAGTGACCCAAGCTATATTGCGTGTCTGAGACCCACACCCACATGAGCCATGAGAGGATATTAGTTTGGCATTAAGTGACCCAAGCTATATTGCGTGTCTGAGACCCACACCCACATGAGCCATGAGAGGATATTAGTTTGGCATTAGACTGACCCAAGCTAAATTGCGAGTCTGAGACCCGCATCCAGATGAGCTATGAGAGGATATTAGTTTGGCATTAGAGTGACCTAAGCTATATTGCGAGTCTGAGACCCACACCCACATGAGGCCATGAGAGGATATTAGTTTGACATTAGAGGGACCCAAGCTATATTGCGAGTCTGAGACCTGCCCCCACATGAGCCGTGAGAGGATATTAGTTTGGCATTAGAGTGACCCAAGCTATATAGCGAGTCCAAGACCCGCACCCACATGAGGCCATGAGAGGATATTAGTTTGGCATTAGAGTGACCCAAGCTATATTGCGAGTCTGGGACCTGCACCCACATGAGTCATGGGAGTATATTAGTTTGGCATTAGAGTGACCCAAGCTATGTTGCGAGTCTGAGACCCGCACCCACATGAGCCATGAGAGGATATTAGTTTGGCATTAGAGTGACCTAAGCTATGTTGCGAGTCTGAGACCCACACCAACATGAGGCCATGAGAGGATATTAGTTTGGCGTTAGAGTGACCCAAGCTATATTGCGAGTCTGGGACCTGCACCCACATGAGTCATGGGAGGATATTAGTTTGGCATTAGAGAGACCCAAGCTATATTGTGAGTCTGAGACCTGCATCCACATGAGCTATGAGAGGATATTAGTTTGGCGTTAGAGTGACCCAAGCTATATTGTGAGTCTGGGACCTGCACCCACATGAGTCATGGGAGGATATTAGTTTGGTGGTAGAATGATCTAAGCTATATTGAGAGTCTGAGATCTGCACCCACATGAGCCATGAGAGGATATTAGTTAGGCATTAGAGTGACCCAAGCTATATTGCGAGTCTGAGACCTGCACCCACATGAGGCCATGAGAGGATATTAGTTTGGCATTAGAGTGACCCAAGCTATATTGCAAGTCTGGGACCCGCATCCACATGAGCCATGAGAGGATATTAGTTTGGCATTAGAGTGACCCAAGCTATATTGGGAGTCCTGGACCTGCATCCATATGAGCCATGAGAGGATATAAGTTTGGCATTAGATTGACCCAAGCTATATTGCGAGTCTGAGACATGCACCCACATGAGCCATGGGAGGATATTAGTTTGGCATTAGAGTGACCCAAGCTATATTGGGAGTCCTGGACCTGCATCCATATGAGCCATGGGAGGATATTAGTTTGGCATTAGATTGACCCAAGCTATATTGCGAGTCTGAGACATGCACCCACATGAGCCATGGGAGGATATTAGTTTGGCATTAGAGTGACCCAAGCTATATTGGGAGTCCTGGACCTGCACCCATATGAGCCATGGGAGGATATTAGTTTGGCATTAGAGTGACCCAAGCTATATTGCGAGTCTGAGACCTGCACCCACTTGAGGCCATGAGAGGATATTAGTTTGGCATTAGAGTGACCCAAGCTATATTGCGAGTCTGAGGCCCGCACCCACATGAGCCATGAGAGGATATTAGTTTGGCATTAGAGGGACCCAAACTATATTGCGAGTCTGAGACCTGCATCCACATGAGCCATGAGAGGATATTAGTTTGGCATTAGAGGGACCCAAGCTATATTGCGAGTCCGAGACCTGCACCCACATGAGGCCATGAGAGGATATTAGTTTGGCATTAGAGTGACCCAAGCTATATTGCGAGTCTGAGACCCGCACCCACATGAGCCATGAGAGGATATTAGGCTAGCGGTTTTTTGTGGGATCGCTATTCGATTGCATGCGCTATTTACCACTCTTAAAACCTAAAAGGAAGGTCGGCAGCAAGTAATATTCTTCCCTCAAGCTTCCCACAGAGCTTGTAGCAAGTAAATAGAAACGATCGTAATTCGGGAGGATATCTTGCGCTCACACCATACACTTGATCTAAGTTTTAAATTATTACAAGTCCAACATCATTATTCATAAAGTCACTCCAAATGTTTCTTCAGTATGAATGTTTTTAATTCTTTAAGAGAAAAACACAGCCGACACGTGTTTCGACCACCGGTCGTTCTCAAGTCCCATGTACACTCCCTATATCTCTTAGATTTGAGATCTGAATGTCAAATGATCACATTTGATCTTATATTGAAAATTCAGAGTTCCAATCACCATTTACTTGGCTTGATCCCAAACAATGTTCATCTAATTGCTTCAAAAGGGGTTTTGAAGCAATTAGATAAACATTGTTTGGGATCAAGCCCAGTAAATGTTGATTTCTGATTTTTGGAGCCTTGAACTTACAATTATAAGACTACAGGAATTTCCAATATTCATCTTATTTGACCCAATAGACTAATTCGTACAGGATTGGATCTCTGAATTTTCAATATAAGATCAAGTGTGATCATTTGACATTGAGATCTCAAATCTAAGAGATATAGGGAGTGTACATGGGCCTTCAGAATGACCGGTGGTCGAAACACGTGTCGGCTGTGTTTTTCTCTTTAAGAATTAAAAACATTCATACTGAAGAAACAATGAGAGGATATTAGTTTGGCATTAGAGGGACCCAAGCTATATTGCGAGTCTGAGACCTGCACCCACATGAGGCATGAGAGGATATTAGTTTGCCATTAGAGTGACACAAGCTATATTGCGAGTCTGAGACCCACACCCACATGAGCCATGAGAGGATATTAGTTTGGCATTAGAGTAACCCAAGCTATATTGCAAGTCTGAGACCCTCACCCACATGAGCCATGAGAGGTTATTAGTTTGGCATTAGAGTAACCCAAGCTATATTGCGAGTCTGAGACCCGCATCCACATGAGCCATGGGAGGATATTAGTTTGGTATTAGAGTGACCCTAGCTATATTGCGAGTCTGAGACCTGCACCCACATTAGCCATGAGAGGATATTAGTTTGGCATTAGAGTGACCCAAGCTATATTGTGAGTCCTGGACCTACACCCACATGAGCTATGAGAGGATATTAGTTTGGCATTAAGTGACCCAAGCTATATTGCGAGTCTGAGACCCGCACCGACATGATCCATGAGAGGAAATTAGTTTGGCATTAGAGGACCCAAGCTATATTGCGAGTCTGAGACCTGCACCCACATGAGGCCATGAGAGGATATTAGTTTGGCATTAGAGTGACCCAAGCTATATTGCGAGTCTGAGACCCGCACCCACATGAGCCATGAGAGGATATTAGTTTGGCATTAGATTGACCCAAGCTATATTGCGAGTCTGAGACATGCACCCACATGAGCCATCGGAGGATATTAGCTTGGCATTAGAGTGACCCAAGCTATATTGCGAGTCCTGGACTTGCACCCACATGAGGCCATGAGAGGATATTAGTTTGGCGTTAGAGTGACCCATGCTATATTGCGAGTCTGAGACATGCACCCACATGTGCCATGGGAGGATATTAGTTTGGCATTAGAGTGACCAAAGCTATATTGAGAGTTTGAGACCCGCACCCACATGAGCCATGAGAGGATATTAGTTTGGCATTAGAGTGACCCAAGCTATATTGGGAGTCCTGGACCTGCACCCATATGAGCCATGGGAGGATATTAGTTTGGCATTAGAGTGACCCAAGCTATATTGCGAGTCTGAGACATGCACCCACATGAGCCATGAGAGGATATTAGTTTGGCGTTAGAGTGACCCAAGCTATATTGGGAGTCCTGGACCTGCACCTATATGAGCCATGAGAGGATATTAGTTTGGCATTAAGTGACCCAAGCTATATTGTGAGCCGTGGACCTGCAAGCACATGAGCCATGGAAGGATATTAGTTTGGCATTAAGTGACCCAAGCTATATTGCAAGTCTGAGGCCCACACCCACATGAGCCATGAGAGGATATTAGTTTGGCATTAGAGGGACCCAAGCTATATTGCAAGTCTGAGGCCCACACCCACATGAGCCATGAGAGAATATTAGTTTGGCATTAGAATGACCCTAGCTATATTGCGAGTCTGGGATGCGCATCCACATGAGCCATGAGAGGATATTAGTTTGGCGTTAGAATGACCCAAGCTATATTGCAAGTCTGAGGCCCGCACCCACATCAGCCATGAGAGGATATTAGTTTGGCATTAGAGGGACCCAAGCTATATTGCAAGTCTGAGGCCTGCACCCACATGAGCCATGAGAGGATATTAGTTTGGCATTAGAGGGACCCAAACTGTATTGCGAGTCTGAGACATGCACCCACATGAGCCATGAGAGGATATTAGTTTGGCATTAGAGTGACCTAAGCTATATTGCGAGTGTGAGACATGCCCCCACATGAGCCATGGGAGGATATTAGTTTGGCATTAGAGTGACCCAAGCTATGTTGCGAGTCTGAGACATGCACCCACATGAGCCATGGGAGGATATTAGTTTGGCATTAGAGTGACCCAAGCTATATTGCGAGTCCGAGACCTGCACCCACATGAGGCCATGAGAGGATATTAGTTTGGCATTAGAGTGACCCAAGCTATATTGCGAGTCTGAGACCCGCACCCACATGAGCCATGAGAGGATATTAGGCTAGCGGTTTTTTGTGGGATCGCTATTCGATTGCATGCGCTATTTACCACTCTTAAAACCTAAAAGGAAGCCGGCAGCAAGTAATATTCTTCCCTCAAGCTTCCCACAGAGCTTGTAGCAAGTAAATAGAACCGATCGTAATTCGGGAGGATATCTTGCGCTCACACCATACACTTGATCTAAGTTTTAAATTATTTCAAGTCCAACATCATTATTCATAAAGTCACTCCAAATGTTTCTTCAGTATGAATGTTTTTAAGTCTTTAAGAGAAAAACACAGCCGACACGTGTTTCGACCACCGGTCGTTCTCAAGTCTCGTGTACACTCCCTATATCTCTTAGATTTGAGATCTCAATGTCAAATGATCACATTTGATCTTATATTGAAAATTCAGAGAGCCATGGAAGGATATTAGTTTGGCATTAAGTGACCCAAGCTATATTGCAAGTCTGAGGCCCACACCCACATGAGCCATGAGAGGATATTAGTTTGGCATTAGAGGGACCCAAGCTATATTGCAAGTCTGAGGCCCGCACCCACATGAGCCATGAGAGGATATTAGTTTGGCATTAGAATGACCCTAGCTATATTGCGAGTCTGGGACGTGCATTCACATGAGCCATAGGAGGATATTAGTTTGGCATAAGGGTGACCCAAGCTATATTGCAAGTCTGAGGCCCGCACCCACATGAGCCATGGGAGGATATTAGTTTGGCGTTAGAATGACCCAAGCTATATTGCGAGTCTGGGACACGCATCCACATGAGCCATGGGAGGATATTAGTTTGCCATTAGAGTGACACAACCTATATTGCGAGTCTGAGACCCGCACCCACATGAGCCATGAGAGGATATTAGTTTGGCATTAAGTGACCCAAGCTATATTGCGTGTCTGAGACCCACACCCACATGAGCCATGAGAGGATATTAGTTTGGCATTAAGTGACCCAAGCTATATTGCGTGTCTGAGACCCACACCCACATGAGCCATGAGAGGATATTAGTTTGGCATTAGACTGACCCAAGCTAAATTGCGAGTCTGAGACCCGCATCCACATGAGCTATGAGAGGATATTAGTTTGGCATTAGAGTGACCTAAGCTATATTGCGAGTCTGAGACCCACACCCACATGAGGCCATGAGAGGATATTAGTTTGACATTAGAGGGACCCAAGCTATATTGCGAGTCTGAGACCTGCACCCACATCAGCCATGAGAGGATATTAGTTTGGCATTAGAGTGACCCAAGCTATATAGCGAGTCTGAGACTTGCACCCACATGAGCCATGGGAGGATATTAGTTTGGCATTAAGTGACCCAAGCTATATTGCGTGTCTGAGATCCACACCCACATGAGCCATGAGAGGATATTAGTTTGGCATTAGAGTGACCCAAGCTAAATTGCGAGTCTGAGACATGCACCCACTTGAGCCATGAGAGGATATTAGTTTGGCATTAGAGTGACCCAAGCTATATAGCGAGTCCGAGACCCGCACCCACATGAGGCCATGAGAGGATATTAGTTTGGCATTAGAGTGACCTAAGCTATATTGCGAGTCTGAGACCCACACCCACACAAGGCCATGAGAGGATATTAGTTTGGCGTTAGAGTGACCCAAGCTATATTGCGAGTCTGGGACCTGCACCCACATGAGTCATGGGAGGATATTAGTTTGGCATTAGAGTGACCCAAGCTATGTTGCGAGTCTGAGACCCGCACCCACATGAGCCATGAGAGGATATTAGTTTGGCATTAGAGTGCCCTAAGCTATGTTGCGAGTCTGAGACCCACACCAACATGAGGCCATGAGAGGATATTAGTTTGGCGTTAGAGTGACCCAAGCTATATTTCGAGTCTGGGACCTGCACCCACATGAGTCATGGGAGGATATTAGTTTGGCATTAGAGTGACCCAAGCTATATTGTGAGTCTGAGACCTGCATCCACATGAGCTATGAGAGTATATATGTTTGGTTGTAGAGTGACCCAAGCTATATTGTGAGTCCAGGACCTGCACCCACATGAGTCATGGGAGGATATTAGTTTGGTGGTAGAATGATCTAAGCTATATTGAGAGTCTGAGATCTGCACCCACATGAGCCATGAGAGGATATTAGTTTGGCATTAGAGTGACCCAAGCTATATTGTGAGTCCTGGACCTGCACCCACATGAGCCATGAGAGGATATTAGTTTGGCATTAAGTGACCCAAGCTATATTGCGAGTCTGAGACCCGCACCCACATGAGCCATGAGAGGATATTAGTTTGGCATTAGAGGGACCCAAGCTATATTGCGAGTCTGAGACCTGCACCCACATGAGGCCATTAGAGGATATTAGTTTGGCATTAGAGGGATCCAAGCTATATTGCGAGTCTGAGACCTGCACCCACATGAGGCCATGAGAGGATATTAGTTTGGCATTAGAGTGACCCAAGCTATATTGCGAGTCTGAGACCCGCACCCACATGAGCCATGAGAGGATATTAGTTTGGCATTAGAGTGACCCAAGCTATATTGCGAGTCTTAGACCCGCACCCACATGAGCCATGGGAGGATATTAGTTTGGCGTTAGAATGACCCAAGCTATATTGCGAGTCTTTGACGCGCATCCACATGAGCCATGGGAGGATATTAGTTTGGCGTTAGAATGACCCAAGCTATATTGCGAGTCTGAGACCCGCACCCACATGAGCCATGAGAGGATATTAGTTTGGCATTAGAGTGGCCCAAGCTATATTGCGAGTCTTAGACCCGCACCCACCTGAGCCATGGGAGGATATTAGTTTGGCGTTAGAGTGACCCAAGCTATATTGCGAGTCTGAGACCCGCACCCACATGAGCCATGAGAGGATATTAGTTTGGCATTAGAGTGACCCAAGCTATATTGCGAGTCTGAGACCTGCACCTACATGAGCCGTGAGAGGTTATTAGTTTGGCATTATGTGTCCCAAGCTATATTGCGAGTCTGAGACCCGCACCCACATGAGGCCAATGAGAGGATATTAGTTTGGCATTAGAGGGACCCAAGCTATATTGCGAGTCTGAGACCTGCACCTACATGAGCCATGAGAGGTTATTAGTTTGGCATTAGAGGGACCCAAGCTATATTGCGATTCTGAGATGTGCACCGACATGAGGCCATGAGAGGATATTAGTTTGGCATTAGAGGGACAAAAGCTATATTGCGAGTCTGAGACATGCACCCACATGAGGCCATGAGAGGATATTAGTTTGGCATTAGAGTGACCCAAGCTATATTGCGAGTCTGAGACCCGCACCCACATGAGCCATGAGAGGATATTAGTTTGGCATTAGAGTGACCCAAGCTATATTGCGAGTCTTAGGCCCGCACCCACATGAGCCGTGGGAGGATATTAGTTTGGCGTTAGAATGACCCAAGCTATATTGCGAGTCTTTGACGCACATCCACATGAGCCATGGGAGGATATTAGTTTGGCGTTAGAATGACCCAAGCTATATTGCGAGTCTGAGACCCGCACCCACATGAGCCATGAGAGGATATTAGTTTGGCATTAGAGTGGCCCAAGCTATATCGCGAGTCTTAGACCCGCACCCACATGAGCCATGGGAGGATATTAGTTTGGCGTTAGAGTGACCCAAGCTATATTGCGAGTCTGAGACCCGCACCCACATGAGCCATGAGAGGATATTAGTTTGGCATTAGAGTGACCGAAGCTATATTGTGAGTCCTGGACCTGCACCCACATGAGCCATGAGAGGATATTAGTTTGGCATTATGTGTCCCAAGCTATATTGCGAGTCTGAGACCCGCACCCACATGAGGCCAATGAGAGGATATTAGTTTGGCATTAGAGGGACCCAAGCTATATTGCGAATCTGGGACCCGCACCCACATGAGCCATGAGAGGTTATAAGTTTGGCATTAGAGGGACCCAAGCTATATTGCGATTCTGAGATGTGCACCGACATGAGGCCATGAGAGGATATTAGTTTGGAATTAGAGGGACAAAAGCTATATTGCGAGTCTGAGACCTGCACCTACATGAGCCATGAGAGGTTATTAGTTTGGCATTAGAGGGACCCAAGCTATATTGCGATTCTGAGATGTGCACCGACATGAGGCCATGAGAGGATATTAGTTTGGCATTAGAGGGACAAAAGCTATATTGCGAGTCTGGGACCCGCACCCACATGAGGCCATGAGAGGATATTAGTTTGGCATTAGAGTGACCCAAGCTATATTGCGAGTCTGAGACATGCACCCACATGAGCCATGGGAGGATATTAGTTTGGCATTAGAGTGAAAAAAGCTATATTGAGAGTTTGAGACCCACACCAACATGAGGCCATGAGAGGATATTAGTTTGGCGTTAGAGTGACCCAAGCTATATTGCGAGTCTGGGACCTGCACTCACATGAGTCATGGGAGGATATTAGTTTGGCATTAGAGTGACCAAAGCTATATTGTGAGTCTGAGACCCGCATCCACATGCGCTATGAGAGGATATTCGTTTGGCGTTAGAGTGACCCAAGCTATTTTGTGAGTCTGGGACCTGCACCCACATCAGTCATGGGAGGATATTAGTTTGGTGGTAGAATGATCTAAGCTATATTGCGAGTCTGAGATCTGCACCCACATGAACCATGAGAGGATATTAGTTTGGCATTAGAGTGACCCAAGCTATATTGTGAGTCCTGGATCTACACCCACATGAGCCATGAGAGGATATTAGTTTGGCATTAAGTGACACAAGCTATATTGCGAGTCTGATACCCGCACCCACATGAGCCATGGGAGGATATTAGTTTGGCATTAGGGTGACCCAAGCTATATTGCGAGTCTGAGACCCGCACACACATGAGCCATAAGAGGATATTAGTTTGGCATTAGAGTTACCCAAGCTACATTGCGAGTCTGGGACCTGCACCCACATGAGGCCATGGGAGGATATTAGTTTGGCATTAAGTGACCCAAGCTATATTGCGAGTCTGAGACATGCTCCCACATGAGCCATGAGAGGATATTAGTTTGGCATTAGAGTGACCCAATCTATGTAGCGAGTATGAGACCTGCACCCACATGAGCCATGGGAGGATATTAGTTTGGCATTAGAGTGACCCAAGCTATATTGCGAGTCTTAGACCCTCACCCACATGAGCCATGGGAGGATATTAGTTTGGCATTAGAGTGACCCAAGCTATATTGCGAGACTGGGACCTGCATCCAGATGAGCCATGAAAGGATATTAGTTTGCCATTAGAGTGACACAACCTATATTGCGAGTCTGAGACCCGCACCCACATGAGCCATGAGAGGATATTAGTTTGGCATTAGGGTGACCCAAGCTACATTGCGAGTCTTAGACCCGCACCCACATGAGCCATGGGAGGATATTAGCTTGGCGTTAGAATGACCCAAGCTATATTGCGAGTCTGGGACGCGCATCCACATGAGCCATGGGAGGATATTAGTTTGGCGTTAGAATGACCCAAGCTATATTGCGAGTCTGAGACCCGCAACCACATGAGCCATGAGAGGATATTAGTTTGGCATTAGAGTGACCCAAGCTATATTGCAAGTCTTAGACCCGCACCCACATGAGCCATGGGAGGATATTAGTTTGGCGTTAGAGTGACCCAAGCTATATTGCGAGTCTTTGACCTGCATCCAGATGAGCCATGAAAGGATATTAGTTTGCCATTAGAGTGACACAACCTATATTGCGAGTCTGAGACCCGCACCCACATGAGCCATGAGAGGATATTTGTTTGGCATTAGGGTGACCCAAGCTACATTGCGAGTCTTAGACCCGCACCCACATGAGCCATGGGAGGATATTTGTTTGGCGTTAGAATGACCCAAGCTATATTGCGAGTCTGGGACTCGCATCCACATGAGCCATGGGAGGATATTAGTTTGGCGTTAGAATGACCCAAGCTATATTGCGAGTCTGAGACCCGCACCCACATGAGCCATGAGAGGATATTAGTTTGGCATTAGAGTGACCCAAGCTATATTGCGAGTCTTATACCCGCACCCACATGAGCCATGGGAGGATATTAGTTTGGCGTTAGAGTGACCCAAGCTATATTGCGAGTCTGAGACCCGCACCCACATGAGCCATGAGAGGATATTAGTTTGGCATTAGAGTGACCGAAGCTATATTGTGAGTCCTGGACCTGCACCCACATGAGCCATGAGAGGATATTAGTTTGGCATTATGTGTCCCAAGCTATATTGCGAGTCTGAGATCTGCACCCACATGAGCCATGAGAGGATATTAGTTTGGCATTAGAGTGACCAAAGCTATATTGTGAGTCCTGGATCTACACCCACATGAGCCATGAGAGGATATTAGTTTGGCATTAAGTGACACAAGCTATATTGCGAGTCTGATACCGGCACCCACATGAGCCATGGGAGGATATTAGTTTGGCATTAGGGTGACCCAAGCTATATTGCGAGTCTGAGACCCGCACCCACATGAGCCATGAGAGGATATTAGTTTGGCAATAGAGTTACCCAAGCTATATTGCGAGTCTGGGACCTGCACCCACATGAGGCCATGGGAGGATATTAGTTTGGCATTAAGTGACCCAAGCTATATTGCGAG
This sequence comes from Ambystoma mexicanum, assembly GCF_040938575.1. Classification (NCBI taxonomy): domain Eukaryota; kingdom Metazoa; phylum Chordata; class Amphibia; order Caudata; family Ambystomatidae; genus Ambystoma; species Ambystoma mexicanum. Next base: position 1,169,522,255 of record NC_090941.1, on the reverse strand, counting down.
TCTGAGACCCGCACCCACATGAGCCATGAGAGGATATTAGTTTGGCATTAGAGTGACCCAAGCTATATTGTGAGTCCTGGACCTGCACCCACATGAGCCATGAGAGGATATTAGTTTGGCATTAGAGTGACCCAAGCTATATTGCGAGTCTGAGACCCGCACCCACATGAGGCCAATGAGAGGATATTAGTTTGGCATTAGAGGGACCCAAGCTAAATTGCGAGTCTGAGACCTGCATCCACATGAGCCATGAGAGGATATTAGTTTGGCATTAGAGGGACCCAAGCTATATTGCGATTCTGAGACGTGCACCGACATGAGGCCATGAGAGGATATTAGTTTGGCATTAGAGGGACAAAAGCTATATTGCGAGTCTGAGACATGCACCCACATGAGCCATGTGAGGATATTAGTTTGGCATTAGTGTGACCCAAACTATATTGCGAGTCCTGGACCTGCTCCCACATTACTCCATTAGAGGATATTAGTTTGGCGTTAGAGTGACACAAGCTATATTGCGAGTCTGGGACCCGCACCCACATGAGGCCATGAGAGGATATTAGTTTGGCATTAGAGTGACCCAAGCTATATTGTGAGTCTGAGACATGCACCCACATGAGTCATGGGAGGATATTAGTTTGGTGTTAGAATGACCTAAGCTATATTGCGAGTCTGAGATCTGCACCCACATGAGCCATGAGAGGATAATAGTTTGGCATTAGAGTGACCCAAACTATATTGTGAGTCCTGGACCTGCACCCACATGAGCCATGAGAGGATATTAGTTTGGCATTAAGTGACCCAAGCTATATTGCGAGTCTGGTACCCGCACCCACATGAGCCGTGGGAGGATATTAGTTTGTCATTAGGGTGACCCAAGCTATATTGCGAGTCTGAGACCCGCACCCACATGAGCCTTGAGAGGATATTAGTTTGGCAATAGAGTTTCCCAAGCTATATTGCGAGTCTGGGACCTGCACCCACATGAGTCATGGGAGGATATTAGTTTGGCATTAGAGTAAACCCAGCTATATTGCGAGTCAGGGACCCGCACCCACATGAGGCCATGGGAGGATATTAGTTTGGCATTAAGTGACACAAGCTATATTGCGAGTCTGAGACATGCACCCACATGAGCCATGAGAGGATATTAGTTTGGCATTAAGTGACCCAAGCTATATTGTGAGTCCTGGACCTGCACCCACATGAGCCATGAGAGGATATTAGTTTGGCATTATGTGTCCCAAGCTATATTGCGAGTCTGAGATCTGCACCCACATGAGCCATGAGAGGATATTAGTTTGGAATTAGAGTGACCAAAGCTATATTGTGAGACCTGGATCTACACCCACATGAGCCATGAGAGGATATTAGTTTGGCATTAAGTGACACAAGCTATATTGCGAGTCTGATACCGGCACCCACATGAGCCATGGGAGGATATTAGTTTGGCATTAGGGTGACCCAAGCTATATTGCGAGTCCGAGACCCGCACCCACATGAGCCATGAGAGGATATTAGTTTGGCAATAGAGTTACCCAAGCTATATTGCGAGTCTGGGACCTGCACCCACATGAGGCCATGGGAGGATATTAGTTTGGCATTAAGTGACCCAAGCTATATTGCGAGTCTGAGACCCGCACCCACATGAGCCATGAGAGGATATTAGTTTGGCATTAGAGTGACCCAAGCTATATTGTGAGTCCTGGACCTGCACCCACATGAGCCATGAGAGGATATTAGTTTGGCATTAGAGTGACCCAAGCTATATTGCGAGTCTGAGACCCGCACCCACATGAGGCCAATGAGAGGATATTAGTTTGGCATTAGAGGGACCCAAGCTAAATTGCGAGTCTGAGACCTGCATCCACATGAGCCATGAGAGGATATTAGTTTGGCATTAGAGGGACCCAAGCTATATTGCGATTCTGAGACGTGCACCGACATGAGGCCATGAGAGGATATTAGTTTGGCATTAGAGGGACAAAAGCTATATTGCGAGTCTGAGACATGCACCCACATGAGCCATGTGAGGATATTAGTTTGGCATTAGTGTGACCCAAACTATATTGCGAGTCCTGGACCTGCTCCCACATTAGGCCATTAGAGGATATTAGTTTGGCGTTAGAGTGACACAAGCTATATTGCGAGTCTGGGACCCGCACCCACATGAGGCCATGAGAGGATATTAGTTTGGCATTAGAGTGACCCAAGCTATATTGTGAGTCTGAGACATGCACCCACATGAGTCATGGGAGGATATTAGTTTGGTGTTAGAATGACCTAAGCTATATTGCGAGTCTGAGATCTGCACCCACATGAGCCATGAGAGGATAATAGTTTGGCATTAGAGTGACCCAAACTATATTGTGAGTCCTGGACCTGCACTCACATGAGCCATGAGAGGATATTAGTTTGGCATTAAGTGACCCAAGCTATATTGCGAGTCTGGTACCCGCTCCCACATGAGCCGTGGGAGGATATTAGTTTGTCATTAGGGTGACCCAAGCTATATTGCGAGTCTGAGACCCGCACCCACATGAGCCTTGAGAGGATATTAGTTTGGCAATAGAGTTTCCCAAGCTATATTGCGAGTCTGGGACCTGCACCCACATGAGTCATGGGAGGATATTAGTTTGGCATTAGAGTAAACCCAGCTATATTGCGAGTCAGGGACCCGCACCCACATGAGGCCATGGGAGGATATTAGTTTGGCATTAAGTGACACAAGCTATATTGCGAGTCTGAGACATGCACCCACATGAGCCATGAGAGGATATTAGTTTGGCATTAAGTGACCCAAGCTATATTGCGAGTCTGAGACCCGCACCCACATGAGCCATGAGAGGATATTAGTTTGGCATTAGAGTGACCCAAGCTATATTGTGAGTCCTGACCTGCACCCACATGAGCCATGAGAGGATATTAGTTTGGCGTTAGAGTGACCCAAGCTATATTGTGAGTCTGGGACCTGCACCCACATGAGTCATGGGAGGATATTAGTTTGGTGTTAGAATGACCTATGCTATATTGCGAGTCTGAGATCTGCACCCACATGAGCCATGAGAGGATATTAGTTTGGCATTAAGTGACCCAAGCTATATTGCGAGTATGATACCCGCACCCACATGAGCCATGGGAGGATATTAGTTTGGCATTAGGGTGACCCGAGCTATATTGCGAGTCTGAGACCTGCACCCACATGAGTCATGGGAGGATGTTAGTTTGGCATTAGAGTGACCCAAGCTATATTGCGAGACTGGGACCTGCATCCACACAAGGCCATGAGAGGATATCAGTTTGGCATTAGAGTGACCCAAGCTATATTGCGAGTCTGGGACCCACACCCACATGAGGCCATGGGAGGATATTAGTTTGGCATTAAGTGACCCAAGCTATATTGCGCGTCTGAGACATGCACCCACATGAGCCATGAGAGGATATTAGTTTGGCATTAGAGTGACCCAAGCTATATAGCGAGTCTGAGACCTGCACCCACATGAGCCATGGGAGGATATTAGTTTGGCATTAGAGTGACCTAAGCTATATTGCGAATCTTAGACCCGCACCCACATGAGCCATGGGAGGATATTAGTTTGGCGTTAGAATGACCCAAGCTATATTGCGAGTCTGGGACACGCATCCACATGAGCCATGGGAGGATATTAGTTTGCCATTAGAGTGACACAACCTATATTGCGAGTCTGAGACCCGCACCCACATGAGCCATGAGAGGATATTAGTTTGGCATTAAGTGACCCAAGCTATATTGCGTGTCTGAGACCCACACCCACATGAGCCATGAGAGGATATTAGTTTGGCATTAAGTGACCCAAGCTATATTGCGTGTCTGAGACCCACACCCACATGAGCCATGAGAGGATATTAGTTTGGCATTAGACTGACCCAAGCTAAATTGCGAGTCTGAGACCCGCATCCAGATGAGCTATGAGAGGATATTAGTTTGGCATTAGAGTGACCTAAGCTATATTGCGAGTCTGAGACCCACACCCACATGAGGCCATGAGAGGATATTAGTTTGACATTAGAGGGACCCAAGCTATATTGCGAGTCTGAGACCTGCCCCCACATCAGCCATGAGAGGATATTAGTTTGGCATTAGAGTGACCCAAGCTATATAGCGAGTCTGAGACCTGCACCCACATGAGCCATGGGAGGTTATTAGTTTGGCATTAAGTGACCCAAGCTATATTGCGTGTCTGAGACCCACACCCACATGAGCCATGAGAGGATATTAGTTTGGCATTAGAGTGACCCAAGCTAAATTGCGAGTCTGAGACCCGCATCCACATGAGCTATGAGAGGATGTTAGTTTGGCATTAGAGTGACCTAAGCTATATTGCGAGTATGAGACCCACACCCACATGAGGCCATGAGAGGATATTAGTTTGACATTAGAGGGACCCAAGCTATATTGCGAGTCTGAGACATGCACCCACATGAGCCATGAGAGGATATTAGTTTGGCATTAGAGTGACCCAAGCTATATAGCGAGTCCGAGACCCGCACCCACATGAGGCCATGAGAGGATATTAGTTTGGCATTAGAGTGACCCAAGCTATATTGCGAGTCTGGGACCTGCACCCACATGAGTCATGGGAGGATATTAGTTTGGCATTAGAGTGACCCAAGCTATGTTGCGAGTCTGAGACCCGCACCCACATGAGCCATGAGAGGATATTAGTTTGGCATTAGAGTGACCTAAGCTATGTTGCGAGTCTGAGACCCACACCAACATGAGGCCATGAGAGGATATTAGTTTGGCGTTAGAGTGACCCAAGCTATATTGCGAGTCTGGGACCTGCACCCACATGAGTCATGGGAGGATATTAGTTTGGCATTAGAGTGACCCAAGCTATATTGTGAGTCTGAGACCTGCATCCACATGAGCTATGAGAGGATATTAGTTTGGCGTTAGAGTGACCCAAGCTATATTGTGAGTCTGGGACCTGCACCCACATGAGTCATGGGAGGATATTAGTTTGGTGGTAGAATGATCTAAGCTATATTGAGAGTCGGAGATCTGCACCCACATGAGCCATGAGAGGATATTAGTTTGGCATTAGAGTGACCCAAGCTATATTGTGAGTCCTGGACCTGCACCCACATGAGCCATGAGTGGATATTAGTTTGGCATTAAGTGACCCAAGCTATATTGCGAGTCTGAGACCCGCACCCACATGAGCCATGAGAGGATATTAGTTTGGCATTAGAGGGACCCAAGCTATATTGAGAGTCTGAGACCTGCACCCACATGAGGCCATTAGAGGATATTAGTTTGGCATTAGAGGGATCCAAGCTATATTGCGAGTCTGAGACCTGCACCCACATGAGGCCATGAGAGGATATTAGTTTGGCATTAGAGTGACCCAAGCTATATTGCGAGTCTGAGACCCGCACCCACATGAGCCATGAGAGGATATTAGTTTGGCGTTAGAGTGACCCAAGCTATATTGCGAGTCTTAGACCCGCACCCACATGAGCCATGGGAGGATATTAGTTTGGCGTTAGAATGACCCAAGCTATATTGCGAGTCTTTGACGCGCATCAACATGAGCCATGGGAGGATATTAGTTTGGCGTTAGAATGACCCAAGCTATATTGCGAGTCTGAGACCCGCACCCACATGAGCCATGAGAGGATATTAGTTTGGCATTAGAGTGACCAAAGCTATATTGTGAGTCCTGGACCTGCACCCACATGAGCCATGAGAGGATATTAGTTTGGCATTATGTGCCCCAAGCTATATTGCGAGTCTGAGACCCGCACCCACATGAGGCCAATGAGAGGATATTAGTTTGGCATTAGAGGGACCCAAGCTATATTGCGAGTCTGAGACCTGCACCTACATGAGCCATGAGAGGTTATTAGTTTGGCATTAGAGGGACCCAAACTATATTGCGAGTCTGAGACCCGCACCCGCATGAGGCCATGAGAGGATATTAGTTTGGCATTAGAGTGACCCAAGCTATATTGCGAGTCTGAGACATGCACCCACATGAGCCATTGGAGGATATTAGTTTGGCATTAGAGTGAAAAAAGCTATATTGAGAGTTTGAGACCTGCACCCACATGAGCCATGAGAGGATATTAGTTTGGCATTATAGTGACCTAAGCTATGTTGCGAGTCTGAGACCCACACCAACATGAGGCCATGAGAGGATATTAGTTTGGCGTTAGAGTGACCCAAGCTATATTGCGAGTCTGGGACCTGCACCCACATGAGTCATGGGAGGATATTAGTTTGGCATTAGAGTGACCCAAGCTATATTGCGAGTCTGAGACCCGCATCCACATGAGCTATGAGAGGATATTAGTTTGGCGTAAGAGTGACCCAAGCTATATTGTGAGTCTGGGACCTGCACCCACATGAGTCATGGGAGGATATTAGTTTGGTGGTAGAATGATCTAAGCTATATTGCGAGTCTGAGATCTGCACCCACATGAGCCATGAGAGGATATTAGTTTGGCATTAGAGTGACCCAAGCTATATTGTGAGTCCTGGATCTACACCCACATGAGCCATGAGAGGATATTAGTTTGGCATTAAGTGACACAAGCTATATTGCGAGTCTGATACCCGCACCCACATGAGCCATGGGAGGATATTAGTTTGGCATTAGGGTGACCCAAGCTATATTGCGAGTCTGAGACCCGCACACACATGAGCCATAAGAGGATATTAGTTTGGCATTAGAGGGATCCAAGCTATATTGCGAGTCTGAGACCTGCACCCACATGAGCCATGAGAGGATATTAGTTTGGCATTAGAGTGACCCAAGCTATATTGTGAGTCCTGGACCTGCACCCACATGAGCCATGAGTGGATATTAGTTTGGCATTAAGTGACCCAAGCTATATTGCGAGTCTGAGACCCGCACCCACATGAGCCATGAGAGGATATTAGTTTGGCATTAGAGGGACCCAAGCTATATTGAGAGTCTGAGACCTGCACCCACATGAGGCCATTAGAGGATATTAGTTTGGCATTAGAGGGATCCAAGCTATATTGCGAGTCTGAGACCTGCACCCACATGAGGCCATGAGAGGATATTAGTTTGGCATTAGAGTGACCCAAGCTATATTGCGAGTCTGAGACCCGCACCCACATGAGCCATGAGAGGATATTAGTTTGGCGTTAGAGTGACCCAAGCTATATTGCGAGTCTTAGACCCGCACCCACATGAGCCATGGGAGGATATTAGTTTGGCGTTAGAATGACCCAAGCTATATTGCGAGTCTTTGACGCGCATCAACATGAGCCATGGGAGGATATTAGTTTGGCGTTAGAATGACCCAAGCTATATTGCGAGTCTGAGACCCGCACCCACATGAGCCATGAGAGGATATTAGTTTGGCATTAGAGTGACCAAAGCTATATTGTGAGTCCTGGACCTGCACCCACATGAGCCATGAGAGGATATTAGTTTGGCATTATGTGCCCCAAGCTATATTGCGAGTCTGAGACCCGCACCCACATGAGGCCAATGAGAGGATATTAGTTTGGCATTAGAGGGACCCAAGCTATATTGCGAGTCTGAGACCTGCACCTACATGAGCCATGAGAGGTTATTAGTTTGGCATTAGAGGGACCCAAACTATATTGCGAGTCTGAGACCCGCACCCGCATGAGGCCATGAGAGGATATTAGTTTGGCATTAGAGTGACCCAAGCTATATTGCGAGTCTGAGACATGCACCCACATGAGCCATTGGAGGATATTAGTTTGGCATTAGAGTGAAAAAAGCTATATTGAGAGTTTGAGACCTGCACCCACATGAGCCATGAGAGGATATTAGTTTGGCATTATAGTGACCTAAGCTATGTTGCGAGTCTGAGACCCACACCAACATGAGGCCATGAGAGGATATTAGTTTGGCGTTAGAGTGACCCAAGCTATATTGCGAGTCTGGGACCTGCACCCACATGAGTCATGGGAGGATATTAGTTTGGCATTAGAGTGACCCAAGCTATATTGCGAGTCTGTGACCCGCATCCACATGAGCTATGAGAGGATATTAGTTTGGCGTTAGAGTGACCCAAGCTATATTGTGAGTCTGGGACCTGCACCCACATGAGTCATGGGAGGATATTAGTTTGGTGGTAGAATGATCTAAGCTATATTGCGAGTCTGAGATCTGCACCCACATGAGCCATGAGAGGATATTAGTTTGGCATTAGAGTGACCCAAGCTATATTGTGAGTCCTGGATCTACACCCACATGAGCCATGAGAGGATATTAGTTTGGCATTAAGTGACACAAGCTATATTGCGAGTCTGATACCCGCACCCACATGAGCCATGGGAGGATATTAGTTTGGCATTAGGGTGACCCAAGCTATATTGCGAATCTGAGACCCGCACCCACATGAGCCATTAGAGGATATTAGTTTGGCATTAGAGTTACCCAAGCTATATTGCGAGTCTGGGACCTGCACCCACATGAGGCCATGGGAGGATATTAGTTTGGCATTAAGTGACCCAAGCTATATTGCGAGTCTGAGACATGCTCCCACAGGAGCCATGAGAGGATATTAGTTTGGCATTAGAGTGACCCAATCTATATAGCGAGTATGAGACCTGCACCCACATGAGCCATGGGAGGATATTAGTTTGACATTAGGGTGACCCAAACTATATTGCGAGTCTTAGACCCGCACCCACATGAGCCATGGGAGGATATTAGTTTGGCATTAGAGTGACCCAAGCTATATTGCGAGACTGGGACCTGCATCCACACGAGGCCATGAGAGGATATCAGTTTGGCATTAGAGTGACTCAAGCTATATTGCGAGTCTGGAACCCGCATCCACATGAGCCATGAGAGGATATTAATTTGGCATTAAAGTGACCCAAGCTATATTACGAGTCTGGGACCCGCATCCAGATGAGCCATGAAAGGATATTAGTTTGCCATTAGAGTGACACAACCTATATTGCGAGTCTGAGACCTGCACCCACATGAGCCATGAGAGGATATTAGTTTGGCATTAGGGTGACCCAAGCTACATTGCGAGTCTTAGACCCGCACCCACATGAGCCATGGGAGGATATTAGCTTGGCGTTAGAATGACCCAAGCTATATTGCGAGTCTGGGACACGCATCCACATGAGCCATGGGAGGATATTAGTTTGGCGTTAGAATGACCCAAGCTATATTGCGAGTCTGAGACCCGCAACCACATGAGCCATGGGAGGATATTAGTTTGGCGTTAGAGTGACCCAAGCTATATTGCGAGTCTTAGACCCGCACCCACATGAGCCATGGGAGGATATTAGTTTGGCGTTAGAGTGACCCAAGCTATATTGCGAGTCTTTGACCTGCATCCAGATGAGCCATGGAAGGATATTAGTTTGCCATTAGAGTGACACAACCTATATTGCGAGTCTGAGACCCGCACCCACATGAGCCATGAGAGGATATTAGTTTGGCATTAGGGTGACCCAAGCTACATTGCGAGTCTTGGACCCGCACCCACATGAGCCATGGGAGGATATTAGTTTGGCGTTAGAATGACCCAAGCTATATTGCGAGTCTGAGACCCGCACCCACATGAGCCATGGGAGGATATTAGTTTGGCGTTAGAGTGACCCAAGCTATATTGCGAGTCTGAGACCCGCACCCACATGAGCCATGACAGGATATTAGTTTGGCATAAGAGTGACCGAAGCTATATTGTGAGTCCTGGACCTGCACCCACATGAGCCATGAGAGGATATTAGTTTGGCATTATGTGTCCCAAGCTATATTGCGAGTCTGAGATCTGCACCCACTTGAGCCATGAGAGGATATTAGTTTGGCATTAGAGTGACCCAAGCTATATTGTGAGTCCTGGATCTACACCCACATGAGCCATGAGAGGATATTAGTTTGGCATTAAGTGACACAAGCTATATTGCGAGTCTGATACCCGCACCCACATGAGCCATGAGAGGATATTAGTTTGGCATTAGAGTTACCCAAGCTATATTGCGAGTCTGGGACCTGCACCCACATGAGGCCATGGGAGGTTATTAGTTTGGCATTAAGTGACCCAAGCTATATTGCGAGTCTGAGACATGCTCCCCCATGAGCCATGAGAGGATATTAGTTTGGCATTAGAGTGACCCAATCTATATAGCGAGTATGAGAACTGCACCCACATGAGCCATGGGAGGATATTAGTTTGGCATTAGAGCGACGCAAGCTATACTGCGAGTCTTAGACCCGCACCCACATGAGCCATGGGAGGATATTAGTTTGGCATTAGAGTGACCCAAGCTATATTGCGAGACTGGGACCTGCATCCACACGAGGCCATGAGAGGATATCAGTTTGGCATTAGAGTGACTCAAGCTATATTGCGAGTCTGGAACCCGCATCCACATGAGCCATGAGAGGATATTAATTTGGCATTAAAGTGACCCAAGCTATATTACGAGTATGAGACCTGCACCCACATGAGCCATGGGAGGATATTAGTTTGGCATTAGAGTGACCCAAGCTATATTGCGAGTCTTAGACCCGCACCCACATGAGCCATGAGAGGATATTAGTTTGGCATTAGGGTGACCCAAGCTACATTGCGAGTCTTAGACCCGCACCCACATGAGCCATGGGAGGATATTAGCTTGGCGTTAGAATGACCCAAGCTATATTGCGAGTCTGGGACGCGCATCCACATGAGCCATGGGAGGATATTAGTTTGGCGTTAGAATGACCCAAGCTATATTGCGAGTCTGAGACCCGCAACCACATGAGCCATGAGAGGATATTAGTTTGGCATTAGAGTGACCCAAGCTGTATTGCGAGTCTTAGACCCGCACCCACATGAGCCATGGGAGGATATTAGTTTGGCGTTAGAGTGACCCAAGCTATATTGCGAGTCTTTGACCTGCATCCAGATGAGCCATGAAAGGAATTTAGTTTGCCATTAGAGTGACACAACCTATATTGCGAGTCTGAGACCCGCACCCACATGAGCCATGAGAGGATATTAATTTGGCATTAGGGTGACCCAAGCTACATTGCGAGTCTTAGACCCGCACCCACATGAGCCATGGGAGGATATTTGTTTGGCGTTAGAATGACCCAAGCTATATTGCGAGTCTGGGACGCGCATCCACATGAGCCATGGGAGGATAGTAGTTTGGCGTTAGAATGACCCAAGCTATATTGCGAGTCTGAGACCCGCACCCACATGAGCCATGAGAGGATATTAGTTTGGCATTAGAGTGACCCAAGCTATATTGCGAGTCTTATACCCGCACCCACATGAGCCATGGGAGGATATTAGTTTGGCGTTAGAGTGACCCAAGCTATATTGCGAGTCTGAGACCCGCAACCACATGAGCCATGAGAGGATATTAGTTTGGCATTAGAGTGACCGAAGCTATATTGTGAGTCCTGGACCTGCACCCACATGAGCCATGAGAGGATATTAGTTTGGCATTAGAGGGACCCAAGCTATTTTGCGAGTCTGAGACCTGCACCCACATGAGCCATGAGAGGATATTAGTTTGGCATTAGAGGGACCCAAGCTATATTGCGATTCTGAGACGTGCACCGACATGAGGCCATGAGAGGATATTAGTTTGGCATTAGAGGGACAAAAGCTATATTGCGAGTCTAAGACATGCACCCACATGAGCCATGTGAGGATATTAGTTTGGCATTAGAGTGACCCAAACTATATTGCGAGCCCTGGACCTGCTCCCACATGAGGCCATTAGAGGATATTAGTTTGGCGTTAGAGTGACACAAGCTATATTGCGAGTCTGGGACCCGCACCCACATGAGGCCATGAGAGGATATTAGTTTGGCATTAGAGTGACCCAAGCTATATTGCGAGTCTGAGAAATGCACCCACATGAGCCATGGGAGGATATTAGTTTGGCGTTAGAATGACCCAAGCTATATTGCGAGTCTGGGACACGCATCCACATGAGCCAATGGAGGATATTAGTTTGCCAGTAGAGTGACACAACCTATATTGCGAGTCTGAGACCCGCACCCACATGAGCCATGAGAGGATATTAGTTTGGCATTAGAGTGACCCAAGCTATATTGTGAGTCCTGGACCTGCACCCACATGAGCCATGGGAGGATATTAGTTTGGAATTAGAGTAACCCAAGCTATATTGCGAGTCTGAGACCTGCACCCACATGAGCCATGAGAGGATATTAGTTTGGCATTATGTGTCCCAAGCTATATTGCGAGTCTGAGACCCGCACCCACATGAGGCCAATGAGAGGATATTAGTTTGGCATTAGAGGGACCCAAGCTAAATTGCGAGTCTGAGACCGCATCCACATGAGCCATGAGAGGATATTAGTTTGGCATTAGAGGGACCCAAGCTATATTGCGATTCTGAGATGTGCACCGACATGAGGCCATGAGAGGATATTAGTTTGGCATTAGAGGGACAAAAGCTATATTGCGAGTCTGAGACATGCACCCACATGAGCCATGTGAGGATATTAGTTTGGCATTAGTGTGACCCAAACTATATTGCGAGTCCTGGACCTGCTCCCACATGAGGCCATTAGAGGATATTAGTTTGGCGTTAGAGTGACACAAGCTATATTGCGAATCTGGGACCCGCACCCACATGAGGCCATGAGAGGATATTAGTTTGGCATTAGAGTGACCCAAGCTATATTGCGAGTCTGACACATGCACCCACATGAGTCATGGGAGGATATTAGTTTGGTGTTAGAATGACCTAAGCTATATTGCGAGTCTGGGACGCGCATCCACATGAGCCATGGGAGGATATTAGTTTGGCGTTAGAATGACCCAAGCTATATTGCGAGTCTGAGACCCGCACCCACATGAGCCATGAGAGGATATTAGTTTGGCGTTAGAATGACCCAAGCTATATTGCGATTCTGAGACCCGCACCCACATGAGCCATGAGAGGATATTAGTTTGGCATTAGAGTGACCCAAGCTATATTGCGAGTCTTATACCCGCACCCACATGAGCCATGAGAGGATATTAGTTTGGCATTAGAGTGACCGAAGCTATATTGTGAGTCCTGGACCTGCACCCACATGAGCCATGAGAGGATATTAGTTTGGCATTAGAGGGACCCAAGCTATTTTGCGAGTCTGAGACCTGCACCCACATGAGCCATGAGAGGATATTAGTTTGGCATTAGAGGGACCCAAGCTATATTGCGATTCTGAGACGTGCACCGACATGAGGCCATGAGAGGATATTAGTTTGGCATTAGAGGGACAAAAGCTATATTGCGAGTCTAAGACATGCACCCACATGAGCCATGTGAGGATATTAGTTTGGCATTAGAGTGACCCAAACTATATTGCGAGCCCTGGACCTGCTCCCACATGAGGCCATTAGAGGATATTAGTTTGGCGTTAGAGTGACACAAGCTATATTGCGAGTCTGGGACCCGCACCCACATGAGGCCATGAGAGGATATTAGTTTGGCATTAGAGTGACCCAAGCTATATTGCGAGTCTGAGACATGCACCCACATGAGCCATGGGAGGATATTAGTTTGGCGTTAGAATGACCCAAGCTATATTGCGAGTCTGGGACACGCATCCACATGAGCCATGGGAGGATATTAGTTTGCCAGTAGAGTGACACAACCTATATTGCGAGTCTGAGACCCGCACCCACATGAGCCATGAGAGGATATTAGTTTGGCATTAGAGTGACCCAAGCTATATTGCGAGTCTGAGACCCGCACCCACATGAGGCCAATGAGAGGATATTAGTTTGGCATTAGAGGGACCCAAGCTAAATTGCGAGTCTGAGACCGCATCCACATGAGCCATGAGAGGATATTAGTTTGGCATTAGAGGGACCCAAGCTATATTGCGATTCTGAGATGTGCACCGACATGAGGCCATGAGAGGATATTAGTTTGGCATTAGAGGGACAAAAGCTATATTGCGAGTCTGAGACATGCACCCACATGAGCCATGTGAGGATATTAGTTTGGCATTAGTGTGACCCAAACTATATTGCGAGTCCTGGACCTGCTCCCACATGAGGCCATTAGAGGATATTAGTTTGGCGTTAGAGTGACACAAGCTATATTGCGAATCTGGGACCCGCACCCACATGAGGCCATGAGAGGATATTAGTTTGGCATTAGAGTGACCCAAGCTATATTGCGAGTCTGACACATGCACCCACATGAGTCATGGGAGGATATTAGTTTGGTGTTAGAATGACCTAAGCTATATTGCGAGTCTGAGATCTGCACCCACATGAGCCATGAGAGGATAATAGTTTGGCATTAGAGTGACCCAAACTATATTGTGAGTCCTGGACCTGCACCCACATGAGCCATGAGAGGATATTAGTTTGGCATTAAGTGACCCAAGCTATATTGCGAGTCTGATACCCGCACCCACATGAGCCGTGGGAGGATATTAGTTTGTCATTAGGGTGACCCAAGCTATATTGCGAGTCTGAGACCCGCACCCACATGAGCCTTGAGAGGATATTAGTTTGGCAATAGAGTTTCCCAAGCTATATTGCGAGTCTGGGACCTGCACCCACATGAGTCATGGGAGGATATTAGTTTGGCATTAGAGTAAACCCAGCTATATTGCGAGTCAGGGACCCGCACCCACATGAGGCCATGGGAGGATATTAGTTTGGCATTAAGTGACACAAGCTATATTGCGAGTCTGAGACATGCACCCACATGAGCCATGAGAGGATATTAGTTTGGCATAAAGTGACCCAAGCTATATTGCGAGTCTGAGACCCGCACCCACATGAGCCATGAGAGGATATTAGTTTGGCATTAGAGTGACCTAAGCTATATTGTGAGTCCTGACCTGCACCCACATGAGCCATGAGAGGATATTAGTTTGGCGTTAGAGTGACCCAAGCTATATTGTGAGTCTGGGACCTGCACCCACATGAGTCATGGGAGGATATTAGTTTGGTGTTAGAATGACCTATGCTATATTGCGAGTCTGAGATCTGCACCCACATGAGCCATGAGAGGATATTAGTTTGGCATTAAGTGACCCAAGCTATATTGCGAGTATGATTCCCGCACCCACATGAGCCATGGGAGGATATTAGTTTGGCATTAGGGTGACCCGAGCTATATTGCGAGTCTGAGACCTGCACCCACATGAGTCATGGGAGGATGTTAGTTTGGCATTAGAGTGACCCAAGCTATATTGCGAGACTGGGACCTGCATCCACACAAGGCCATGAGAGGATATCAGTTTGGCATTAGAGTGACCCAAGCTATATTGCGAGTCTGGGACCCACACCCACATGAGGCCATGGGAGGATATTAGTTTGGCATTAAGTGACCCAAGCTATATTGCGAGTCTGAGACATGCACCCACATTAGCCATGAGAGGATATTAGTTTGGCATTAGAGTGACCCAAGCTATATAGCGAGTCTGAGACCTGCACCCACATGAGCCATGGGAGGATATTAGTTTGGCATTAGAGTGACCTAAGCTATATTGCGAGTCTTAGACCCGCACCCACATGAGCCATGGGAGGATATTAGTTTGGCGTTAGAATGACCCAAGCTATATTGCGAGTCTGGGACACACATCCACATGAGCCATGGGAGGATATTACTTTGCCATTAGAGTGACACAACCTATATTGCGAGTCTGAGACCCGCACCCACATGAGCCATGAGAGGATATTAGTTTGGCATTAAGTGACCCAGGCTATATTGCGTGTCTGAGATCCACACCCACATGAGCCATGAGAGGATATTAGTTTGGCATTAAGTGACCCAAGCTATATTGCGTGTCTGAGACCCACACCCACATGAGCCATGAGAGGATATTAGTTTGGCATTAGACTGACCCAAGCTAAATTGCGAGTCTGAGACCCGCATCCACATGAGCTATGAGAGGATATTAGTTTGGCATTAGAGTGACCTAAGCTATATTGCGAGTCTGAGACCCACACCCACATGAGGTCATGAGAGGATATTAGTTTGACATTAGAGGGACCCAAGCTATATTGCGAGTCTGAGACCTGCACCCACATCAGCCATGAGAGGATATTAGTTTGGCATTAGAGTGACCCAAGCTATATAGCGAGTCTGAGACCTGCACCCACATGAGCCATGGGAGGATATTAGTTTGGCATTAAGTGACCCAAGCTATATTGCGTGTCTGAGACCCACACCCACATGAGCCATGAGAGGATATTAGTTTGGCATTAGAGTGACCCAAGCTAAATTGCGAGTCTGAGACCCGCATCCACATGAGCTATGAGAGGATATTAGTTTGGCATTAGAGTGACCCAAGCTATATTGCGAGTCTGAGACCCACACCCACATGAGGCCATGAGAGGATATTAATTTGACATTAGAGGGACCCAAGCTATATTGCGAGTCTGAGACATGCACCCACATGAGCCATGAGAGGATATTAGTTTGGCATTAGAGTGACCCAAGCTATATAGCGAGTCCGAGACCCGCACCCACATGAGGCCATGAGAGGATATTAGTTTGGCATTAGAGTGACCTAAGCTATATTGCGAGTCTGAGACCCACACCCACATGAGGCCATGAGAGGATATTAGTTTGGCGTTAGAGTGACCCAAGCTATATTGCGAGTCTGGGACCTGCACCCACATGAGTCATGGGAGGATATTAGTTTGGCATTAGAGTGACCCAAGCTATGTCGCGTGTCTGCGACCCGCACCCACATGAGCCATGAGAGGATATTAGTTTGGCATTAGAGTGACCCAAGCTATATAGCGAGTCTGAGACCTGCACCCACATGAGCCATGGGAGGATATTAGTTTGGCATTAGAGTGACCTAAGCTATATTGCGAGTCTTAGACCCGCACCCACATGAGCCATGGGAGGATATTAGTTTGGCGTTAGAATGACCCAAGCTATATTGCGAGTCTGGGACACACATCCACATGAGCCATGGGAGGATATTACTTTGCCATTAGAGTGACACAACCTATATTGCGAGTCTGAGACCCGCACCCACATGAGCCATGAGAGGATATTAGTTTGGCATTAAGTGACCCAGGCTATATTGCGTGTCTGAGATCCACACCCACATGAGCCATGAGAGGATATTAGTTTGGCATTAAGTGACCCAAGCTATATTGCGTGTCTGAGACATGCACCCACATTAGCCATGAGAGGATATTAGTTTGGCATTAGAGTGACCCAAGCTATATAGCGAGTCTGAGACCTGCACCCACATGAGCCATGGGAGGATATTAGTTTGGCATTAGAGTGACCTAAGCTATATTGCGAGTCTTAGACCCGCACCCACATGAGCCATGGGAGGATATTAGTTTGGCGTTAGAATGACCCAAGCTATATTGCGAGTCTGGGACACACATCCACATGAGCCATGGGAGGATATTACTTTGCCATTAGAGTGACACAACCTATATTGCGAGTCTGAGACCCGCACCCACATGAGCCATGAGAGGATATTAGTTTGGCATTAAGTGACCCAGGCTATATTGCGTGTCTGAGATCCACACCCACATGAGCCATGAGAGGATATTAGTTTGGCATTAAGTGACCCAAGCTATATTGCGTGTCTGAGACCCACACCCACATGAGCCATGAGAGGATATTAGTTTGACATTAGAGGGACCCAAGCTATATTGCGAGTCTGAGACCTGCACCCACATCAGCCATGAGAGGATATTAGTTTGGCATTAGAGTGACCCAAGCTATATAGCGAGTCTGAGACCTGCACCCACATGAGCCATGGGAGGATATTAGTTTGGCATTAAGTGACCCAAGCTATATTGCGTGTCTGAGACCCACACCCACATGAGCCATGAGAGGATATTAGTTTGGCATTAGAGTGACCCAAGCTAAATTGCGAGTCTGAGACCCGCATCCACATGAGCTATGAGAGGATATTAGTTTGGCATTAGAGTGACCCAAGCTATATTGCGAGTCTGAGACCCACACCCACATGAGGCCATGAGAGGATATTAATTTGACATTAGAGGGACCCAAGCTATATTGCGAGTCTGAGACATGCACCCACATGAGCCATGAGAGGATATTAGTTTGGCATTAGAGTGACCCAAGCTATATAGCGAGTCCGAGACCCGCACCCACATGAGGCCATGAGAGGATATTAGTTTGGCATTAGAGTGACCTAAGCTATATTGCGAGTCTGAGACCCACACCCACATGAGGCCATGAGAGGATATTAGTTTGGCGTTAGAGTGACCCAAGCTATATTGCGAGTCTGGGACCTGCACCCACATGAGTCATGGGAGGATATTAGTTTGGCATTAGAGTGACCCAAGCTATGTCGCGTGTCTGCGACCCGCACCCACATGAGCCATGAGAGGATATTAGTTTGGCATTAGAGTGACCTAAGCTATGTTGCGAGTCTGAGACCCACACCAACATGAGGTCATGAGAGTATATTAGTTTGGCGTTAGAGTGACCCAAACTATATTGCGAGTCTGGGACCTGCACCCACATGAGTCATGGGAGGATATTAGTTTGGCATTAGAGTGACCCAAGCTATATTGTGAGTCTGAGACCTGCATCCACAAGACCTATGAGAGGATATTAGTTTGGCGTTAGAGTGACCCAAGCTATATTGTGAGTCTGGGACCTGCACCCACATGAGTCATGGGAGGATATTAGTTTGGTGGTAGAATGATCTAAGCTATATTGAGAGTCTGAGATCTGCACCCACATGAGCCATGAGAGGATATTAGTTTGGCATTAGAGTGACCCAAGCTATATTGTGAGTCCTGGACCTGCACCCACATGAGCCATGAGAGGATATTAGTTTGGCATTAAGTGACCCAAGCTATATTGCGAGTCTGAGACCCGCACCCACATGAGCCATGAGAGGATATTAGTTTGGCATTAAAGGGATCCAAGCTATATTGCGAGTCTGAGACCTGCACCCACATGAGGCCATTAGAGGATATTAGTTTGGCATTAGAGGGATCCAAGTTATATTGCGAGTCTGAGACCTGCACCCACATGAGGCCATGAGAGGATATTAGTTTGGCATTAGAGGGACCCAAGCTATATTGCGAGTCTGAGACCCGCACCCACATGAGCCATGAGAGGATATTAGTTTGGCATTAGAGTGACCCAAGCTATATTGCGAGTCTTAGACCCGCACCCACATGAGCAATGGGAGGATATTAGTTTGGCGTTAGAATGACCCAAGCTATATTGCGAGTCTTTGACGTGCATCCACATGAGCCATGGGAGGATATTAGTTTGGCGTTAAAATGACCCAAGCTATATTGCGAGTCTGAGACCCGCACCCACATGAGCCATGAGAGGATATTAGTTTGGCATTAGAGTGGCCCAAGCTATATTGCGAGTCTTAGACCCGCACCCACATGAGCCATGGGAGGATATTAGTTTGGCGTTAGAGTGACCCAAGCTATATTGCGAGTCTGAGACCCGCACCCACATGAGGTCAATGAGAGGATATTAGTTTGGCATTAGAGGGACCCAAGCTATATTGCGAGTCTGAGACCTGCACCTACATGAGCCATGAGAGGTTATTAGTTTGGCATTAGAGGGACCCAAGCTATATTGCGAGTCTGAGACATGCACCCACATGCGCCATGTGAGGATATTAGTTTGGCATTAGAGTGAAAAAAGCTAAATTGAGAGTTTGAGACCTGCACCCAGATGAGCCATGGGAGGATATTAGTTTGGAATTAGAGTAACCCAAGCTATATTGCGAGTCTGAGACCTGCACCCACATGAGCCATGAGAGGATATTAGTTTGGCATTATGTGTCCCAAGCTATATTGAGAGTCTGAGACCCGCACCCACATGAGGCCAATGAGAGGATATTAGTTTGGCATTAGAGGGACCCAAGCTAAATTGCGAGTCTGAGACCGCATCCACATGAGCCATGAGAGGATATTAGTTTGGCATTAGAGGGACCCAAGCTATATTGCGATTCTGAGATGTGCACCGACATGAGGCCATGAGAGGATATTAGTTTGGCATTAGAGGGACAAAAGCTATATTGCGAGTCTGAGACATGCACCCACATGAGCCATGTGAGGATATTAGTTTGGCATTAGTGTGACACAAGCTATATTGCGAATCTGGGACCCGCTCCCACATGAGGCCATGAGAGGATATTAGTTTGGCATTAGAGTGACCCAAGCTATATTGCGAGTCTGACACATGCACCCACATGAGTCATGGGAGGATATTAGTTTGGTGTTAGAATGACCTAAGCTATATTGCGAGTCTGAGATCTGCACCCACATGAGCCATGAGAGGATAATAGTTTGGCATTAGAGTGACCCAAACTATATTGTGAGTCCTGGACCTGCACCCACATGAGCCATGAGAGGATATTAGTTTGGCATTAAGTGACCCAAGCTATATTGCGAGTCTGATACCCGCACCCACATGAGCCGTGGGAGGATATTAGTTTGTCATTAGGGTGACCCAAGCTATATTGCGAGTCTGAGACCCGCACCCACATGAGCCTTGAGAGGATATTAGTTTGGCAATAGAGTTTCCCAAGCTATATTGCGAGTCTGGGACCTGCACCCACATGAGTCATGGGAGGATATTAGTTTGGCATTAGAGTAAACCCAGCTATATTGCGAGTCAGGGACCCGCACCCACATGAGGCCATGGGAGGATATTAGTTTGGCATTAAGTGACACAAGCTATATTGCGAGTCTGAGACATGCACCCACATGAGCCATGAGAGGATATTAGTTTGGCATAAAGTGACCCAAGCTATATTGCGAGTCTGAGACCCGCACCCACATGAGCCATGAGAGGATATTAGTTTGGCATTAGAGTGACCTAAGCTATATTGTGAGTCCTGACCTGCACCCACATGAGCCATGAGAGGATATTAGTTTGGCGTTAGAGTGACCCAAGCTATATTGTGAGTCTGGGACCTGCACCCACATGAGTCATGGGAGGATATTAGTTTGGTGTTAGAATGACCTATGCTATATTGCGAGTCTGAGATCTGCACCCACATGAGCCATGAGAGGATATTAGTTTGGCATTAAGTGACCCAAGCTATATTGCGAGTATGATACCCGCACCCACATGAGCCATGGGAGGATATTAGTTTGGCATTAGGGTGACCCGAGCTATATTGCGAGTCTGAGACCTGCACCCACATGAGTCATGGGAGGATGTTAGTTTGGCATTAGAGTGACCCAAGCTATATTGCGAGACTGGGACCTGCATCCACACAAGGCCATGAGAGGATATCAGTTTGGCATTAGAGTGACCCAAGCTATATTGCGAGTCTGGGACCCACACCCACATGAGGCCATGGGAGGATATTAGTTTGGCATTAAGTGACCAAAGCTATATTGCGAGTCTGAGACATGCACCCACATGAGCCATGAGAGGATATTAGTTTGGCATTAGAGTGACCCAAGCTATATAGCGAGTCTGAGACCTGCACCCACATGAGCCATGGGAGGATATTAGTTTGGCATTAGAGTGACCTAAGCTATATTGTGAGTCTTAGACCCGCACCCACATGAGCCATGGGAGGATATTAGTTTGGCGTTAGAATGACCCAAGCTATATTGCGAGTCTGGGACACACATCCACATGAGCCATGGGAGGATATTACTTTGCCATTAGAGTGACACAACCTATATTGCGAGTCTGAGACCCGCACCCACATGAGCCATGAGAGGATATTAGTTTGGCATTAAGTGACCCAAGCTATATTACGTGTCTGAGATCCACACCCACATGAGCCATGAGAGGATATTAGTTTGGCATTAAGTGACCCAAGCTATATTGCGTGTCTGAGACCCACACCCACATGAGCCATGAGAGGATATTAGTTTGGCATTAGACTGACCCAAGCTAAATTGCGAGTCTGAGACCCGCATCCACATGAGCTATGAGAGGATATTAGTTTGGCATTAGAGTGACCTAAGCTATATTGCAAGTCTGAGACCCACACCCACATGAGGCCATGAGAGGATATTAGTTTGACATTAGAGGGACCCAAGCTATATTGCGAGTCTGAGACCTGCACCCACATCAGCCATGAGAGGATATTAGTTTGGCATTAGAGTGACCCAAGCTATATAGCGAGTCTGAGACCTGCACCCACATGAGCCATGGGAGGATATTAGTTTGGCATTAAGTGACCCAAGCTATATTGCGTGTCTGAGACCCACACCCACATGAGCCATGAGAGGATATTAGTTTGGCATTAGAGTGACCCAAGCTAAATTGCGAGTCTGAGACCCGCATCCACATGAGCTATGAGAGGATATTAGTTTGGCATTAGAGTGACCCAAGCTATATTGCGAGTCTGAGACCCACACCCACATGAGGCCATGAGAGGATATTAATTTGACATTAGAGGGACCCAAGCTATATTGCGAGTCTGAGACATGCACCCACATGAGCCATGAGAGGATATTAGTTTGGCATTAGAGTGACCCAAGCTATATAGCGAGTCCGAGACCCGCACCCACATGAGGCCATGAGAGGATATTAGTTTGGCATTAGAGTGACCTAAGCTATATTGCGAGTCTGAGACCCACACCCACATGAGGCCATGAGAGGATATTAGTTTGGCGTTAGAGTGACCCAAGCTATATTGCGAGTCTGGGACCTGCACCCACATGAGTCATGGGAGGATATTAGTTTGGCATTAGAGTGACCCAAGCTATGTCGCGAGTCTGCGACCCGCACCCACATGAGCCATGAGAGGATATTAGTTTGGCATTAGAGTGACCTAAGCTATGTTGCGAGTCTGAGACCCACACCAACATGAGGTCATGAGAGTATATTAGTTTGGCGTTAGAGTGACCCAAGCTATATTGCGAGTCTGGGACCTGCACCCACATGAGTCATGGGAGGATATTAGTTTGGCATTAGAGTGATCCAAGCTATGTCGCGAGTCTGCGACCCGCACCCACATGAGCCATGAGAGGATATTAGTTTGGCATTAGAGTGACCCAAGCTATATTGCGAGTCTGGGACCTGCACCCACATGAGTCATGGGAGGATATTAGTTTGGCATTAGAGTGACCCAAGCTATATTGTGAGTCTGAGACCTGCATCCACATGAGCTATGAGAGGATATTAGTTTGGCGTTAGAGTGACCCAAGCTATATTGTGAGTCTGGGACCCGCACCCACATGAGGTCAATGAGAGGATATTAGTTTGGCATTAGAGGGACCCAAGCTATATTGCGAGTCTGAGACCTGCACCTACATGAGCCATGAGAGGTTATTAGTTTGGCATTAGAGGGACCGAAGCTATATTGCGAGTCTGAGACATGCACCCACATGCGCCATGTGAGGATATTAGTTTGGCATTAGAGTGAAAAAAGCTAAATTGAGAGTTTGAGACCCGCACCCACATGAGCCATGAGAGGATATTAGTTTGGCATTATAGTGACCCAAGCTATGTTGCGAGTCTGAGACCCACACCAACATGAGGCCATGAGAGGATATTAGTTTGGCGTTAGAGTGACCCAAGCTATATTGCGAGTCTGGGACCTGCACCCACATGAGTCATGGGAGGATATTAGTTTGGCATTAGAGTGACCCAAGCTATATTGTGAGTCCTGGATCTACACCCACATGAGCCATGAGAGGATATTCGTTTGGCATTAAGTGACACAAGCTATATTGCGAGTCTGATACCCGCACCCACATGAGCCATGGGAGGATATTAGTTTGACATTAGAGGGACCCAAGCTATATTGCGAGTCTGAGACCTGCACCCACATCAGCCATGAGAGGATATTAGTTTGGCATTAGAGTGACCCAAGCTATATAGCAAGTCTGAGACCTGCACCCACATGAGACATGGGAGGATATTAGTTTGGCATTAAGTGACCCAAGCAATATTGCGTGTCTGAGATCCACACCCACATGAGCCATGAGAGGATATTAGTTTGGCATTAGAGTGACCCAAGCTAAATTGCGAGTCTGAGACCCGCATCCACATGAGCTATGAGAGGATATTAGTTTGGCATTAGAGTGACCTAAGCTATATTGCGAGTCTGAGACCCACACCCACATGAGGCCATGAGAGGATATTAGTTTGACATTAGAGGGACCCAAGCTATATTGCGAGTCTGAGACAAGCACCCACATGAGCCATGAGAGGATATTAGTTTGGCATTAGAGTGACCCAAGCTATATAGCGAGTCCGAGACCCGCACCCACATGAGGCCATGAGAGGATATTAGTTTGGCATTAGAGTGACCTAAGCTATATTGCGAGTCTGAGACCCACACCCACATGAGGCCATGAGAGGATATTAGTTTGGCGTTAGAGTGACCCAAGCTATATTGCGAGTCTGGGACCTGCACCCACATGAGTCATGGGAGGATATTAGTTTGGCATTAGAGTGACCCAAGCTATGTCGCGAGTCTGCGACCCGCACCCACATGAGCCATGAGAGGATATTAGTTTGGCATTAGAGTGACCCAAGCTATATTGCGAGTCTGGGACCTGCACCCACATGAGTCATGGGAGGATATTAGTTTGGCATTAGAGTGACCCAAGCTATATTGTGAGTCTGAGACCTGCATCCACATGAGCTATGAGAGGATATTAGTTTGGCGTTAGAGTGACCCAAGCTATATTGTGAGTCTGGGACCTGCACCCACATGAGTCATGGGAGGATATTAGTTTGGTGGTAGAATGATCTAAGCTATATTGAGAGTCTGAGATCTGCACCCACATGAGCCATGAGAGGATATTAGTTTGGCATTAGAGTGACCCAAGCTATATTGGGAGTCCTGGACCTGCACCCACATGAGCCATGAGAGGATATTAGTTTGGCATTAAGTGACCCAAGCTATATTGCGAGTCTGAGACCCGCACCCACATGAGCCATGAGAGGATATTAGTTTGGCATTAAAGGGATCCAAGCTATATTGCGAGTCTGAGACCTGCACCCACATGAGGCCATTAGAGGATATTAGTTTGGCATTAGACGGATCCAAGTTATATTGCGAGTCTGAGACCTGCACCCACATGAGGCCATGAGAGGATATTAGTTTGGCATTAGAGGGACCCAAGCTATATTGCGAGTCTGAGACCCGCACCCACATGAGCCATGAGAGGATATTAGTTTGGCATTAGAGTGACCCAAGCTATATTGCGAGTCTTAGACCCGCACCCACATGAGCCATGGGAGGATATTAGTTTGGCGTTAGAATGACCCAAGCTATATTGCGAGTCTTTGACGTGCATCCACATGAGCCATGGGAGGATATTAGTTTGGCGTTAGAATGACCCAAGCTATATTGCGAGTCTGAGACCCGCACCCACATGAGCCATGAGAGGATATTAGTTTGGCATTAGAGTGGCCCAAGCTATATTGCGAGTCTTAGACCCGCACCCACATGAGCCATGGGAGGATATTAGTTTGGCGTTAGAGTGACCCAAGCTATATTGCGAGTCTGAGACCCGCACCCACATGAGGTCAATGAGAGGATATTAGTTTGGCATTAGAGGGACCCAAGCTATATTGCGAGTCTGAGACCTGCACCTACATGAGCCATGAGAGGTTATTAGTTTGGCATTAGAGGGACCCAAGCTATATTGCGAGTCTGAGACATGCACCCACATGCGCCATGTGAGGATATTAGTTTGCATTAGAGTGAAAAAAGCTAAATTGAGAGTTTGAGACCCGCACCCACATGAGCCATGAGAGGATATTAGTTTGGCATTATAGTGACCCAAGCTATGTTGCGAGTCTGAGACCCACACCAACATGAGGCCATGAGAGGATATTAGTTTGGCGTTAGAGTGACCCAAGCTATATTGCGAGTCTGGGACCTGCACCCACATGAGTCATGGGAGGATATTAGTTTGGCATTAGAGTGACCCAAGCTATATTGTGAGTCCTGGATCTACACCCACATGAGCCATGAGAGGATATTCGTTTGGCATTAAGTGACACAAGCTATATTGCGAGTCTGATACCCGCACCCACATGAGCCATGGGAGGATATTAGTTTGACATTAGAGGGACCCAAGCTATATTGCGAGTCTGAGACCTGCACCCACATCAGCCATGAGAGGATATTAGTTTGGCATTAGAGTGACCCAAGCTAAATAGCAAGTCTGAGACCTGCACCCACATGAGACATGGGAGGATATTAGTTTGGCATTAAGTGACCCAAGCAATATTGCGTGTCTGAGATCCACACCCACATGAGCCATGAGAGGATATTAGTTTGGCATTAGAGTGACCCAAGCTAAATTGCGAGTCTGAGACCCGCATCCACATGAGCTATGAGAGGATATTAGTTTGGCATTAGAGTGACCTGAGCTATATTGCGAGTCTGAGACCCACACCCACATGAGGCCATGAGAGGATATTAGTTTGACATTAGAGGGACCCAAGCTATATTGCGAGTCTGAGACAAGCACCCACATGAGCCATGAGAGGATATTAGTTTGGCATTAGAGTGACCCAAGCTATATAGCGAGTCCGAGACCTGCACCCACATGAGGCCATGAGAGGATATTAGTTTGGCATTAGAGTGACCTAAGCTATATTGCGAGTCTGAGACCCACACCCACATGAGGCCATGAGAGGATATTAGTTTGGCGTTAGAGTGACCCAAGCTATATTGCGAGTCTGGGACCTGCACCCACATGAGTCATGGGAGGATATTAGTTTGGCATTAGAGTGACCCAAGCTATGTTGCGAGTCTGAGACCCGCACCCACATGAGCCATGAGAGGATATTAGTTTGGCGTTAGAGTGACCCAAGCTATATTGCGAGTCTGGGACCTGCACCCACATGAGTCATGGGAGGATATTAGTTTGGCATTAGAGTGACCTAAGCTATGTTGCCAGTCTGAGACCCACACCAACATGAGGCCATGAGAGGATATTAGTTTGGCGTTAGAGTGACCCAAGCTATATTGCGAGTCTGGGACCTGCACCCACATGAGTCATGGGAGGATATTAGTTTGGCATTAGAGTGACCCAAGCTATATTGTGAGTCTGGGACCTGCACCCACATGAGTCATGGGAGGATATTAGTTTGGTGGTAGAATGATCTAAGCTATATTGAGAGTCTGAGATCTGCACCCACATGAGCCATGAGAGGATATTAGTTTGGCATTAGAGTGACCCAAGCTATATTGTGAGTCCTGGACCTGCACCCACATGAGCCATGAGAGGATATTAGTTTGGCATTAAGTGACCCAAGCTATATTGCGAGTCTGAGACCCGCACCCACATGAGCCATGAGAGGATATTAGTTTGGCATTAGAGGGACCCAAGCTATATTGTGAGTCTGAGACCTGCACCCACATGAGGCCATTAGAGGATTTTAGTTTGGCATTAGAGGGATCCAAGCTATATTGCGAGTCTGAGACCAGCACCCACATGAGCCATGAGAGGATATTAGTTTGGCATTAGAGTGACCCAAGCTATATTGCGAGTCTTAGACCCGCACCCACATGAGCCATGGGAGGATATTAGTTTGGCGTTAGAATGACCCAAGCTATATTGCGAGTCTGAGACCCGCACCCACATGAGCCATGAGAGGATATTAGTTTGGCATTAGAGTGGCCCAAGCTATATTGCGAGTCTTAGACCCGCACCCACATGAGCCATGGGAGGATATTAGTTTGGCATTAGAGTGCCCGAAGCTATATTGTGAGTCCTGGACCTGCACCCACATGAGCCATGAGAGGATATTAGTTTGGCATTATGTGTCCCAAGCTATATTGCGAGTCTGAGACCCGCACCCACATGAGGCCAATGAGAGGATATTAGTTTGGCATTAGAGGGACCCAAGCTATATTGCGAGTCTGAGACCTAAATCCTACATGAGCCATGAGAGGTTATTAGTTTGGCATTAGAGGGACCCAAGCTATATTGCGATTCTGAGATGTGCACCGACATGAGGCCATGAGAGGATATTAGTTTGGCATGAGAGGGACAAAAGCTATATTGCGAGTTTGAGACATGCACCCACATGAGCCATGTGAGGATATTAGTTTGGCATTAGAGTGACCCAAACTATATTGCGAGTCTGGGACCCGCACCCACATGAGGCCATGAGAGGATATTAGTTTGGCATTAGAGTGACCCAAGCTATATTGCGAGTCTGAGACATGCACCCACATGAGCCATGGGAGGATATTAGTTTGGCATTAGAGTGAAAAAAGCTATATTGAGAGTTTGAGACCCGCACCCACATGAGCCATGAGAGGATATTAGTTTGGCGTTAGAGTGACCCAAGCTATATTGCGAGTCTGGGACATGCACCCACATGAGTCATGGGAGGATATTAGTTTGGCATTAGAGTGACCCAAGCTATATTGTGCGTCTGAGACCCGCATCCACATGCGCTATGAGAGGATATTAGTTTGGCGTTAGAGTGACCCAAGCTATATTGTGAGTCTGGGACCTGCACACACATGAACCATGAGAGGATATTAGTTTGGCATTAAGTGACACAAGCTATATTGCGAGTCTGATACCCACACCCACATGAGCCATGGGAGGATATTAGTTTGGCATTAGGGTGACCCAAGCTATATTGCGAGTCTGAGACCCGCACCCACATGAGCCATGAGAGGATATTAGTTTGGCATTAGAGTTACCCAAGCTATATTGCGAGTCTGGGACCTGCACCCACATGAGGCCATGGGAGGATATTAGTTTGGCATTAAGTGACCCAAGCTATATTGCGAGTCTGAGACATGCTCCCACATGAGCCATGAGAGGATATTAGTTTGGCATTAGAGTGACCCAATCTATATAGCGAGTATGAGACCTGCACCCACATGAGCCATGGGAGGATATTAGTTTGGCATTAGAGTGACCCAAGCTATATTGCGAGTCTTAGACCCGCACCCACATGAGCCATGGGAGGATATTAGTTTGGCATTAGAGTGACCCAAGCTATATTGCGAGACTGGGACCAGCATCCACACGAGGCCATGAGAAGATATCAGTTTGGCATTAGAGTGACTCAAGCTATATTGCGAGTCTGGAACCCGCATCTACATGAGCCATGAGAGGATATTAATTTGGCATTAAAGTGACCCAAGCTATATTACGAGTCTGGGACCCGCATCCAGATGAGCCATGAAAGGATATTAGTTTGCCATTAGAGTGACACAACCTACATTGCGAGTCTTAGACCCGCACCCACATGAGCCATGGGAGGATATTAGCTTGGCGTTAGAATGACCCAAGCTATATTGCGAGTCTGGGACGCGCATCCACATGAGCCATGGGAGGATATTAGTTTGGCGTTAGAATGACCCAAGCTATATTGCGAGTCTGAGACCCGCAACCACATGAGCCATGAGAGGATATTAGTTTGGCATTAGAGTGACCCAAGCTATATTGCGAGTCTTAGACCCGCACCCACATGAGCCATGGGAGGATATTAGTTTGGCGTTAGAGTGATCCAAGCTATATTGCGAGTCTTTGACCTGCATCCAGATGAGCCATGAAAGGATATTAGTTTGCCATTAGAGTGACACAACCTATATTGCGAGTCTGAGACCCGCACCCACATAAGCCATGAGATGATATTAGTTTGGCATTAGGGTGACCCAAGCTACATTGCGAGTCTTAGACCCGCACCCACATGAGCCATGGGAGGACATTTGTTTGGCATTAGAATGACCCAAGCTATATTGTGAGTCTGGGACGCGCATCCACATGAGCCATGGGAGGATATTAGTTTGGCGTTAGAATGACCCAAGCTATATTGCGAGTCTGAGACCCGCACCCACATGAGCCATGAGAGGATATTAGTTTGGCATTAGAGTGACCCAAGCTATATTGCAAGTCTTATACCCGCACCCACATGAGCCATTGGAGGATATTAGTTTGGCGTTAGAGTGACCCAAGCTATATTGCGAGTCTGAGACCCGCACCTACATGAGCCATGAGAGGATATTATTTTGGCATTAGAGTGACCGAAGCTATATTGTGAGTCCTGGACCTGCACCCACATGAGCCATGAGAGGATATTAGTTTGGCATTATGTGTCCTAAGCTATATTGCGAGTATGAGATCTGCACCCACATGAGCCATGAGAGGATATTAGTTTGGCATTAGAGTGACCCAAGCTATATTGTGAGTCCTGGATCTACACCCACATGAGCCATGAGAGGATATTAGTTTGGCATTAAGTGACACAAGCTATATTGCGAGTCTGATACCCGCACCCACATGAGCCATGGGAGGATATTAGTTTGGTGGTAGAATGATCTAAGCTATATTGCGAGTCTGAGATCTGCACCCACATGAGCCATGAGAGGATATTAGTTTGGCATTAGAGTGACCCAAGCTATATTGTGAGTCCTGGATCTACACCCACATGAGCCATGAGAGGATATTAGTTTGGCATTAAGTGACACAAGCTATATTGCGAGTCTGATACCCGCACCCACATGAGCCATGGGAGGATATTAGTTTGACATTAGAGGGACCCAAGCTATATTGCGAGTCTGAGACCTGCACCCACATCAGCCATGAGAGGATATTAGTTTGGCATTAGAGTGACCCAAGCTATATAGCGAGTCTGAGACCTGCACCCACATGAGCCATGGGAGGATATTAGTTTGGCATTAAGTGACCCAAGCTATATTGCGTGTCTGAGACCCACATCCACATGAGCTATGAGAGGATATTAGTTTGGCATTAGAGTGACCTAAGCTATATTGCGAGTCTGAGACCCACACCCACATGAGGCCATGAGAGCTTATTAGTTTGACATTAGAGGGACCCAAGCTATATTGCGAGTCTGAGACATGCACCCACATGAGCCATGAGAGGATATTAGTTTGGCATTAGAGTGACCCAAGCTATATAGCGAGTCTGAGACCCGCACCCACATGAGGCCATGAGAGGATGTTAGTTTGGCATTAGAGTGACCTAAGCTATATTGCGAGTCTGAGACCCACACCCACATGAGGCCATGAGAGGATATTAGTTTGGCGTTAGAGTGACCCAAGCTATATTGCGAGTCTGGGACCTGCACCCACATGAGTCATGGGAGGATATTAGTTTGGCATTAGAGTGACCCAAGCTATGTTGCAAGTCTGAGACCCGCACCCACATGAGCCATGAGAGGATATTAGTTTGGCATTAGAGTGACCTAAGCTATGTTGCGAGTCTGAGACCCACACCAACATGAGGCCATGAGAGGATATTAGTTTGGCGTTAGAGTGACCCAAGCTATATTGCGAGTCTGGGACCTGCACCCACATGAGTCATGGGAGGATATTAGTTTGGCATTAGAGTGACCCAAGCTATATTGTGAGTCTGAGACCTGCATCCACATGAGCTATGAGAGGATATTAGTTTGGCGTTAGAGTGACCCAAGCTATATTGTGATTCTGGGACCTGCACCCACATGAGTCATGGGAGGATATTAGTTTGGTGGTAGAATGATCTAAGCTATATTGAGAGTCTGAGATCTGCACCCACATGAGCCATGAGAGGATATTAGTTTGGCATTAGAGTGACCCAAGCTATATTGTGAGTCCTGGACCTGCACACACATGAGCCATGAGAGGATATTAGTTTGGCATTAAGTGACCCAAACTATATTGCGAGTCTGAGACCTGCACCCACATGAGCCATGAGAGGATATTAGTTTGGCATTAGAGGGATCCAAGCTATATTGCGAGTCTGAGACCTGCACCCACATGAGGCCATGAGAGGATATTAGTTTGGCATTCGAGTGACCCAAGCTATATTGCGAGTCTGAGACCCGCACCCACATGAGCCATGAGAGGATATTAGTTTGGCATTAGAGTGACCCAAGCTATATTGCGAGTCTTAGACCCGCACCCACATGAGCCATGGGAGGATATTAGTTTGGCGTTAGAATGACCCAAGCTATATTGCGAGTCTTTGACGCGCATCCACATGAGCCATGGGAGGATATTAGTTTGGCGTTATAATGACCCAAGCTATATTGCGAGTCTGAGACCTGCACCCACATGAGCCATGAGAGGATATTAGTTTGGCATTAGAGTGACCGAAGCTATATTGTGAGTCCTGGACCTGCACCCACATGAGCCATGAGAGGATATTAGTTTGGCATTATGTGTCCCAAGCTATATTGCGATTCTGAGATGTGCACCGACATGAGGCCATGAGAGGATATTAGTTTGGCATTAGAGGGACAAAAGCTATATTGCGAGTCTGAGACATGCACCCACATGAGCCATGTGAGGATATTAGTTTGGCATTAGAGTGACCCAAACTATATTGCGAGTCTGGGACCCGCACCCACATGAGGCCATGAGAGGATATTAGTTTGGCATTAGAGTGACCCAGGCTATATTGCGAGTCTGAGACATGCACCCACCTGAGCCATGGGAGGATATTAGTTTGGCATTATAGTGAAAAAAGCTATATTGAGAGTTTGAGACCAGCACCCACATGAGCCATGAGAGGATATTAGTTTGGCATTAGAGGGACCCAAGCTATATTGCGATTCTGAGATGTGCACCGACATGAGGCCATGAGAGGATATTAGTTTGGCATTAGAGGGACAAAAGCTATATTGCGAGTATGAGACATGCACCTACATGAGCCATGTGAGGATATTAGTTTGGCATTAGAGTGACCCAAGCTATGTTGCGAGTCTGAGACCCACACCAACATGAGGCCATGAGAGGATATTAGTTTGGCGTTAGAGTGACCCAAGCTATATTGTGAGTCTGGGACCTGCACCCACATGAGTCATGGGAGGATATTAGTTTGGTGGTAGAATGATCTAAGCTATATTGCGAGTCTGAGATCTGCACCCACATGAGCCATGAGAGGATATTAGTTTGGCATTAGAGTGACCCAAGCTATATTGTGAGTCCTGGATCTACACCCACATGAGCCATGAGAGGATATTAGTTTGGCATTAAGTGACACAAGCTATATTGCGAGTCTGAGACCCGCACCCACATGAGCCATGAGAGGATATTAGTTTGGCATTAGAGTTACCCAAGCTATATTGCGAGTCTGGGACCTGCACCCACATGAGGCCATGGGAAGATATTAGTTTGGCATTAAGTGACCCAAGCTATATTGCGAGTCTGATACCCGCACCCACATGAGCCATGGGAGGATATTAGTTTGGCATTAGGGTGACCCAAGCTATATTGCGAGTCTGAGACCCGCACCCACATGAGCCATGAGAGGATATTAGTTTGGCATTAGAGTTACCCAAGCTATATTGCGAGTCTGGGACCTGCACCCACATGAGGCCATGGGAGGATATTAGTTTGGCATTAAGTGACCCAAGCTATATTGCGAGTATGAGACATGCTCCCACATGAGCCATGAGAGGATATTAGTTTGGCATTAGAGTGACCCAATCTATATAGCGAGTATGAGACCTGCACCCACATGAGCCATGGGAGGATATTAGTTTGGCATTAGAGTGACCCAAGCTATATTGCGAGTCTTAGACCCGCACCCACATGAGCCATGAGAGGATATTAGTTTGGCATTAGAGTGACCCAAGCTATATTGCGAGTCTTAGACCCGCACCCACATGAGCCATGGGAGGATATTAGTTTGGCGTTAGAGTGATCCAAGCTATATTGCGAGTCTTTGACCTGCATCCAGATGAGCCATGAAAGGATATTAGTTTGCCATTAGAGTGACACAACCTATATTGCGAGTCTGAGACCCGCACCCACATAAGCCATGAGATGATATTAGTTTGGCATTAGGGTGACGAAAGCTACATTGCGAGTCTTAGACCCGCACCCACATGAGCCATGGGAGGATATTTGTTTGGCATTAGAATGACCCAAGCTATATTGTGAGTCTGGGACGCGCATCCACATGAGCCATGGGAGGATATTAGTTTGGTGTTAGAATGACCCAAGCTATATTGCGAGTCTGAGACCCGCACCCACATGAGCCATGAGAGGATATTAGTTTGGCATTAGAGTGACCCAAGCTATATTGCAAGTCTTATACCCGCACCCACATGAGCCATGGGAGGATATTAGTTTGGCGTTAGAGTGACCCAAGCTATATTGCGAGTCTGAGACCCGCACCTACATGAGCCATGAGAGGATATTATTTTGGCATTAGAGTGACCGAAGCTATATTGTGAGTCCTGGACCTGCACCCACATGAGCCATGAGAGGATATTAGTTTGGCATTATGTGTCCCAAGCTATATTGCGAGTCTGAGATCTGCACCCACATGAGCCATGAGAGGATATTAGTTTGGTGGTAGAATGATCTAAGCTATATTGCGAGTCTGAGATCTGCACCCACATGAGCCATGAGAGGATATTAGTTTGGCATTAGAGTGACCCAAGCTATATTGTGAGTCCTGGATCTACACCCACATGAGCCATGAGAGGATATTAGTTTGGCATTAAGTGACACAAGCTATATTGCGAGTCTGATACCCGCACCCACATGAGCCATGGGAGGATATTAGTTTGACATTAGAGGGACCCAAGCTATATTGCGAGTCTGAGACCTGCACCCACATCAGCCATGAGAGGATATTAGTTTGGCATTAGAGTGACCCAAGCTATATAGCGAGTCTGAGACGTGCACCCACATGAGCCATGGGAGGATATTAGTTTGGCATTAAGTGACCCAAGCTATATTGCGTGTCTGAGACCCACATCCACATGAGCTATGAGAGGATATTAGTTTGGCATTAGAGTGACCTAAGCTATATTGCAAGTCTGAGACCCACACCCACATGAGGCCATGAGAGGATATTAGTTTGACATTAGAGGGACCCAAGCTATATTGCGAGTCTGAGACATGCACCCACATGAGCCATGAGAGGATATTAGTTTGGCATTAGAGTGACCCAAGCTATATAGCGAGTCTGAGACCCGCACCCACATGAGGCCATGAGAGGATATTAGTTTGGCATTAGAGTGACCTAAGCTATATTGCGAGTCTGAGACCCACACCCACATGAGGCCATGAGAGGATATTAGTTTGGCGTTAGAGTGACCCAAGCTATATTGCGAGTCTGGGACCTGCACCCACATGAGTCATGGGAGGATATTAGTTTGGCATTAGAGTGACCCAAGCTATGTTGCAAGTCTGAGACCCGCACCCACATGAGCCATGAGAGGATATTAGTTTGGCATTAGAGTGACCTAAGCTATGTTGCGAGTCTGAGACCCACACCAACATGAGGCCATGAGAGGATATTAGTTTGGCGTTAGAGTGACCCAAGCTATATTGCGAGTCTGGGACCTGCACCCACATGAGTCATGGGAGGATATTAGTTTGGCATTAGAGTGACCCAAGCTATATTGTGAGTCTGAGACCTGCATCCACATGAGCTAGGAGAGGATATTAGTTTGGCGTTAGAGTGACCCAAGCTATATTGTGAGTCTGGGACCTGCACCCACATGAGTCATGGGAGGATATTAGTTTGGTGGTAGAATGATCTAAGCTATATTGAGAGTCTGAGATCTGCACCCACATGAGCCATGAGAGGATATTAGTTTGGCATTAGAGTGACCCAAGCTATATTGTGAGTCCTGGACCTGCACACACATGAGCCATGAGAGGATATTAGTTTGGCATTAAGTGACCCAAACTATATTGCGAGTCTGAGACCTGCACCCACATGAGCCATGAGAGGATATTAGTTTGGCATTAGAGGGACCCAAGCTATATTGCGAGTCTGAGACCTGCACCCACATGAGGCCATTAGAGGATATTAGTTTGGCATTAGAGGGATCCAAGCTATATTGCGAGTCTGAGACCTGCACCCACATGAGGCCATGAGAGGATATTAGTTTGGCATTCGAGTGACCCAAGCTATATTGCGAGTCTGAGACCCGCACCCACATGAGCCATGAGAGGATATTAGTTTGGCATTAGAGTGACCCAAGCTATATTGCGAGTCTTAGACCCGCACCCACATGAGCCATGGGAGGATATTAGTTTGGCGTTATAATGACCCAAGCTATATTGCGAGTCTGAGACCTGCACCCACATGAGCCATGAGAGGATATTAGTTTGGCATTAGAGTGACCGAAGCTATATTGTGAGTCCTGGACCTGCACCCACATGAGCCATGAGAGGATATTAGTTTGGCATTATGTGTCCCAAGCTATATTGCGATTCTGAGATGTGCACCGACATGAGGCCATGATAGGATATTAGTTTGGCATTAGAGGGACAAAAGCTATATTGCGAGTCTGAGACATGCACCCACATGAGCCATGTGAGGATATTAGTTTGGCATTAGAGTGACCCAAACTATATTGCGAGTCTGGGACCCGCACCCACATGAGGCCATGAGAGGATATTAGTTTGGCATTAGAGTGACCCAAGCTATATTGCGAGTCTGAGACATGCACCCACCTGAGCCATGGGAGGATATTAGTTTGGCATTATAGTGAAAAAAGCTATATTGAGAGTTTGAGACCAGCACCCACATGAGCCATTAGAGGATATTAGTTTGGCATTAGAGGGACCCAAGCTATATTGCGATTCTGAGATGTGCACCGACATGAGGCCATGAGAGGATATTAGTTTGGCATTAGAGGGACAAAAGCTATATTGCGAGTATGAGACATGCACCTACATGAGCCATGTGAGGATATTAGTTTGGCATTAGAGTGACCCAAGCTATGTTGCGAGTCTGAGACCCACACCAACATGAGGCCATGAGAGGATATTAGTTTGGCGTTAGAGTGACCCAAGCTATATTGCGAGTCTGGGACCTGCACCCACATGAGTCATGGGAGGATATTAGTTTGGCATTAGAGTGACCCAAGCTATATTGTGCGTCTGAGACCCGCATCCACATGCGCTATGAGAGGATATTAGTTTGGCGTTAGAGTGACCCAAGCTATATTGTGAGTCTGGGACCTGCACCCACATGAGTCATGGGAGGATATTAGTTTGGTGGTAGAATGATCTAAGCTATATTGCGAGTCTGAGATCTGCACCCACATGAGCCATGAGAGGATATTAGTTTGGCATTAGAGTGACCCAAGCTATATTGTGAGTCCTGGATCTACACCAACATGAGCCATGAGAGGATATTAGTTTGGCATTAAGTGACACAAGCTATATTGCGAGTCTGAGACCCGCACCCACATGAGCCATGAGAGGATATTAGTTTGGCATTAGAGTTACCCAAGCTATATTGCGAGTCTGGGACCTGCACCCACATGAGGCCATGGGAGGATATTAGTTTGGCATTAAGTGACCCAAGCTATATTGCGAGTCTGATACCCGCACCCACATGAGCCATGGGAGGATATTAGTTTGGCATTAGGGTGACCCAAGCTATATTGCAAGTCTGAGACCCGCACCCACATGAGCCATGAGAGGATATTAGTTTGGCATTAGAGTTACCCAAGCTATATTGCGAGTCTGGGACCTGCACCCACATGAGGCCATGGGAGGATATTAGTTTGGCATTAAGTGACCCAAGCTATATTGCGAGTCTGAGACATGCTCCCACATGAGCCATGAGAGGATATTAGTTTGGCATTAGAGTGACCCAATCTATATAGCGAGTATGAGACCTGCACCCACATGAGCCATGGGAGGATATTAGTTTGGCATTAGAGTGACCCAAGCTATATTGCGAGTCTTAGACCCGCACCCACATGAGCCATGGGAGGATATTAGTTTGGCATTAGAGTGACCCAAGCTATATTGTGCGTCTGAGACCCGCAT
This sequence comes from Ambystoma mexicanum, assembly GCF_040938575.1. Lineage (NCBI taxonomy): Eukaryota > Metazoa > Chordata > Amphibia > Caudata > Ambystomatidae > Ambystoma > Ambystoma mexicanum. Next base: position 1,169,484,606 of record NC_090941.1, on the reverse strand, counting down.
CCACATGCGCTATGAGAGGATATTAGTTTGGCGTTAGAGTGACCCAAGCTATATTGTGAGTCTGGGACCTGCACCCACATGAGTCATGGGAGGATATTAGTTTGGTGGTAGAATGATCTAAGCTATATTGCGAGTCTGAGATCTGCACCCACATGAGCCATGAGAGGATATTAGTTTGGCATTAGAGTGACCCAAGCTATATTGTGAGTCCTGGATCTACACCCACATGAGCCATGAGAGGATATTAGTTTGGCATTAAGTGACACAAGCTATATTGCGAGTCTGATACCCGCACCCACATGAGCCATGGGAGGATATTAGTTTGGCATTAGGGTGACCCAAGCTATATTGCGAGTCTGAGACCCGCACCCACATGAGCCATGAGAGGATATTAGTTTGGCATTAGAGTTACCCAAGCTATATTGCGAGTCTGGGACCTGCACCCACATGAGGCCATGGGAGGATATTAGTTTGGCATTAAGTGACCCAAGCTATATTGCGAGTCTGAGACATGCTCCCACATGAGCCATGAGAGGATATTAGTTTGGCATTAGAGTGACCCAATCTATATAGCGAGTATGAGACCTGCACCCACATGAGCCATGGGAGGATATTAGTTTGGGATTAGAGTGACCCAAGCGATATTGCGAGTCTTAGACCCGCACCCACATGAGCCATGGGAGGATATTAGTTTGGCATTAGAGTGACCCAAGCTATATTGCGAGACTGGGACCTGCATCCACACGAGGCCATGAGAGGATATCAGTTTGGCATTAGAGTGACTCAAGCTATATTGCGAGTCTGGAACCCGCATCTACATGAGCCATGAGAGGATATTAATTTGGCATTAAAGTGACCCAAGCTATATTACGAGTCTGGGACCCGCATCCAGATGAGCCATGAAAGGATATTAGTTTGCCATTAGAGTGACACAACCTATATTGCGAGTCTGAGACCCGCACCCACATGAGCCATGAGAGGATATTAGTTTGGCATTAGGGTGACCCAAGCTACATTGCGAGTCTTAGACCCGCACCCACATGAGCCATGGGAGGATATTAGCTTGGCGTTAGAATGACCCAAGCTATATTGCAAGTCTGGGACGCGCATCCACATGAGCCATGGGAGGATATTAGTTTGGCGTTAGAATGACCCAAGCTATATTGCGAGTCTGAGACCCGCAACCACATGAGCCATGAGAGGATATTAGTTTGGCATTAGAGTGACCCAAGCTATATTGCGAGTCTTAGACCCGCACCCACATGAGCCATGGGAGGATATTAATTTGGCGTTAGAGTGACCCAAGCTATATTGCGAGTCTTTGACCTGCATCCAGATTAGCCATGAAAGGATATTAGTTTGCCATTAGAGTGACATAACCTATATTGCGAGTCTGAGACCCGCACCCACATGAGCCATGAGAGGATATTAGTTTGGCATTAGGGTGACCCAAGCTACATTGCGAGTCTTAGACCCGCACCCACATGAGCCATGGGAGGATATTTGTTTGGCATTAGAATGACCCAAGCTATATTGCGAGTCTGGGACGCGCATCCACATGAGCCATGGGAGGATATTAGTTTGGCGTTAGAATGACCCAAGCTATATTGCGAGTCTGAGACCCGCACCCACATGAGCCATGAGAGGATATTAGTTTGGCATTAGAGTGACCCAAGCTATATTGCGAGTCTTATACCCGCACCCACATGAGCCATGGGAGGATATTAGTTTGGCGTTAGAGTGACCCAAGCTATATTGCGAGTCTGAGACCCGCACCCACATGAGCCATGAGAGGATATTAGTTTGGCATTAGAGTGACCGAAGCTATATTGTGAGTCCTGGACCTGCACCCACATGAGCCATGAGAGGATATTAGTTTGGCATTATGTGTCCCAAGCTATATTGCAAGTCTGAGATCTGCACCCACATGAGCCATGAGAGGATATTAGTTTGGCATTAGAGTGACCCAAGCTATATTGTGAGTCCTGGATCTACACCCACATGAGCCATGAGAGGATATTAGTTTGGCATTAAGTGACACAAGCTATATTGCGAGTCTGATACCCGCACCCACATGAGCCATGGGAGGATATTAGTTTGGCATTAGGGTGACCCAAGCTATATTGCGAGTCTGAGACCCGCACCCACATGAGCCATGAGAGGATATTAGTTTGGCATTAGAGTTACCCAAGCTATATTGCGAGTCTGGGACCTGCACCCACATGAGGCCATGGGAGGATATTAGTTTGGCATTAAGTGACCCAAGCTATATTGCGAATCTGAGACATGCTCCCACATGAGCCATGAGAGGATATTAGTTTGGCATTAGAGTGACCCAATCTATATAGCGAGCATGAGACCTGCACCCACATGAGCCATGGGAGGATATTAGTTTGGCATTAGAGTGACCCAAGCTATATTGCGAGTCTTAGACCCGCACCCACATGAGCCTTGGGAGGATATTAGTTTGGCATTAGAGTGACCCAAGCTATATTGCGAGACTGGGACCTGCATCCACACGAGGCCATGAGAGAATATCAGTTTGGCATTAGAGTGACTCAAGCTATATTGCGAGTCTGGAACCCGCATCCACATGAGCCATGAGAGGATATTAATTTGGCATTAAAGTGACCCAAGCTATATTACGAGTATGAGACCTGCACCCACATGAGCCATGGGAGGATATTAGTTTGGCATTAGAGTGACCAAAGCTATATTGCGAGTCTTAGACCCGCACCCACATGAGCCATGAGAGGATATTAGTTTGGCATTAGGGTGACCCAAGCTACATTGCGAGTCTTAGACCCGCACCCACTTGAGCCATGGGAGGATATTAGCTTGGCGTTAGAATGACCCAAGCTATATTGCGAGTCTGGGACACGCATCCACATGAGCCATGGGAGGATATTAGCTTGGCGTTAGAATGACCCAAGCTATATTGCGAGTCTGGGACACGCATCCACATGAGCCATGGGAGGATATTAGTTTGGCGTTAGAATGACCCAAGCTATATTGCGAGTCTGAGACCCGCACCCACATGAGCCATGGGAGGATATTAGTTTGGCGTTAGAGTGACCCAAGCTATATTGCGATTCTTTGACCTGCATCCAGATGAGCCATGAAAGGATATTAGTTTGCCATTAGAGTGACACAACCTATATTGCGAGTCTGAGACCCGCACCCACATGAGCCATGAGAGGATATTAGTTTGGCATTAGGGTGACCCAAGCTACATTGCAAGTCTTAGACCCGCACCCACATGAGCCATGGGAGGATATTTGTTTGGCGTTAGAATGACCCAAGCTATATTGCGAGTCTGGGACGCGCATCCACATGAGCCATGGGAGGATATTAGTTTGGCGTTAGAATGACCCAAGCTATATTGCGAGTCTCAGACCCGCACCCACATGAGCCATGAGAGGATATTAGTTTGGCATTAGAGTGACCCAAGCTATATTGCGAGTCTTATACCCGCACCCACATGAGCCATGGGAGGATATTAGTTTGCCGTTAGAATGATCTAAGCTATATTGCGAGTCTGAGATCTGCACCCACATGAGCCATGAGAGGATATTAGTTTGGCATTAGAGTGACCCAAGCTATATTGCGAGTCTTATACCCGCACCCACATGAGCCATGGGAGGATATTAGTTTGGCGTTAGAATGATCTAAGCTATATTGCGAGTCTGAGATCTGCACCCACATGAGCCATGAGAGGATATTAGTTTGGCATTAGAGTGACCCAAGCTATATTGTGAGTCCTGGATCTACACCCAAATGAGCCATGAGAGGATATTAGTTTGGCATTAAGTGACACAAGCTATATTGCGAGTCTGATACCCGCACCCACATGAGCCATGGGAGGATATTAGTTTGGCATTAGGGTGACCCAAGCTATATTGCGAGTCTGGGACCTGCACCCACATGAGGCCATGGGAGGATATTAGTTTGGCATTAAGTGACCCAAGCTATATTGCGAGTCTGAGACATGCTCCCACATGAGCCATGAGAGGATATTAGTTTGGCATTAGAGTGACCCAATCTATATAGCGAGTATGAGACCTGCACCCACATGAGCCATGAGAGGATATTAGTTTGGCATTAGAGTGACCCAAGCTATATTGCGAGTCTTAGACCCGCACCCACATGAGCCATGGGAGGATATTAGTTTGGCATTAGAGTGACCCAAGCTATATTGCGAGACTGGGACCTGCATCCACACGAGGCCATGAGAGGATATCAGTTTGGCATTAGAGTGACTCAAGCTATATTGCGAGTCTGGAACCCGCATCTACATGAGCCATGAGAGGATATTAATTTGGCATTAAAGTGTCCCAAGCTATATTACGAGTCTGGGACCCGCATCCAGATGAGCCATGAACGGATATTAGTTTGCCATTAGAGTGACACAACCTATATTGCGAGTCTGAGACCCGCACCCACATGAGCCATGAGAGGATATTAGTTTGGCATTAGGGTGACCCAAGCTACATTGCGAGTCTTAGACCCGCACCCACATGAGCCATGGGAGGATATTAGCTTGGCGTTAGAATGACCCAAGCTATATTGCGAGTCTGGGACGCGCATCCACATGAGCCATGGGAGGATATTAGTTTGGCGTTAGAATGACCCAAGCTATATTGCGAGTCTGAGACCCGCACCCACATGAGCCATGAGAGGATATTAGTTTGGCATTAGAGTGACCCAAGCTATATTGCGAGTCTTATACCCGCACCCACATGAGCCATGGGAGGATATTAGTTTGGCGTTAGAGTGACCCAAGCTATATTGCGAGTCTGAGACCCGCACCCACATGAGCCATGAGAGGATATTAGTTTGGCATTAGAGTGACCGAAGCTATATTGTGAGTCCTGGACCTGCACCCACATGAGCCATGAGAGGATATTAGTTTGGCATTATGTGTCCCAAGCTATATTGCAAGTCTGAGATCTGCACCCACATGAGCCATGAGAGGATATTAGTTTGGCATTAGAGTGACCCAAGCTATATTGTGAGTCCTGGATCTACACCCACATGAGCCATGAGAGGATATTAGTTTGGCATTAAGTGACACAAGCTATATTGCGAGTCTGATACCCGCACCCACATGAGCCATGGGAGGATATTAGTTTGGCATTAGGGTGACCCAAGCTATATTGCGAGTCTGAGACCCGCACCCACATGAGCCATGAGAGGATATTAGTTTGGCATTAGAGTTACCCAAGCTATATTGCGAGTCTGGGACCTGCAACCACATGAGGCCATGGGAGGATATTAGTTTGGCATTAAGTGACCCAAGCTATATTGCGAATCTGAGACATGCTCCCACATGAGCCATGAGAGGATATTAGTTTGGCATTAGAGTGACCCAATCTATATAGCGAGCATGAGACCTGCACCCACATGAGCCATGGGAGGATATTAGTTTGGCATTAGAGTGACCCAAGCTATATTGCGAGTCTTAGACCCGCACCCACATGAGCCTTGGGAGGATATTAGTTTGGCATTAGAGTGACCCAAGCTATATTGCGAGACTGGGACCTGCATCCACACGAGGCCATGAGAGAATATCAGTTTGGCATTAGAGTGACTCAAGCTATATTGCGAGTCTGGAACCCGCATCCACATGAGCCATGAGAGGATATTAATTTGGCATTAAAGTGACCCAAGCTATATTACGAGTATGAGACCTGCACCCACATGAGCCATGGGAGGATATTAGTTTGGCATTAGAGTGACCAAAGCTATATTGCGAGTCTTAGACCCGCACCCACATGAGCCATGAGAGGATATTAGTTTGGCATTAGGGTGACCCAAGCTACATTGCGAGTCTTAGACCCGCACCCACTTGAGCCATGGGAGGATATTAGCTTGGCGTTAGAATGACACAAGCTATATTGCGAGTCTGGGACACGCATCCACATGAGCCATGGGAGGATATTAGCTTGGCGTTAGAATGACCCAAGCTATATTGCGAGTCTGGGACACGCATCCACATGAGCCATGGGAGGATATTAGTTTGGCGTTAGAATGACCCAAGCTATATTGCGAGTCTGAGACCCGCACCCACATGAGCCATGGGAGGATATTAGTTTGGCGTTAGAGTGACCCAAGCTATATTGCGATTCTTTGACCTGCATCCAGATGAGCCATGAAAGGATATTAGTTTGCCATTAGAGTGACACAACCTATATTGCGAGTCTGAGACCCGCACCCACATGAGCCATGAGAGGATATTAGTTTGGCATTAGGGTGACCCAAGCTACATTGCAAGTCTTAGACCCGCACCCACATGAGCCATGGGAGGATATTTGTTTGGCGTTAGAATGACCCAAGCTATATTGCGAGTCTGGGACGCGCATCCACATGAGCCATGGGAGGATATTAGTTTGGCGTTAGAATGACCCAAGCTATATTGCGAGTCTCAGACCCGCACCCACATGAGCCATGAGAGGATATTAGTTTGGCATTAGAGTGACCCAAGCTATATTGCGAGTCTTATACCCGCACCCACATGAGCCATGGGAGGATATTAGTTTGCCGTTAGAATGATCTAAGCTATATTGCGAGTCTGAGATCTGCACCCACATGAGCCATGAGAGGATATTAGTTTGGCATTAGAGTGACCCAAGCTATATTGTGAGTCCTGGATCTACACCCAAATGAGCCATGAGAGGATATTAGTTTGGCATTAAGTGACACAAGCTATATTGCGAGTCTGATACCCGCACCCACATGAGCCATGGGAGGATATTAGTTTGGCATTAGGGTGACCCAAGCTATATTGCGAGTCTGGGACCTGCACCCACATGAGGCCATGGGAGGATATTAGTTTGGCATTAAGTGACCCAAGCTATATTGCGAGTCTGAGACATGCTCCCACATGAGCCATGAGAGGATATTAGTTTGGCATTAGAGTGACCCAATCTATATAGCGAGTATGAGACCTGCACCCACATGAGCCATGAGAGGATATTAGTTTGGCATTAGAGTGACCCAAGCTATATTGCGAGTCTTAGACCCGCACCCACATGAGCCATGGGAGGATATTAGTTTGGCATTAGAGTGACCCAAGCTATATTGCGAGACTGGGACCTGCATCCACACGAGGCCATGAGAGGATATCAGTTTGGCATTAGAGTGACTCAAGCTATATTGCGAGTCTGGAACCCGCATCTACATGAGCCATGAGAGGATATTAATTTGGCATTAAAGTGTCCCAAGCTATATTACGAGTCTGGGACCCGCATCCAGATGAGCCATGAACGGATATTAGTTTGCCATTAGAGTGACACAACCTATATTGCGAGTCTGAGACCCGCACCCACATGAGCCATGAGAGGATATTAGTTTGGCATTAGGGTGACCCAAGCTACATTGCGAATCTTAGACCCGCACCCACATGAGCCATGGGAGGATATTAGCTTGGCGTTAGAATGACCCAAGCTATATTGCGAGTCTGGGACGCGCATCCACATGAGCCATGGGAGGATATTAGTTTGGCGTTAGAATGACCCAAGCTATATTGCGAGTCTGAGACCCGCAACCACATGAGCCATGAGAGGATATTAGTTTGGCATTAGAGTGACCCAAGCTATATTGCAAGTCTTAGACCCGCACCCACATGAGCCATGGGAGGATATTAGTTTGGCGTTAGAGTGACCCAAGCTATATTGCGAGTCTTTGACCTGCATCCAGATGAGCCATGAAAGGATATTAGTTTGCCATTAGAGTGACACAACCTATATTGCGAGTCTGAGACCCGCACCCACATGAGCCATGAGAGGATATTAGTTTGGCATTAGGGTGACCCAAGCTACATTGCGAGTCTTAGACCCGCACCCACATGAGCCATGGGAGGATATTTGTTTGGCATTAGAATGACCCAAGCTATATTGCGAGTCTGGGACGCGCATCCACATGAGCCATGGGAGGATATTAGTTTGGCGTTAGAATGACCCAAGCTATATTGCGAGTCTCAGACCCGCACCCACATGAGCCATGAGAGGATATTAGTTTGGCATTAGAGTGACCCAAGCTATATTGCGAGTCTTATACCCGCACCCACATGAGCCATGGGAGGATATTAGTTTGCCGTTAGAATGATCTAAGCTATATTGCGAGTCTGAGATCTGCACCCACATGAGCCATGAGAGGATATTAGTTTGGCATTAGAGTGACCCAAGCTATATTGCGAGTCTTATACCCGCACCCACATGAGCCATGGGAGGATATTAGTTTGGCGTTAGAATGATCTAAGCTATATTGCGAGTCTGAGATCTGCACCCACATGAGCCATGAGAGGATATTAGTTTGGCATTAGAGTGACCCAAGCTATATTGTGAGTCCTGGATCTACACCCAAATGAGCCATGAGAGGATATTAGTTTGGCATTAAGTGACACAAGCTATATTGCGAGTCTGATACCCGCACCCACATGAGCCATGGGAGGATATTAGTTTGGCATTAGGGTGACCCAAGCTATATTGCGAGTCTGGGACCTGCACCCACATGAGGCCATGGGAGGATATTAGTTTGGCATTAAGTGACCCAAGCTATATTGCGAGTCTGAGACATGCTCCCACATGAGCCATGAGAGGATATTAGTTTGGCATTAGAGTGACCCAATCTATATAGCGAGTATGAGACCTGCACCCACATGAGCCATGAGAGGATATTAGTTTGGCATTAGAGTGACCCAAGCTATATTGCGAGTCTTAGACCCGCACCCACATGAGCCATGGGAGGATATTAGTTTGGCATTAGAGTGACCCAAGCTATATTGCGAGACTGGGACCTGCATCCACACGAGGCCATGAGAGGATATCAGTTTGGCATTAGAGTGACTCAAGCTATATTGCGAGTCTGGAACCCGCATCTACATGAGCCATGAGAGGATATTAATTTGGCATTAAAGTGTCCCAAGCTATATTACGAGTCTGGGACCCGCATCCAGATGAGCCATGAACGGATATTAGTTTGCCATTAGAGTGACACAACCTATATTGCGAGTCTGAGACCCGCACCCACATGAGCCATGAGAGGATATTAGTTTGGCATTAGGGTGACCCAAGCTACATTGCGAGTCTTAGACCCGCACCCACATGAGCCATGGGAGGATATTAGCTTGGCGTTAGAATGACCCAAGCTATATTGCGAGTCTGGGACGCGCATCCACATGAGCCATGGGAGGATATTAGTTTGGCGTTAGAATGACCCAAGCTATATTGCGAGTCTGAGACCCGCAACCACATGAGCCATGAGAGGATATTAGTTTGGCATTAGAGTGACCCAAGCTATATTGCAAGTCTTAGACCCGCACCCACATGAGCCATGGGAGGATATTAGTTTGGCGTTAGAGTGACCCAAGCTATATTGCGAGTCTTTGACCTGCATCCAGATGAGCCATGAAAGGATATTAGTTTGCCATTAGAGTGACACAACCTATATTGCGAGTCTGAGACCCGCACCCACATGAGCCATGAGAGGATATTAGTTTGGCATTAGGGTGACCCAAGCTACATTGCGAGTCTTAGACCCGCACCCACATGAGCCATGGGAGGATATTTGTTTGGCATTAGAATGACCCAAGCTATATTGCGAGTCTGGGACGCGCATCCACATGAGCCATGGGAGGATATTAGTTTGGCGTTAGAATGACCCAAGCTATATTGCGAGTCTGAGACCCGCACCCACATGAGCCATGAGAGGATATTAGTTTGGCATTAGAGTGACCCAAGCTATATTGCGAGTCTTATACCCGCACCCACATGAGCCATGGGAGGATATTAGTTTGGCGTTAGAGTGACCCAAGCTATATTGTGAGTCTGGGACCTGCACCCACATGAGTCATGGGAGGATATTAGTTTGGTGGTAGAATGATCTAAGCTATATTGCGAGTCTGAGATCTGCACCCACATGAGCCATGAGAGGATATTAGTTTGGCATTAGAGTGACCCAAGCTATATTGTGAGTCCTGGATCTACACCCACATGAGCCATGAGAGGATATTAGTTTGGCATTAAGTGACACAAGCTATATTGCGAGTCTGATACCCGCACCCACATGAGCCATGGGAGGATATTAGTTTGGCATTAGGGTGACCCAAGCTATATTGCGAGTCTGAGACCCGCACCCACATGAGCCATGAGAGGATATTAGTTTGGCATTAGAGTTACCCAAGCTATATTGCGAGTCTGGGACCTGCACCCACATGAGGCCATGGGAGGATATTAGTTTGGCATTAAGTGACCCAAGCTATATTGCGAGTCTGAGACATGCTCCCACATGAGCCATGAGAGGATATTAGTTTGGCATTAGAGTGACCATATCTATATAGCGAGTATGAGACCTGCACCCACATGAGCCATGGGAGGATATTAGTTTGGCATTAGAGTGACCCAAGCTATATTGCGAGTCTTAGACCCGCACCCACATGAGCCATGGGAGGATATTAGTTTGGCATTAGAGTGACCCAAGCTATATTGCGAGACTGGGACCTGCATCCACACGAGGCCATGAGAGGATATCAGTTTGGCATTAGAGTGACTCAAGCTATATTGCGAGTCTGGAACCCGCATCTACATGAGCCATGAGAGGATATTAATTTGGCATTAAAGTGACCCAAGCTATATTATGAGTCTGGGACCCGCATCCAGATGAGCCATGAAAGGATATTAGTTTGCCATTAGAGTGACACAACCTATATTGCGAGTCTGAGACCCGCACCCACATGAGCCATGAGAGGATATTAGTTTGGCATTAGGGTGACCCAAGCTACATTGCGAGTCTTAGACCCGCACCCACATGAGCCATGGGAGGATATTAGCTTGGCGTTAGAATGACCCAAGCTATATTGCAAGTCTGGGACGCGCATCCACATGAGCCATGGGAGGATATTAGTTTGGCGTTAGAATGACCCAAGCTATATTGCGAGTCTGAGACCCGCAACCACATGAACCATGAGAGGATATTAGTTTGGCATTAGAGTGACCCAAGCTATATTGCGAGTCTTAGACCCGCACCCACATGAGCCATGGGAGGATATTAGTTTGGCGTTAGAGTGACCCAAGCTATATTGCGAGTCTTTGACCTGCATCCAGATTAGCCATGAAAGGATATTAGTTTGCCATTAGAGTGACACAACCTATATTGCGAGTCTGAGACCCGCACCCACATGAGCCATGAGAGGATATTAGTTTGGCATTAGGGTGACCCAAGCTACATTGCGAGTCTTAGACCCGCACCCACATGAGCCATGGGAGGATATTTGTTTGGCATTAGAATGACCCAAGCTATATTGCGAGTCTGGGACGCGCATCCACATGAGCCATGGGAGGATATTAGTTTGGCGTTAGAATGACCCAAGCTATATTGCGAGTCTGAGACCCGCACCCACATGAGCCATGAGAGGATATTAGTTTGGCATTAGAGTGACCCAAGCTATATTGCGAGTCTTATACCCGCACCCACATGAGCCATGGGAGGATATTAGTTTGGCGTTAGAGTGACCCAAGCTATATTGCGAGTCTGAGACCCTCACCCACATGAGCCATGAGAGGATATTAGTTTGGCATTAGAGTGACCGAAGCTATATTGTGAGTCCTGGACCTGCACCCACATGAGCCATGAGAGGATATTAGTTTGGCATTATGTGTCCCAAGCTATATTGCGAGTCTGAGATCTGCACCCACATGAGCCATGAGAGGATATTAGTTTGGCATTAGAGTGACCCAAGCTATATTGTGAGTCCTGGATCTACACCCACATGAGCCATGAGAGGATATTAGTTTGGCATTAAGTGACACAAGCTATATTGCGAGTCTGATACCCGCACCCACATGAGCCATGGGAGGATATTAGTTTGGCATTAGGGTGACCCAAGCTATATTGCGAGTCTGAGACCCGCACCCACATGAGCCATGAGAGGATATTAGTTTGGCATTAGAGTTACCCAAGCTATATTGCGAGTCTGGGACCTGCACCCACATGAGGCCATGGGAGGATATTAGTTTGGCATTAAGTGACCCAAGCTATATTGCGATTCTGAGACATGCTCCCACATGAGCCATGAGAGGATATTAGTTTGGCATTAGAGTGACCCAATCTATATAGCGAGCATGAGACCTGCACCAACTTGAGCCATGGGAGGATATTAGTTTGGCATTAGAGTGACCCAAGCTATATTGCGAGTCTTAGACCCGCACCCACATGAGCCATGGGAGGATATTAGTTTGGCATTAGAGTGACCCAAGCTATATTGCGAGACTGGGACCTGCATCCACACGAGGCCATGAGAGAATATCAGTTTGGCATTAGAGTGACTCAAGCTATATTGCGAGTCTGGAACCCGCATCCACATGAGCCATGAGAGGATATTAATTTGGCATTAAAGTGACCCAAGCTATATTACGAGTATGAGACCTGCACCCACATGAGCCATGGGAGGATATTAGTTTGGCATTAGAGTGACCCAAGCTATATTGCGAGTCTTAGACCCGCACCCACATGAGCCATGAGAGGATATTAGTTTGGCATTAGGGTGACCCAAGCTACATTGCGAGTCTTAGACCCGCACCCACATGAGCCATGGGAGGATATTAGCTTGGCGTTAGAATGACCCAAGCTATATTGCGAGTCTGGGACACGCATCCACATGAGCCATGGGAGGATATTAGTTTGGCGTTAGAATGACCCAAGCTATATTGCGAGTCTGAGACCCGCAACCACATGAGCCATGAGAGGATATTAGTTTGGCATTAGAGTGACCCAAGCTATATTGCGAGTCTTATACCCGCACCCACATGAGCCATGGGAGGATATTAGTTTGGCGTTAGAGTGACCCAAGCTATATTGCGATTCTTTGACCTGCATCCAGATGAGCCATGAAAGGATATTAGTTTGCCATTAGAGTGACACAACCTATATTGCGAGTCTGAGACCCGCACCCACATGAGCCATGAGAGGATATTAGTTTGGCATTAGGGTGACCCAAGCTACATTGCAAGTCTTAGACCCGCACCCACATGAGCCATGGGAGGATATTTGTTTGGCGTTAGAATGACCCAAGCTATATTGCGAGTCTGGGACGCGCATCCACATGAGCCATGGGAGGATATTAGTTTGGCGTTAGAATGACCCAAGCTATATTGCGAGTCTGAGACCCGCACCCACATGAGCCATGAGAGGATATTAGTTTGGCATTAGAGTGACCCAAGCTATATTGCGAGTCTTATACCCGCACCAACATGAGCCATGGGAGGATATTAGTTTGCCGTTAGAATGATCTAAGCTATATTGCGAGTCTGAGATCTGCACCCACATGAGCCATGAGAGGATATTAGTTTGGCATTAGAGTGACCCAAGCTATATTGCTAGTCTTATACCCGCACCCACATGAGCCATGGGAGGATATTAGTTTGGCGTTAGAATGATCTAAGCTATATTGCGAGTCTGAGATCTGCACCCACATGAGCCATGAGAGGATATTAGTTTGGCATTAGAGTGACCCAAGCTATATTGTGAGTCCTGGATCTACACCCAAATGAGCCATGAGAGGATATTAGTTTGGCATTAAGTGACACAAGCTATATTGCGAGTCTGATACCCGCACCCACATGAGCCATGGGAGGATATTAGTTTGGCATTAGGGTGACCCAAGCTATATTGCGAGTCTGAGACCCGCACCCACATGAGCCATGAGAGGATATTAGTTTGGCATTAGAGTTACCCAAGCTATATTGCGAGTCTGGGACCTGCACCCACATGAGGCCATGGGAGGATATTAGTTTGGCATTAAGTGACCCAAGCTATATTGCGAGTCTGAGACATGCTCCCACATGAGCCATGAGAGGATATTAGTTTGGCATTAGAGTGACCCAATCTATATAGCGAGTATGAGACCTGCACCCACATGAGCCATGAGAGGATATTAGTTTGGCATTAGAGTGACCCAAGCTATATTGCGAGTCTTAGACCCGCACCCACATGAGCCATGGGAGGATATTAGTTTGGCATTAGAGTGACCCAAGCTATATTGCGAGACTGGGACCTGCATCCACACGAGGCCCTGAGAGGATATCAGTTTGGCATTAGAGTGACTCAAGCTATATTGCGAGTCTGGAACCCGCATCTACATGAGCCATGAGAGGATATTAATTTGGCATTAAAGTGTCCCAAGCTATATTACGAGTCTGGGACCCGCATCCAGATGAGCCATGAACGGATATTAGTTTGCCATTAGAGTGACACAACCTATATTGCGAGTCTGAGACCCGCACCCACATGAGCCATGAGAGGATATTAGTTTGGCATTAGGGTGACCCAAGCTACATTGCGAGTCTTAGACCCGCACCCACATGAGCCATGGGAGGATATTAGCTTGGCGTTAGAATGACCCAAGCTATATTGCGAGTCTGGGACGCGCATCCACATGAGCCATGGGAGGATATTAGTTTGGCGTTAGAATGACCCAAGCTATATTGCGAGTCTGAGACCCGCAACCACATGAGCCATGAGAGGATATTAGTTTGGCATTAGAGTGACCCAAGCTATATTGCAAGTCTTAGACCCGCACCCACATGAGCCATGGGAGGATATTAGTTTGGCGTTAGAGTGACCCAAGCTATATTGCGAGTCTTTGACCTGCATCCAGATGAGCCATGAAAGGATATTAGTTTGCCATTAGAGTGACACAACCTATATTGCGAGTCTGAGACCCGCACCCACATGAGCCATGAGAGGATATTAGTTTGGCATTAGGGTGACCCAAGCTACATTGCGAGTCTTAGACCCGCACCCACATGAGCCATGGGAGGATATTTGTTTGGCATTAGAATGACCCAAGCTATATTGCGAGTCTGGGACGCGCATCCACATGAGCCATGGGAGGATATTAGTTTGGCGTTAGAATGACCCAAGCTATATTGCGAGTCTGAGACCCGCACCCACATGAGCCATGAGAGGATATTAGTTTGGCATTAGAGTGACCCAAGCTATATTGCGAGTCTTATACCCGCACCCACATGAGCCATGGGAGGATATTAGTTTGGCGTTAGAGTGACCCAAGCTATATTGTGAGTCTGGGACCTGCACCCACATGAGTCATGGGAGGATATTAGTTTGGTGGTAGAATGATCTAAGCTATATTGCGAGTCTGAGATCTGCACCCACATGAGCCATGAGAGGATATTAGTTTGGCATTAGAGTGACCCAAGCTATATTGCAAGTCTTAGACCCGCACCCACATGAGCCATGGGAGGATATTAGTTTGGCGTTAGAGTGACCCAAGCTATATTGCGAGTCTTTGACCTGCATCCAGATGAGCCATGAAAGGATATTAGTTTGCCATTAGAGTGACACAACCTATATTGCGAGTCTGAGACCCGCACCCACATGAGCCATGAGAGGATATTAGTTTGGCATTAGGGTGACCCAAGCTACATTGCGAGTCTTAGACCCGCACCCACATGAGCCATGGGAGGATATTTGTTTGGCATTAGAATGACCCAAGCTATATTGCGAGTCTGGGACGCGCATCCACATGAGCCATGGGAGGATATTAGTTTGGCGTTAGAATGACCCAAGCTATATTGCGAGTCTGAGACCCGCACCCACATGAGCCATGAGAGGATATTAGTTTGGCATTAGAGTGACCCAAGCTATATTGCGAGTCTTATACCCGCACCCACATGAGCCATGGGAGGATATTAGTTTGGCGTTAGAGTGACCCAAGCTATATTGTGAGTCTGGGACCTGCACCCACATGAGTCATGGGAGGATATTAGTTTGGTGGTAGAATGATCTAAGCTATATTGCGAGTCTGAGATCTGCACCCACATGAGCCATGAGAGGATATTAGTTTGGCATTAGAGTGACCCAAGCTATATTGTGAGTCCTGGATCTACACCCACATGAGCCATGAGAGGATATTAGTTTGGCATTAAGTGACACAAGCTATATTGCGAGTCTGATACCCGCACCCACATGAGCCATGGGAGGATATTAGTTTGGCATTAGGGTGACCCAAGCTATATTGCGAGTCTGAGACCCGCACCCACATGAGCCATGAGAGGATATTAGTTTGGCATTAGAGTTACCCAAGCTATATTGCGAGTCTGGGACCTGCACCCACATGAGGCCATGGGAGGATATTAGTTTGGCATTAAGTGACCCAAGCTATATTGCGAGTCTGAGACATGCTCCCACATGAGCCATGAGAGGATATTAGTTTGGCATTAGAGTGACCATATCTATATAGCGAGTATGAGACCTGCACCCACATGAGCCATGGGAGGATATTAGTTTGGCATTAGAGTGACCCAAGCTATATTGCGAGTCTTAGACCCGCACCCACATGAGCCATGGGAGGATATTAGTTTGGCATTAGAGTGACCCAAGCTATATTGCGAGACTGGGACCTGCATCCACACGAGGCCATGAGAGGATATCAGTTTGGCATTAGAGTGACTCAAGCTATATTGCGAGTCTGGAACCCGCATCTACATGAGCCATGAGAGGATATTAATTTGGCATTAAAGTGACCCAAGCTATATTACGAGTCTGGGACCCGCATCCAGATGAGCCATGAAAGGATATTAGTTTGCCATTAGAGTGACACAACCTATATTGCGAGTCTGAGACCCGCACCCACATGAGCCATGAGAGGATATTAGTTTGGCATTAGGGTGACCCAAGCTACATTGCGAGTCTTAGACCCGCACCCACATGAGCCATGGGAGGATATTAGCTTGGCGTTAGAATGACCCAAGCTATATTGCAAGTCTGGGACGCGCATCCACATGAGCCATGGGAGGATATTAGTTTGGCGTTAGAATGACCCAAGCTATATTGCGAGTCTGAGACCCGCAACCACATGAACCATGAGAGGATATTAGTTTGGCATTAGAGTGACCCAAGCTATATTGCGAGTCTTAGACCCGCACCCACATGAGCCATGGGAGGATATTAGTTTGGCGTTAGAGTGACCCAAGCTATATTGCGAGTCTTTGACCTGCATCCAGATTAGCCATGAAAGGATATTAGTTTGCCATTAGAGTGACACAACCTATATTGCGAGTCTGAGACCCGCACCCACATGAGCCATGAGAGGATATTAGTTTGGCATTAGGGTGACCCAAGCTACATTGCGAGTCTTAGACCCGCACCCACATGAGCCATGGGAGGATATTTGTTTGGCATTATAATGACCCAAGCTATATTGCGAGTCTGGGACGCGCATCCACATGAGCCATGGGAAGATATTAGTTTGGCGTTAGAATGACCCAAGCTATATTGCGAGTCTGAGACCCGCACCCACATGAGCCATGAGAGGATATTAGTTTGGCATTAGAGTGACCCAAGCTATATTGCGAGTCTTATACCCGCACCCACATGAGCCATGGGAGGATATTAGTTTGGCGTTAGAGTGACCCAAGCTATATTGCGAGTCTGAGACCCGCACCCACATGAGCCATGAGAGGATATTAGTTTGGCATTAGAGTGACCGAAGCTATATTGTGAGTCCTGGACCTGCACCCACATGAGCCATGAGAGGATATTAGTTTGGCATTATGTGTCCCAAGCTATATTGCGAGTCTGAGATCTGCACCCACATGAGCCATGAGAGGATATTAGTTTGGCATTAGAGTGACCCAAGCTATATTGTGAGTCCTGGATCTACACCCACATGAGCCATGAGAGGATATTAGTTTGGCATTAAGTGACACAAGCTATATTGCGAGTCTGATACCCGCACCCACATGAGCCATGGGAGGATATTAGTTTGGCATTAGGGTGACCCAAGCTATATTGCGAGTCTGAGACCCGCACCCACATGAGCCATGAGAGGATATTAGTTTGGCATTAGAGTTACCCAAGCTATATTGCGAGTCTGGGACCTGCACCCACATGAGGCCATGGGAGGATATTAGTTTGGCAATAAGTGACCCAAGCTATATTGCGAGTCTGAGACATGCTCCCACATGAGCCATGAGAGGATATTAGTTTGGCATTAGAGTGACCCAATCTATATAGCGAGCATGAGACCTGCACCCACTTGAGCCATGGGAGGATATTAGTTTGGCATTAGAGTGACCCAAGCTATATTGCGAGTCTTAGACCCGCACCCACATGAGCCATGGGAGGATATTAGTTTGGCATTAGAGTGACCCAAGCTATATTGCGAGACTGGGACCTGCATCCACACGAGGCCATGAGAGAATATCAGTTTGGCATTAGAGTGACTCAAGCTACATTGCGAGTCTGGAACCCGCATCCACATGAGCCATGAGAGGATATTAATTTGGCATTAAAGTGACCCAAGCTATATTACGAGTATGAGACCTGCACCCACATGAGCCATGGGAGGATATTAG
The DNA here is from genome assembly GCF_040938575.1 of Ambystoma mexicanum. Taxonomy (NCBI): domain Eukaryota; kingdom Metazoa; phylum Chordata; class Amphibia; order Caudata; family Ambystomatidae; genus Ambystoma; species Ambystoma mexicanum. The sequence goes on along the minus strand of NC_090941.1, from coordinate 1,169,466,232 downwards.
TTTGGCATTAGAGTGACCCAAGCTATATTGCGAGTCTTAGACCCGCACCCACATGAGCCATGAGAGGATATTAGTTTGGCATTAGGGTGACCCAAGCTACATTGCGAGTCTTAGACCCGCACCCACATGAGCCATGGGAGGATATTAGCTTGGCGTTAGAATGACCCAAGCTATATTGCGAGTCTGGGACACGCATCCACATGAGCCATGGGAGGATATTAGTTCGGCGTTAGAATGACCCAAGCTATATTGCGAGTCTGAGACCCGCAACCACATGAGCCATGAGAGGATATTAGTTTGGCATTAGAGTGACCCAAGCTATATTGCGAGTCTTATACCCGCACCCACATGAGCCATGGGAGGATATTAGTTTGGCGTTAGAGTGACCCAAGCTATATTGCGAGTCTTTGACCTGCATCCAGATGAGCCATGAAAGGATATTAGTTTGCCATTAGAGTGACACAACCTATATTGCGAGTCTGAGACCCGCACCCACATGAGCCATGAGAGGATATTAGTTTGGCATTCGGGTGACCCAAGCTACATTGCAAGTCTTAGACCCGCACCCACATGAGCCATGGGAGGATATTTGTTTGGCGTTAGAATGACCCAAGCTATATTGCGAGTCTGGGACGCGCATCCACATGAGCCATGGGAGGATATTAGTTTGGCGTTAGAATGACCCAAGCTATATTGCGTGTCTGAGACCCGCACCCACATGAGCCATGAGAGGATATTAGTTTGGCATTAGAGTGACCCAAGCTATATTGCGAGTCTTATACCCGCACCCACATGAGCCATGGGAGGATATTAGTTTGGCGTTAGAATGATCTAAGCTATATTGCGAGTCTGAGATCTGCACCCACATGAGCCATGAGAGGTTATTAGTTTGGCATTAGAGTGACCCAAGCTATATTGTGAGTCCTGGATCTACACCCACATGAGCCATAAGAGGATATTAGTTTGGCATTAAGTGACCCAAGCTATATTGCGAGTCTGGGACCTGCACCCACATGAGGCCATGGGAGGATATTAGTTTGGCATTAAGTGACCCAAGCTATATTGCGAGTCTGAGACATGCTCCCACATGAGCCATGAGAGGATATTAGTTTGGCATTAGAGTGACCCAATCTATATAGCGAGTATGAGACCTGCACCCACATGAGCCATGGGAGGATATTAGTTTGGCATTAGAGTGACTCAAGCTATATTGCGAGTCTTAGACCCGCACCCACATGAGCCATGGGAGGATATTAGTTTGGCATTAGAGTGACCCAAGCTATATTCCGAGACTGGGACCTGCATCCAAACGAGGCCATGAGAGGATATCAGTTTGGCATTATAGTAACTCAAGCTATATTGCGAGTCTGGAACCCGCATCTACATGAGCCATGAGAGGATATTAATTTGGCATTAAAGTGTCCCAAGCTATATTACGAGTCTGGGACCCGCATCCAGATGAGCCATGAAAGGATATTAGTTTGCCATTAGAGTGACACAACCTATATTGCGAGTCTGAGACCCGCACCCACATGAGCCATGAGAGGATATTAGTTTGGCATTAGGGTGACCCAAGCTACATTGCGAGTCTTAGACCCACACCCACATGAGCCATGGGAGGATATTAGCTTGGCGTTAGAATGACCCAAGCTATATTGCGAGTCTGGGACGCGCATCCACATGAGCCATGGGAGGATATTAGTTTGGCGTTAGAATGACCCAAGCTATATTGCGAGTCTGAGACCCGCAACCACATGAGCCATGAGAGGATATTAGTTTGGCATTAGAGTGACCCAAGCTATATTGCGAGTCTTAGACCCGCACCCACATGAGCCATGGGAGGATATTAGTTTGGCGTTAGAGTGACCCAAGCTATATTGCGAGTCTTTGACCTGCATCCAGATGAGCCATGAAAGGATATTAGTTTGCCATTAGAGTGACACAACCTATATTGCGAGTCTGAGACCCGTACCCACATGAGCCATGAGAGGATATTAGTTTGGCATTAGGGTGACCCAAGCTACATTGCGAGTCTTAGACCCGCACCCACATGAGCCATGGGAGGATATTTGTTTGGCATTAGAATGACCCAAGCTATATTGCGAGTCTGGGACGCGCATCCACATGAGCCATGGGAGGATATTAGTTTGGCGTTAGAATGACCCAAACTATATCGCGAGTCTGAGACCCGCACCCACATGAGCCATGAGAGGATATTAGTTTGGCATTAGAGTGACCCAAGCTATATTGCGAGTCTTATACCCGCACCCACATGAGCCATGGGAGGATATTAGTTTGGCGTTAGAGTGACCCAAGCTATATTGCGAGTCTGAGACCCGCACCCACATGAGCCATGAGAGGATATTAGTTTGGCATTAGAGTGACCGAAGCTATATTGTGAGTCCTGGACCTGCACCCACATGAGCCATGAGAGGATATTAGTTTGGCATTATGTGTCCCAAGCTATATTGCGAGTCTGAGATCTGCACCCACATGAGCCATGAGAGGATATTAGTTTGGCATTAGAGTGACCCAAGCTATATTGTGAGTCCTGGATCTACACCCACATGAGCCATGAGAGGATATTAGTTTGGCATTAAGTGACACAAGCTATATTGCGAGTCTGATACCCGCACCCACATGAGCCATGGGAGGATATTAGTTTGGCATTAGGGTGACCCAAGCTACATTGCAAGTCTTAGACCCGCACCCACATGAGCCATGGGAGGATATTTGTTTGGCGTTAGAATGACCCAAGCTATATTGCGAGTCTGGGACGCGCATCCACATGAGCCCTGGGAGGATATTAGTTTGGCGTTAGAATGACCCAAGCTATATTGCGAGTCTGAGACCCGCACCCACATGAGCCATGAGAGGATATTAGTTTGGCATTAGAGTGACCCAAGCTATATTTCGAGTCTTATACCCGCACCCACATGACCCATGGGAGGATATTAGTTTGGCGTTAGAATGATCTAAGCTATATTGCGAGTCTGAGATCTGCACCAACATGAGCCATGAGAGGATATTAGTTTGGCATTAGAGTGACCCAAGCTATATTGTGAGTCCTGGATCTACACCCACATGAGCCATGAGAGGATATTAGTTTGGCATTAAGTGACACAAGCTATATTGCGAGTCTGATACCCACACCCACATGAGCCATGGGAGGATATTAGTTTGGCATTAGGGTGACCCAAGCTATATTGCGAGTCTGAGACCCGCACCCACATGAGCCATGAGAGGATATTAGTTTGGCATTAGAGTGACCCAAGCTATATTGCGAGTCTTAGACCCACACCCACATGAGCCATGGGAGGATATTAGTTTGGCATTAGAGTGACCCAAGCTATATTGCGAGACTGGGACCTGCATCCACACGAGGCCATGAGAGGATATCAGTTTGGCATTAGAGTGACTCAAGCTATATTGCGAGTCTGGAACCCGCATCTACATGAGCCATGAGAGGATATTAATTTGGCATTAAAGTGACCCAAGCTATATTACGAGTCTGGGACCCGCATCCAGATGAGCCATGAAAGGATATTAGTTTGCCATTAGAGTGACACAACCTATATTGCGAGTCTGAGACCCGCACCCACATGAGCCATGAGAGGATATTAGTTTGGCATTAGGGTGACCCAATCTATATAGCGAGTATGAGACCTGCACCCACATGAGCCATGGGAGGATATTAGTTTGGCATTAGAGTGACCAAGCTATATTGCGAGTCTGAGACATGCACCCACATGAGCCAGGGGAGGATATTAGTTTGGCGTTAGAAAGACCCAAGCTATATTGCGAGTCTGGGACACGCATCCACATGAGCCATGGGAGGATATTAGTTTGCCAGTAGAGTGACACAACCTATATTGCGAGTCTGAGACCCGCACCCACATGAGCCATGAGAGGATATTAGTTTGGCATTAGAGTGACCCAAGCTATATTGTGAGTCCTGGACCTGCACCCACATGAGCCATGAGAGGATATTAGTTTGGCATTATGTGTCCCAAGCTATATTGCGAGTCTGAGACCAGCACCCACATGAGGCCAATGAGAGGATATTAGTTTGGCATTAGAGGGACCCAAGCTAAATTGCGAGTCTTTGACGCGCATCCACATGAGCCATGGGAGGATATTAGTTTGGCGTTAGAATGACCCAAGCTATATTGCGAGTCTGAGACCCGCACCCACATGAGCCATGAGAGGATATTAGTTTGGCATTAGAGTGACCGAAGCTATATTGCGAGTCTGAGACCCGCACCCACATGGGCCATGAGAGGATATTACTTTGGCATTAGCGTTACCCAAGCTATATTTTGAGTCTGGGACCTGCACCCACATGAGGCCATGAGAGGATATTAGTTTGGCATTAGAGGGACCCAAGCTATATTGCAAGTCTGAGACCTGCACCCACATGAGGCCATGCGAGGATATTAGTTTGGCATTAGAGTGACCCAAGCTATATTGCGAGTCTGAGACCCGCACCCACATGAGCCATGGCAGGATATTAGTTTGGCGTTAGAATGAACCAAGCTATATTGCGAGTCTGGGACGCGCATCCACATGAGCCATGGGAGGATATTAGTTTGGCATTAGAGTGACCAAAGCTATATTGCGAGACTGGGACCTGCATCCACACGAGGCCATGAGAGGATATTAGTTTGGCATTAGGGTGACCCAATCTATATAGCGAGTATGAGACCTGCACCCACATGAGCCATGGGAGGATATTAGTTTGGCATTAGAGTGACCAAGCTATATTGCGAGTCTGAGACATGCACCCACATGAGCCATGGGAGGATATTTGTTTGGCATTAGAATGACCCAAGCTATATTGCGAGTCTGGGACGCGCATCCACATGAGCCATGGGAGGATATTAGTTTGGCGTTAGAATGACCCAAACTATATCGCGAGTCTGAGACCCGCACCCACATGAGCCATGAGAGGATATTAGTTTGGCATTAGAGTGACCCAAGCTATATTGCGAGTCTTATACCCGCACCCACATGAGCCATGGGAGGATATTAGTTTGGCGTTAGAGTGACCCAAGCTATATTGCGAGTCTGAGACCCGCACCCACATGAGCCATGAGAGGATATTAGTTTGGCATTAGAGTGACCGAAGCTATATTGTGAGTCCTGGACCTGCACCCACATGAGCCATGAGAGGATATTAGTTTGGCATTATGTGTCCCAAGCTATATTGCGAGTCTGAGATCTGCACCCACATGAGCCATGAGAGGATATTAGTTTGGCATTAGAGTGACCCAAGCTATATTGTGAGTCCTGGATCTACACCCACATGAGCCATGAGAGGATATTAGTTTGGCATTAAGTGACACAAGCTATATTGCGAGTCTGATACCCGCACCCACATGAGCCATGGGAGGATATTAGTTTGGCATTAGGGTGACCCAAGCTACATTGCAAGTCTTAGACCCGCACCCACATGAGCCATGGGAGGATATTTGTTTGGCGTTAGAATGACCCAAGCTATATTGCGAGTCTGGGACGCGCATCCACATGAGCCCTGGGAGGATATTAGTTTGGCGTTAGAATGACCCAAGCTATATTGCGAGTCTGAGACCCGCACCCACATGAGCCATGAGAGGATATTAGTTTGGCATTAGAGTGACCCAAGCTATATTTCGAGTCTTATACCCGCACCCACATGACCCATGGGAGGATATTAGTTTGGCGTTAGAATGATCTAAGCTATATTGCGAGTCTGAGATCTGCACCAACATGAGCCATGAGAGGATATTAGTTTGGCATTAGAGTGACCCAAGCTATATTGTGAGTCCTGGATCTACACCCACATGAGCCATGAGAGGATATTAGTTTGGCATTAAGTGACACAAGCTATATTGCGAGTCTGATACCCACACCCACATGAGCCATGGGAGGATATTAGTTTGGCATTAGGGTGACCCAAGCTATATTGCGAGTCTGAGACCCGCACCCACATGAGCCATGAGAGGATATTAGTTTGGCATTAGAGTGACCCAAGCTATATTGCGAGTCTTAGACCCACACCCACATGAGCCATGGGAGGATATTAGTTTGGCATTAGAGTGACCCAAGCTATATTGCGAGACTGGGACCTGCATCCACACAAGGCCATGAGAGGATATCAGTTTGGCATTAGAGTGACTCAAGCTATATTGCGAGTCTGGAACCCGCATCTACATGAGCCATGAGAGGATATTAATTTGGCATTAAAGTGACCCAAGCTATATTACGAGTCTGGGACCCGCATCCAGATGAGCCATGAAAGGATATTAGTTTGCCATTAGAGTGACACAACCTATATTGCGAGTCTGAGACCCGCACCCACATGAGCCATGAGAGGATATTAGTTTGGCATTAGGGTGACCCAATCTATATAGCGAGTATGAGACCTGCACCCACATGAGCCATGGGAGGATATTAGTTTGGCATTAGAGTGACCAAGCTATATTGCGAGTCTGAGACATGCACCCACATGAGCCATGGGAGGATATTAGTTTGGCGTTAGAAAGACCCAAGCTATATTGCGAGTCTGGGACACGCATCCACATGAGCCATGGGAGGATATTAGTTTGCCAGTAGAGTGACACAACCTATATTGCGAGTCTGAGACCCGCACCCACATGAGCCATGAGAGGATATTAGTTTGGCATTAGAGTGACCCAAGCTATATTGTGAGTCCTGGACCTGCACCCACATGAGCCATGAGAGGATATTAGTTTGGCATTATGTGTCCCAAGCTATATTGCGAGTCTGAGACCAGCACCCACATGAGGCCAATGAGAGGATATTAGTTTGGCATTAGAGGGACCCAAGCTAAATTGCGAGTCTTTGACGCGCATCCACATGAGCCATGGGAGGATATTAGTTTGGCGTTAGAATGACCCAAGCTATATTGCGAGTCTGAGACCCGCACCCACATGAGCCATGAGAGGATATTAGTTTGGCATTAGAGTGACCGAAGCTATATTGCGAGTCTGAGACCCGCACCCACATGGGCCATGAGAGGATATTACTTTGGCATTAGCGTTACCCAAGCTATATTTTGAGTCTGGGACCTGCACCCACATGAGGCCATGAGAGGATATTAGTTTGGCATTAGAGGGACCCAAGCTATATTGCAAGTCTGAGACCTGCACCCACATGAGGCCATGCGAGGATATTAGTTTGGCATTAGAGTGACCCAAGCTATATTGCGAGTCTGAGACCCGCACCCACATGAGCCATGGCAGGATATTAGTTTGGCGTTAGAATGAACCAAGCTATATTGCGAGTCTGGGACGCGCATCCACATGAGCCATGGGAGGATATTAGTTTGGCATTAGAGTGACCAAAGCTATATTGCGAGACTGGGACCTGCATCCACACGAGGCCATGAGAGGATTTCAGTTTGGCATTAGATTGACCCAAGCTATATTGCGAGTCTGAGACCCGCACCCACATTAACCATGAGAGGATATTAGTTTGGCATTAGAAGGACCCAAGCTATATTGCGAGTCTGAGACCTGCACCCACATGAGGCCATGAGAGAATATCAGTTTGGCATTAGAGTGACCCAAGCTATATTGCGAGTCTTAGACCCCCACCCACATGAGCCATGGGAGGATATTAGTTAGGCGTTAGAATGACCCAAGCTATATTGCAAGTCTTAGACCCGCACCCACATGAGCCATGAGAGGATATTAGTTTGGCATTAGAGTGACCCAAGCTATACTGCGAGTCTGGGACCCGCATCCACATGAGCCATGAGAGGATATTAATTTGGCATTAGAGTGACCCAAGCTATATTACGAGTCTTGGATCCTCATCCAGATGAGCTATGAGAGGATATTAGTTTGCCATTTGATTGACACAACCTATATTGTGAGTCTGAGACCCGGACCCACATGAGCCATGAGAGGATATTAGTTTGGCATTAGAGTGACCCAAGCTACATTGCGAGTCTTAGACCCGCACCCACATGAGCCATGGGAGGATATTAGCTTGGCGTTCGAATGACCCAAGCTATATTGCGAGTCTGGGACGTGCATCCACATGAGCCATGGGAGGATATTAGTTTGGCGTTAGAATGACCCAAGCTATATTGCGAGTCTGAGACCCGCAACCACATGAGCCATGAGAGGATATTAGTTTGGCATTAGAGTGACCCAAGCTATATTGCGAGTCTTAGACCCGCACCCACATGAGCCATGGGAGGATATTAGTTTGGCGTTAGAGTGACCCAAGCTATATTGCGAGTCTTTGACCTGCATCCAGATGAGCCATGAAAGGATATTAGTTTGCCATTAGAGTGACACAACCTATATTGCGAGTCTGAGACCCGCACCCACATGAGCCATGGGAGGATATTAGCTTGGCGTTCGAATGACCCAAGCTATATTGCGAGTCTGGGACGTGCATCCACATGAGCCATGGGAGGATATTAGTTTGGCGTTAGAATGACCCAAGCTATATTGCGAGTCTGAGACCCGCAACCACATGAGCCATGAGAGGATATTAGTTTGGCATTAGAGTGACCCAAGCTATATTGCGAGTCTTAGACCCGCACCCACATGAGCCATGGGAGGATATTAGTTTGGCGTTAGAGTGACCCAAGCTATATTGCGAGTCTTTGACCTGCATCCAGATGAGCCATGAAAGGATATTAGTTTGCCATTAGAGTGACACAACCTATATTGCGAGTCTGAGACCCGCACCCACATGAGCCATGAGAGGATATTAGTTTGGCATTAGGGTGACCCAAGCTACATTGCGAGTCTTAGACCCGCACCCACATGAGCCATGGGAGGATATTTGTTTGGCATTAGAATGACCCAAGCTATATTGCGAGTCTGGGACGCGCATCCACATGAGCCATGGGAGGATATTAGTTTGGCGTTAGAATGACCCAAGCTATATTGCGAGTCTGAGACCTGCACCCTCATGAGCCATGAGAGGATATTAGTTTGGCATTAGAGTGACCCAAGCTATATTGCGAGTCTTATACCCGCACCCACATGAGCCATGGGAGGATATTAGTTTGGCGTTAGAGTGACCCAAGCTATATTGCGAGTCTGAGACCCGCACCCACATGAGCCATGAGAGGATATTAGTTTGGCATTAGAGTGACCGAAGCTATATTGTGAGTCCTGGACCTGCACCCACATGAGCCATGAGAGGATATTAGTTTGGCATTATGTGTCCCAAGCTATATTGCGAGTCTGAGATCTGCACCCACATGAGCCATGAGAGGATATTAGTTTGGCATTAGAGTGACCCAAGCTATATTGTGAGTCCTGGATCTACACCCACAAGAGCCATGAGAGGATATTAGTTTGGCATTAAGTGACACAAGCTATATTGCGAGTCTGATACCCGCACCCACATGAGCCATGGGAGGATATTAGTTTGGCATTAGGGTGACCCAAGCTATATTGCGAGTCTGAGACCCGCACCCACATGAGCCATGAGAGGATATTAGTTTGGCATTAGAGTTACCCAAGCTATGTTGCGAGTCTGGGACCTGCACCCACATGAGGCCATGGGAGGATATTAGTTTGGCATTAAGTGACCCAAGCTATATTGCGAGTCTGAGACATGCTCCCACATGAGCCATGAGAGGATATTAGTTTGGCATTAGAGTGACCCAATCTATATAGCGAGTATGAGACCTGCACCCACATGAGCCATGGGAGGATATTAGTTTGGCATTAGAGTGACCCAAGCTATATTGCGAGTCTTAGACCCGCACCCACATGAGCCATGGGAGGATATTAGTTTGGCATTAGAGTGACCCAAGCTATATTGCGAGACTGGGACCTGCATCCACACGAGGCCATGAGAGGATATCAGTTTGGCATTAGAGTGACTCAAGCTATATTGCGAGTCTGGAACCCGCATCTACATGAGCCATGAGAGGATATTAATTTGGCATTAAAATGACCCAAGCTATATTACGAGTCTGGGACCCGCATCCAGATGAGCCATGAAAGGATATTAGTTTGCCATTAGAGTGACACAACCTATATTGCGAGTCTGAGACCGCACCCACATGAGCCATGAGAGGATATTAGTTTGGCATTAGGGTGACCCAAGCTACATTGCGAGTCTTAGACCCGCACCCACATGAGCCATGGGAGGATATTAGCTTGGCGTTCGAATGTCCCAAGCTATATTGCGAGTCTGGGACGTGCATCCACATGAGCCATGGGAGGATATTAGTTTGGCGTTAGAATGACCCAAGCTATATTGCGAGTCTGAGACCCGCAACCACATGAGCCATGAGAGGATATTAGTTTGGCATTAGAGTGACCCAAGCTATATTGCGAGTCTTAGACCCGCACCCACATGATCCATGGGAGGATATTAGTTTGGCGTTAGAGTGACCCAAGCTATATTGCGAGTCTTTGACCTGCATCCAGATGAGCCATGAAAGGATATTAGTTTGCCATTAGAGTGACACAACCTATATTGCGAGTCTGAGACCCGCACCCACATGAGCCATGAGAGGATATTAGTTTGGCATTAAAGTGACCCAAGCTACATTGCGAGTCTTAGACCCGAACCCACATGAGCCATGGGAGGATATTTGTTTGGCATTAGAATGACCTAAGCTATATTGCGAGTCTTATACCCGCACCCACATGAGCCATGGGAGGATATTAGTTTGGCGTTAGAGTGACCCAAGCTATATTGCGAGTCTGAGACCCGCACCCACATGAGCCATGAGAGGATATTAGTTTGGCATTAGAGTGACCGAAGCTATATTGTGAGTCCTGGACCTGCACCCACATGAGCCATGAGAGGATATTAGTTTGGCATTATGTGTCCCAAGCTATATTGCGAGCCTGAAATCTGCACCCACATGAGCCATGAGAGGATATTAGTTTGGCATTAGAGTGACCCAAGCTATATTGTGAGTCCTGGATCTACACCCACATGAGCCATGAGAGGATATTAGTTTGGCATTAAGTGACACAAGCTATATTGCGATTCTGATACCCGCACCCACATGAGCCATGGGAGGATATTAGTTTGGCATTAGGGTGACCCAAGCTATATTGCGAGTCTGAGACCCGCACCCACATGAGCCATGAGAGGATATTAGTTTGGCATTAGAGTTACCCAAGCTATATTGCGAGTCTGGGACCTGCACCCACATGAGGCCATGGGAGGATATTAGTTTGGCATTAAGTGACCCAAGCTATATTGCGAGTCTGAGACATGCTCCCACATGAGCCATGAGAGGATATTAGTTTGGCATTAGAGTGACCCAATCTATATAGCGAGTATGAGACCTGCACCCACATGAGCCATGGGAGGATATTAGTTTGGCATTAGAGTGACCCAAGCTATATTGCGAGTCTTAGACCCGCACCCACATGAGCCATGGGAGGATATTAATTTGGCATTAGAGTGACCCAAGCTATATTGCGAGACTGGGACCTGCATCCACACGAGGCCATGAGAGGATATCAGTTTGGCATTAGAGTGACTCAAGCTATATTGCGAGTCTGGAACCCGCATCCACATGAGCCATGAGAGGATATTAATTTGGCATTAAAGTGACCCAAACTATATTACGAGTATGAGACCTGCACCCACATGAGCCATGGGAGGATATTAGTTTCGCATTATAGTGACCCAAGCTATATTGCGAGTCTTAGACCCGTACCCACATGAGCCATGGGAGGATATTAGCTTGGCGTTAGAATGACCCAAGCTATATTGCGAGTCTGGGACGCGCATCCACATGAGCCATCGGAGGATATTAGTTTGGCGTTAGAATGACCCAAGCTATATTGCGAGTCTGAGACCCGCAACCACATGAGCCATGAGAGGATATTAGTTTGGCATTAGAGTGACCCAAGCTATATTGCGAGTCTTAGACCCGCACCCACATGAGCCATGGGAGGATATTAGTTTGGCGTTAGAGTGACCCAAGCTATATTGCGAGTCTTTGACTTGCATCCAGATGAGCCATGAAAGGATATTAGTTTGCCATTAGAGTGACACAACCTATATTGCGAGTCTGAGACCCGCACCCACATGAGCCATGAGAGGATATTAGTTTGGCATTAGGGTGACCCAAGCTACATTGCGAGTCTTAGACCCGCACCCACATGAGCCATGGGAGGATATTTGTTTGGCGTTAGAATGACCCAAGCTATATTGCGAGTCTGGGACGCGCATCCACATGAGCCATGGGAGGATATTAGTTTGGCGTTAGAATGACCCAAGCTATATTGCTAGTCTGAGACCCGCACCCACATGAGCCATGAGAGGATATTAGTTTGGCATTAGAGTGACCCAAGCTATATTGCGAATCTTATACCCGCACCCACATGAGCCATGAGAGGATATTAGTTTGGCATTAGAGTGACCGAAGCTATATTGTGAGTCCTGGACCTGCACCCACATGAGCCATGAGAGGATATTAGTTTGGCGTTAGAGAGACCCAAGCTATATTGCGAGTCTGAGACCCGCACCCACATGAGCCATGAGAGGATATTAGTTTGGCATTAGAGTGACCGAAGCTATATTGTGAGTCCTGGACCTGCACCCACATGAGCCATGAGAGGATATTAGTTTGGCATTATGTGTCCCAAGCTATATTGCGAGTCTGTGACCCGCACCCACATGAGGCCAATGAGAGGATATTAGTTTGGCATTAGAGGGACCCAAGCTATATTGCGAGTCTGAGACCTGCACCCACATGAGCCATGAGAGGATATTATTTTGGCATTAGAGGGACCCAAGCTATATTGCGATTCTGAGACGTGCACCGACATGAGTCCATGAGAGTATATTACCTTGGCATTAGAGGGACAAAAGCTATATTGCGAGTCTAAGACATGCACCCACATGAGCCATGTGAGGATATTAGTTTGGCATTAGCGTGACCCAAACTATATTGCGAGTCCTGGACCTGCTCCCACATGAGGCCATTAGAGGATATTAGTTTGGCGTTAGAGTGACACAAGCTATATTGCGAGTCTGGGACCCACACCCACATGAGGCCATGAGAGGATATTAGTTTGGCATTAGAGTGACCAAGCTATATTGCGAGTCTGAGACATGCACCCACATGAGCCATGGGAGGATATTAGTTTGGCGTTAGAATGACCCAAGCTATATTGCGAGTCTGGGACACGCATCCACATGAGCCATGGGAGGATATTAGTTTGCCAGTAGAGTGACACAACCTATATTGCGAGTCTGAGACCCGCACCCACATGAGCCATGAGAGGATATTAGTTTGGCATTAGAGTGACCCAAGCTATATTGTGAGTCCTGGACCTGCACCCACATGAGCCATGAGAGGATATTAGTTTGGCATTATGTGTCCCAAGCTATATTGCGAGTCTGAGACCCGCACCCACATGAGGCCAATGAGAGGATATTAGTTTGGCATTAGAGGGACCCAAGCTAAATTGCGAGTCTTTGACGCGCATCCACATGAGCCATGGGAGGATATTAGTTTGGCGTTAGAATGACCCAAGCTATATTGCGAGTCTGAGACCCGCACCCACATGAGCCATGAGAGGATATTAGTTTGGCATTAGAGTGACCGAAGCTATATTGCGAGTCTGAGACCCGCACCCACATGAGCCATGAGAGGATATTAGTTTGGCATTAGAGTGACCCAAGCTATATTGCGAGTCTGAGACCCGCACCCACATGGGCCATGAGAGGATATTACTTTGGCATTAGCGTTACCCAAGCTATATTTTGAGTCTGGGACCTGCACCCACATGAGGCCATGAGAGGATATTAGTTTGGCATTAGAGGGACCCAAGCTATATTGCAAGTCTGAGACCTGCACCCACATGAGGCCATGCGAGGATATTAGTTTGGCATTAGAGTGACCCAAGCTATATTGCGAGTCTGAGACCCGCACCCACATGAGCCATGGCAGGATATTAGTTTGGCGTTAGAATGACCCAAGCTATATTGCGAGTCTGGGACGCGCATCCACATGAGCCATGGGAGGATATTAGTTTGGCATTAGAGTGACCAAAGCTATATTGCGAGACTGGGACCTGCATCCACACGAGGCCATGAGAGGATTTCAGTTTGGCATTAGATTGACCCAAGTTATATTGCGAGTCTGAGACCCGCACCCACATTAACCATGAGAGGATATTAGTTTGGCATTAGAAGGACCCAAGCTATATTGCGAGTCTGAGACCTGCACCCACATGAGGCCATGAGAGAATATCAGTTTGGCATTAGAGTGACCCAAGCTATATTGCGAGTCTTAGACCCCCACCCACATGAGCCATGGGAGGATATTAGTTTGGCGTTAGAATGACCCAAGCTATATTGCAAGTCTTAGACCCGCACCCACATGAGCCATGAGAGGATATTAGTTTGGCATTAGAGTGACCCAAGCTATACTGCGAGTCTGGGACCCGCATCCACATGAGCCATGAGAGGATATTAATTTGGCATTAGAGTGACCCAAGCTAAATTACGAGTCTTGGATCCTCATCCAGATGAGCTATGAGAGGATATTAGTATGCCATTTGATTGACACAACCTATATTGTGAGTCTGAGACCCGGACCCACATGAGCCATGAGAGGATATTAGTTTGGCATTAGAGTGACCCAAGCTATATGGCGAGTCTGAGACCTGCACCCACATGAGCCATGGGAGGATATTAGTTTGTCATTAAATGGCCCAAGCTATATTGCGCGTCTGAGACCCGCACCCACATGAGCCATTAGAGGATATTAGTTTGGCATTAGAGGGACTCAAGCTATATTGCAAGTCTGAGACCTGCACCCACATGAGCCATGAGAGGATATTAGTTTGGCATTAGAGTGACCCAAGCTATATGGCGAGTCTGAGACCTGCTCCCACATGAGGCCATGAGAGGATATTAGTTTGGCATTAGAGTGACCCAAGCTATATTGCAAGTCTGAGACCCGCACCCACATGAGCCATGAGAGGATATTAGTTTGGCATTAGAGTGACCCAAGCTATATTACGAGTCTTGGACCCTCATCCAGATGAGCCATGAGAGGATATTAGTTTGCCATTAGCGTGACACAACCTATATTGCGAATCTGACACCCGCACCCACATGAGCCATGAGAGGATATTAGTTTGGCATTAGAGTGACCCAAGCTATATGGCGAGTCTGAGACCTGCACCCACATGAGCCATGGGAGAATATTAGTTTGTCATTAAGAGGCCCAAGCTATATTGCGAGTCTGAGACCCGCACCCACATGAGCCATTAGAGGATATTAGTTTGGCATTAGAGGGACCCAAGCTATATTGCGAGTCTGAGACCTGCACCCAAATGAGGCCATGAGAGGATATTAGTTTGGCATTAGAGTGACCCAAGCTATATTGCGAGTCTGAGACCCGCACCCACATGAGCCATGAGAGGATATTAGTTTGGCATTAAGTGACCCAAGCTATATTGCGAGTCTGAGACCCGCACCCAAATGAGCCATGAGAGGATATTAGTTTGGCATTAGAGGGACCCAAGCTTTATTGCGAGTCTGAGACCTGCACCCACATGAGGCCATGAGAGGATATTAGTTTGGCAGTAGAGGGACCGAAGCTATATTGCGAGTCTGAGACCTGCACCCACATGAGGCCATGAGAGGATATTAGTTTGGCATTAGAGTGACCCAAGCTATATCGCGAGTCTGAGACCCGCACCCACATGAGCCATGAGAGGATATTAGTTTGGCATTAGATTGACCCAAGCTATATTGCGAGTCTGAGACATGTACCCACATGAGCCATGGGAGTATATTAGTTTGGCATTAGAGTGACCCAAGCTATATTGCGAGTCCTGGACCTGCACCCACATGAGGCCATGAGAGGATATTAGTTTGGCGTTAGAGTGACCCAAGCTATATTGCGAGTCTGGGACCCGCACCCACATGAGGCCTTGAGAGGATATTAGGTTGGCATTAGAGTGACCCAAGCTATATTGCGAGACTGAGACATGCACCCACATGAGCCATGGGAGGATATTAGTTTGGCATTAGAGTGCCCAAAGCTATATTGAGATTTTGAGACCCACACACACATGAGCCATGAGAGGATATTAGTTGGGCATTAGAGGGACACAAGCTATATTGCGAGTCTGAGACCCGCACCCACATGAGCCATGAGAGGATATTAGTTTGGCATTAGAGTGACCAAAGCTATATTGTGAGTCCTGGATCTACACCCACATGAGCCATGAGAGGATATTAGTTTGGCATTAGATTGACCCAAGCTATATTGCGAGTCTGAGACATGTACCCACATGAGGCCATGAGAGGATATTAGTTTGGTGTTAGAGTGACCCAAGCTATATTGCGAGTCTGGGACCTGCACCCATATGAGTCATGGGAGGATATTAGTTTGGTGTTAGAATGACCTAAGCTATATTGCGAGTCTGAGATCTGCACCCACATGAGCCATGAGAGGATATTAGTTTGGCATTAGAGTGACTCAAGCTATATTGTGAGTCCTGGACCTGCACCCACATGAGCCATGAGAGGATATTCGTTTGGCATTAAGTGACCCAAGCTATATTACAAGTCTGATACCCGCACCCACATGAGCCATGGGAGGATATTAGTTTGGCATTAGGGTGACCCAAGCTATATTGCGAGTCTGAGACCTGCACCCACATGAGCCATGAGAGGATATTAGTTTGGCATTAGAGGTACCCAAGCTATATTGCGAGTCAGGGACCTGCACCCACATGAGGCCATGGGAGGATATTAGTTTGGCATTAAGTGACCCAAGCTATATTGCGAGTCTGAGACATGCTCCCACATGAGCCATGAGAGGATATTAGTTTGGCATTAGAGTGACCCAATCTATATAGCGAGTATGAGACCTGCACCCACATGAGCCATGGGAGGATATTAGTTTGGCATTAGAGTGACCCAAGCTATATTGCGAGTCTTAGACCCGCACCCACATGAGCCATGGGAGGATATTAGTTTGGCATTAGAGTGACCCAAGCTATATTGCGAGACTGGGACCTGCATCCACACGAGGCCATGAGAGGATATCAGTTTGGCATTAGAGTGACTCAAGCTATATTGCGAGTCTGGAACCCGCATCTACATGAGCCATGAGAGGATATTAATTTGGCATTAAAGTGACCCAAGCTATATTACGAGTCTGGGACCCGCATCCAGATGAGCCATGAAAGGATATTAGTTTGCCATTAGAGTGACACAACCTATATTGCGAGTCTGAGACCCGCACCCACATGAGCCATGAGAGGATATTAGTTTGGCATTAGGGTGACCCAAGCTACATTGCGAGTCTTAGACCCGCACCCACATGAGCCATGGGAGGATATTAGCTTGGCGTTAGAATGACCCAAGCTATATTGCGAGTCTGGGACGCGCATCCACATGAGCCATGGGAGGATATTAGTTTGGCGTTAGAATGACCCAAGCTATATTGCGAGTCTGAGACCCGCAACCACATGAGCCATGAGAGGATATTAGTTTGGCATTAGAGTGACCCAAGCTATATTGCGAGTCTTAGACCCGCACCCACATGAGCCATGGGAGGATATTAGTTTGGCGTTAGAGTGACCCAAGCTATATTGCGATTCTTTGACCTGCATCCAGATGAGCCATGAAAGGATATTAGTTTGCCATTAGAGTGACACAACCTATATTGCGAGTCTGAGACCCGCACCCACATGAGCCATGAGAGGATATTAGTTTGGCATTAGGGTGACCCTAGCGACATTGCGAGTCTTAGACCCACACCCACATGAGCCATGGGAGGATATTTGTTTGGCATTAGAATGACCCAAGCTATATTGCGAGTCTGGGACGCGCATCCACATGAGCCATGGGAGGATATTAGTTTGGCGTTAGAATGACCCAAGCTATATTGCGAGTCTGAGACCCGCACCCACATGAGCCATGAGAGGATATTAGTTTGGCATTAGAGTGACCCAAGCTATATTGCGAGTCTTATACCCGCACCCACATGAGCCATGGGAGGATATTAGTTTGGCGTTAGAGTGACCCAAGCTATATTGCGAGTCTGAGACCCGCACCCACATGAGCCATGAGAGGATATTAGTTTGGCATTAGAGTGACCGAAGCTATATTGTGAGTCCTGGACCCGCACCCACATGAGCCATGAGAGGATATTAGTTTGGCGTTAGAGTGACCCAAGCTATATTGCGAGTCTGAGACCCGCACCCACATGAGCCATGAGAGGATATTAGTTTGGCATTAGAGTGACCGAAGCTATATTGTGAGTCCTGGACCTGCACCCACATGAGCCATGAGAGGATATTAGTTTGGCATTATGTGTCCCAAGCTATATTGCGAGTCTGAGATCTGCACCCACATGAGCCATGAGAGGATATTAGTTTGGCATTAGAGTGACCCAAGCTATATTGTGAGTCCTGGATCTACACCCACATGAGCCATGAGAGGATATTAGTTTGGCATTAAGTGACACAAGCTATATTGCGAGTCTGATACCCGCACCCACATGAGCCATGGGAGGATATTAGTTTGACATTAGAGGGACCCAAGCTATATTGGAAGTCTGAGACCTGCACCCACATCAGCCATGAGAGGATATTAGTTTGGCATTAGAGTGACCCAAGCTATATAGCGAGTCTGAGACCTGCACCCACATGAGCCATGGGAGGATATTAGTTTGGCATTAAGTGACCCAAGCTATATTGCGTGTCTGAGACCCACACCCACATGAGCCATGAGAGGATATTAGTTTGGCATTAGAGTGACCCAAGCTAAATTGCGAGTCTGAGACCCGCATCCACATGAGCTATGAGAGGATATTAGTTTGGCATTAGAGTGACCTAAGCTATATTGCGAGTCTGAGACCCACACCCACATGAGGCCATGAGAGGATATTAGTTTGACATTAGAGGGACCCAAACTATATTGCGAGTCTGAGACATGCACCCACATGAGCCATGAGAGGATATTAGTTTGGCATTAGAGTGACCCAAGCTATATAGCGAGTCCGAGACCCGCACCCACATGAGGCCATGAGAGGATATTAGTTTGGCATTAGAGTGACCTAAGCTATATTGCGAGTCTGAGACCCACACCCACATGAGGCCATGAGAGGATATTAGTTTGGTGTTAGAGTGACCCAAACTATATTGCGAGTCTGGGACCTGCACCCACATGAGTCATGGGAGGATATTAGTTTGGCATTAGAGTGACCCAAGCTATGTTGCGAGTCTGAGACCCGCACCCACATGAGCCATGAGAGGATATTAGTTTGGCATTAGAGTGACCTAAGCTATGTTGCGAGTCTGAGACCCACACCAACATGAGGCCATGAGAGGATATTAGTTTGGCGTTAGAGTGACCCAAGCTATATTGCGAGTCTGGGACCTGCATCCACATGAGTCATGGGAGGATATTAGTTTGGCATTAGAGTGACCCAAGCTATATTGTGAGTCTGAGACCTGCATCCACATGAGCTATGAGAGGATATTAGTTTGGCGTTAGAGTGACCCAAGCTATATTGTGAGTCTGGGACCTGCACCCACATGAGTCATGGGAGGATATTAGTTTGGTGGTAGAATGATCTAAGCTATATTGAGAGTCTGAGATCTGCACCCACATGAGCCATGAGACGATATTAGTTTGGCATTAGAGTGACCCAAGCTATATTGTGAGTCCTGGACCTGCACCCACATGAGCCATGAGAGGATATTAGTTTGGCATTAAGTGACCCAAGCTATATTGCGAGTCTGAGACCCGCACCCACATGAGCCATGAGAGGATATTAGTTTGGCATTAGAGGGACCCAAGCTATATTGCGAGTCTGAGACCTGCACCCACATGAGGCCATTAGAGGATATTAGTTTGGCATTAGAGGGATCCAAGCTATATTGCGAGTCTGAGACCTGCACCCACATGAGGCCATGAGAGGATATTATTTTGGCATTAGAGTGACCCAAGCTATATTGCGAGTCTGAGACCCGCACCCACATGAGCCATGAGAGGATATTAGTTTGGCATTAGAGTGACCCAAGCTATATTGCAAGTCTTAGACCCACACCCACATGAGCCATGGGAGGATATTAGTTTGGCGTTAGAATGACCCAAGCTATATTGCGAGTCTTTGACGCGCATCCACATGAGCCATGGGAGGATATTAGTTTGGCGTTAGAATGACCCAAGCTATATTGCGAGTCTGAGACCCGCACCCACATGAGCCATGAGAGGATATTAGTTTGGCATTAGAGTGACCGAAGCTATATTGCGAGTCTGAGACCCGCACCCACATGAGCCATGAGAGGATATTAGTTTGGCATTAGAGTGACCCAAGCTATATTGCGAGTCTGAGACCCGCACCCACATGAGCCATGAGAGGATATTACTTTGGCATTAGCGTTACCCAAGCTATATTGTGAGTCTGGGACCTGCACCCACATGAGGCCATGAGAGGATATTAGTTTGGCATTAGAGGGACCCAAGCTATATTGCAAGTCTGAGACCTGCACCCACATGAGGCCATGCGAGGATATTAGTTTGGCATTAGAGTGACCCAAGCTATATTGCGAGTCTGAGACCCGCACCCACATGAGCCATGGCAGGATATTAGTTTGGCGGTAGAATGACCCAAGCTATATTGCGAGTCTGGGACGCGCATCCACATGAGCCATGGGAGGATATTAGTTTGGCATTAGAGTGACCAAAGCTATATTGCGAGACTGGGACCTGCATCCACACGAGGCCATGAGAGGATTTCAGTTTGGCATTAGATTGACCCAAGCTATATTGCGAGTCTGAGACCCGCACCCACATGAGCGATGAGAGGATATTAGTTTGGTATTAGAGTGACCCAAGCTATATTGTGAGACTTGGACCTGCAGCCACATGAGCCATGAGGGGATATTAGTTTGGCATTAGAGTGACCCAAGCTATATTGCGAGTCTGAGACCCGCACCCACATTAACCATGAGAGGATATTAGTTTGGCATTAGAAGGACCCAAGCTATATTGCGAGTCTGAGACCTGCACCCACATGAGGCCATGAGAGAATATCAGTTTGGCATTAGAGTGACCCAAGCTATATTGCGAGTCTTAGACCCCCACCCACATGAGCCATGGGAGGATATTAGTTTGGCGTTAGAATGACCCAAGCTATATTGCAAGTCTTAGACCCGCACCCACATGAGCCATGAGAGGATATTAGTTTGGCATTAGAGTGACCCAAGCTATACTGCGAGTCTGGGACCCGCATCCACATGAGCCATGAGAGGATATTAATTTGGCATTAGAGTGACCCAAGCTATATTACGAGTCTTGGATCCTCATCCAGATGAGCCATGAGAGGATATTAGTTTGCCATTTGATTGACACAACCTATATTGTGAGTCTGAGACCCGCACCCACATGAGCCATGAGAGGATATTAGTTTGGCATTAGAGTGACCCAAGCTATATGGCGAGTCTGAGACCTGCACCCACATGAGCCATGGGAGGATATTAGTTTGTCATTAAATGGCCCAAGCTATATTGCGCGTCTGAGACCCGCACCCACATGAGCCATTAGAGGATATTAGTTTGGCATTAGAGGGACTCAAGCTATATTGCAAGTCTGAGACCTGCACCCACATGAGCCATGAGAGGATATTAGTTTGGCATTAGAGTGACCCAAGCTATATGGCGAGTCTGAGACCTGCACCCACATGAGCCATGGGAGGATATTAGTTTGTCATTAAATGGCCCAAGCTATATTGCGAGTCTGAGACCCGCACCCACATGAGCCATTAGAGGATATTAGTTTGGCATTAGAGGGACCCAAGCTATATTGCAAGTCTGAGACCTGCACCCACATGAGCCATGAGAGGATATTAGTTTGGCATTAGAGTGTCCCAAGCTATATGGCGAGTCTGAGACCTGCTCCCACATGAGGCCATGAGAGGATATTAGTTTGGCATTAGAGTGACCCAAGCTATATTGCAAGTCTGAGACCCGCACCCACATGAGCCATGAGAGGATATTAGTTTGGCTTTAGAGTGACCCAAGCTATATTACGAGTCTTGGACCCTGATCCAGATGAGCCATGAGAGGATATTAGTTTGCCATTAGAGTGACACAACCTATATTGCGAGTCTGACACCCGCACCCACATGAGCCATGAGAGGATATTAGTTTGGCATTAGAGTGACCCAAGCTATATGGCGAGTCTGAGACCTGCACACACATGAGCCATGGGAGGATATTAGTTTGTCATTAAGAGGCCCAAGCTATATTGCGAGTCTGAGACCCGCACCCACATGAGCCATTAGAGGATATTAGTTTGGCATTAGAGGGACCCAAGCTATATTGCGAGTCTGAGACCTGCACCCAAATGAGGCCATGAGAGGATATTAGTTTGGCATTAGAGTGACCCAAGCTATATTGCGAGTCTGAGACCCGCACCCACATGAGCCATGAGAGGATATTAGTTTGGCATTAAGTGACCCAAGCTATATTGCGAGTCTGAGACCCGCACCCACATGAGCCATGAGAGGATATTAGTTTGGCATTAGAGGGACCCAAGCTTTATTGCGAGTCTGAGACCTGCACCCACATGAGGCCATGAGAGGATATTAGTTTGGCATTAGAGGGACCGAAGCTATATTGCGAGTCAGGGACCCGCACCCACATGAGCCATGAGAGGATATTGGTTTGGCATTAGAGTGATCCAAGCTATATTGCGAGTCTGAGACCCGCACCCACATGAGCCATGAGAGGATATTAGTTTGGCATTAGCGTTACCCAAGCTATATTGTGAGTCTGGGGCCTGCACCCACATGAGTCATGGGAGGATATTAGTTTGGCATTAGAGTAAACCCAGCTATATTGCGAGTCAGGGACCTGCACCCACATGAGCCACGAGAGGATGTTAGTTTGGCATCAGAAGGACCAAAGCTATATTGCAAGTCTGAGACCTACACCCACATAAGGCCATGAGAGGATATTAGTTTGACATTAGAGTGACCTAAGCTATATTGCGAGTCTGAGACCCACACCCACATGGGGCCATGAGAGGATATTAGTTTGGCGTTAGAGTGACCCAAGCTATATTGCGAGTCTGGGACCTGCACCCACATGAGTCATGGGAGGATATTAGTTTGGTTTTAGAATGACCTAAACTATATTGCAAGTCTGAGATCTGCACCCACATGAGCCATGAGAGGATATTAGTTTGGCATTGGAGTGACCCAAGCTATATTGCTAGTCTGGGACCGGCACCCACATGAGCCATGAGAGGATATTAGTTTGGCATTAGAGTGACCCAAGCTATATTGCGAGTCTGAGACCTGCACCCACATGAGCCATGAGAGGATATTAGTTTGGCATTAGAGGGACCCAAGCTATATTGCAAGTCTGAGACCCACACCCACATGAGGCCATTAGAGGATATTAGTTTGGTGTTAGAATGACCCAAGCTATATTGCGAGTCTGAGATCTGCACCCACATGAGCCATGAGAGGATTTTAGTTTAGCATTGGAGTGACCCAAGCTATATTGTGAGTCCTGGACCTGCACCCACATGAGCCATGAGAGGATATTAGTTTGGCATTAAGTGACCCAAGCTATATTGTGAGTCCTGGACCTGCACCCACGTGAGCCATGAGAGGATATTAGTTTGGCATTAAGTGACCTAAGCTATATTGCGAGTGTGATACACGCACCCACATGAGCCATGAGAGGATATTAGTTTGGCATTAGGGTGACAAAAGCTATATTGCGAGTCTGAGACCTGCACCCACATGAGGCCATGAGAGGATATTAGTTTGGCATTAGAGTGACCCAAGCTATATTGCGAGTCTGAGACCCGCACACACATGAGCCATGAGAGGATATTAGTTTGGCATTAGATTGACCCAAGCTATATTGCAAGTCTGAGACATGTACCCACATGAGCCATGGGAGGATATTAGTTTGGCATTAGAGTGACCCAAGCTATATTGCGAGTCCTGGACCTGCACCCACATTAGGCCATGAGAGGATATTAGTTTGGAGTTAGAGTGACCCAAGCTATATTGCGAGTCTGGGACCCGCACCCACATGAGGCCATGAGAGGATATTAGTTTGGCATTAGAGTGACCCAAGCTATATTGCGAGACTGAGACATGCACCCACATGAGCCATGGGAGGATATTAGTTTGGCATTAGAGTGCCCAAAGCTATATTGAGATTTTGAGACCCACACACACATGAGCCATGAGAGGATATTAGTTTGGCATTAGAGGGACACAAGCTATATTGCGAGTCTGAGACCCGCACCCACATGAGCCATGAGATGATATTAGTTTGGCATTAGAGTGACCTAAGCTATATTGCGAGTCTGAGACCCACACCCACATGAGGCCATGAGAGGATATTAGTTTGGTGTTAGAGTGACCCAAGCTATATTGCGAGTCTGGGACCTGCACCCACATGAGTCATTAGAGGATATTAGTTTGGCATTAGAGGGACCCAAGCTATATTGCGAGTCTGAGACCTGCACCCAAATGAGGCCATGAGAGGATATTAGTTTGGCATTAGAGTGACCCAAGCTATATTGCGAATCTGAGACCCGCACCCACATGACCCATGAGAGGATATTAGTTTGGCATTAAGTGACCCAAGCTATATTGCGAGTCTGAGACCCGCACCCACATGAGCCATGAGAGGATATTAGTTTGGCATTAGAGGGACCCAAGCTTTATTGCGAGTCTGAGACCTGCACCCACATGAGGCCATGAGAGGATATTAGTTTGGCATTAGAGGGACCGAAGCTATATTGCGAGTCTGAGACCTGCACCCACATGAGGCCATGAGAGGATATTAGTTTGGCATTAGAGTGACCCAAGCTATATTGCGAGTCTGAGACCAGCACCCACATGAGCCATGAGAGGATATTAGTTTGGCATTAGATTGACCCAAGCTATATTGCGAGTCCTGGACCTGCACCCACATGAGGCCATGAGAGGATATTAGTTTGGCGTTAGAGTGACCCAAGCTATATTGCGAGTCTGGGACCCGCACCCACATGAGGCCATGAGAGGATATTAGGTTGGCATTAGAGTGACCCAAGCTATATTGCGAGACTGAGACATGCACCCACATGAGCCATGGGAGGATATTAGTTTGGCATTAGAGTGCCCAAAGCTATATTGAGATTTTGAGACCCACACACACATGAGCCATGAGAGGATATTAGTTTGGCATTAGAGGGACACAAGCTATATTGCAAGTCTGAGACCCGCACCCACATGAGCCATGAGAGGATATTAGTTTGGCATTAGAGTGACCTAAGCTATATTGCGAGTCTGAGACCCACACCCACATGAGGCCATGAGAGGATATTAGTTTGGCATTAGAGTGACCGAAGCTATATTGTGAGTCCTGGACCTGCACCCACATGAGCCATGAGAGGATATTAGTTTGGCGTTAGAGAGACCCAAGCTATATTGCGAGTCTGAGACCCGCACCCACATGAGCCATGAGAGGATATTAGTTTGGCATTAGAGTGACCGAAGCTATATTGTGAGTCCTGGACCTGCACCCACATGAGCCATGAGAGGATATTAGTTTGGCATTATGTGTCCCAAGCTATATTGCGAGTCTGTGACCCGCACCCACATGAGGCCAATGAGAGGATATTAGTTTGGCATTAGAGGGACCCAAGCTATATTGCGAGTCTGAGACCTGCACCCACATGAGCCATGAGAGGATATTAGTTTGGCATTAGAGGGACCCAAGCTATATTGCGATTCTGAGACGTGCACCGACATGAGTCCATGAGAGTATATTACCTTGGCATTAGAGGGACAAAAGCTATATTGCGAGTCTAAGACATGCACCCACATGAGCCATGTGAGGATATTAGTTTGGCATTAGCGTGACCCAAACTATATTGCGAGTCCTGGACCTGCTCCCACATGAGGCCATTAGAGGATATTAGTTTGGCGTTAGAGTGACACAAGCTATATTGCGAGTCTGGGACCCACACCCACATGAGGCCATGAGAGGATATTAGTTTGGCATTAGAGTGACCAAGCTATATTGCGAGTCTGAGACATGCACCCACATGAGCCATGGGAGGATATTAGTTTGGCGTTAGAATGACCTAAGCTATATTGCGAGTCTGGGACACGCATCCACATGAGCCATGGGAGGATATTAGTTTGCCAGTAGAGTGACACAACCTATATTGCGAGTCTGAGACCCGCACCCACATGAGCCATGAGAGGATATAAGTTTGGCATTAGAGTGACCCAAGCTATATTGTGAGTCCTGGACCTGCACCCACATGAGCCATGAGAGGATATTAGTTTGGCATTATGTGTCCCAAGCTATATTGCGAGTCTGAGACCCGCACCCACATGAGGCCAATGAGAGGATATTAGTTTGGCATTAGAGGGACCCAAGCTAAATTGCGAGTCTTTGACGCGCATCCACATGAGCCATGGGAGGATATTAGTTTGGCGTTAGAATGACCCAAGCTATATTGCGAGTCTGAGACCCGCACCCACATGAGCCATGAGAGGATATTAGTTTGGCATTAGAGTGACCGAAGCTATATTGCGAGTCTGAGACCCGCACCCACATGAGCCATGAGAGGATATTAGTTTGGCATTAGAGTGACCCAAGCTATATTGCGAGTCTGAGACCCGCACCCACATGGGCCATGAGAGGATATTACTTTGGCATTAGCGTTACCCAAGCTATATTTTGAGTCTGGGACCTGCACCCACATGAGGCCATGAGAGGATATTAGTTTGGCATTAGAGGGACCCAAGCTATATTGCAAGTCTGAGACCTGCACCCACATGAGGCCATGCGAGGATATTAGTTTGGCATTAGAGTGACCCAAGCTATATTGCGAGTCTGAGACCCGCACCCACATGAGCCATGGCAGGATATTAGTTTGGCGTTAGAATGACCCAAGCTATATTGCGAGTCTGGGACGCGCATCCACATGAGCCATGGGAGGATATTAGTTTGGCATTAGAGTGACCAAAGCTATATTGCGAGACTGGGACCTGCATCCACACGAGGCCATGAGAGGATTTCAGTTTGGCATTAGATTGACCCAAGTTATATTGCGAGTCTGAGACCCGCACCCACATTAACCATGAGAGGATATTAGTTTGGCATTAGAAGGACCCAAGCTATATTGCGAGTCTGAGACCTGCACCCACATGAGGCCATGAGAGAATATCAGTTTGGCATTAGAGTGACCCAAGCTATATTGCGAGTCTTAGACCCCCACCCACATGAGCCATGGGAGGATATTAGTTTGGCGTTAGAATGACCCAAGCTATATTGCAAGTCTTAGACCCGCACCCACATGAGCCATGAGAGGATATTAGTTTGGCATTAGAGTGACCCAAGCTATACTGCGAGTCTGGGACCCGCATCCACATGAGCCATGAGAGGATATTAATTTGGCATTAGAGTGACCCAAGCTATATTACGAGTCTTGGATCCTCATCCAGATGAGCTATGAGAGGATATTAGTATGCCATTTGATTGACACAACCTATATTGTGAGTCTGAGACCCGGACCCACATGAGCCATGAGAGGATATTAGTTTGGCATTAGAGTGACCCAAGCTATATGGCGAGTCTGAGACCTGCACCCACATGAGCCATGGGAGGATATTAGTTTGTCATTAAATGGCCCAAGCTATATTGCGCGTCTGAGACCCGCACCCACATGAGCCATTAGAGGATATTAGTTTGGCATTAGAGGGACTCAAGCTATATTGCAAGTCTGAGACCTGCACCCACATGAGCCATGAGAGGATATTAGTTTGGCATTAGAGTGACCCAAGCTATATGGCGAGTCTGAGACCTGCTCCCAC
Organism: Ambystoma mexicanum; assembly: GCF_040938575.1. Lineage (NCBI taxonomy): Eukaryota > Metazoa > Chordata > Amphibia > Caudata > Ambystomatidae > Ambystoma > Ambystoma mexicanum. The sequence goes on along the minus strand of NC_090941.1, from coordinate 1,169,438,397 downwards.
ATGAGGCCATGAGAGGATATTAGTTTGGCATTAGAGTGACCCAAGCTATATTGCAAGTCTGAGACCCGCACCCACATGAGCCATGAGAGGATATTAGTTTGGCATTAGAGTGACCCAAGCTATATTACGAGTCTTGGACCCTCATCCAGATGAGCCATGAGAGGATATTAGTTTGCCATTAGCGTGACACAACCTATATTGCGAATCTGACACCCGCACCCACATGAGCCATGAGAGGATATTAGTTTGGCATTAGAGTGACCCAAGCTATATGGCGAGTCTGAGACCTGCACCCACATGAGCCATGGGAGAATATTAGTTTGTCATTAAGAGGCCCAAGCTATATTGCGAGTCTGAGACCCGCACCCACATGAGCCATTAGAGGATATTAGTTTGGCATTAGAGGGACCCAAGCTATATTGCGAGTCTGAGACCTGCACCCAAATGAGGCCATGAGAGGATATTAGTTTGGCATTAGAGTGACCCAAGCTATATTGCGAGTCTGAGACCCGCACCCACATGAGCCATGAGAGGATATTAGTTTGGCATTAAGTGACCCAAGCTATATTGCGAGTCTGAGACCCGCACCCAAATGAGCCATGAGAGGATATTAGTTTGGCATTAGAGGGACCCAAGCTTTATTGCGAGTCTGAGACCTGCACCCACATGAGGCCATGAGAGGATATTAGTTTGGCAGTAGAGGGACCGAAGCTATATTGCGAGTCTGAGACCTGCACCCACATGAGGCCATGAGAGGATATTAGTTTGGCATTAGAGTGACCCAAGCTATATCGCGAGTCTGAGACCCGCACCCACATGAGCCATGAGAGGATATTAGTTTGGCATTAGAGTGACCCAAGCTATATTGCGAGTCCTGGACCTGCACCCACATGAGGCCATGAGAGGATATTAATTTGGCGTTAGAGTGACCCAAGCTATATTGCGAGTCTGGGACCCGCACCCACATGAGGCCTTGAGAGGATATTAGGTTGGCATTAGAGTGACCCAAGCTATATTGCGAGACTGAGACATGCACCCACATGAGCCATGGGAGGATATTAGTTTGGCATTAGAGTGCCCAAAGCTATATTGAGATTTTGAGACCCACACACACATGAGCCATGAGAGGATATTAGTTGGGCATTAGAGGGACACAAGCTATATTGCGAGTCTGAGATCCGCACCCACATGAGCCATGAGAGGATATTAGTTTGGCATTGGAGTGACCTAAGCTATATTGCGAGTCTGAGACCCGCACCCACATGAGCCATGAGAGGATATTAGTTTGGCATTAGAGTGACCAAAGCTATATTGTGAGTCCTGGATCTACACCCACATGAGCCATGAGAGGATATTAGTTTGGCATTAGATTGACCCAAGCTATATTGCGAGTCTGAGACATGTACCCACATGAGGCCATGAGAGGATATTAGTTTGGTGTTAGAGTAACCCAAGCTATATTGCGAGTCTGGGACCTGCACCCATATGAGTCATGGGAGGATATTAGTTTGGTGTTAGAATGACCTAAGCTATATTGCGAGTCTGAGATCTGCGCCCACATGAGCCATGAGAGGATATTAGTTTGGCATTAGAGTGACTCAAGCTATATTGTGAGTCCTGGACCTGCACCCACATGAGCCATGAGAGGATATTCGTTTGGCATTAAGTGACCCAAGCTATATTACAAGTCTGATACCCGCACCCACATGAGCCATGGGAGGATATTAGTTTGGCATTAGGGTGACCCAAGCTATATTGCGAGTCTGAGACCCGCACCCACATGAGCCATGAGAGGATATTAGTTTGGCATTAGAGTTACCCAAGCTATATTGCGAGTCAGGGACCTGCACCCACATGAGGCCATGGGAGGATATTAGTTTGGCATTAAGTGACCCAAGCTATATTGCGAGTCTGAGACATGCTCCCACATGAGCCATGAGAGGATATTAGTTTGGCATTAGAGTGACCCAATCTATATAGCGAGTATGAGACCTGCACCCACATGAGCCATGGGAGGATATTAGTTTGGCATTAGAGTGACCCAAGCTATATTGCGAGTCTTAGACCCGCACCCACATGAGCCATGGGAGGATATTAGTTTGGCATTAGAGTGACCCAAGCTATATTGCGAGACTGGGACCTGCATCCACACGAGGCCATGAGAGGATATCAGTTTGGCATTAGAGTGACTCAAGCTATATTGCGAGTCTGGAACCCGCATCTACATGAGCCATGAGAGGATATTAATTTGGCATTAAAGTGACCCAAGCTATATTACGAGTCTGGGACCCGCATCCAGATGAGCCATGAAAGGATATTAGTTTGCCATTAGAGTGACACAACCTATATTGCGAGTCTGAGACCCGCACCCACATGAGCCATGAGAGGATATTAGTTTGGCATTAGGGTGACCCAAGCTACATTGCGAGTCTTAGACCCGCACCCACATGAGCCATGGGAGGATATTAGCTTGGCGTTAGAATAACCCAAGCTATATTGCGAGTCTGGGACGCGCATCCACATGAGCCATGGGAGGATATTAGTTTGGCGTTAGAATGACCCAAGCTATATTGCGAGTCTGAGACCCGCAACCACATGAGCCATGAGAGGATATTAGTTTGGCATTAGAGTGACCCAAGCTATATTGCGAGTCTTAGACCCGCACCCACATGAGCCATGGGAGGATATTAGTTTGGCGTTAGAGTGACCCAAGCTATATTGCGATTCTTTGACCTGCATCCAGATGAGCCATGAAAGGATATTAGTTTGCCATTAGAGTGACACAACCTATATTGCGAGTCTGAGACCCGCACCCACATGAGCCATGAGAGGATATTAGTTTGGCATTAGGGTGACCCTAGCGACATTGCGAGTCTTAGACCCACACCCACATGAGCCATGGGAGGATATTTGTTTGGCATTAGAATGACCCAAGCTATATTGCGAGTCTGGGACGCGCATCCACATGAGCCATGGGAGGATATTAGTTTGGCGTTAGAATGACCCAAGCTATATTGCGAGTCTGAGACCCGCACCCACATGAGCCATGAGAGGATATTAGTTTGGCATTAGAGTGACCCAAGCTATATTGCGAGTCTTATACCCGCACCCACAT